>NC_083700.1:49096171-49721171 GCF_033118175.1 Dama dama
CTATTCTGCATATTGTGCTAGGTGCTTAATTCCATTGATATTATCTCATATAACAACTCTGAAATATTTTTTAAAAAGCTAAAATTAACCCCAGTCAACTCATAGTCCAGCAGGCCAAGATCAGTTTCATAAGATTCCCTATTTCATGCCCCTACTGAATTGTTCAGTCAGGATGTGAAAACCCAGTCTGATTCTTATATATGTGTTTATTTCACTATTCCATTACCTAGGGTTCCCAATTATGAATAATAGTAAATGCCATTTTTTAATTTTTTAGTTTAAAAGGCAGACATTTCTATCTCATGATTGTAGAAGCTGGGAATTCCAAAATCAAAATGTTGGCAGATTTGATGTCTGGTGAGAACCTTCTTCCTGGTTTCCATAATGCCGTCTTCTTGATATACGCTCACATGAAGGAAAGAGATTCTTTATATACTCTCACATGAAGGAAAGAGAAATGTCACTTTCTGAGTACTTACAATATACTAATAATTCTAAGCACTTTTCATGATTAGATCACTTCGGCCACACATCGCCATAGATACAGTTATGATTCCTTTTGACAGATGAAGACCCTGAGGGACAGCTAGATCCCGTTGCCCTGTGCAAAGGGGCAGAACTGAGCTAAACCCGAACACTGGGCTTCAGGGTCTGCACTCTCATCCATGTGCTGTGCTGTGCTTGGTTGCTTAGTCATGTCCGACTCCTTGCAACCCCATGGACTATATAGCCCACCGGGCTTCTCTGTTCATGGGGATTCTCCAGGCAGGAATATTGGAGTGGGTTGCCATGCCCCACTCCAGGGGATCTTCCCAAGCCAGGGATAGAATCCAGGTCTCCCACTTTGTGGGCAGATTCTTTCCTAACTGAGCCACCACGGAAGCCCAAGAATACTGGAGTGAGTAGCCTTTCCCTTCTCCAGGGCATCTTCCCGACCCAGGAATCAAACTGGAGTCTCCTGCACTGCAGGCGGATTCTTTACCAGCTGAGCTAGCAGGGAAGCCCTCTTATCTATTACACTGTAGTTTTTTTCCCTTAGAACTAAAGAAAGCACTTTGGTGCCTAAGGGCATCATTGACACAAGGGACATGAGTTTGAGCAAATTCTGGGAGATAGTGAAGAACAAGGAAGACTGCTGTGCTGCAGTACATGGGATCACAAAGAGTTGACATGGCTTAGCAACTGAACAACAATAGTCAACTGAAATGCATCAGGTCCCTTAAGGTATTCTATACACATAGGAAAGGACCTGGGAAATCAAAATAAAAGAGCATTGTACTGGAAGCCCAGGGAAGCTCCATAGTCTCAGGTTAGCAGGAAGATCAGATGAGGTGATGACTGTTAAGTCTTTCTGATGGGCTCCTGTCTGCAGATTGCTGCCCCCAAAATGTGGAAGAAGGACCTGGCAACAGTGACAAGGATTGCATGCTGTGCTCAGGGCCAGCTGAAGTTCAAAGCCAGAGTTGTTTGACGTTTTTCAGCAATAAAAAGGAGTATGAGCAAAGAGCTGGAATTTTCCAGCTGGGAATTTTTCAGGGAAGACTTAGCAAAAAGAGTTAAGGTTTGAAAGAGCTCAGGGAACTAGTTTGAAAAAACACGGACTGTGGGTTAAGTCTGGGAGTAAACTGTAAATGGGGAGAATGGCAATTTTTACCTAAAATAAAACTATTCACTGATTCATATTGAGGTTTGACAGAACACAACAATTTTGTAAAGCAATTATCCTTCAATTAAAAAATAAGTTAAAAAAAAAAGCTATTCAGTCTTAAACAGACAGGATGAATGTTTACAGTCCATGTATTAGTTGATCAGATTAAGAAGGGCATCTAAAGCATTTAATATGATAGCTCTCACTGTGCTATGGATTTGATGTATCTGAGAAGTGGATTAAGTGAGTTGACAAAAGCCTTGGGATTCAGGGCACATGCATTTGGTTGGTGTGTGAATTGGTGTAACTCTTCTGAGGTTAATTATCAATATCTGCCTATTGAAATCATGACAACTCTTTGAAACAACAATTGTATTTCTGTGAATTTGTCTTGTGGAAATTCTTACTGAAATTTTTATAAATAGAACTTCTCAGAAGGAAAGTTCTTTTTTCTTTTTTTAAAAGCATGTTTTGTAGTTGTTTGTTACATTCATTTGAATACCCACATGCACATACATAATTTTATAATTTCATTCAAAGTGTACTTTTAATCCTTTAATATATCTTTAGGGATAGGTATTCCTATTGAGTAGGAAACAGTTTCTGTCTACCAAGTAGAAAGAAATATTCACTAATTCCTATGTACTTTTTAAACTGAGAACAACTTGTTTTAATAAATTATTTCTCCATTGTTCTGAGAATGAGTCCATCTGTCAACCCACACTTTTTTATTAAGCATCACATGTTTGATTCTGATACATAAAGTGGTGATCCTTTCTTTTTTTTTCTTGTCAGATGAACTTATTTGCAAAGCAGAAATAGAGACACGGAGGTAGAGAACAAACTTACAGATACTAAGAGAAGGAAGCTGGTGAGATAAATTGGGAGATTGAGGCTGACATATATACACTACTAGGTATAGACTGGGCTTCCCTGGTGGCTCAGCTGGTAAAGAATCCACCTGCATTGTAGGAGACCTCAGTTCGATCCCTGGGTTGGGAAGATCCCCTGGAAAAGGGAAAGGCTACCCACTCCAGTATTTTGGCCTGGAGTTCCAGGACTGTGTATTGGAGTTCCTGGAATTCCGTGGAATATGTGGTCCATGGGGTCACAAAGAGTCCAATACAAGTGAGTGACTTTCATTTTCATGTAGGGAATAGATAACTAATGAGAACCTATTGTATAACAGAAGGAACTCCACTCAGTGTTCTGTGGCGACCTAAATGAGAAGGAAGTCCAAAATATAGGGGATATATGTATAGATATAGCTGATCGCACAATTGTACTCATCACACATGCTAGCAAAGTAGTGCTCAAAATTCTCCAAGCCAGGCTTCAGCAATACTTTCAAGCAATACCTTCTTCAAGCTGGATTTAGAAAAGGTGCAGGAACCAGAGATCAAACTGCCAACATCTGTTGGATCATCGAAAAAGCAAGAGAGTTCCAGAAAAACATCTATTTCTGCTTTATTGACTATGTCAAAGCCTTTGACTGTGTGGATCACAACAAACTGTGGAAAATTATTCAAGAGATGGGAATACCAGACCACCTCACCTGCCTCCTGAGAAATCTGTATGCAGGTCAAGAAGGAACAGTTAGAACAGGACATGGAACAACAGACTGGTTCCAAATCGGGAAAGGAGTCCAACAAGGCTGTATATTATCACCCTGCTTATTTAACTTATATGCAGAGTACACCATGAGAAATGCTTGGCTGGATGAAGCACAAGCTGGAATCAAGATTGCTGGGAGAAATATCAATAACCTCAAATATGCAGATGACATCACCCTTATGGCAAAAAGCGAAGAAGAACTAAGCAGCCTCTTGATGAAAGTGAAAGGAGAGTGAAAAAGTTGTCTTAAAACTCAACATTCAGAGAAGTAAGATCATGGCATCTGGTCCCATCACTTCATGGCAAATAGATGGGGAAACAATGGAAACAGTGAGAGACTTTATTTTAGGGGTCCAAAATCACCGCAGATGGTGACTGCAGTCATGAAATTAAAAGACGCTGCTCCTTGGAAGAAAAGTTATGACCAACCTAGATGCATGGCATCCCACTCCAGTACTCTTGCCTGGAAAATCCCATGGATGGAGGAGCCTGATAGGCTGCAGTCCATGGGGTCACTCTAAATTCAGCACTTGGGCTTTGATATATGTAAATTTTAAATTTTCAATTGGATTCAAGGTGGCAATAAATATTTTGTATAATGGTGAAAAAGTCCATGACTGAGTTACATATTTAAAAAACAGAATGTACATAAAGGAAAGAAGAAATATTGGGAGAGGGATGAGTGTTTTAAAGCCATCAAACCACATTACAAATATTACTATTTCCTGAACTTCACAATTCAAAGACGAGATTACTTGCGTTTTTTCATTGTAGAAGTACATGATGTAAAACTGTCAACGACTAACATAGACACACTATTATGTATAAAATAAACAAGGACCTACTGTATAGCCCAGGGAACTATATTCAATATCCTGTATTAATAATAACTTAGAATGGAAAAGAATCTGAAAAAGAAAATATATATATATATATAACTGAATCACCTTGCTGTACACCTGAAGTTCACACATTATAAATTAACTATACTTCAATTAAAAAAAATAAAGCTGTCAACAACTGAAATATGGGCATAAAAATAAATAAAATACAGTTTTAAGCTTTTTCACAATTTTATAAGACTTTTAAAACTTTGTTATGCTCATATTTATGCATATAGATATATATATAATACATAATTTTATTTTTTCATATGTGAACAGTGCACAGATTATTAACTAGTATAGAGATCAGGTTAATTTAAGCTTGTTTCTGATTAGTTGAGTAAGTCAAGTTATTTAGAATATGATATATGGCTTAGTTCAGACCACATCTGACTTGCCACATATTTTTGTTAATAAAATCTTATTGGGATCCAGTCATGTCCATTCATTTACACAGTGTCTGTGGCTGCTTTCCTTCAGAGTTGAATAGTTGGAGCAGAGACCCTACCGCCTGCAAAACCAAAAATATTTACTGTCTGTCCCTTTATAGAAAAAAACTTGCTGACCTCTGTATTTGATAAATGAGTCAGATGGTGCACTAAATATTACACTTATTACAATAAGTGTTTTACGTACAGGAATTCCCTCTTCTGCATTTTGACTAATGTGTCTAAAATAGAATATAAGACTGGCCAAGATAGCCTAAATGTCCATATTAGTACATGCATATTATATCTACCCATAGCAAATGTTTTGTATGACCTTGTTATTGCTGATTTATATATATATATATATCTCATATATATGTAAACTCAGTATTTGTAACCTATTTCAAGGACTCATGGTTCCTCTGAAATTATGATCTCTTAGACTTTATTCAAGTCTGAGCCACTCACATAGTTTTCAACATTTTGAATCATACTTCTTTTGGCTATGAGACAAAATAAATTTCATGGGAAGTTGTATTATAGTACCGAATGGCATTAAGAAGTAGAGGGAATATAAATAGTCCACTGTCTTTGCCTTAATAGCTTTGTTTTTAGTCCTTAGTGCTTGAAATATAAAAGCATTGTATTGTTTATGGAAACCTAAAAGAAATCATGGTAACTATGGCATCACTGACCCAGTGGACACAAGTTTGAGCAAACTTAGAGAGATAGAGAAGGACAAGGAAGGCTGGCGTGCAGCAGTTCATGGGGTCACAAAGAGTTGGACATGATTTAGCGACTGAACAAAAGTAACAACTTATTGAGCCTCCAACATGTCAGGCCCTGTTAGGCACTCTACACACATCTCATTTCATCCACATAAGTTTAAGAAATATGTTGGTGTATTATGCCTGTTTTACACATGAGGTCAGGAAGGCTTAAGACACTTGTCCAAGATCACACAACCAGTAATCGACAGAGCAAGGACTCACACATTGAACTGTCAGTTTACAAAATCAGGACTCTTAATCTTACCATTAAATAATAGGTGTTAGTATTTATGCACTTCAAAATACCTTCACATGTCTTTCAACATGTTGAAACAACCAAGTCAGAGAATATAATGGAATTACCTGGTAAACTGACATCTTCGTTTGCCCTCACTGGCAAACCTCCTTGGGAGTATCGTTTCCTGCTGTCATCTCTTCCTTCTTGGCTCATCTCCCTTTTCCATTCCCCAACACTTACCAACCTACATACATTGAAGTGAGTCAGGAAGTCCTGCTTCAGGGGTCTCAAGTATCTCATTCTATTTATAATCCTCAGCTTATAGACACTTTCCAGCTTCTGAAGCGTTAAACAAGAGAAGATGTTGCTATTTCTATTCTGGAAGTCACTAGTTTGAAAAGTGATTTATTACAAATGGGCAGAGATATCTGACTGATGGGAAAAGACAATAATAGCACTGAGTTTATAAGCCTACTGACTACCACGAGTCCTGGTAGCTAGTGTACTATGCCAGTGTAAAGGAGGTGGTGAACTCCTCTAGTTTAATCTGGCTTTATGACTAGAAGGCTCAGTTACAAAGATGGGCAGACATTTGGAAATGTTTCTTATGGTGTGCATTTGGGCAATGAGTACAGAGATGGATAATGAGTGTTTCCTGTGATGAATTCTCTATTTTGAGATCTCAAAAGCAAATGGGATTAAATTCTTTCTTCCTTAGTTCACTTACTTGAGAAATGGTACCATGACTTTATTAGGTATAATGCCTCTTATATTTGTAAGCACTGGAGTTTACTCCAGGAATGCATGGTTGTTTCTGTAATTTAAAAATTATTGGGAGAGGAGCCAAGATGGCAGAGGAATAGGACGGGGAGACCACTTTCTCCCCTACAAATACATTGAAAGAACATTTGAACGCTGAGCAAACTTCACAAAACAACTTCTGGCCGCTAGCAGAAGACATCAGGCGCCCAGAAAAGCAGCCCATCATCTTCAAAAGGAGGTAGGACAAAATATAAAAGATAAAAAGAGAGACAAAAGAGCTGGGGATGGAGACCCGTCCCGGGAAGGGAGTCGTAGTGAAGGAGGTTTCCAAACACCAGGAAACCCTCTCACGGGCGGGTCTGGGGGAAGTTTTCGAATCTCGGAGGGCAACCTAACTGGGAGGAAAAATAAATAAAACCCACAGATTACATGCCCAAAAGCAACTCCCAGCAGAAAAGTACCCCAGATGCCCGCATCCGCCACCAGCAAGTGGGGGCGGAATGGAGAGGAGCGGGCGGCATTTCTTAGGGTAAGGACCGGGCCTGAATGCCCTGAGGGCAATTGGAGAGAGCTAACGTGAGATAGCAACTTAAACTGTGGGATAGCAAGAGAGAGAGAGAAAATTAACCGGCCAGAACACACTGCCGGCCGTGGAAGAACAAAGGGACTGAGCAATTCCAGAGAAGAGCTAGCCAGCGGCAGACCGACCCATCCCCCACCAGAGGCAGGAGGCGGGGGGAGGGGAAAGGGGCAAACTCAGTCCCAGACACGGCACCCTCTACCAAACTGCAAACAGGCCTCCAGTTTCTAACCAAAGACTTCCTGAGATTCTGGATGGTCGACATCCGCCGGGAGGGTCCCGGCTAGAGGCCAACTCAACAGACACAAGGCGCTCGCACCCAACTGGCGCGCGCAGAAACTGAGGCTGGAACCGCGGAGGGGATAAGGTGCACCACACCCGGGGAGAGTGCGCTCGTCAAGCTCCTGGCTGCCTGAGCTGCTCGGGCGGGGAAGGCACAAAACGCAGGCCCAACCGAGTCCAGGCTTTTGTGGAATACCTGAAAACTGGAACCACACGCAACGCAGGGCCCGCTCCATGTAGAGCAGCCGGGAGCCTGAGCAGTGTAGGCGGGGAGAGCACACACCCGTGAGCGGGGCAAACCCAGTGTGGTCGGAACACTGAGTGCTCCCCACACACAGCGCTATCTGTCTGCAGCGCCCCTCCCTCCCCGCAGCACGACTGAACAAGCGAACCTAAACAAGAGACCACCTCCACCCGCCTGTGTCAGGGCGGAAATTAGACACTGAAGAGACCGGCAAACAAAAGCCAAATAAAAAAAGGGAACCGCTTCAGAAGGGACCAGTGCAACAGATTAAAATCCCTGTAGGTAACACCGACTACACTGGGAGGGGCCTATAGATATCGAGAAGTGTAAGCTGGAACGAGGAGCTATCTGAAACTGAACAGAACCCACACTGACCGCAACAGCTCCAGAGAAATTCCTAGATATATTTTTACTTTTTTTTTAATTAAAAAAAATTTTTTTTCTTTTCTTTTTTATTTTTTCTCTTTCATTTTCTTTTAAAATTCCCTATTACTCCTCCATTACACCTTAACTTTAATTTTCATTTTCATATATTTTTACTATTTTTAAAATTACATGTAGAAGATAAAATGGTGGAAATAAATGAAGCAGAGAGGAAAAAAGAAACAAGAATCAAAAGAAATGAGGACAACCTCAGGGACCTCTGGGACAATGTGAAACGCCCCAACATTCGAATCATAGGAGTCCCAGAAGAAGAAGACAAAAAAAAAGGCCATGAGAAAATACTCGAGGAGATAATAGCTGAAAACGTCCCTAAAATGGGGAAGGAAATAGTTACACAGGTCCAAGAGACCCAGAGAGTCCCAAACAGGATAAACCCAAGGCGAAACACACCAAGACACATATTAATCAAATTAACAAAAATCAAACACAAAGAACAAATATTAAAAGCAGCAAGGGAGAAACAACAAATAACACACAAAGGGATTCCCATAAGGATAACAGCTGATCTATCAATAGAAACCCTTTAGGCCAGAAGGGAATGGCAGGACATACTTCAAGTAATGAAAAAGAATAACTTACAATCTAGATTACTGTACCCAGCGAGGACCTCATTCAGATATGAAGGAGAATTCAAAAGCTTTACAGACAAGCAAAAGCTGAGAGAATTCACCACCACCAAACCAGCTCTTCAACAAATGCTGAAGGATCTTCTCTAGATAGGAAACACAGAAAGGTTGTATAAACGTGAACCCAAAACAACAAAGTAAATGGCAACGGGACCATACCTATCAATAATTACCTTAAATGTAAATGGGCTGAATGCCCCAACCAAAAGACAAAGACTGGCTGAATGGATACAAAAACAAGACCCCTATATATGCTGTCTGCAAAAGACCAACCTCAAAACAAGGGACACATACAGACTAAAAGTGAAGGGCTGGAAAAAAATATTTCATGCAAATGGAGACCAAAAGAAAGCAGGAGTCGCAATACTCATATCAGATAAAATAGACTTCAAAATAAAGTCTGTGAAAAGAGACAAAGAAGGACACTACATAATGATCAAAGGATCAATCCAAGAAGAAGAGATAACAATTACACATATATATGCACCCAACATAGGAGCACCACAATATGTAAGGCAAACGCTAACGAGTATGAAAGGGGAAATTAACAATAAGACAATAATAGCGGGAGGCTTTAATACCCCACTCACAACTATGGATAGATCAACTAAACAGAAAATTAACAAGGAAATACAAACTTTAAATGACACAATGGACCAGCTAGACGTAATTGATATCTATAGGACATTTCACCCCAAAACAATCAATTTCACCTTTTTCTCAAGTGCACACAGAACCTTCTCCAGAATAGATCACATCCTGGGCCATAAATCTAGTCTTGGTAAATTCAAAAAAATTGAAATCATTCCAGTCATCTTTTCTGACCACAGTGCAGTAAGATTAGATCTCAATTACAGGAAAAAAATTATTAAAAATTCAAACATATGGAGGCTAAATAACAGGCTTCTGAATACAAACAAATCATAGAAGAAATCAAAAAAGAAATCAAAATATGCATAGAAACAAATGAAAATGAAAACACAACAACTCAAAACCTATGGGACACTGTAAAAGCAGTGCTAAGGGGAGGGTTCATAGCATTACAGGCTTACCTCAAGAAACAAGAAAAAAGTCAAATAAATAACCTAGTTCTACACCTAAAGCAACTAGAGAAGGAAGAAATGAAGAACCCCAGGGTTAGTAGAAGGAAAGAAATGTTAAAAAGTAGGGCAGAAATAAATGCAAAAGAAACTAAAGAGACCGTAGCAAAAATCAACAAAGCTAAAAGCTGGTTTTTTAGGAAAAATAAACAAATTTGACAAACAGTTAGCAAGACTCATTAAGAAACAAAGGGAGAAGAATGAAATCAACAAAATTAGAAATGAAAATGGAGAGATCACAACAGACAACACTGAAATACAAAGGATCATAAGAGACTACTACCAGCAGCTCTATGCCAATAAAATGGACAACTTGGAAGAAATGGACAAATTCTTAGAAAAGTTTAACTTTCCAAAACTGAACCAGGAAGAAATAGAAGATCTTAACAGACCCATCACAAGCACGGTAATCGAAACTGTAATCAGAACTCTTCCAGCAAACAAAAGCCCAGGACCAGATGGCTTCACAGCTGAATTCTACCAAAAATTTAGAGAAGAGCTAACACCTATCTTACTCAAACTCTTCCAGAAAATTGCAGAAGAAGGCAAACTTCCAAACTCATTCTATGAGGCCACCATCACCCTAATTCCAAAACCAGACAAAGATGCCACAAAAAAAGAAAACTACAGGCCAATATCACTGATGAACATAGATGCAAAGATCCTTAACAAAATTCTAGCAAACAGAATCCAACAACATATTAAAAAGATTATACATCATGACCAAGTGGGCTTTATCCCAGGAATGCAACGATTCTTTAATATCCACAAATCAATCAATGTAATACACCACATTAACAAATTGAAAGATAAAAACCATATGATTATCTCAATAGATAGAGAAAAAGCCTGTGACAAAATTCAACATCCATTTATGATAAAAAAAACTCTCCAGAAAGCAGGAATAGAAGGAACATACCTCAACATAATAAAACCCACAGCAAGCATTACCCTCAATGGTGAAAAATTGAAAGCATTTCCCCTAAAATCAGGAACAAGACAAAGGTGTCCACTCTCACCAGTACTATTCAACATAGTTTTGGAAGTTTTGGCCACAGCAATCAGAGCAGAAAAAGAAGTAAAAGGAATCCAGATTGGAAAAGAAGAAGGGAAACTCTCGCTGTTTGCAGACGACATGATCCTCTACATAGAAAACCCTAAAGACTCTACCAGAAAATTACTAGAGCTAATCAACGAATATAGTAAAGTTGCAGGATATAAAATTAACACACAGAAATCCCTTGCATTCCTATACACTAACAATGAGAAAACAGAAAGAGAAATTAAGGAAACAATACCATTCACCATTACAACAAAAAGAATAAAATACTTAGGAGTAAATCTACCTAAAGAAACAAAAGACCTATACATAGAAAACTATAAAACACTGATGAAAGAAATCAAAGAGGACACAAACAGATGGAGAAACATACTGTGTTCATGGATTGGAAGACTCAATATTGTCAAAATGGCTATTCTACCCAAAGCAATCTATAGATTCAATGCAATCCCTATCAAGCTACCAACGGTATTTTTCACAGAACTAGAACAAATAATTTCACAATTTGTATGGAAATACAAAAAACCTCAAATAGCCAAAGCAATCTTGAGAAAGAAGAATGGAACTGGAGGAATCAACCTGCCTGACTTCAGGCTCTGCTACAAAGCCACAGTCATCAAGACAGTATGGTACTGGCACAAAGAGAAATATAGATCAATGGAACAGAATAGAAAGCCCAGAGATAAATCCATGAACCTATGGACACCTTATCTTCGACAAAGGAGGCAAGAAGATACAATGGAAAAAAGACAACCTCTTTAACAAGTGGTTCTGGGAAAACTGGTCAACCTCTTGTAAAAGAATGAAACTAGAACACTTTCTAACACCATACACAAAAATAAACTCAAAATGGATTAAAGATCTAAATGTGAGACCAGAAACTATAAAACTCCTAGAGGAGAACATAGGCAAAACCCTCTCCGACATAAATCACACCAGGATCCTCTATGACCCAACTCCCAGAATACTGGAAATAAAAGCAAAAATTCACAAATGGGACCTAATTAAACTTAAAAGCTTTTGCACAACAAAGGAAACTATAAGCAACGTGAAAAGACAGCCCTCAGATTGGGAGAAAATAATAGCAAATGAAGCAACAGACAAAGGATTAATCTAAAAAATATACAAGCAACTCCTGCAGCTCAATTCCAGAAAAATACATGACCCAATCAAAAAATGTACCAAAGAACTAAACAGACATTTCTCCAAAGAAGACATACAGATGGCTAACAAACACATGAAAAGATGCTCGACATCACTCATTATCAGAGAAATGCAAATCAAAACCACAATGAAATAGCATTACACGCCAGTCAGGATGGCTGCTATCCAAAAGTCTACAAGCAGTAAGTGCTGGAGAGGGTGTGGAGAAAAGGGAGCCCTCTTACACTGTTGGTGGGAATGCAAACTAGTATAGCTGCTATGGAGAACAGTGTGGAGATGTCTTAAAAAACTGGAAATAGAACTGCCATATGACCCAGCAATACCACTTCTGGGCATACACACAGAGGAAACCAGATCTGAAAGAGACACATGCACCCCAATGTTCATCACAGCATTGTTTATAATAGCCAGGACATGGAAGCAACCTAGATGCCCATCAGTAGACGAATGGATAAGGAAGCTGTGATATGTATACACCATGGAATATTATTCAGCTGTTAAAAAGAATTCATTTGAATCAGTTCTAATGAGATGGATGAAACTGGAGCCCATTATACAGAGTGAAGTAAGCCAGAAAGATAAAGATCAATACAGTATACTAACACATATATATGGAATTTAGAAAGATGGTAATGATAATGCAATATGCAAAACAGAAAAAGAGACACAGATGTACAGAACAGACTTTTGGACTCTGTGGGAGAAGGCGAGGATGGGATGTTTCGAGAGAACAGCATTGAAACATGTATATTATCTAGGGTGAAACAGATCACCAGCCCAGGTTGGACGCATGAGACAAGTGCTCAGGCCTGGTGCACTGGGAAGACCTAGAGGGATTGGGTGGAGAGGGAGGTGGGAGGGGGGATCGGGATGGGGAATACATGTATATCCATGGCTGATTCATGTCGATGTATGATGAAAACCACTACAATATTGTAAAGTAATTGGCCTCCAACTAATAAAAATAAATGGAAAAAAATAAAAATAAAAATTATTAATATTATTTTATCTAGGGATGAAGTGGGGAAGCAGCCTAAAATATCAATATGCATTATACTTAGTGGATAAACAACATCAGAGACATCCTGATATAGAAAAACATAGCAAAAATACCTATCTCTACTATAATTTAACTACTATTTAATATTATACTAGAAATATTGGCTAGTACAGTTAAGCAAGAGAAGGAATGCAGAGGGAAAAAGCTTGGAAACAACAAGATAAAATGACCACTATTTGTAGATGAAACATGATTGTAAACCGAGAACCTCAAAGAGAATCACTGATAAACTGCAAATAATAAAAGACTTTGGTAAAATGGTTGAGTGTAATAAAATCCTAATTTAATAAAGAACACCTAACATCTATATTGAACTAGTATCACTGACACACCTATTGATATTGGTTTCTACAATAGAAATATTGTATTTCTACAATACAAAACTGACTACTTTGTTTGGATTTTCTGAAAAATCCTCAAGAAGATGTCCTCAAATCACCCAACAAAATCTTCCTGAACCAAAACAGAGACTATGATAAGCTAATTAAGCATTTTTTTCTAAGCAGCCTATTAAAAAAACTCAACGGAATTTTTGGTATTTTTATCATGTGAGGACTACCTTGGCTTGTTCCCTCCCCTATAATAATAGTGGTCCTACCTGAAACTTTTCAATTTATGTGAATAGGGTCTTTTGAGCATTTTCAAAGAAAAAGCAAGGTTGTTGCAGCTATTTCAATAATCATTGTGCATATGTCCACTTTAATAATACTTAAAATCAGATGATGCTGACCCAGTTAGAGCTAAGGATTAAAGAAATCTGCTTAGAACTGAATTGGATCCACTAGAGCAACTGCCAAGAGAAATGCATTCCACAGAATGCCCTTCAGAGAACCTCTCGTTAGCCAGACTGCAAACCTTTGATTTCTTTTCACTTGATATACAACTGCCTAGAATTCACTTAAACATGGATGTAATATATGTTCAAATATGTTCACAGCATATTGGTCTAGTCTTTCACTTTTTTCGTGGACAAAATATGTAGTCTCGTGCAGAAATTAGTTATTTGCAGTTCTACCTTAAAATATAAAAATCATATAATTTTAATACAAATTGTATACACTCTAGGTGTACCTTTTATGTAATTTTAATACAACTTCAAATACGTCAAATTCTGAAGACGTTAAAGCATTGCCTTTTAAACTAGAAGCACTTTTTCTGACTTTTAATTTGAATTTTAATTTGAAATTCACACACAAAACAACAGTAACAACAGCAGAGTGTATTATTCTTCCCATAAACCAGATGTAATAGAACCTGCCCAGAAAAATCTCTGTGCTTTCCCTAACCTCTGACAATATTGTATTTATCCTTCCACCTATACATTTGTTTCTGTGTTGGACTTGATGCTCTCTACCACTATTGTGTTTTGTCTAATAGGTATCCTTACTACTTGTCCTATAACAGATGTATTTACATCAATATTACCTATTATAGACTAAAATTCTTGGATAGGAGGATTTTTAACACCACAACTTTGAACCTTGGCTCCTCATTAAGACCACCTGGGAGGTTTATACATTCTGTCACAAGGATATTGCTTCTGATGAATCAGTAGACGTTGGGTGGGCCCCATACTTCAGTACTTTTAAAAAGTGTTATAGGTAATTCTGGTACATAGGTTAAGATTCGGGGGCACTCTTTTTAATATTATGCATAATTCCATCCATTGCACCCAGCATAACTGACCCATAGACAACCCTCAAAAACTGCTTATGATACAAACCCTTTTGAGCCAGGTTCCAACAAGGGTCCTCCTGTCCTGCATCACTTATACCAATAGAAGGAGACCGAGTTCAGTTTGGAAGCAAAGGAAAGCTTTGTTCTCCTTCTTCTTTTTTAAAAATATTTATTTATTTGGCTATGGTGGGTGTGTCATGCCTTACTTGTGGCATGCCATTTCTTTCTTGCAGCAAGCGGGAACTTTAGTTGCAGTGTGCAGGATCTTTTTCAGTTGTGGCACACAAACTCTTAGTTGAAGCATGTGGAATCTAGTTCCCTGACCAGGGATCAAACTTCACCCTCTGCATTGGAAGCCTAGTGTCCGAGCCACTGGACCACCAGTGAAGTCCCAAGCTTTTATCAAAGACTGCAGAGGTGCAAGGTCTTACTCTAGTGTATACGCTCTCCAGAAAGACCGTTTGCACTGCTGCTTTATAGGGTTCTCCTTAGCGGGGCGGGGAGGTGATGGTGGTGCGGGGGACAGAGGGATCGGCGGGAGTTCCTGCTGGTCCGGCGCAGGCGTGTTGCTCCCGGCACTCACGCCAGGTGTCTCAGTGCCAGGCGCAGGATCTCTGCGCTCGGCCCGCAGCGGCCACCGCCATCTTGAATTGAGGTGTCATGAGCACACACCTGCTGAGCTATGTCTGACGCAGCCATTTTGCACTTGGAACACTGGCTTGAAGCAGGACTCTGCATGCAGTACCCGGTGAGCAAGTGAAAGTAGAGGTAGCACAAAGAAAAAACAAAAGGTTAGACTTTATTACCCAGGTTCTGTTTTTATTTCCTGAAAATTGTTAATGGGTTTTGCCCGTGACAAGTCCCGCCTCTGCCATTTGTCCTGCTCCTTATTCGCGAGGGGTGCTGAGAGGCACAGGTCCATCTTCTATAACCACTTTCTGCTGCTTTGGGCATCGTTAACCCAGTTGGAGGAGCAGAACTTCTCCCCAGCTACACTTTACTGTCACCAGACCTCAGTCCTGATGTTCCAATCTCTGAGCCATCACCAGTTGTCTAATCTTTTGGAGACGAAGGGCACCAGACAATTTAAGACACATGGTCAAATTAAGACACCAGACAATTTAAGACACATTAAGAATAGTGGTCACATGTCAATTTTTTCCTGAAAGTGAAGGTGTCTAGGTCTTTTACCCATAGGCAAAAGTGTGCTCTAATGACAAGGCTCACTGCTGTGGCCCAAATCTTCCCAAATCACACTTCTCTTGTTTTCCAGAAGAGAAACTTCAGGTCAGAGAGAAGTTCCATGAATAGTCAAGGAGGTTCATTGCCCCAGGTTGTGTCTCTGGAGGTTTGGGTTTGCGGGCCCTCTTCACCTGAGTGTGATCCCTGCAAGTGCAGGGCAGAATAGGTGGTTAGGATCACCAAGCAGGATCTGTTCCACATAGGAGTGAGCTGATCTTGTGAGCTTCTGGTTTTTCAGGTTTTTAGATAAACCCAGTTTCCTGTTCAGGTGCGGGCAGCATCTGGTTACCATATACCATGAGGGCTTTCATGGTTTCTCCTACCTGAAGGGCACACTTCAGTTGCTCTGTTTCAACTAAGGAGGTTAAGGGGATAAGAGGGTTAAGGTGTCCCTTCTTTCAGGCTTGGGGAATGAATCAACCATACATGAGTTCACATGCACTTCACTTTAACTTATTCCTTGGTGCTAACATGCAGAGCAGGGCTATCAGAAGCAGCTTAATGCAATTTTCTTGAGTCTCCTGACCTAGTCTGGCTGAGGCTCTTGGCAAAGTCTGATTGACTCTCTACTTTACCTGACAATTGGGGTCTCCAGACTGAGGGCAAGGTCCATTTTTATGCCCAGGGCACTCATAATCCCCTTCATCACTTGAGACACAAATGCTAGACCATTACTGCTTTGGAGGGATATTGGGAACCCAAGCCTGGGGATTATTTCTTTTAGTAACACCTTAGCCATTTCAGCTGCCACTTTGGTTCTAGCACAGAATACTTGTATCCACCCAGAAAATGTGTCTACTAGCACCCCAGGTGGCACTAGTGGTAAAGAACCCACCTACCAATGCCGGAGACATAAGAAACACAGGTTTGACCCCTGGGTCAGGAAGATCCTCTGGAGGAGGGCGTGGCAACCCACTCCAGTATTCTTGCCTGGAGAATCCCTTGGACAGAAGAGCCTGGGCGGGCTACAGTCCATGGTGTCTCAAAGAGTCAGACACAACTGAAGCGACTTAGCACATGCACACAGCACCAAGAGAAATCTGAAATTTTCTGGTACTTGGCAATGACAGTGACATGTCTTAGCATGACAGTGAAATCAACCTACCAGTCTTCTCCAGGATGTGTCCCCCTGGTCTGAATGGGCCTTATCTGGAGGCCTCTGAGGAGTCTGGTTTTGAGGTTGTTCATTGCACAGGTGGGACAAATCTCAACTATTTGACTGATAATACTTTTCATGCCAGGAGTTACCATGACCTCAACTAACCAGTGATAAAGGGCTTGCCTCCCATAGTGAGTTCCTTGATGAGTTTCCCTGATGGCTTGACAAGTTGCACTTTGGGGAAAGAAATATTGCCCATGTTCATTAACTAGTCATCCATGGCCTCCTAGATCTCCACTGAAGCCCCACTTCAGATGTCTAATTCTTGCTTTGTGTAGATTGGGGAGTAATTGGATAGATCTGGCCTGCTGGGTATGAGGAGAAATTGCCAAGTTACTGGTTCTAGGGCCCACCCTTTTGGCAGTTGTGTCCACCTTTTGGTTCCCCTAATTACCTCCCCATCTCTCTTTTGGTGACTCCTCCCCATCCTTCTTTCGCTGCCAACTTTTGGGGAAGCTATACTGCTTCCACAGTAGTTACTATGTATCCCACTGAGCACAGGTGGCTCAGAGTAAAGAAACTGCCTGCCAAGCAGGAGACCTGGGTTCAATCCCTGAGCTGGGAAGATCCCCTGGAGAAGGAAATGGCAATCCACTCCAGTATTCTTGCAGGGGAAATTCCATGGATAGAGGAGCTTGGTGGGCTACAGTCCATGGGGCTGCAAAAATTGGATACAACTTAGCAACTACACAAATAGCTGCTACAGGCTTCTCTCTGAATGTAAAGGTCAAAATGATTAGCTAAATCTGGGAGGGCCTGGGCATGGGTCTGAAATCATTGTTTTTTCAATTATTGAAGGGCCCTTTTTGCTTTCTGAATTCCATTCAAAGGGATCATCATCTTTCAACTTTTCATATAGAGGCCTAGATCATACTTAAGGTTCCAGATGTGGCAAAACCTGGCCATCCCCAAGAAACCCCAAAGCTGTCTTCTGGTTTTAGAAGGGGTGAGGCTGCTAATGGCTTGTGACTCTGGGGCTAATGGAGTACAGAAGAAGGCATCTTTTAAATCTACTACATAATACCAGGTCCTGGTGGACAGTAGAGTGACCAGCAGGGCATAGGGATTAGGGACTACTGGATGCATTTTCTCAGTTGCTTCATTGACAGCCCTGAGATAGAATGGGGGTATTACAGCCCGATTGGCATGGTCTAATGAAGCCCTGGTCAATTAGACCCTGTATAACAGGGGTGATGCCCAATAAGCCCTCCCAACGGAGAGGGTACTGTTTTCCATTGAGTCATGTATGTCAGGGTTTTATATGGACTATCACAGGACTGGTTTTTATAGCTCATCCCACCAGTCCCTGGGCACAGACCTCAGGATTTACTCTGGAGAGATTGATTTATTCTGTCTGGAGAAGTTTATCTTTAGCCATTAATATTATCATCTTGTGCCCTTTGTCTAAGGGGATGCCAGTCTCCAGTTTGTCTCCCAATATGTGGATAGTATCCCCAAATTTATGCAAGACACCTCTTCCTAGCAGAGGTATAAGGCATTCAGGGACATACAGGAAGGAATGAGTGATATGTACTGATCCAATTAACATTCTAATGGTTCTATGAATGCCCATTCTTAGACCTTCCCTGTTATCTCCCCTATTGTTTTATAACTCTTGTCACTGAGTTTGCCTGATCTGGTGTTCAGAATCAAGTAAGTGGCACTGTTGACTAAGAATGCCTCTGTTTTTCCCACTATGTCCAGCATCAGCCAGGGCTCCTCAGTGTTCAGTTGGAATTTCAGCCTAAGAGTCTCCTGGCCCCATCATTCTTTATCTTTGTTGACTATCTACCTTCAAGGGTAGTGGTTGGGATCTGCCATTTCTGTTCTCTTTCAGGAGTGGCAAGGGCATTCTTGTCCGTCTTATTTATATATGGTGAAGATTGGATCCTAGTTTCCTTGGCTTGCTAGCCCTCAGTGGGGCCCTGGAGTCACTCACAGTAGTTGAGAGTCTCCATGGGTGGTTAGTCCAGATTCCTGACACTGGAAGGCAACAGCCAGTAGGTGGGCTTGCCTCCAGGCCTTTTATCCTCTGATTTCTCCTCTATGAAAAGTGAAAGTGCAAGTCACTCAGCCATGTCCAACTCTTTGCCATCCTGTGGCCTATACAGTCCATGGAATTCTCTAGGCCAGAATACTGGGGTGTAGCCTTTCCCTTCTCCAGGGGAGTCTTCCCAACCCAGGGATCAAACCCAGGGTGTCTGGCTCTATTTCCCGTTTCTCAAGTTTATGTGCTTTGGAAAATGAAATATAACCTCAGGATTGCATTTGCTTCCAAAGAAGAAAGGGTTAGTGATACTATAGATTTGGAGGCATCCCTTGAGGTCCTTTAGGAATGCCAAAGAGTTTTCCATTGGCTACTGATTGATTTCCTTTATCTTGTTCCAATTGACAGGATTTTTCCAGGATTCCCTTTAGGATCACATTTTTATAGTGGGTCAGACTCTGTCTTCCATTTCTTTCTTCATTATCTCAGTGGTCCCAGCTATGTTCATTATCTGGGATCGCTTGATTCCCTGGTCTGAAAATAGCATGACCAGTATTGTTTCTGTTCTCTATGTCTACTTCCTCTTGGGTTTTTGAGAAGACTCTGGCGTCTTCTTCCCCTCTTAGGAGTACGTTGAGGAGGTTAGCCCACCCATCATGGGGTGATGGATCTGAAAGATTCACCTAATCACATTCAGGAACCCCTCTCGATCTTCTCTCAATGACTTACTGTGACTTTTCCAGTTACATAGATCAGAAATGGTAAATGGAATGTGTACCTAGATAAGCCTTCCTTCTCTATCAGGGACCTGCCTCAAATGCAATACTTTTCCTGTTAATTAGCCCTGCTTCATATATTTGCTGGACCGGGTTCTGGGGGGGATTTGGGCCTGTAGCCCAAATTGGGATATATGAAGGGAAGAGTTTTGGGAGGGAGCAGTAGAAAGAGTTTAGAAAAGAGATCAAGAAGGTCCTCAGGGAGAGGGTCAAGGACTGGTATTACCTCAGTGGGGGAGAGCCCACATTCCTTTTGAAGGTCTTTGTTCTAAGGCTATAAAAAACTGGACATGGGGGTTCATCTGATTTCTTTTGTCTCTGACATAACAGGTCCAGTTGTAAAATAATGTTGTAATTTAGAGACCTATCAGCAGACCAACTCTCAACCAGTGTTTGGGGCCAGGCTGTATTACACGATTCATAGCTCAGGAAATTTTGGGAAGTAGCACAAAACTATTAATAGTTTCCTCAAAAGATCACAATAGGGGGTGTCCAAATGGTGTGGACGCTGATATAACTGGAGGTCCCCCTTGAGTTTGTAATGATCTGTACTTGGGTCAGAACATTCCTCAGAAGTTTAGATGGGACTAACTGCCCAGATCACTGAGGTGGTATTCTGTGCTGATAACAGGAGGAGTGCCCATGGAATGCCAGTCAAGAATCACCCAATTTGCCTCCTAAGCAGATTGGGGAGAAGAGATTGAGGGTGGGTGTTCCCTGTTCTTGCCAGTAGCTCACAGGGCTTCCTGATCATGGGATTCCTGGTTCTGCGAGTGGCTCACATCCTCACCAGCTAGTTTCAGAGAAACTAACACTGCCTGGAAGAGGCCAAGTCACAGTCCCTTACCTACCTTAGGACACTTTCACATTTGAGCATTGGATTGAGTGTCCTCATTCTGAGTTAGCAGGTGGTCCTTATTATCTGCTCCCTTTTCCAGTCTCACCTCTTGGCTCACAGGGCTGGCCACTTTCCCTAACCAAACCAAAAGTGACAATGGAGAATGCTACTGTTGACCCCCAGAGTTTGGCAAAGAAGCAGAAAGCCCTAGGGCAGCCACTGTTGCCTTGTAGAGAGGTCAAGAGGACAGCATTACTGGCAAAGCATCAGACAAGATTGCCATGGTTCCCTCTCATCCACAGGTTCCCTTTGTCCCTGGGCTTCTGATACCATGAAAGGCCAGCCAGAGGCAGTAGACAGACAGGTGTGAGGTTTCAATCTCCAATCCCCAATGATTCCGTATTATGATCCCCTCAAGTTGGGCACAGTCCAGACTACTCTGGGAGCTACACTGTGTGTGTACCATATCGAAGTGTTGGGTTGCTGGGCTGAGTTGCTTTGAATTTGGCTGATGGCTGCCACTGTTCTACCCCATCAGGTATACTGAAAGATCAGAGTCTGTCATCCTCACTGAACCTCCAAAGCCTCTGCAGTCCTCTGCAGGCAGTACCCCATGAGCAAGTGAGACAAGACTAAGTACAAAGGGAAGACAGGGATTAGACTTTATTACCCAGATTCTATTTTTATGTCCCGAAAATTGTTAATGGACTTTGCTGGTGATATTTACGTAATTGGTGAACTGGTTTGACGTAGAGCTTCACTTGAGAGGTAATTGGCAGTCCTAATATCAATTAAGTAAGTCAAGTAAGTCCAATGATCCCAAGTAAATAAAATACTGACAAAGCCATAACTGCACTTGTTTGAGTGTGTCATTTGAGCCCACCAAATTATTGACTTAACTTGGACAGACCTAATCTTTTGTAATTAAAAAAAAATTTTTTTTTGCAAGGAGATTCTGGTTGCCAGCAGTCTAAGTTTGCAGAAAGAATATGCCTTTGTTGTCATAAACAGTCTTTATGGAGTCCTTTTCTTTGAACTAAAAATGAGTAAATAACCATGTGTTCAAAGAAGAGCTTCAAATAAAAGATCCCAGGGCTGAGTTATAACATTCCCAAAGACTTGCATGTGATTGAAAGTCAGTGTTACATTTTCTTAGTATAAACTAATTCCAGTTTTAAGTAGTTCCTACAACAGCAATTGGTTAGTAGTAATCCTAGTCATGAGACCCAGTAAGACCTGGATGACAGTGTCTGAAGGCAAACCCTGGCACCCCAGTGAAAGGCTGGCCCATCTTTCTATTCTCTAGGTTGTTTCTCAAAGGCAAGGTGCATCAGAATCACCTGGAAACCTTGATAAACATACAGATTCCTGGGCCTCACCCCCAGAGATTCTGATTGAGTGGCTTAGCCACCAAGGCTGTGAATGTGTGTGTTTAATAGCTGTTGATTCTGATGCAGGGGGTGTGACGCCTATAGAAGGGTTGGATTGTGCTATTTTATTTTCTTGTTTTTTTCTATTTCCAATATCTGATGGTAACTTGTGCAAGGGCTTAACAGACTATGCCATCTTGGGAGTTTTCCTGTGCTAGGCAGGTATTAAACTGTTTTTTGTTTTAATCTGTTTTTTAATGAATGTATTTGTATATATTCCTAGTTGAAATTCAGTCTTGAAGCCAATGTTTTCAAGTCTAGTGAATTAAACTCACCAAAGCAGTTGGGAATGTTTTACAAATCCTACCCTTTAATCCAAATGAAAATAGAACACATACGCTACTAAAACAACTACAAATATAATTCATAATCTATTCAAGAGAGAACACTGCTAAGTAATCTGACCCAATAGCAGTTCTCTAAAGTGCGGCAGCAGTTGGTAAACCATGTTGCAAAAGTACTCAGTTGTAATGATGATGATTTAGACTATGAAGCCTTTATGGTAGGAGAGGAAAGAAAGAAAGGAATAATGATACTTTCCAACTGTTTGAATACCGCTGGGATTTTCCCTATTTCGGGCTTAGGGACTGTGAGAGGGACCTGAGGTTAGCATGTTCCCCTTCTCTCTGCCCTTAACTTTTCCTTTCTCCCTTGCTCTCTATTTTTGTTTTCCTTTCTTTTTTCTCGAGAGTGTGTGTGAGATGTCTGGGCCCTAGAGCCCATTGAAGGGGGTTATTTGACCTTTTTAAAAGATGACTGGGTGATACATTGACCTGCAGGTTCTCAGTCAAAGGTCTCGTCTTCGGGATTGAAAGGGCACAACAGTTTGTAAAACCAACCCATTTTTTCCTTTCTTTGAATGCCCACAGCAGTAATTAAAGTCTATTGTGATACTTTCTGAAACAGGGAGGAAATAGGAAATTAACATCCTGAAACTGAATTGGAATCCCAGACAAGTTGCCAACCTGTAGCTGAGTCACTAAATGATCTGGAAGCTATTTGCCATCTAGCGAGACAGAAGGAGGTTAGGATGGAAATCACTGAAAAACAGATGACTCAATTTTCCTTTTTAGAAAATGTTCAATTCCAGCTGCCTGATTTCTCTGTTTAAATAAAAGGGATAAAACCGCAACAGGCCAATGGCATCTAGGATGGAGAGTAATAACTGCTACCTGCATCAGTATCAATCGAAAAGGCACTCATTGAGGCGTTGGGTAACTTTATGCAGAAGCTTATGACATTATGTTGGACTTCCCTGGTGGCTCAGATGGTAAAGAATCTGCCTGCAATTCAGGAGACCCAGGTTCAGTCCCTGAGTCAGGAAGACCCCCTGGAGAAGGGCATGGCAACCCACTCCAGTATTCTTGCCTGGAGAATCCATGGACAGAAGAGCCTGGTGGGCTACAGTTCATGGATCCCAAAGAGACAGACCCAACTGAACAACTAACACACACACAATGATATTATCTACCAGCAAGAGGAGATATAAGTCAAAGGAAGATTCAACCACGTAGTTATTTCCTGCTTTGTCAGAGACTCATGTGGCAGGAAAGAATGAGAAGTCCTGTGTTTCCGTCCCAACTTTTCTATTTACACACTGTGTGACATTGGCAGGTCATCCAGCCCCTTTGAGAGTGTTGCTTCATCTGTGAAATGAGAATAATATCTGCATGAGAAGGCAATTGTGAAGGACAGGTGAGTTAGTATACTTGAGTTAATGTACATTTTCAGCCCTTTAAAAATGTAAAGCATCTTTGTTGCTGTGATGGTATTTGGAGGGGTTGGCAATGGTTACTTGGTCACAGAAATAAGGTAAGAGAGAGGTCAGTGTACTGTTATTGCATTTAGAGAGGGAAATAGTGAGTGTTTGAATGAAGATACCCATTATCACAGATTTATTTTTATAAGTATGAAGATGACCTCCGTTGAAAAGTTCAATTATATCACCTTTCATTTCAAAATATTAGGTAGCGAATGCATCAACAGTAGGCATTTCTTACCAAAGTAATAATAATAATAGCCATCATCTAATTTTTTTTTAGACTGAGCATAGTGATAACAAGCTCTTCCTTTTATACCATCAGACAGAGCCATAGCCCCAAGATGTAGGCATTCTCCCCAGCCACTGTAGACAGCAGCCCTACACCAATAGGTATTATTATGCCCACTTTAGATATTATGAAACTGATCAAAATTAAATTTAAAAAAATTTCCCAGGGGCATATACCAAATAAGCAGAGAAACAGAGTTTCAAACCCAAGTATATCTGACCCTAAAACATGTGTCCTTAACTACCAAAGTCTTGGAGAGAATGGATACTATACTGTTTTCCATTGAATTGGAACAGAAGTCTTGTCTCTGTGACAAGCTGACCTTGACTTAAGGTCCGGTCTTTGAAATTGGTACATGATGATGAGAGTAGCTTAGACACAGGCACACAAACACACACTCCTTTTTTATACCTGGCTCCTGTCAGCCATGAGTTTGTTATGAAGGAGACACGTGTTATAACTGACTGATAAAGAGCCAGAAAGCTTAGCTCATATTGCTGATTACCTATGTATCTTTGAATGAGTGATTTAAAATCTGAGCCCTAATATCTGCTTTGAGTGAAGGTCATAATGTTTATTCGACCTACCTCATAGGGAGTTGTGAGGGTCAAGTGGAATGGTGCACATAAAACTATGTTTAGATATTTAAGAAAGGGGAGGATGTTGTTAAGAGTTTCTCAACCGGTAAGAGATTGAAAGAAGGTTTGGTAAGTAATATATAGCAAAAAAAAAAAAAGGAACCATTAATCCCCTGCAATAGTCACTCCTTTTATTTCCCATGCCACTTCCATCACCTCATAGAATGCTGCCTCAGTATATAATAGTCTGATTATCTAAAAAAACTGTCTCTCAAAGTATGGTGTGCCTACTGGTGGGACACAAGATTATTTTAAGAGGTACTTGAAAATGTATTTTAATAGTTCTGTTTACTAGAACAATATAGAATAGAAAAATATAAAAATACTGTGATTTCCCAAATTATTTTTGAGAATTCAGCTAAGTATAAAAAGTGAATCAATTTAAAATGAATTAAATATAATGAAGTACAAGTATTACACAGATCTAGCAAACATGGCAAGAGTAGAGGGCAGAAGATTTTAGGAAGCACTGACAAAAGTGCTGTATTTGAAAACAGTCTTATCTCAGAGGAGCTTGTTGGGGCTATCTCTGGTTGATCTCTATTGATCTCTTGTCTTCAACAACAGTAAGAATAACAGTAAAGAGCTCTGTTGACATTCTCTCCAAAGCTCACCCCATATTCCCACCTTCCCTACTCTGGTTGAATGTACTTGCCCCACAAGGAAGGCAATTTGAGCCAAAATAATTGTTTTATTCCTTCTCCAAAAAATATACTTTTCACCCTACATTACACAGGATTCAAACCATGGGTGCACCTCTATACAGGGCGTGAGTCTCTACTTTGAAAATGAGAATTTACTCTTAGTATCATAAACATACTTCAGAAAGAATGCCTAAGTGCTCTGGAAAGGTCTGTAACAGTCCTACTGGAACTGATTGCTCAGTTCAGGCCTTGAGTATTTGCCAGGCCCTAGCTGCATCTTAACTGCTAAAGGTTAAAAGCTAGTGACAACTCTTCTACTGCAAGGCTTATTTTGCAAGCCTTTGATGACAGGGCTTTCATTTAGGATGGCTTCTCCAGGCTTGTTGAGAAACCAATATTGACCTGATGTGACCTCAAAAGAAAGCAGCATAGTCTTCTATATTAAGGGAATTCAGTAGAACATGTTGGATTTTTCTCCAAATATAATCTAGTAACTTAAATAGCGATTGAAACTAAAATAAAGAAGCATCATTTATTAAGAAAAGAAAAATCCCTTCATGTGTTTTCCTGAGAAGTTCCTGGTCTAATAGAGACATTTTCTCTCACCAGCAGTCATAGCTAAGGGCAGTCTGAGATCCAAACCAGGGTCTCTCTGGTTCCAAAGACAGGGACTTTTCCCCATACCACAGTCCTTTTACTCAAATCTTTATTGATTGATGTCAAAGAGTGGCACTTTGAAAATCATTTAATTTCATTAAGGAGAAAAGAGAATCAGAATTTAATTAAGCTATGGAGACGGAAATGCTTGCACAGCATTTATGGGGATTCCCGGGAGACTGTTGGGGAAATGCTGGGACCCCATCGCTGCCTTGGCTCTCTGTGTTAGATAAAATGATTAAGCCACATTCCCGCTGGGGCTGAGCTAGAAATTAGTCCAAAGCAGGGACGAAGGCTGACACACAACCTTTATCTCTGCGTGTGGATCTTTCCCCGTCCCCCGGCCCCGACAGATGTAAAGAGCGGGGGAGACGGAGGGCCAGGGGTGCCTTGAGTGCCTTGAATCATTAAGGCAGGGGGTGATATGGAGCTGTTTGAAGAGAGAGATTTCCCTCACCCGACAGAGGTTTTTCTCCCTTTGACAAATTTAGCTGAAGGAATCTGACAGCAAACCACAAGCTTTCTTTGTCAGGCTGAGCAGGCAAGAATCATGTGAAATATTTTCCCACGCCACTTCCACCACCTCATAGAACCCTGCATAAGTATTCAATAGTCTCCGTTTTCCTCCTGTTTTTCTATGCTCAAGGTCAAACAGTTACTGGAAAGCTGACATCGTTGTTGGCCGTTGCATGGTTTTGCCACTTGGCGGGTGAGTTGGAGCAAGCCCTTCCTCTTGGTTTGCCTGTGGTGAGTTGCCCGTTGCTGAGTTATGCAGACACTCTCGGCAGAATCTGCAGAGACTTGACTTGTTAACCTCCTGACAACAAATTCCCAAGGAGGGGCACCAAGCCTTCCTTGGTGTTGTAAGGCAGACACATCTTCCACATGGGCACTCAAATTGTTGCTATTATCTGTCTCACGAAATGGATCACCACAAGGAACTTGTTCTGAATTAGTCCGGGTCCCTAAGTCTCAGTTATTTTTGGCACTGAAATACCTCTTTTCCTCTGTTCTTTAAGCTTATCCCTTGGTTGTGCTGCTTGCCTCTAGCTGGAGTCCTTCGGAATGTCTGGTTCTGGAAGCTGAGCTCATGATGCTCTGAGATTGCAGATTGGCAGGTCTGGCCCTGGGAGTGAGGTTACTCAGGTGTTATCAGACTCTGCCCCCAGCCAGCAGCTCAAACCCCCACTGAGGCTCATGTGATAACATCCCAGACTAATGGTCTGCTATGAAACACTCCTCAGCATCCCCTAAAACTCTGTTATCTGACAAGTATTTTGTACTTAATTCCCAGAAAATGCGAAATCTCTGGGTTCTTGTGGGTTTTCTGAATGTCAAGTCAGCACAACTCTAAACAGCTTTTGAAGTGAGTGCATAGAATGTGCTTGGAATAGCAACCTGCCTCCTCATTTTTGATAACAGCTTGATTTAGTTTTACTTATTCTGTTAGAACAGAGTCCTTTATACTGGGGTAAGTGGGCTACCCCCCTCCCCCACCTCCAAGAGTCCTCAAAGACTTTCCAAAGATACCAGACCAAGATAGCTGACATGGATACATTTCCAGAGCTTCAGTTTCCATATGATAATTTCCCCAAATTGATCTGCCTTTGATGGAAATGAGGATGCCCGTCAGGCAGAAGAATGGGAAGAAACTCAGACCAACTTTACAAACATGGCTGGGCCTGGGTATCCAGGAAAGAGAGAAGGACTCTATGGAAGTCAGCGCGGCCTTGTGGAGCATGCCTTGAGGTAGAGGCGAGACCTAGGAACTCAGATCTTGTTTTCCCAGGGACAGCTGACCTTTCCTAGGGTCTTGCCCTCCCAGAGCAGAAGTAACTGTGACTGGAAAAGGAATTTCCAGAAAACACTTCAGTTGGTGCTGGTTATCGGTTTAAACCGTCAAGTTGAATTAATAACAAGACCCTACCTGTGACTTGCCAATTCATTAGGTGAATATAGTGACGAGTATGTTTGGGGAGGGGAGGGTTTCAATGAATAATTTCACCCCTAAGAGCTCTACACACTGTAGATCCGTTACTCTCCCTTTATAAATGGCTCAACATGCATTTTGCTTAACAAAAGCTTAAAGGAGGACAAAAGAAAGATGAGAAATAAACTTGCATGTTTGTCGCTCATTCAGTTCACAAGGTCTTTTCACATTATCTCATTTAACCCTTTTATTTTTCCTTTGCCATGTTTAAGACAGACACCACTAGGGTGAGGTCCCTCAGCTCCTGGCCTCTAAGTGAATCTGCCCCTGTTCCTTGTGTATTGCAAAAACCACCACAATATTGTAAAGTAATTAGCCTCCAATTAAAATAAATTAAAAAAATAAAAGAATTGGAGGAAAAAAAAGATCCTTCCCACAATGATTGTGGGATGCAAGGTGTCCCTGCCCCTGCCCAAGGCTAATTCTACTTCCTCCCCTTCCTTGGGGCCGCATTAATCATCCCCCCTAGCTTTAGCATCTTCCTTTCAAAGTACTCTTTTTCCCACATATTAACATGGTCAAATCTCTCCTGTCTTCAGGGAAAGAAAACCTGCCTAACCTGATGTCCCTCTGTCTCACGCCTCGGTCCTCTGCTGTCTGGTTTCTACCTCCTGTAAGACTGTTCTCTCAGAGGCCAGTCATCCAACCCAGTAGACAGCTTTCAGTCTTCATTCCACTCAACCTCCTTTCTTGAGCCATTTGGCACTTTGAACCAATTCCTCCTCCTTGAAACATCCTCTTTCCATGGCTTCCAGGGTATCCCTTTTTCCAGACCCTTTCCCATCATCTCTAGCTGATCCTGCTCAAGCACCTTTGTCGGGTTCTCTTTCTTCATCTGCTTTTTAAGAAACTATTATTATTGAAGTATAATATACACATAGAGAAGTGTACAAGTCCTAAGTTTACAGGCTAATAATTTCCAAAAACTGAACACACCAAAATAACTCGCACCCAGATCAAAACACTGTTTCCAGTGCCCCCAGAAATAGTGACAATCACCTTTGCAGCTGCCATGCAGCCAACTTGCCCCCGCAAAGAGTAGCCACCCTCCTGATTTTGAAAATTAAGTATGAGTTTTGCCTGGGCTTGAACTTTATGTAAATGTGAACTCTGAATGCTTTGTATCTGGCTTCTTTTGCTTATCATGTGTATATGGGAGAATTAGCCATCCCACTCGTTGCTGTATGAGCTTTGACTGAGAGAACACACCACAATTCATTTATCCATTCTTCTGTGATGGGTGTTTGGTGAATTTCCAAGGTTTTGCTACTAGAAGGCATGATAACAGCAAAACACTCAGGTACCTGCTTTTAAATGGTGAGTTCTCTAGATTCCCATCCTAAACCTCTCCCTATACCTTGTCCCCCAGAGAAGCTCGGAATGTTTGAGGGGCAGGTGGGCAAAGATGGCTTAGACATGAAAGCCAGTGTCCCCTCTCACTAAATAAGAAAAGAGTTGCCAGAAATATTTCACATAATTTTTTTCAATTATGATTTTTGAAAGTTTAAATTTAGCATCTTCAAGTTAGCCCAACAACAACCTGAATTCCAAAATTCTTATACCGGAGATTAAAGTAGTGCCGGGTAATGTGCAAGGGCTTCCCTGTTGGCTCAGATGGTAAAGAACCTGCCCGCAATGCAGCAGACCCGGGTTTGATGGAGAAGATCCTCTGAAGAAGGGAATGGCTACCCACTCCAGTATTCTTGTCTGGAGAATTCCATGGACAGAGGAGCCTGGCAGGCTCCATGGGGTCGAAAAGAGTCGGACATGACTGAGCGACTAGGTACATAGGTAATGTGCAAGATTCTCATAGGAGAGATTAATTTAGAAAATATTATTTGCTTTTCAGCATATAGGGCCAGTGATTCCATAGTACTACTGAAAGCTTACATTCTGTTATTTTGGTCATTAGCTTCTACTCCACAAAAGTTAGCAGGCCTTGGACCTCTTGATGACACAGTGTAAATGTTCTAGCAAGGTATAGGAGACGGTGAGCATGGCGATCCTGCTGCAGGAATCAACCAAGTCAAAGCAACATGTGACAGCTCCAAGTCACAAGGCTCACTGATAAGACCACGTCAAGGAAGAGTCAAATCGATTAATAGATGAAATTGAGCTGTAGATACTTTAGGTAAAACCAAAGTTCTGGGATTATACTTGCATCAAGTCTGTAATGGAATTTTTAATGTATTTTGCTACTGCTTTACTTGATAATTCAGAAATTAGTTTTTATTTTGATATAACCATTCTCAAAAAAAATGTCAGCTCAAATCTAGTAGTATAATCAGCAATCCATAGAAAAAGATATTAATTTTATACTATCCTGAAGAGGTAGAAAAAAAAAAATCTCACAGTTTTTCTCACTACCCAAAATTTCATGATTCAGTATTTTTATCCTCCAAATATAAGACATGTAGAGATTATTTTCTGAAGAAATTCTTCTACTCTGTGCCAAATGGTTTGGAAATAGTCATCGTTTCCCTCTGATGATAAACTATGTGGTATTGCTTCTACTTTTAAAAACAAAGAAAAAAATGTATTTACAGTTTCCCTTTGAGGCTCTTTAGAAATAATTCTTGTAACACTTAGTGAACAGTAAATAAATGTTAAAAAAAAAAAAGCTGGCTCAAAACTGGAAACAAATATCAATATCACACTTGATTCATTGGCCACCAAAGTATAATATGTAAAGAATCAGTTGACATAATTTTCGGTTTAGATCAACTAGGAAAGTATAGTCCCAGCTAAGAATTCACAATGGTTGATGTGCTTTGAACCTGCCACACATCTTCCCACTTGTTATGCCTGCACGCTGCTTAGCATGTTTTAAAAAATTGTCAACCTTTTCCTAATAGATAGAGGAACTGACAGTATTGAATATTTTGGAATTCCTTTGCTTTCTTAAAAGATCCTCATTACAATGTAGTTCTTTAAACTTGCTGCAATTCTGTTGAGTTTTCTGCTATATTAATATTGTAATCATGTACTAGCTAGGTACTTTATTCAGATACATCTCACAGGCTGCAAATCAATTTTTGCCCTATGTCAGTGGTCCAGGTGATAACCTCTACTCGATTACGATAACTCATATTACTCAGGAGTTTTTTGGTTGCAAGTGGTAGATGCCAAACTTGAGCTAAGTTAGGCAAAGTGGATTCTATTGGAAGGACTGGGATGTCTTACAGCTAAATTGCCTGGAAGAAAAGCAGGAGAGCAGCTGTGTCCCGGGAACAGCTGGAAGGAGGGCCACAGCTGGAAGGAGGGCCACAGCTGGAAGGAGGGCCACAGCTGGAAGGAGGGCCACAGCTGCAGCTGAGACTGCTGCTCTCGGCCTCCGTCTCTCCTGTGCATTCCCGTCATTCCCTCTCACTACAGATCGGATTTCTGTCCATGGTGGGGTGCACAGCCTTGAGGCCACTGCCAGTCCATGGCATGTGTATGTGCATGCGGGTGCCCACAGAGCCTCTCAGTTGTGTACGACTCTTTGCGACCCCATGGACTGTAGCCTGCCAGGCTCCTCTGTCCGTGGGATTCTCCAAGCAAGAATACTGGAGTGGGTTGCCATTACCTTCTCCAGGGGATCTTCCCAAGCCAGGGGTTGAACCCACGCCCTATAGCACTTTTGAACAAATTAGAAGGCGGAGACAGCTCCACAGTTGCATAGTTTGGTGAGAAGAGGCATCTTCGTGAATTGAAAAAGGCACACGTTTTTCTTGGATGCAACCAAACCAGGGCCCATGGTTTGGTCAGTAAAAGTAAGTGAGATTTCACCCACTCCACTCTTCACCTGCATAAAATAGAAGCTGGATCTAATGACCTAGCATGGCCTCTGATTTCACTACCAACTTCTGTACTTCCGTAATGATAAACTCAAGCTTCTCTCAGGTTCACAATAAAACATTCTGTGACTAGGCTCTGACTGACCTAACTAAGGTCGGAAAACCACCCGTGACCAATCAGCTCTGACCACGGACCCACAGCATTTCCTAGTCTACTGTACACCCTTTCCTTGGCATTGGGGTCACCCCCAGAAGAGAACAAGTCTGTGAGTCAGGCAGCCAATCTGTTGGCAGCTCCTGCCCAGGTTTGGATATTTTTCTTTTTTTGGAGAAAGTTACACAAACTGGATTGTATTCATTTATTGCACTATTGGGGCTCCACAGGCAATAGTAGCAGTAAAGAACCCACCTTGGAGTGAGTTGACACGCCCCAATGCAGGAGAGTTAAGAGAACACAGGTTCAATCCCCGGGTCAGGAAGATCCCCTGGAGAAGGGCATGGCCACCCACTCCAGCATTCTTGCCTGGAGAATCCCATGAACACAGGAGTCTGGCGGGCTACAGTCTGCAGAGTCAGACTGGACTGAATCGACTGAGCATAGCACAGCACACTACACTATTACCTTATCAAATATTATTGAATAAGTTGAGGAAATATTATTCATTACAATCGAAGGAGTTTGAGAATTTAACTGCCAATTATTTAGTTTTAAATCTGGTAGGAATAAACTCAAAGTTAGAAAGCAAGATATTTTCCCTTTTATCTTACACTGTGATGTCTCAAAACTGTCTTTCTGCTTATGACATAGATTCATACTGCTTCCCACCCCACCTTTAATCACTGTTTTCAAAGAAATATGTGTCCAATGATGGATTAGGGAAATATTCTATTTTCTTCAGTTTGTTTCAAATGAACTATTGTTTTCTATTGGTATTAGTTCATTATCAAATTTATCTCCACTTCAACATTACAGTGCTTCTGATTCATTTAGCTTACATATTTTCCTGAGTATTTTTTCCAAGAAGAAACTTCTTAAAATTATAAATTATTTTTCTCTGCTACAGAATTTTTGCAGAGTCACTGGTACAAGTAATAAAATGTTTCTTTCTTGATGACATTGCATTTCAACCCTCAGAAATAGAAACAAAATCTTTAAAACTTCACCATTTGTCTTGAACTTCTGTACTTCTGAAGATAAATATAGGTTGATATAGTTTGTCACTTAACTTCACAATTACCAAACCATGCACAATTCCCAATCCTCGTGTAGGGTCCTAGCATGAAACCATTGCATTCCCTACATTTACATCAACTCTAGATTTACCCCCAGTCAATTAGTGTTATTGGTGATAACTGTAAGAATAAAATGTGAAGCTATTAGCACCATTCTTGATTAACTAGGCATATTCTCAGTAGCATTTGAGAAAACTGAGAACATAGGATTTATTTTGACATAATTTTTAAACAACTATAGTTACCTGCAAGGAGTAAAGTGGGGGAATTACACCTAAATATAGCTATAATACTTAAAGAGTAGGTGTCCTCAACGTCACCAGTCGTTAGGGAAATACAAATCAAATCACAGAATACCATTTCATACCTGCTAGGATGGTTACTGGGCTTCTCATGTGGTGCTATTGGTAAAGAACCTGCCTGCCAATGCAGGAGATGTAAGAGACTTGGGTTCAATCCCTGAATCGGGAAGATTCCCTGAAGGAGGGCGTGTCAACTCACTCCAGTATATTTGCCTGGAGAATCCCATGGACAGAGGAGCCTAGCGGGCTACAGTCCATAGGGTTGCACAGAATCAGACACGACTGAGGCGACTTAGCACGCACGCACAGGATGGCTATTATAAAACAAAACAGAGAATAGTAAATGTTGGTGAGAATATGGAAAAATTGAAACTCTTGTGCACTACAGATGGAATATAAAATGATGCAGCTCTTATGGAAAACAATCATTTTTAAGACAATTAAATGTAGATTTACCATTTGATCTAGCAATTTCACTTCTAGGTACGTATCCAAAAAAACTGAAGGCAGAGACTTGAACAGATATTTGTGCACCTATGTTCATAGCAACATTATTCACAATAGCCAAAATGTGGAAACAGCGCAAATTACTGTGGATCAATGAGCAATGAAATATTATTTTGCCTTGAGAAGGGAAGAAATTCTAACATAATGTTACAACATGGATGAACCTTAAAGATTATGCTAAGTAAAATAAGCCAGGCACAATGGACAAACACTATTTTTTACTTATAGTAGTGAAATTCATAAACACAGAAAATAGAATGGTGCTTGGCAGGGAAGGAGGGAACAGTGTTATTGTTTAATGAGTATAGAATTTCAGTTTGGTAAGATGAAACACTTCTGTAAGGGTATAGTGGTAATGGTTGGACAATAATATAAATGTACTTGGCTCTGCTGACCTATACACTTAAAAATGGTTAAAATGGTAAATTTTATGTTACATATATTTTGCCACAATAAAAGTAGTGTCAACATCAAAAAATATTTGTGTAGCCAAGAACATCAGTTACGTGGGAATAATGCCACTGCAGTATCATCAGTTTGACTTTAGCAAAGTGCTCAAAGTTTAACATTTCCTGTTGTAACTCAATGAAAAACAGAATATTTGTCTACTGTGACAAGACACAATTTACATAGCAGATATCTGATAACTACAACTTCTTCCCTTTGGGAATTTGAAAGGAGGCATGCTTCTTCACCAGCTGTAGCTCCCCACAGCAATTCCACACACTCTCCAAGTTTATCCTCCCTGGGGAATCTACTTAATCACTCCCAGGGCTTAATCTTCTGTTTATATGCTGATGAGTCCCAAATCTATGTCTCCATCTCAGAGCAGCCTGCTGAATACCTCCAGTCAGATACGGAGGTCATGGGGACCTCAAAGTTAATATGTCAAATCTGAGCCCATCTTTTCTTCCACTTCCTCTTACTCCCCTAGGCCCTCCTCTGGCCTTCTCCTCCCAGTTACGGGCAACACCAGCTTCACTATACAGCCAGCCAAGCCCTAAACTTTAGCTACTCTTTCTTCTCCCTCCTCTTCCTCACCCGCTTCCAATTAGTCACCCAGCCGTCTGTGTCTCCCTTTTGTCTCTCCAGTCCCTCCCCTATTACCTGCTGCCTTTGCTCAGGCTTTTTATTTCCCCCACCACTCCCGCCCTACTGCCAGAGTGAATTTACCCCTCTTGGCAGCCACTGGATTAAAATCTGCAATAGCTTCCTGCATGATTAAACCCATACTTTGTAGCATGCAGCAATATCTTAATGATTCTGCACAGTGCCTGCTTCTGTTTGGGTGTGCCCTGCACCTGTGGACCACTGAAGGATCACTTCATGGGTGCTCAGGAAATCTCAGTCAAGTCAAAGGTATTCATCAATTTGTTGGTTTAGTTCCCTTTCTAGTTGCTTCTTTCAGCGTTTCTCCATCCACATCCTCCACTTCAGCCTATTGTACTTCTGGTTTTCCTGGGCAGGATTAAGCTACTCCTGCCTCTCTTGTCTTTGCATGGGGTTTAAATGAGATGTTCAGGAACCCAGCATTGTCCCTAAGCACAGTATTTAATCTTACTAGACTTCTTGTTCCTTGTCTTGTAAACACCTACCATACAAAATTATAGTGAGGATATAATGAAACGACATATGCAAAAGTGGTCTGTAAACCGTAAAAATAAAATGTTATCTTGTAATTCATCAAAGCCTATCTTTAATGCTGCCACCTCCAAGAAACTTATTTGATATCCTAAGCAGAAACCAAAGAATTGATGCTTTTGTATTGTGGTGCAGGGGAAGACTCTTGAGAGTCCCTTGGACAGCAAGGAGATCAAACCAGTCAAACCTAAAAGGAAATCAACCCTGAATATTCATTGGAAGGACTGAAGCTGAAACTGAAGCTCCAATACTTTGGCCACCTGATGCAAAAAGCTGACTCATTGGAAAAGACCCTGATGCTAGGAAAGATTAAGGGCAGGAGGAGAAGGGGACGACACAGGATGACAGTTGGATGACGTCATCAACTCAATGGACATGAGTCTGAGCAAGCTCTGGGAGATAGTGAAGGGCAATGAAGCCTGGAGTGCTGCAGTCCATGGGGTTACAAACAAGTCAGACAGGACTTAGTGACGGAACAACAAACCAGAAACCATTCTCCTCCTCTTGGAAACCCCACCATACACAGCCTGTTTGTGCTGCTCATGGATTCCATCACACTTCTTAACTTATCCAAGTTCATGTCTCATGTCTAACAACCAGATCATTAATTACATGAAGTCAGCAGCCATTCCTACTCTATGACTCTCCCTCCACCCTATCAAGTTCTCAAGGGTCTAGAGTCTTTAAAAAAAAAAAAAAGCAACTACTAAGATTTGAAACGGTGGAGAATAAAAGTTCCCAGTGGTGAAGTAGCAGAAAGTCTTCTGTGTGAAATGTTTGGGATCATGGATCCACCTGCAAATGACAAGTCCATCCACTGTGAGCTGGAATGATAGTAGCTTATCCACCCACTATCTCTTCTCAAGCCTAGACTGTGTCAGATATGACTGGCCAATCACAGCCTGTTCTGCTGAGCATGGAGGTTCCCAACAACTTTTCCACCACAGCCCCAGGTAGCCACGACTAGTTGATCAATTTCAGCACAGGAGAAAAAACTCTTTACCATACAATAAACTCAGAGATGCCTACAAATAGCTGACCTAAAGTCACTACAGAGCAAGATAAAGGTTTTTAAAAAGGAGAGATGATTTCAGATCTGGCAAGTGATCTGGCTGGGCTTTAAAGTAGTTGTCAGTCCTTGGGTGCTGGCTCAGGGCAGGCTATTTCAGAGGACACAGCCCACCTTATATTTATGGGGAGAGATTCTGTTCCAAACCGAAAGGTCAGAGATTCCCAAAGGCATATCCCCTTCAGGAACTCTAGGAACCCCTTTGATGGACAGGGAGTCTGAGGGTCTTGGTTTCCCATGAAATGCCCCCACCTTGATTCACTTAGTGCTCAGTCACTCATGTCTTCCCAAAAAGAAGCCAACAGAGTGTCAGCCTGCTTTCCTCCATGAAGGGCTTATGTGTAATTAAAAGGGATTATGCTTTGAAGAAAGTAGCCTTTAATCACCCCGTGAAGGACACAGCAGCCTAAGCTGGAGGTGCTCTGGGCACCATTTATGTCCATTGCTGCCTGTGAGCCCCTGTCATAGACGGAGGGCTGGGAGTGATCTCCAGTCTTCCGTGATCACCAGCATGGGCTTTGCCAGACAGATCAAGCTTCTGCTCTGGAAGAACTGGACCCTGCGGAAAAGGCAAAAGGTAAGAGAGGAGACTCTGTGGTCTCGGACTGAGGAGGTGTGGAGCAAATAGACAATGGAGAGAATGGGTGGGGTGGGAGCAGGGAGGGTGAGAAGCCAATGCGTTGGTGGCTATTTGTCACCGAAGCAGCAAGTAACGTCTGGCTCCTCACTGTGCCTCTCTGACGAGTGTCCTTCCCAGGAAGATGTGCTTCTCTGTCCTGAGGTAGCCGCCTTCCATCCACAGCCCAGCATGGCCGTACTATGAAGTCAGCTTTTGCCTGCCCTGCCTATGAATCCATTGCCTGCCCATCCCTCCCCTGCCCCTGGTCTTTAAGCCTGCCTCTCTGTCTGCATTCCCTTGTGCATTCATACTGTGTGGCAGAAAGAGTGCAAAGTCCTGAAAATCAGGCTCAAAGGAAAACTACAGTTTCCAAGAGCTTCCCAAACCAATGATACTATATTTCATTGGTTCTAAATGGCACACTGTTTTTTCACATTTCTGAAATCAAACTACAGCTCACAATCAAGTGATAGATTTCTTAGTGTGCAAAAATAACAACCCATCAAGAAAAGTAACAATGCATCTTAGAGTCGATGAGATATAATATCTTACAGCACCAGAGATGTTTACTGAGCCTTCCAGTGAGCACACATGGGACTGGACTGGACCAGGGACTTAAAAGGCACAGATCCTACCCTGGACTCATTTCTAGTCTGGCTGAGAGAAATTGCAGTATGTTTTGAGACCAAGAGCAAGAAAAAGGAACACAGGCCAAATATCCGCTGAGAAGAACAGCCAACAGTCACAAGAGATCCGAGGACCCCAAGGGTGTACATGTAAATCCAACTGGCCTCTGTAAATTTTTCCTGGGAAAGGATACAGAGTGAATATATAACTGTAGATAATGCACATTGCTGCGGCCTCAGGGTCATGGAAATGCTGGATGACCAAAGGAGTCAAGAGAAGAAGAAGTGGGGGAGGATTGAGTGGATAGGACTGAGAGAGAGCCAGGCGAGGTAGGGGGAGACAGCGAGGAAGATGGGCTGTGGGGAGGAAGATTATGGATCTGTTCCAAGCCTCGATTCAGAGTAGGTTTTTGTGGTCAGGACAGGGTTTTCGCGGGTATTGGAAAGGAGGTTGGAGAAGGAAGGGGCCTACAGATGGAACATCTGAGGACCCCTGATGAGTATCTCAGTCACAGTCCAGTCAGAGGGACTCTAATGGAAGGAGGCATTAGCTGGTAACCAAGCTGGTACCTGAGGATATAAAAGAGCTCCAGGTGACATGGAGGTAGCAATTGCAGGATACAATTACCACCCCTACAGCCGAGAGAACCGGGGAGAAAGTGGGATTGCTAAGTCTTAGAAACACAAAGGTGTTGTCAGCAGAGCCGAAATGCAGATCTGTGAGGAAGGGACACAACGAGGCCACTGCTGAGGTCTCTGAGCCCAGTCTCAGGCTCAGACCCAAGAGGAGGAAGCCCTGGCTGACAAGAGGTTTTGGAGCTGAGAGACGACAGCTTAATAACTGGCACAAAAGGGAGCAGCAAGGGCCATGGTCAACCAGTGCCCAGATGGTCCTTCCCATTTGTGTGTCTTGGACAGTCCTTAGGGAGACTGAAGGAGAAGCCAAGTTAGGACCCATTCCTACTGGGAGACACCACTGTCCTCAGGCTGCTTTCCTTTGTCAAAGCTGGTGTGATTTTCAAATTAGCACTGAAGTTATATGTTACCCCAAGAACCCTATGCTAAAAGGAATCAGAGCCTTAATCTCTATTTCCAGGAGCTTCCTTTGTAGAATGCAAATAGGCAAAACTGAAGCAGGCTCGTTATTAAATTCATTCATTTATTCATTTGCTCCTTCCATTAACAAATACTTAGTAATCGACTCATTGGAAAAGACCCTGATGCTGGGAAAGATTGGGGGCAGGAGGAGAAGGGGGCGACAGAGGATGAGATGGCTGGATGGCATCACCGATTTCAGTGGACCTGAATTTGAGCAAACTCAGGGAGATAGTGAAGGACTGGGAAGTCTGGCGTGCTGCAGTCCACAGGGTCGCAAAGAGTCAGACATGACTTAGTGACTAAACAACGACAGTAGTAGCCAGGCACTTGGCCAGGTGCTGGGCACACAATAACAAACAAGACAACCACGGTCTCTGCCTACATGATGTTCAGTCTAGATTTTCACTCAATTTTACTCTCAATGTGCTCTTCATGGTCCTCAAAAAATGCACTCAGGGACAATAGCTGCTGGCCTGAGATGATGCCATTCCTGTGGCACGTGTGTTGCTGTTACAGAGAATAACTCTATTCTCAAAAACCCTATCTTCAATACCCTATTGGCCCAGAGGCCCTCACGGTCTCTGCTTGCTTTCCCTGGTGCTGGTGGGTGGTCTCTGTTCAGGGATTCTATCTTCTCCCCAGTATGCTTCCTGGAGGTCACACTGCCAGCCCCTCTGTGGTGAGACAGGGCCTTTCAGGCTGAGGACCTTGGCTGGGGGAATCTCCCAGGATGCACATAGTCAGGCCTGACAATCATTTGGTGCCATTGTGATGACGGAGATCGAAGTCTTTGTCTGGTGTGCCTCCAGCTAGCCTCTCCACTGCTACATTCCAGGAATTTCCAGGATGTCCGGGTATGATGGAGATATCCCCACAGACCCCAGTAGCTCTGATAGGGACCTGTGGCCCCTTCTGTAAACTTTTTGGAAGCTTCTGCCTTCACAGAATGATGACTATAAGAAAGAAAAGAAAAAGAAAAAACTCACCCAGCCCAGAACCCAGCTCCTAGGTTTTTAATTCCTCAGACTTTCATGGTTTTGGATGTTTACTATTGTGGGTAGAGCAAGAGCAAAAACCAGAAACCACATTTCCCCCTTCCTCCTCTCTTTATCCCTTAAGGTCATAAAAGAAAAGTCTTTAGATCTCTGCTTCCCCCTCCCCCATCCCTTTGTTTTTCCTTCCTCTGTTGACATTTATCAAGTATTACTGAATGTCTGGCACCGCACTAAGTATCACCTCATTTAACCCTCACCTCAATTCTGTGAGAGAGCCACCACTATTATCCACCATGGGCATCAATGACGTCATTGAGTCTTTGGAGGTTAGTGACTGCTGAGGCTGGACCCAGGGCTCCAGGACAGGCAGACATGCCAGTTACCCCACACTGCCCCAGGTAGCAAGCCCTGTGTAGTAAGTTGGTCAGGAAGACAACAAAGATAGGGTGGCCATCTAGTTTATCATCCAGTCCAGGGTAGCTTTAAAAGTGAAAGGAGGCACTAATTATGGGTATACCTGAACAATTAGTGTAAAGTGATAACAGACCTGGGAAAGTGGGTTTTATGGTCACTATCTGTGACCTAGGGGCTTCCCTGGTGGTTGAAATGGTAAAGAATCTACTTGCAATGCAAGAGACTTAAGATCAATATCTGGGTTGGGAAGATCACCTGGAGAAGGGAATGGCAATCCCCTCCAGTATTCTTGCCTGGAGAATTCCATGGACAGAGGAGCCTGGCGACTATAGTCCATGGGGTCACAGAGTTGGACATGACTGAGTGCCTAACACTTTCACTTTCTGTGACCTATTTATCCAGTGAGTTGGATAACCCCTGTCCTCATGGAACTCAGAGCCAGGGGTCGAAGCAGGTGTCTGTGCACAACTACTGAGCAGAAAACCATGTGCAATAGTGGAGTGGAAGGTAGCATGGGGCAGGAGATGAAGATGAGCTCTCGGAGCTCAGAAGAGAGAATGGGGTTGGCAGGGATAAGAGCAGACTCCTCAAGGAGTTCATTCCCCAGAGTATGCATTTCCAGTGATAAGAGCTCTCCCAGTTCCCTAGCAAATACACACTTGTTCATATTTTCAATGGGGCAGGCACTGTGTTGAGTGAGTTTATAAAGACCATTAGGTGTGTCTCTTGCCCCTTAGAGCCCACAGTCTAGGGCCCCTTGGCGTCATCTCCCTGGTTCCAGCTTCCATATCAGGGCAGGATATTTGGGGAAGCCTGAGGATTCATGGAGCTTCCCAGGTGGCTTGGTGGTAAAGAACTCGCTTGCCAATGCAGGAAACGCAGGTTTGATCCCCAGGTCCGTAAGATCCCCTGAAGAAGGATATGGCATCCCACTTAGCATTCTTTGCTGGGAAATTCCATGGACAGAGGAGCCTGGTGGGCTACAGTCCTTGGGGTTGCAGAGAGTCAGACATGACTGAGTGACTGAGCAGGCATGCAAGAGGATTCGTGAAAGTAGGGGGGTTATCATTTCCTGGACCCCAGACCTGGGCATCTGGTATATCCATGACCTTTGACCTAGGGTCCAGAATTAGGTGAGGAGAACCTGGCAGGTGTGGGGAGGCTGGGCAGCTAGTTCCAAAGATCCTCAGGTCCTGGGGCCTACTCATTCAGGATGAGAATCCTGTCTCGACTCTCAGTGCAGAAGGGAAAATCATGCAGCTGTTTGGATCCTTGGCCACCCGCTTTCAAATTGAAAACAGAGTAGGAGGGAAGAAAACCTAACTGACCAAGATTTAAAACAACAAGCATGACTCTGCCCTTCCCTGTGACCCCCTCCTCCCCTAAGTAGATTGAGCGGTAAAGGGGGAGGATGGGGCCAAAAAAAAAAAATAGAGAACAAGGAAATACCAGTTTGAGAAAAAAAATTTCCACCAGCCCCTCTGAGCTTCGGCTGGGCTTAATTAAAGTTACAGACATGTTTAAAGAGGAGGGGTGTGGGGAGCGAGAGACGCTCTGAAAACATGTTTTTAATTACACTGTGGAATTTCTCCCTAGGGTATGCCCGTGCACAGCTGAGCATCAAGGACAAAGATGCCGCTCTGGGATGGGGGTGCTGAGCATATGGTTCTGGGGTTCTGGGGGAGGGGACGAGGTTGTTGCGGGGACTTGTCAGGCTAGAAAAGAATTGCCGGTGGTCTTTGTGCAGGAAGAGAAGTGTGAAATGCAGCCCTCCCTAAACAAATGCTCGCAGAGTTGGAACAGTAACACTGACTTCTCCAAAAATGCTTTTCAAAGATTACCTACTACTACCTGGGCCAGTGGTTCTCAGTCCCAGCCACACACTGGAACTACCTGAGAAGTGTTAAAAAAACAAACAAACAAAAAAATACCAAACTGATGTCCCATGGCCAGGCACCCTGGTGTAATTGATGTGGGGCGTGGCCCGAGCTCCCTCCAGATTCCTGCATTCAGCCATGTGAGAACGGCAGACCTAGGTTGATGAAGGTGATCGTTTGAGAGGCAGGGACTTTAGGTGGAAAATAGAGTCCCTAACTCAGAGATGTGGTAAAGAGGAAAACCTGCAAAGCTGTACTAGTCCTCGCCCTCAGCAAAGGGTGAAGGAGGAAAGTAAAGTTCTGAACTGGCCTCCTCCAGTGGGTGGACTTGCAAAGACCAGATATTTCAAAACTACAGGTGTGAGTGAGTAAGTGGGTAAGAGAATGTGTGACTTACATGACAAAGAGTGATGAGATGGACTAGCCTGGGTTTTGGAATTTTATCCACGGGACAGGTAGGCCAGGCTGGCTGACCCTCCCCTGGCCCAAGATCCTCCATGGAGTAGGGGACAGTGTGTGGTTAGTTTTCTCAGAAAGCCTCATGCTTCCAAACTGAAAACTGAGCAGTTTTGACTCCAGAAAGGGAGAAAAAGGAGGAAACGTGAATGTGAGCGGAGGGCAGACCTAGGACCTTGCAGATAATTTAAATTTTAACTCCTTGCTCATCAGACTTTACAATGTGCTGTCACTTAAATGTCCCTGTGACCCGTGTGAGAAGTGAGGGTCAGTAATAAACGTCTCATGTCCATAGAATGTTTCTACATGCCAGACTCTGCTTCAGGTGTTTTACTCATTTCATTTCAACATTTACTCAACTCATTTCATTCTCAGAACTGCTCTGAGGGGTAGGTCCTGACAGTACTCCCATTTTACTGATGAGACCCCAAGGCATGAGGAGGTCGAATCGGTTACCCGAGGTTGTACAGCTAATAGCAGAGTCAGCTAAGAACCCCTGGTGTTGATACACTTTAACCCTCAGTATAAGCTATAGGATAGAATAGGCCCATTTCACAGATGAGAAAACTGAGACTTGGAGATAAATCAAGCCCCAAAGTGATTCCTAACCTTGGTCTCCCCATTCCCAAATCAGCATCAGTGTTTCATACACCAGCCTATTCCCAAGTAGGCATTGCTACATGGAAGGTGGCTGACTTACTAGATGATAGACAACCAATGCTGCAAGTAGTTGTCTTAAGGAAGAGTCAAAGGTGTAGAATTTGGACTGGTTGTCTCATTTCCTTGGTGAGGACACCAGGAATAAGTTTTGGTTTCATAGCTTGCACCTGTCACTCGCATTACTATCTTGCAGAACTTGCTCTCCTTACCAACTGATGGGGACGGGTTGGAGAGTGGGTGGGATGGGGAAATTTGGGATGGAAGGTGTGAAGCCAGCATACTGTCAGTGAGGGAAGCAGTTTGTTCAATTTGCAAACTGTTGTTTACCTGAGCCACTGAGTCACCTCCACCTTTCCAGAGAAGGCTCCTAGATCAGTCTTGACAAAAATTCACTCATTCCACCAATATTTACTGGACACTTTTTATAAACTTGGCCCTGTATTGAGTGTAGTGACAAGGATAGATGTGGTCCCTGCCCTCAGGGAGCTTATAGCCAGGGAGGGATCCACCTTCATGAAGGAGTAATGACGATGAGTGCCATGGGAAGCGCTCTAGTGACCAGCAAGAATGGGTGAGTCCTTAACAGTGAAACAGGGTCACTGTGGACAGTTTTTACCCCTCCACCCTTGATTTGTATGGCCTGGGGGAACTGCCAACATTTTTATGACTATCAAGTGTGCTTGGAGTCAGTCCTTTTAATACTGGATGGAACTTGTCCGATTTGGTATTTTGCCATTTGTGGGGAGAATGTATAGGAGAAATCTTGAAAACAAGTGGTTTAAGGAAGAATCTACTATTCTTTCTTCTTCCCATAATGTTTGTGTGAGTTTGTCTTCTAATACATCATCCCTAGACATATTTTGGATAAAAGGTTTTGTAAATGTTACAACAGCATAATCACCACCTATCCTGAACATTTTTTTTCTTCAATGTGTTATCTTTTTTCTCTCATTGACTTATGTTATGATTTGTAATAATCTGCTTGCCAGCAGACCTAACCAACAGAGAAGGAACAAAGATTTATTGAGCATCTGCTGTGTTGTCTACAATTCTCCTGAGAATTTAAGTATATTAGTCCTAACCAATAGGAAAGGAACAAAGGTTTATTGAGCACCCGCTATGGTGTCCACCATTCTGCTGAGAATTTAAGTACATTTCTTTGGAAGGAACAATAGAAGGTTAAATTTAAAGCCACATGAATAGCCCCTAGCTGATCTATATAGGCTTACATTTCTCTTCTCAGCCATCTGCTTAAATTCTGCTTTAAGTTTTAATGCGTTTCTGAATGGGGGTTGGGTGGAAGAACTATTACATTCCCCAATACATATCTCCCCCCACCAATAATCCCACACCTCCAACCACACCCTGACATGCTATGCCTTGGAGTGCACCTTCATTCATTCATTCAGTGACCACACATGCAAAGTCCAGTGGCACTATAAGAAGACAGGGCAGTGGGGAGGAGCAAAGCTCTGGGCCTGGAGACAGGAGGCTGGATTTTGGCTCCAATGCTGTACTGCCCATGAGTTACTGCACCAGTCACCTGCCCTTCCTGGGCCCCTGTTTCCTCATCTGCAGAAGGAGAGGTTATCAGGAGACCTTTACCACCTGCAGCATCAGCATTACCTGGGAGCTTGTTAGACATGTGAGATCTGATAGGGCCTTACAGAATCAGAATTTGCATTCATGTGCACAACAACATCCAAAAAGCACTGAAGCACTTATCCTGATGACTTTTGATGAACGCACTGTGCTAACAAAGTTTTCAGTTGAGTTGGCCAAAATATTCAATTGGATTTGTCCATATCATCTTACAGGAAAACCCGAATGAACTTTTTAGCCAACCCAATAAAATAGAGGCAAATTGGAACCCAGATGGACACCGAGTCTCGGGAGTCCAATGTATCAGAGTAGAGACAGTATGGAAGGTAAGGTTTAAAAAAGGAAGTCCTGTAAGTATACTACAACCAAAGTCCTGTTGCAGAGACAGGCAAGGAGATGAAGTGTGTCTGCTCAAGGTATGTTTCCTGTAATCACTTAGAATCACTGGTCTTTCTCACTTTGTGTTTTGTTTTTCCAGATTCGCTTTGTGGTGGAACTCGTGTGGCCTTTATCTTTATTTCTGGTCTTGATCTGGTTAAGGAATGTCAACCCCCTCTACAGCAAACATGAATGTAAGCATAACAGGGGTGGGGTAGGGGGAGCCTTGGTTTGCCCGGAGGTCCTATCACTTTGTTTAGAAAGGGTGTGGGGACTGTGGGTGCCAGGATCTGATCTGCTTGTCATCATTTCATGCCTAGAATGGAGGACACAGACGTTATGCAAACTAACTTTTAAATCCTGCACATTCTACGCAAATACTTACATGTGGTTACTAAAGAATTGTGTAATTACTTTTTGTTTGGTTGTTTTTTTCTACACCTGAACTCTTTGTACTTTTAAAGGGAACAGATTATAGATGAGTTCTTTGAAATATTAGATTGGCCAAAAAGTTCGTTCAATTAAGATGTAGATAAACCCAGACAAATTTTTTGGCCAGTCCTGTATTTTGAAGACAGTTTAGGGATATGTTAGGCATGGTGCCAAAGAAAAAATAAGAAGGGACATCGCCAGTCCAGGTTTGATGCATGAGACAGGGTGCTCAGGGCTGATACACTGGGATGACCTTGAGGGACGGGATGGGGAGGGAGGTGGGAGGGGGGTTCAGGATGGGTAACACATGTGCACCCATGGCTGATCCATGTCAATGTATGGCAAAACCACTACAATATTGTAAAGTAATTAGCCTCCAATTAAATAAATAAATAAATAAAAAAGAAGGAACAGAAAATAGTGTATTAATAATGTAGTATTTTTGGACCCCAGAGGTGTCCTGGGACCGAGGATGAGCCTATGTGTGCCACTGTTATACTATGCCCCCCAGAGAAAGCTTTCACCTGGTTTCTGGCCAGGATGACTTCTTCTGGCTCTTGGCAGCCGGTGCGGGATCCTCAGGAGTCAGACCAGCTGCTCAGTCCCCTGTTCTGGCTTTCCATCCTCTTGTTGGTGAGTTTCAGGCCCCATATTCTGAATCAGCCTTCTGTTCATCAAACCCTTGCTTGTTTACCTCACCCCTCAAGGAGCCTATAACCTGCGCTCCCTCTTTAATGCTTGGGGGTAGATGCTCAATACACAGTTGTGGAAGGAATAGACAAACCTCTTCTCCTCCTTAAACATCAGCAACGCGTGGAGGCTTCTTGCACTAACATCACTCTACCCCTTCCATCTCCCCATGATACAGTGTCTTCTCTGTTCCCCCGTCGCACTTCCATCTATGCCTCTATTAGGATATGTTTCCATCTCACTGCTACACTGGAAGCTTGAGAGAAGAGACCCTATCTCCAGCACCCACCACAGGACCAGACATTCATTAGATGCTTCTGCTTCTTAAATGTTGGTAAATGAAGAAAAGCACCAGAAGGATCAGGGTCCATCCTGCAGAGGCTCTGGCTCCTAGGACCTGCATCCTACTTAGTGTCAATGACCAACTCCTTGTCTTCATTTCCTGTCTTAAAGGCCATTTTCCCAACAAGGCGATGCCCTCAGCAGGAATGTTGCCATGGCTCCAGGGAATTTTCTGCAATGTGAACAATCCTTGTTTTCAAAGTCCCACCGCAGGAGAATCTCCTGGAATTGTGTCGAACTATAACAACTCCATGTAAGTGCTGGGATTCCCACCATACACCCTTTATTCTCCTCTTGCCTCGGGAGTTCGTATATGTGCGCGAAGAGCATGTGCTGCTGAATAAGTGGTCTCATGGCTTGCAGAAACCTTAACTTCAAAGGAACAGGGCATGTTTCCACTCTGGAACATTCTATATCAGCTGTCAGGGCACTGGAGGCCAGAGGACAGAATTTCTTGGTCCTTATATCCCCAAGATATGAGTAGGAGTCTGATGTCAGCACCCTGCTGAAATGTGTCTACTGCCTCCAGCTCATCCATCTGCTCAAGTGGAGTCACTGGATGAGAAACACTCCATTTCCCTTCTGATTCCTCATGTCACTCTCCACCCTGGATCAACTCTGAGTGATCTCTGTTCTTTTAAAAGTTTTCTTGGACATCGAAAAGCTAAGAAAATTGTCAGGGGACCTTTTGAGGGTGAATGAAACCAAGTTTGCAGGGTGACATTTGCTTCTTGGAAGAAAAAGAGACAATTTCCAAATCCTCTGTCATAAATGCCATTAGTTCCCTTGGTTGGCCAAATCTTAGGATGTTGCTTGAGAGCAGTAGTTCTTAACTTGTAGGGCTGAAGACCGTTCCCAGAAGCTGATGAAAACTGATGGTCCCCTTCCCAAGAAAAACGAGGACACATACACCCACAGAACATTACACTGTGCAGATGATTTCAGAGCATTTGTGGACTCCAGGTTAATGACCTCTGTCCTGGGATTGAATTTCAAGTCAAATTCCATAAGAAGAGAGTCTGTATTTGGAATTCCCTTGAAGTAGATAGGGGGACTTGATGTAGCATGTTCTATAGTCAGAGGCTCAGGAATAAGGACACAGTTGTCCTTCAACCACTGGGCTGACCTCCAGCTGCAATTTGTGATGCTTACGCCCAAGGGTCACCAACAAGGGCTTGTTGGAGTGCAGGCTTCACCTACTTGTATAAACATCAAGTCAGATGGAAACTGAGATGTTGGGTTGCTCCAGTTCTTTCCTTAGAGGAGATCTGGATATAATGCCGCCAGGGCAAAACCACATTTTGACAAAAAGAAAAAGGACATTTGGTAATTCCACTTAATACTTAGAGGTAGCCATCCCCACTGGGAACAAAGTGTGACTGCTTTTGCCACACAAAGGCAAGAGTAGTTGTGACAGAGACTGCCTGGTCCACAAACCTATAACATGTTTGCTAACCTCTGGTTTATTGGAAGATAGAAGAGGGAACACAGAACACCCGTCTTCCTGGAAGACAGCATTTTAGCTGGGCTCCCCTGGCTGCAAACACCACCTGGAAGCTTTCATTTACAATCTGTACTTTTGGCTTGAGCCTCCTCGAGGTGCCTAAGAAGAAACACTTGCCTACCCAGAGAGATCCCATGGGTCGCATGACAGGATCAGGGGAGCTTTGGAGGTGTTTCAGTGGCAGCCCTGTGGAGCTTTGGTGGGACTGGCGCTGAGTGTCCACGGATCGAGAGGTGGACCTGGGGAGGGGAAGCGGCTTCGGACTCCAGCTGTGTTCCATCTCTGAGCCAGGAAATCTGAGTTTCATGTTTCATGCACATAGTATGAGTGAAATGTTGTCTTACTCAAAATTCATTTGCTTGCAAGGCAGAGAAACACATTTAAACAAGTTTAAACCTCAGAGGGAAAGATATAATTTGGAAACTCAGTTCAGTTCAGTTCAGTCGCTCAGTCGTGTCCGACTCTTTGCAACCCCATGAATCGCAACACACCAGGCCTCCCTGTCCATCACCAACTCCTGGAGCTTACTCAAACTCATGTCCATCGAGTCGGTGATGCCATCGCATCCTCTGTCGTCCCCTTCTCCTCCTGCCCCCAATCCCTCCCAGCATCAGGGTCTTTTCCAATGAGTCAACTCTTCACATAAGGTGGCCAAATTATTGGGAGTTTCAGCTTCAGCATCAGTCCTTCCAATGAACACCCAGGACTGATTTCCTTTAGGATGGACTGGTTGGATCTCCTTGCAGTCCAAGGGACTCTCACCTTCTTAAAAGGCCAAGAACAGCAAGCAGTTCTCTGGGAGGGGGACAAGAACAGAAGAACCACCAGGAGCTGCTCCCTCCTGTCTAAGCCTACAAGGTCCAGCCTCTCCACCTCCATCTGGGGTTCTATTCCATCTGCCTCTCTCCACTGACCACTCTGCCCTGCTTCTCAATGCCTTGGCTGGTGCTAGTTGCCCAGTTCACGACACCTGGGCTTGGGCAGTCAGAAGAGCATCTCTGAGTACCATTCAAATTCTTGGGAGCAAATCTGTTTCCCCAGCTTTATTTCCCTTGTCCAATCAGCCTTGGCAGAGGTGTGTGTGTTCATGCATGCAAGGAGAGCTTTGTAGATTAAGTATGGCTCTTAGAACCTGAGCATATGAATGGCTGGAAGGGCAGGTCTCAGAGAAATGGGTACTGGCTGAAAAGAGCCCCTACTAATATCTCCTATAATCATCCTATCTAAGACTTCTTGGAGGAGAAAACACATAATGAAAAGAGTTGAGAAGTGACCCAGCCCGGCCAAAGTTGGAAGACTTTTGACAACAAATTGCTCAGAGCCCCTGTTACCTTATATGTATAAGGAAATAAAAATATCTCCTTTTGTCTTGGCAATATTGAGAGGATATATAATGTAGTTATAATGCAGCGGGGTCAAGCAGGTGGTATCTTAAACAATTACACAATGTATTATAATGATGATGAAAATGACAGCTATGTCTTTAATGATGAGGCTCTTTCTTACAGCTTGGCAAGGGTGTATAGAGATTTTCAAGAACTCCTCATGGATGCACCAGAGAGCCAGCACCTTGGTCAGGTTTGGAGAGAACTCGGCACCTTGTCCCAGCTCATGAACACCCTCCGGACCCACCCCGAGAGGATTGCAGGTGAAGTGGGCTTCAGTGTTCTTAAGTATCACTTGCTTCTCATTTGCCTCCTCCACCAGACAAACTGAAAATATAGAATGGAATTAGAAGATTTGGTTGGAAAAGATACCAGAGGGTGTAGGAAGGGATCTAGAGACAGGAGGAGGCTTACCTTGGTGAGAACTCCTCTTTCTGCCAGGCCTGAAGGTGGGAAGTTAGGAAGGAGAGCAAGAAAGATCTCATCCCAGGTAAGTCGTAAGATAGGAGAATGTGGAGAGAGATGTGCTCTGGAAGGTCTGAGGCCAGGTGAAGGGGGAGGAGTTCAAGGAGCCTGGAAAAGTTGTGGACCACATTCACAGAGTCCTAGAGAGAGAGCTACCCAGGACTGTGTAGAAGCAATGCCAAGTAGCAGTAAAGAGCCAGGAAGATCGGTGCACATGTTTGCTGTTGTTATATCTGTTGTTTAGTTGCTAAGTTATGTCTGACTCTTTTTGACCCCATAGGCTATAGCCAACCAGGCTCCTCTGTTCATGGGATTTCCCAGGCAAGAACACTGGAGTACACTGCCATTTCCTCCTCCGGGGGATATTCCTTACCCAGGAATCAAACCCACATTTCCTGCATTAGCAGGTGGATTCTTTACCACAGAGCCACTGGAAGCCCAGAGCATGTGTTTATCACGACATAAATATCTATAGTCTTTCTCTTTCTTCTGGTAATATTCAGCATCCCAGGCCCTGAGGCAGAGCAGGTGCAAAGTTGGGGGAAGCAGGATTTGGGGTGGTAGGACTGGTAGGGAAGTGCCAGGGAAAGTTCAGGAGGCCAGGGGATTGAGGGCAATGATCAGACTACACAGATAGGGTCCAGGCTGCATATGGATGAAGGAGAAGCCGGAAGGACTGGAATTGCCCAGGGGAAATGGAGAGGCAAAAGAATAGAGGCCTCAGAGGCTTCCATGACGCTGGTTACAGACTGAGAAAACAGCAGGATAGAAAGATTGACAGCTGTGGTCAGAATGTGAAATATGTGGATTCAGGATTTCAAAGGCATGCAGGACAAATGAGAACAAGCCCCCAGGTATGGCCATGGTGGTTGAAGTGGAGCAGAGGTGAAGATTAGGTGATGGGAAGGCAAAGGAAATCAGGCTGGATGGACACGGAGGTTGTGGGGGTAGGAGAGCCCCGTGGAATCCAGGAGCGTGAGGAGGGAGGGGGAAGGAGCTCCCTCTCCCATGTTCCCCTCTCCAGGGGAAGAACTAGAAACAAGCAAAACCCAAACCCAGAAAGCTCCGAGGTCTCTTTTCAGAGCACAAGTGGATGTCGTGTGTGGTTGTCACGTCCGCCAGAGGCTCCTCTGTAGGTGGTTGGAGTTACTGGCTATGGAGACAACCTGGGCGCCCAGTGGACCACCCCCCCTCTTCAGGGGTACATGAACAGCTGGAATGCAGCAGACTGGCCAGGACCCCAGGGGTCTGTGCAGTTGTGGGGGTGCAGAAAAGGCTGCCAGGGTGGGGAAGTTCGTTCAGGGATGGGCTCAGAGGCTATAAAGGAAGTGGTTTGTGGCTTCTGGGAAATGTCAGCTCTTAGAATGGAGATGAGGAACTGACTGTGGGGATGACCTTGCAGGATGACAAGGGTGAGGAAGGTGATGTCCAAAAAGACAGAAGGGGCTGGATAAGACAGCTTCTGCCTAGGGAGAATGGTACGAAACAGTCCCCCAGGGCTCCTCACCCATGCAAGCCAGGCAGAGTGCTGGTCCCTGGTGAAGAGACTCATCAGACCAGTGCCCTCCCCTGAGGGATCCCTGGGCAGAAGTGGAAGGCCCATGACCACACCCTGTGGGGGCTGCTGGAGGGAAGCAGGGGGTCAAAGAGCATAGGTGAGTCGGTCCAAAGAGAACCCGATCTTCCTCCCACTGGGCCACCTTCTCCCTTCTCTCCCCATTGGAGCAATAAAGCGCAGGAGTCTCGTCAGATGATGGTTAAGATTCCTTCATTACATTCTACTGCTTCCGAAATCAGTAATGCATATATGTTATGTCGTAAAACTAGATTACAGACACTACCTTCTTTGCTCCTCGGGAGTTTATTAAGAGTAAGGATTGAAAGAACCACAGGGCCTCACAGGGTCTGAGCACAGTTGGCCTTTTAATATGAGGGAAATAAGAGGGAGAAGCACCAACAAGGCAGCAGTTTTTCCCAAGGTTAAGCAAGCAGATGAGAACATGGGCTTGTCCAACACCTGGAATGACTATTTGCCCTGTTCATCCAGAGCGCATTTCATTTTGTTTACTCATTGTCAGTTGGTCTGGCTGGAAGGAAGCAAAAAGGAAGTCATTTCAAACCACAATGTCTCTGTGGCCTTTCAAGCCTGTATATGAGAACCAAAATCACTGCGTACAAGCCAACACAATGCTAGTTTTGAATTGGCGTACAGGTGCTCCTTGTGCCAGCCTTCGGGCTATGGGGGAACATTCCCTGCATGAGACCGGCTTCAGGGGAGTCTGGGAAAGCAGCATTAGAGAAGGCCAGCTGAGACTGTCCAAAGGAATTTGGGAGCTGAGAACACAGATTCTGCAGAACCCCTGTCCTTGGGGGCCATGAGAGGAGAAAGCGGACCATCCCTAACAAAAAGGACATAGTGTCTGAAGGAATTTCTGGCCGAGCACTAAAGCCCACAGTCAGTAGTGAAGATAGTTTCAGAGTCTGTCCCTGGGCTCCCAGGACCTTGCTGGCTGTGAGCGTTGAATCCTAAGCCCCAGGCTGCAGTGGAGGGTTAAGCCTCTGAAAGCGAGATGGGCGGCTGTCACTGGTGTGTGCTTTTGCCTGTCAGTTCCCCTAGTCACCTGGGAAAGTATGCCAACAGTGACCTAGGGCATTTTCCTTTCCTAGCAAACCTGTAGTACTGCATTCTCCACAGAGGAGGATTAATGGTTAAAAAAAAAACAAAAAAAAAACTAGCCGTGAAGCCCCCTCCCCTCTCACCCCCGAGCAAGCTCTGCAGTCTCTCAGTCATCTTTAAACATTGCCCTCCTCTGAGCCTCACGCACGCATTTCCCTGGTCTCCCCACCCCCACCCCAGCCTCCTGAGCTCCAAGGGCCTCAGCGGCCCCCTCCCCCAGCCTCTAATCTTCCCAGGGAAGAGAACAAGAAGAACAACATTTTAAACTACATTTATTTTCTTTTCCTCAGGGCCCCCCAGTTCACATTTCTCCCTCGGGAATCCTGCTGTCTGGTATCGACCACTGCTTACATTCTGGGCCCCACATCTCCCTACAGGGTGGCCCCCACCCTTCCTCAGGTGTGCTGAACCAGCACGCTCCCTCCTGCGCCTTCTCCCTGAGGCCACTGCAGCCCAAGCACCTGGGTGGGGATCTGGGCCAGGGCAAAGTTGCTCCCAGTTCCCCTTGTTTTGTCCCTTTTCCCAAGCAAGATGTTTGTAGCTGTTTGTATGTAAGGTCAGGCGAGGGAGTTAAAGAATAACAAAGAGTTCAATAGTCAGATAGGGCCCTGACTCTCAGGTCAAGACAACAGTTATTTACTGGGTGTCTCCTATTACTCCACAGACATTCACCAAAGCCCTGATTCCATGTCAGGCTCTAGTGCTGGATGTCACGTAGAGATGACTTGGAGGGCTTACATCTCTGTGCCCAGCTAGGTATGATGGGGAGTGTGATAAAAGCAGTATCTGTAGCTCTCTACTCTCAAGAGACTCGTGTGTGTGTGTGTGTGTGTGTGTGTGTGTGTGTGTGTTGGGAGTTGTGTTGCTGGAGGTCAGAGGATATAGTATGATGCTGTATATAGAGAAATGATTTGGAGATGAACAGCCAAGCTGGAGCCCCAGGGGAAGAAAAAAAAGAAGCTGGGTTTGGAAGATAAGTTATTGAAAAGAAAAGAAACCAAGAAGAAAATAGAGCAGCCCCTCTCAGAACCACTCCTCTCTCCTGGCGTAGTGCCCCCAGTCCATGATTTCAGCTGCCTGTAGTCATCCAGTCTGAAAATATAAGTGAAAAATTCCAGAAATAAATAACTCATAAGTTTTAAATTGTGCGCCTTTCTGAGTAGCATGATGAAATCTTGCACTTACCTGCCTGGGATGGAAACCATCCCTTTATCCAGGTGTCCTGCCCATTAGTCACTTACTCCCTGGCTTTTCAGATTGACTATCAGAGTATCACAGTGTTTATGTGCAAGTAAGCCTTATTTGATTTAATAAGGGCCCCAAAGTGCAAGACCAATGATGCTGTTCGGATATTCTCTTACTCTGCCTAGTTTATAAATTAAACCTCATCATAGGTATGTATGTATAGGGAAAAAACATAGTATATATACGGTTTGGTACTATCTGCACCCACTGTGGTGGGGCGAGGAGGGGGGGCGATTCTTGGAATGTATCCATTGAAGATAAAGGGACTATTGTAGTCAGGTCCTCCTTAAGGCTTTGGGCGACTCTGGGTTTCCTAGTGGTGCAACTGTCAGGGCCCTCCATGGTGGTGAAGGAGGCGTCTGTGTGATAGAACTTCAGGGTTGGTTCCCTGGCCCCAGTTGCATGGGCAGGCCTGTGGCTGGCCCATCCCCTTTCAAGAGGAAATTAGCAGAACATCAACCTGGAGGTGGCATATACAAAGGAAGTCACAACCTGAACATGAAGGGTGGCTGTCAAGCACTCAGAGAACTAGACCTCTTGGCTGCCCGGGGAAGGGAGGATTTGGGGAGAGAGCAGATGGTATTAGAACCTGGAAGGAGCAGGGGCATTTGATGATTAAAGTTAAAGAAGAACTAAGAGATAAGCAGTCAACCAGGCTCCTGGCAAAGATAGGATGTAGAGATAATCATTTTCATGCAACCCAAATACTTGAGTCAGACACAACTGAGCAACTGGAACTGAACTGAACTGAATGTTGAAATGATTTCATAAATATCTGGACCCTCTGCCATCTTCTCTGGCTGGTGCCTTCAGAACTGGAGCAGTGGCCAGCTTGAGACTGAAGGTTGGCCCAGGAAGCAGGCAGAGAAGGTGGGTGTGAATTCCCTGGAAGGGGTAAGAATAATATTAATGCATCAGGACAAGCAATTTTTTTTTTAAGTTGGGAGCTAAGCACTTTACATTCTTTATCCCAAGTCACCCCCACAACAATCCTAAGAGGCATATGTGGAAAATGCAGACCCAAAGAGGTTCAATCACCTGCCCCAAGGTCACTGTAATCGTTAGGAGTCCTTTATGCCTCCTTATAAAGAAATTCTGCTTCCAGTAGGTTTGAGTGGAGTGGAAAGAATGTGACTGGGCTGATCAGGGCATGAAACTGCAAGCCCAGGCAATAGACCCTCCCCTTTCCCCACCTGAAGATTTTCTTGCCCCAGACAACCCCATCACTCTTTGTCCAAGCCCATACCCTGAGCTTAGAGCCATAGCTGATGTGAGAGAAACACCAGGAAGGGTCGTCTACCCCTTGACAATGGCACTGTGGACAGAGCACATGTCTCCTCCAATTCCACGTATCTAGGGTTTGAAATCAGTCCTGAATATTCATTGGAAGGACTGATGCTGAAGCTGAAACTCCAATACTTTGGCCACCTGATGTGAAGAGCTGACTCATTTGAAAAGACCCTGATGCTGGGGAAGATTGAAGGTGGAAGGAGAAGGGGATGACAGTGGATGAGATAGTTGGATGGCATCACTGACTCAATGGGCATGAGTTTGAGTAAACTCCAGGAGTTGGTGATGGACAGGGAGGCCTGGCCTGCTGCAGTCCATGTGGTCGCAAAGAGTCGGACACAACTGAGCGACTGAACTGAAGGATTTTCAGCCTTAGCATTATTGACCTTTTGAACTGGATAGTTCTTTGTTTGGTCAGGGAAGCAGAGTTCTTCTGTGCATTGTGGGATGTTTAGTGGCATCCACTAGTACTTACCACCAGTATTTTCCAAGTTGTAACAACTAAAAATGTCTCCAGACATTGCCATATATTCCCAGGAGAACAAAACTACTCCTCACCCCACCCCATTGCCCAACACCAACTCTGCAAAGGATCTGATGACCCCACCACCACCCCCACCCCAGCCTAGGTTTTTCCAGCTTGTGTGCCTTCTCACAAATTTTGCCAATCTGCTCCAGCAGTAAATGCTGTGACTGTGTTGGTGACAGGCCTGACCCTTAGGTGCTCCCATGGAGCCCAAAACAGAGCCTTTCTCTGAGAGTCAAGTTAGAAATCACGTCTAAATATTTTCCCTTATTTGACCCATTTTCCCTTCAACACCCTGTTCTTTTTCTCTTTCGTATGCAGGAAGAGGAATACGAATTCGGGATTTCTTAAAAGATGAGGAAACACTGACACTGTTTCTCGTGAAGAACATTGGTCTGTCTGACTCAGTCGTCTACCTTCTGGTCAACTCCCAAGTCCGTCCAGAGCAGGTAGGTGGATGTCATTGGTCCAGGGGTCCCTGGAGGGGAGGGGCAGGCACTGAGCCCGAGAGAGGCAAGGGAGACCTTGAGTTTCTTTTTCCTTTCTTGCTTTCACATTCAGAAGCATTCAGATTCATGCCACATGCTGAGGAGAACACCTCGGGTTCACTGAGATGATGCAGTCCCCATGATGGGATTCTGAAGTGGCACAGAAGCTGGCAGCACTTGAAACACCTCCGAGCTTTAAGACTGGAAGGAACCTAAGAGATCACGTGGCTCAAACTCCTTTTATTGTTGAGGAAACTGAGGTTTATTCATGTAGTCATCAAATACATAGAGGCGTTTTAGGTACCAGAATGCAGTGGGAACAATGTGAGGAAACCCCTGACTCCGGGAGCTCACATTCCAGTGGGGGCGACAGGCGATGACCACGTAAGCCAAGTGCACCTACGTGCGTTCCCAGGTTGTGAGGAAGGTCCGGCAGGGTCTGAGTTAGGAAGGGATGGGCGGGCAGTTTTCAATGTAATCGTCAGGGAAGGCCTTCCTGAGGAGGTGCTATCTAAGCAGATCTTACTGAACAGTAGACCCGATGCAGGCGCCTGTGAGAGGAGAGTGCCAGCTGAGAAACAGGCAAAGCCAGGATCGAGTGTGCTGAGGTGACCTTCAAGGTCATGGAGCCTGATAGCAGCTGCACGTAGAGCAGACCTCTGCTTTCCTGGGCCGTGTCTCCTCAGTGCCAGGCCAGCTGCTTATAATCCCGCTAAACCTGTGTCATCTGTTTTCATAATCTCCTGTATTTGTTCAGAGCATTTTTACCACTAAAGTAAGACTTCCACATCTCTGAGCACCTGAGCTCCTCACACTAATCCCAAGATGGGTCAAACAGATGAAAAACTTGACATGCCTGGTGGCCGAGAGACTGGTGCCCAGCTATAGAGCTGGAATTGCTGGAGCTGGAGTGGAATCGGGGTCTTCTCATTCCTAGTCCTGGGCCCTTTCATTGGTTCTCAAGGTCCCCAGACCAGGAGCATCAGCAAGGACTGGGAGTAAATTCACAGATCTCACCCCAGACTGACCAGCACTCTCCACTTTAACAAACCCTCTGGGTGGTTCTAACAGCTCAGGGGTGAGAACCATGGCTCTAATTTAGGGCTTCATGGGCGCCTGGCCCAGCATCCTGGGTGTGTGGGTTCCTAGTGTGATAAACACAGTGAGAATGCATGATAAGCAGGAGCCTTAGCACAGACATCCTGCCTGCCTCCCCTGGTCAGGACGGCACCTCCTCTAGACTCCAGAGGAGTTATTGTTGTTTAGTCACTAAGTCGTGTCTGACTCATCCTGACCCCATGACTGTAGCCTACCAGCCTCCTCCGTCCAAGGGATTTCCCAGTTAAGAATACTGAAGTGGCTTGACATTTCATTCTCCAGGGATCAAACCCGCATCTCCTGCATTGGCGGGCGGATTCCTTACCTCTGAGCCACTAGGGGCTCCAGGGAAGACAGAGATGTAAACAGAGAAATTTCAGGGCCTGTGTCAGTCTTGAGGCAAAGGTCTGCACAGGCTGCCGTCTGAGCCCAGAGAGAGGAAGGGACTCACCCACCTTCCTGGTTGAGGTTGGTTCTATTGGGTGGGCTTTTCAAGATGGTTCCCAGTGCAGCAGTGAAGAAACCCATACATGCCTTTCTGGCTTCTCAGTCTCTGAGGTTTTCATAGAAACTAGACAAGGGGAAATAAGGTTCAGCCCTGACACAGCACATCAGGGCACCTGGGGCGAGGGCAGTGCCCAGGCGTGGCCCCACTGCATGCCTGGGTGGGCCCTGGGGGGTCAGGCCTGGCTGGCTGCCCAGCCCTGCTTGGCTCCCCCTCCCGCTCCACCCCAATGGCAGGCAGCATGGATTGCCCACTTTCCCCTTTGCTTTCTCTTCAGCTCATAAAACTCAAGTCCTGGAAATGCCTGTGATGACTTCCAGTTGGTAAAACAAGGGAGATGGAGATAAGGGCAGGAATTTAGGGGAAATTTCTTTCCAGTTCCTCACCTCTGTGACATTTAGGTCTCTAGCTGCTGTGTTGCTAGCATCAGGGCAACAGCCTTTCATGTGGGGAGGAGACAGGGCCATTCGGGTGTACCTGTGTTTAGTGTTGCAGGCTCTGATTAGCTGAGGCTTCCCTGAGTTTAGGAAGGAGCTCAGCTCCTGTACTCCAGAGGCCAGATCCCTCCATGCCTCCTACCCACCCTGCTTCTCAGCCCCAGTGACCTGTGAGCCTTCCTCCTGACCTCTTTCTCCATCTCCAACCTGCTCTGTAACTCCTGGACAAAACCGTCCCCTGGAACTTTCCTCCATGCTGGCAAAGTTCTCTCTGTGCCATCTATAGGGTAACTATAGCCATGTGTGGCTGGTGGGCATGTGAGATGAGTCTAGTACAAGTGAGGAAGTGAATTTTAAATGCCATTTAATTTTAATTACCTTAATCGGCCACATAGGGTGTGCTGCTCTCTAATGGATCATCATTATACATGGGATTTTGTTCTTGACTGTCAAGACTGGACATCCCTCTGCCTAGTATCTGAGCACAGCTCCAAAGGGAATAGCATCACCGCCCTTGCCCCATCTAGGGAATTATTAGCCGACTGAAGTAGCACAGTTCTCTGGCTTATCCCTCACCACACCCCTTACCCACAGCCCAGGAAACTCCTGAACTTTCTTCAAGGCCCAGCTCAAATGTTACTTCCTCAATCATATGGTTCGTAAACCCTCCCTTCTTTGTCCTGCCCCTCCCCCTGCCCTACTTGACAAGAGAATTAAGAGCTAAAGTTGTTCAAAATGGCTAAGCAAAAGCTCTGGGTTCAAATCTCAGCAAGGTCACACAGTTAACTGCAAGTTAATTAATCACTCTGTTTCCTCATGTGTAAAATGGAGACAATAAAATCTCCTACGTATACAGGGGTTGTGGGAGGTTAAAAGACTTAGTATCTATAAAGCACTTAATGCCTGGCACATAGTAAACACTTGATAAATACCAGCTACTTTTACTAGCGATTCTTAATGATCCCTCTTCTGTGCTCTGGTTTCACCAGGTTCAGTCTAACACTTACCGCTATTTAAATGCCTGCATTTCCAGCTAGCCCGTGAGCTTTCTGGAGGGCAGAAAATTTATCTCATTCTCTCTGCATCCCTGGTAACTCTCCTAGTCCCTGCAGAATGGAAACACAGTGAGTGAGCATTGAATGAATGAGTGACACTCGTATGGTATCCCAGCTTTCCTCCAGCCTGTTGTATAACCCTATCAAGTCACCTAACCCCTTTGGCCTCACTTCTCTCCTCTGAGACACTAGAGGTTTGGACAAAATGAGTTCATTAATTCCTTCCCCTGTGTAGAACCCATGGGACTGTGGAGGTCAAGGAAGTCCATGAGCCTGTTCTGTTCATGATATTTAAAGCTTTTGTCCACTGGGAGTCCAGGACTCCAGGAGGCCAGTTACTGTGCTGGGTAGAGAAGGGTCCCTAGCCGGGGTTGAGGCCGCTTTTGCCTCTGGAGGCCATCAGGGAGCTTGTGCTTTGAGAGTCACTGCCCACGGGAGGTTTCTGATGTGGGTGCTCCGGGGTTAACATCATTGGATAAAATACAGGGTGTCTAGTTAAATTTGAATTTTAAGTAAACAATAAATAATTTTTTCAGCATAAGGATGTTCTATTTGGACTCCATTTGGGACATACTTGTACCAAAAATTGTTCACTGTTTATCTGAAATTCAAATTTGACTGGGCATCCAGTATTTTTATATGTAAATCTGGTGAGACAGGAAGGGGGAGAGGCGGTCATTCACCATCACTCCAAAAGCCTTTAGCTGCTCGCCCACCTCAGCTTCACGCAGTAGGTCCTGATGGTACCTTAGCATCATGTGCTAAGAAGGAGTGGCTCATATTGTAAAGACTCTCTGTTAAAATGAGGCTTGGGAGTATTTTCATTTTCTGTGGCTGCTGTAACAAATTACCACAAACTTAGTGGCTTAAAACAACACTGATTTATTATTTTATGGTTCCAGAGATCAGATTCTGAAAGTCAAGGTGCCAGCAGGGCTGTGCTCCTTACTGGGCAGTCTAGAGGAAAGTTCATTTTCTTCCCTTTCCTAGCTTCTAGAGACTGTCTACATTCCTCAGCTGGTGGCCTCCCTTCATCTTCATGGCTAGTAGTGGCCTGTCCAGTCTTCCCCACATCAGATTGTCCTGGCATTGTTTATTCTGCCATTCTCTTCCACATGTAAAGGACTCTTGTGATTACATTGGGCTCACCCAGATAATCCAAAATCATCTCCTTTTTTTAAAGTCAGATAATTAGCAACCTTAATTTCATCTGCAATCTTTAATTCCCCACAGAACATATTCACAGGGTCTGTGGGTTAGGACGTGACATCACTGGGAGGCCAGTATTTTTCTACACAGGGAGGTTTCCATTGTTGCTTTTCCTTTCTGCAGTTTGCTCACGGAATCCCAGACCTGATGCTGAAGGACATCGCCTGCAGCGAGGCCCTCCTGGAGCGTTTCCTGATCTTTCCCCAGCGCCGTGCAGCTCAGACAGTGCGTGGCAGCTTGTGCTCCCTCTCTCAGGGCACCCTGCAGTGGATGGAAGACACCCTGTATGCCAACGTGGACTTCTTCAAGCTCTTCCACGTGGTAAGGGAGGTGTTCAGCTGCTCGCCTCTTGGGAGGTAATTTCTGGAGGCAGTAGACCCTGGTGACAGGCCACTGGGGACTCATGAATGAACAGTCAGGGAAGGCATAAACTTGGTGTTCAAGACAATTCTTGTTCAGGACAAGACAGGCTCCAAAGGCCCCCAAACCAGCTGATAGTATTTCCAGAACATGGCCCAGACATCCAGCAGTCACCACTAGGTTCACCATTAGATGTGTGTTATGGCAGGTCTAAGTCCACCCCAAATGTGGGACCAGCCTGCTTCACCACCACTGGCAATATGGAAGGAAGGAGGCCTGGGGGGACCCCTGGTTTGGCTTCCTAGCTAGGCCATCATAGACATGATGGCTAACCATTCTTGGCCCCATCACTCATCTGTAAGACAAATGTAATACTTTGAAGAATAGTAGAAAAGATACATTAAAAATATATGCAAAACATTTAATAAATGTCAGTGAATGAGAGCTTTACACTCCCTTCTCTGGGTCTGCTTTTGACCTCAGAGCTTACTGTTTATGGGTAGAAAAGAACAGAGAAAATGTCATAGAAAATTTGCAAAAATTTGGCATGCCTGATCTAGCACAACACTATGCTCAGAACGACATCCTTCGTAGTCTTGGGATTCAATTGTATCTCTTCTTTTGCTCGAAGGGGCCTCCCTGGTGGTTCTCAGATGGTAAAGAATCTGCCTGCAATGCGGGAGACCCAGGTTCAATACCTAGGTCAGGAAGATCCCCTGGAGATGGAAATGGCAACTCACTCCAATATTCTTGCAGAGAGAATTCCATGGACAGAGGAGCCTGGTGCACTACAGTCCATGGCGTCTCAAAGAGTCGGACACGACTGAGTGACTAATACACACACACACACACACACACACACACGCACACACACACACGATGAGAGGGATAGGAGGCTTCAAGCATTTGTTCTCGCACTTCAGAGTGCCTGAAAATCTCAGGGAAGCTGGTAAAAGATGCAAGCTCTAAATTCCTTCCCCCAGAGGTTGATTCAGAGACCTGGGTCAGGCCGGAATCTGCTGTTAACATAGGTGATTCTGATAGAGATCTTTGTAGGCCACGCTTCAAGAAACATTCAAAATTAGAATTAGAATTTTCTAGCATTGAATTGTGTTTTCTCTTTTGCCTACATTTTAATATCTGGAACTATATTTCAGGGAGTGACAGTCAACTGAGAACTTGGCGGAGGAATTTGTATTTTGTCTTTAAAAAAAAATACTGCTTCTTAGTATGTTTTTAAAAGAGTTATTTGTTTATTTATTTTTGGCTGCACTGGGTCTTTGTTGCTACTCGTGGACTCTCTCTAGTTGCAGCGAGTGAGGGCTACTCTCTAGTTGTGGGCTGTGGGCTTCTCGTTGCAGTAGCTTCTCTTGTTTCAGAACACAGGCTCTGGGGCACGTGGGCTTCAGTAGTTGTGGCATACAGTCTTAGTTGTCCCGTGGCTTGTGGGATCTTCCCGGACCAGGGATCAAACCTGTGTCCCCTGCATTGGCAGGTGGATTCTTAACCACTGGACCACAAGCGAAGCACTGTGGATTTTTGTGTTGCTTTTTTTTTTTTTTTAATTTGCTCTCTCAAGTAGAAAATTTGCCCCAGGCTTGTCTTTAAAAACAAGGTGAAGGCCTTTAAAAACAAAGTAAAACAAGACCCCACAGTTGTTGGCAAGGTTCACACTTCAGCCCTTTCAGTGTGACTTTTCCTTGAAATGTCACACCATAATTTTCCCAGTTCATTGGGGATCCAGAGTGGGTAAGAGGGGTCATATCTATGGATGCCACCAATACTGAGAGTCAAGTGCCCCAGAGAAGGTCTCTGCCAGGAGAATACAAAGTCATGCATTTCTAACTTCTCTGTCCAAAGTGCCTCGAGGAACCCAATTCTAGACAGTTCTCAGTTTGTTTTCAGACTCAGACAGGAGAGTGAGTAGGTGGTGAAGGTCCTTATTCTGGACAGCTGAACCCCAGCACCATGGGACCCCAGTGCCTGCATTTGTAGGTTTGTATTTGTAGAGCTGTGGGAGGTTCCCTGAGTGCCTGGGATATGCAATCCTCTGGGCGCTAGAAAAGGGGTAGGGACATGTGTCTCTTTTTGAAGCACCTTCATGGCAAATGTACCTTTGGGGTGTGAGGACAGACAGCCTGGATACAACAGGACAAAGGGCGACCTGGGCACAATGGTTCACTGGGGTCTGGACCCATAACTTAGGCTACTGACCTCAGATGTTTATTTATCATATAAGAAAGACCAGCATGCTTTTTCTTCTGTCCTTACATGCTGCTCTGGCAAGTGTCAGCATTCAGAAACCAGAGAATTCAGAAACCACCTACCTGAGATGGACCCTGGGTGCTTGCCCACCACCCAGGTACATGTGTCCATGCACTCAAACCTGAATTGGACCAGGCATTGAGGCCAAGGGCCCAGCCATGGTCTTCATACCCTTACTGAATTCCCGTTACCCTGAGACAGACAAACAGGCCATGCCACAGCACTGAGGCTTAGGACATTCGGCCTCTAGAACAGTGGTTTCCCGCTTGGTTGCATACTGGGTTACCTGCGGAGCTTTTAAAAATTACAAATACCACCTGTCCCCACATCTGATTGATTTTGATTCAATTGCTTTTAGCATTTTTAAAAATAATTTATTTTATTTTTGGTGTGCTGGGTCTTCATTGCTGTGTGGGCTTTCCTCTGGTTGTGGAGAGCGGGACTACTTCAGTTGCAGTGCACAGGCTTCTTATTGTGATGGCTTCTTTTGTTTCAGAGCACAGGCTCTAGGGAGCTCAGGCTTCAGTGGTGGCGGCTTGTGGGTTCAGTAGTAGAGGCGCCCAGGCTCTAGAGCACAGGCCCAGTAGATGTGCACACAGGTTTAGTTGTTCTGCAGCATGTGGAATTTTTCTGGATCAGGGATTGAACACGTGTCTTCTGCATTTGGCCAGCAGATTCTTTACCACTGAGGCCCTAGGGAAGCTGTGTTTTAGCATTTTTAAGAGCTTCCCAGACATTCTCATTCCAGCCAGGTTGAGAGTCGTGGACCTACGACATAGGAGTTTGATTTACAGACTTAATTTCTGTAGACCAAGCATGTGAATGAGTGCTAGTTGCTCAGTCGTGTCTGACTCTGCAACCCATGGACTGTAGCCCACCACGCTACTCTGTTCGTGGGATCTTCCAGGCAAGCATACTGGAATGGGTAGCCATTTTCTTCTCCAGGGGATCTTTCTGACCCAGGGATGGAACCGGGGTCTCCTGCATTGCAGGCAGATTCTTTACCAACGGAGCTATGAGAGAAGTGCAAGCATAATAATAATAGTACCCAAATGCCCCGAAGGCCTCAAAGCACTTTCACTTTTCACCCCTAAGACCGGGGTGCTGTGCAGAAGCATCCTCCCTGCTGTTCTCTTAACAAAGACGGTGAGTGACCCAGAGATTGCCAAGAAGAGAAAGCCCTAGAAGGAGATGGGCTAACCCTGCAGATAGGGTTGCCCTACCTCCCATCTTCTTGCTCCTGCTTGTCTCTGTGGGGGAAGACCTGACAAGACAGGACACATGGGCCCAAGCAAAGAGAACAAACACCTTAGGTGGTGACCTTGAAATGTGCTTTTCCAGCTGATAAACAGACTGAGTAACTAAACATCTTTTCAAAACTACAAAGAAGGAAACCTACATGGCTCAGTCGGTAAAGAATCCGTCTGTATTGCAGGCAGACGCAGATTCAATCCCTGGGTCAGGAAGATCTCCTGGAGAAGGGAATGGCAACCCACTCCAGTATGCTTGCCTGGAGAATCCCATGGACAGAGGAGCCTGACAGGCTACAGTCCATAGGGTTGCAGAGTTAGACATGACTGAGCGATTAACATGAACATGAAGAAGGAAACCTACAAGGACTTATTTGCAGTAAAATGGGACTTTTGCTCCTGTACCCACCCTATCAAGGTTTTTAGAAAAACAGTGATGAGACAGGCACAGAAGAGCTCAGGGCAGACCCTCCAAGCTTCTCAGAGGGGCACGGGCCAGGCACGGCTGCTCTGAGGCAGGGGCAGAGGCCTCCCTGGGACAAGGCTGTTGCTGCAGCTGGTTGGCAAGCAGCCAGGCTTAGGTCCTGTGTGGGGAATGCTGTGTCTTCCGTTCTCCTGGGCTGTTTTTCACGCGCATGTATGTCAGTGTATAAATAAGCTTTCAGTAAGTGCCAAATTGGTGCTCACTAACAGAGAGAGAGGGGCCAACTCACTAACCCACTGCATGACACCTACCCCTGTTGTGTCAGGACCTGGGCGTGTGGGTGGAAGTTTAACCTCCAAACTAGCCGTAGAGCCAAGAGAACTAGGAGTGGGGGGCTGGGGACTCAGCACCAACTGGGGCCAGCTGTGTTTTTCCTCAGCCCCTTGGAGATCAGAAGTGAGTGTTGTCATCCTCAAATAATCCAAGTGCAGTACCCACGCCTTCCTCCACCCCACCCATCCCCAGATGTATGCTCGTGTACACACACACACACACACTCTTCTCTCTCTCTCTCTCTCTCTCCCCCCCCCCAGTAACCTAGGCAGACTGGGGAAAAAACAGCAGCCAGCTGGCTGTATTTACTCCAAGAAGAATTAGCCCTTCTTGCTTTCACCTGGGTTGAGATGGTTTGAAAGAGCTTGCCTTCACCTGTGGCCTTTTCAGACCTAACGCCCCCAGATTGAAACCCAGCAGCTCAGACCTGGGCCGAGGTACTGAGCCTGCCAACGCTACCTGAAACATCTTGCACCTCATAAAAAACGGCGTGTCAGTTTCGGGTGAGGGGTTGGGCCGTTTCCCATCTGATCTGGCCCAAGGCGTGTGTGTCCCTCCCCCTCCTCCCTCTTCGATCCTTCCTGTTTTCTCCCTGACTCCTGGTGCACAGCTTTGAAATCTTGCTGAGAAGCAAATCTGTCCCCTCAGCTCCGGCTCCGCATGTTTATTTGTGGAAGTTCGGCAGGGGAACCGAGGCGGGTGCCAAGACCTGCCACGCTGCTGGGAAATCTGCGTTTCCCTCCCTTCCCCCTTGTCAATGGACATTGACAGAGGAAATTGGCCTCCCCGGCATTTTGGCCCGCGGTTTTCCCCTTTGCAGTCGCTTCCAGTGTGACATGATTCAGCTTTCTTTCCTTTCTCTCAACTACTACTCTGTCACATTTCTTACTTTTATGACTTCATTTTCCCTGTGTCTTTGTGACTATGGGGTGGCTGAACGCTGAGTTCCACAGGAGAAAGGCCAATCTTGGGGATGCTTGCTACATGCTCTTTTCAATGTCCTGCTTTGTTCTTGGCTCTGCTCCCTAAATTCCTGAATCACTGGGAATAAGTGTGGGTGGACTGCCCCTGCTCAGTGTGAGCTGGCCATGGTTTCTGCTCTCTTGGATCATTCGTTGCAGTTTGTTAAATTTCAACTATGCGTTTCAGTTTTCGGGTGACGTTGCCGCCTCAAAATTCTCTGGAAAAGCCCCATGTCTCCAGGATTTTGCGATGGTTTCTCCCATTAGTGACTTTACTTCATGATCTCTCTCCTCCCATCTTTGAATCCTTGGGCTGTCAACATTCTCCCATTTTTGCGGGGTGTTTGGGGAGAAAGAGAAGAAAGGAGTGGTGCTTGGTGTCAGCAATGTGGAGGGAAGTGCAGCAGGCTGAGCGAATAGAAAATCAAGTTAGAAAATAGACTTTTTAGTTTTTTGAAAATTAGTTAACCACAGCAAATACAGCTGATTTACAGCATTAGTATTCTTTCTACAGCTACAAAATTATGTGTCTATTATAATTCAAAATTTTGGCAAACTGATTTTAATAAAAAAGAAATGAAATGGAAGAGAGAGGGACATTAATGTATGTTAAATGTATATTAGGCTTATGGGCTTGATTGGCATTGGCCTGCAATGGTTTCTTTTAGGCTCCAGGCACCAGTAGGCCAGGGCTTATTTTCTTACTGGATGAGTTGTAGTTTTATGAATTTAAAAAGGAAAAAAAAGACTGAGAGGTCAAAACTAAAGTCACTTAGGACACAAACAGTCCCCTGCAAAGACTGCTCTTAGGATAAAGCGTCCTGGGGTTCTGGCCTTTATTCAGTAGCTGTAGATAGAGCACCAACGTGTTAGGCATCCGGTTTTCTCCAAGGTAAACTGGTTTAAAGAAGGAGTTCGGCCTCTGACTTTTCTTATCTCTCCAGAACAGTAGTTCTTAATCTTTTTGTAGATTAGGACTGCCTTTGAGAACGTGACAACAGCTCTAAGTCTTTTTCCTACAGAAATGTAAGTTCACACAGACACAGCAGGTGGGGGCGCTTGAAGCCTCTGAAGTCAGACCCCCAAGTTAACAGCTTTTGCATTAAAATTTCTTTCCTACTTACCATTAATGTATATCCTTTCCAAAAGATTTGAAATACAGCCACAAATTCTTCCTTAATTCTCTGTATGAAGTAATCAGCTTCTCCCCTGAGCACAGGATCTGAGAGAGAGAGAGAGAAAGAGAGAGAGAGAGAGAGAGAGAGAGGGGTCCAAAAGGCCGGCAGCCCGCTGCCTGGTCCTGGCTCTGCCCTGGCCTCTTCCCTGCTGTCATTTGAAAGGAACTCAGCCTCCCCGTGTGTCAAATTGAGACAGCAAAACCTATTCCATGGATCTCATAGGATTCAGTGGTGAAATTTACACTAGAGGTAGAAAAGCACTTTGAAACAAAAAGCATTTTTGCTCTTACAAAAATAAGAATGTAGCTGCTTTGTGGGGGCCTGCCTCATTGCTCCACTCCCAGAAGTGTCCTCCTCAAACACTTAGGGGGGACATTCTTCCTCCCCAGACCCCCAGACCCTCAGACTAGGAAGAGGACTATTTCAAGGGGTGGTCTTTTGGCTGCCCCTAGATTCCAAACTCAGTTTTGCTTTCATCAGTCACAAATACTGAAAACAAAACTGAAGTCACCGCGGAAAGAAAACGGCCCAGTTTCTGTCGAGCCAGAGTCCCATTACTTGTCTGTTCAAGAGCCCACCCTCTCATTCAGACCCTCTGCCCCCCCTCCCCAGTTCTGGGAGACAGCTTGTCTCTGTGACCTCTCCCGGTAGAGACGGTTTGGCATTTCCCCACTGCTCTGAGTGATTTAGTCTGAATTCTCTACTCATGACGCATTTCCTGGTACTCAGGGTGTCCCCTCCTGGTTGCCCCCTCACCACTGAAGCTGGTTTCCTCTCTTTTCATCTGATGCTTCACAACTGTCAGGTTGCAACAAACATGCTTCAAATCTACATTCCTCCAGTTGCCTAGCAACAACTTCCCTCCCGGATAAATCTGGATTTCCTGTAGCGGCCCACAATTAAACACAGCGGGCCCCTCACTGTCTGTCTACCGTTTCGTCTGCTTTTCACCTCTGTCTGGGTGCTTTAAAGACAGCAGCTTATCCCTTACTCCAGAGCCCTCCACCAGTTCCCAGAGGCCACGTTATCCTTGTAAGGACACTTTTAATCCAAAGCTACCTCTTCACCCCTGTGTTAGATCCTCAACTTAGAAATCAATACTGTTTTCCAGATGCCCTTCTTTGAATCAGAGAAGGTAAAACAAAAATTTCAACTCATAAAACATGCATTTTTTGTGCTGACAGCGTGGCATCTGTTTGATTAACCCATTGGATCCAAACTGTCAGCAAGAATCGCTCAAATGAGACTTTTTTAGTAGGGAATATGCTTTATTCTGCCTCAAGAAAAAATATTACACAGTCCCAAAGGACAGGCATGTACCTCGTTCCTTGAGAACCCAGAGACCTCATGTAACCAGAATTTTCTTGGCTACTGGGTAGGACCTTGTATCCATTTTTCAAGTTCTGGACCAAGGCCCAGGAACCCCTCAGACCTCCCATAGCTGATGGAAGATGATAGAGATGTACTTTTCTATAGCCCTATTTGTATATCCAATCTTCCTTATGAGATCTAATCAGGTCTTGAACTTGGGTTGAATTCAACTTGAGTGCTGAGGACAGTCATGACATAGAAGGGTTACTTGTTTGGGAAATTAAGAGAACTTATTTGGCACAGGAAACAGTGGTGTGCGTGTGTATGTGTGTGTGAGAGAGAGAGAGAGATGATGATACTTGCCATTTTGGTTTGTGACCTTTTTTTCCAGAAATGTTTTCACATTTCCATTCAAATAAATTTACAGTCCCTTCCGGTTCTTTTGGCAGGAACAATCCATGCAAATTTGAATAGATACTGGGGAAGGGAGCCTGGGAAAGTTATTTTATAATTCATGGCAACATCAATCAGACAATTCGTGACCAGACACATATGAAGTGTTCCCTGGGGAGACGGGATGGGGGAGCACTGAGATGTAGGTGATATGTAAAACGGAGGTTCAAGTACAAGATCCTCATTATTTACCATCTCCACTGGGAAGAGCTAGGAAAGGCATTGCAGCTGTGGTACCAGGGACACAACTGGAACTCAGTAAATATTTATATTAGCATAGTGAATATTATTAAATTATTTTTAATGGGATGTAGTTGCTTTATAATATTGTTAGTTTCTGCTGTGCAACAACATGAATCAGCTATATTCACACATATATCCCCTCTCTCCTGAGCCTCCCTCCCACCCTATACCCATGTAGGTCATCACAGAGCAGCGAGCTGAATTCCCTGTGCTATATGGCAAGTTCCCACTAGCTAGCTATTTTACACATGGCCGTGTATACATGTCAGTCCCAATCTCTCAGTTTATCCACACCACACCACACCACCATGTCCACACATCTGTTCTATACATCTGTATCTCTATTCCTGCCCAGAAAATAGTGTACCATTTTCTTAGATTCCACATATATATGCACTAATATAAAATATTTGTTTTTCTCTTTCTGATTTATTTCACTCTATATAACAGACAAGACTGAAAAGGAAAATGTTAACCAAACACAAAAACGTACCTCCAGCAGTTGTTCCTCCTGTCCCCCTTCCCCAAATTTCTGGTCTTATTCTTACTGGCTGGCCCTCGAGTCTCTCTTGCCACCTCTCCTTACATTCCTCCTCCACCTGGAATTCTTGGCCCTCCTGTTCTGTCCGTAAACACTGCCCTCATTCTCATGATCATCACCTTGTCTTCTTTCAAAGAGTAACCAAGTGCTACCTCCCCCCATCCCTAGGCAGAGCCAACCACACCTTTTCTGTAAGTCACCATTGTATCTTGTAAAAACATCTCTCATGGAAGCTAAAATCACAATGGATTCTGTCTCTTATCCACTAGATTGTGTTTATTTTCTCATTAAGTAATACAGTACACATTTACTGCACATTTACTATGTACCATACTCTGAAGATATTAAAAAAAAAATAAAGTGTATTCCTATGCTTAATGAATTTACAGTATAGTAGAAAGACAGAGGGGCTTCCCAGGTGGCTCAGCAATAAAGAATCCACCTGACAATGTAGGAGACACAGGTTCAATCTGTGGGTCAGGAAGATCCTCTGGATCTCCAACCCGCTCCAGTATTCTTGCTTGAGAAATCCCATGGACAGAGGAGCCTGATGGGCTACAGTCCACAGGGTCACAAGAGAGTCAGACATGACTTAGCAACTAAACCAACAACAGAAAGAGAGATGACTTAAAAAAAAAAAATAGTGAACCAGTGTAAAAGTGATAAATGGACAGAGGATTTAGGAGCAACTAGAGGGGGCACATTAACTCATGGGGAAGGAGGGCAAGAAGAGCATGATGGTGGAGGGGAAGAAAGCTTTCTGGAGAAGGCGAGGTGGTTTTACATGTGCTGACTCTGGCCAGTAGGGTGAGGATGGGGTGAGATGGAGTGGGTAGGTTGTTTTATTAGGCCCTAAAATGATAACCTAGCAACTAAGGGCAACAGGGTTTGCAGAGGCCTACAAAAACGTTTGAGATCTAAAAGTAAAAAATTAATCATACTCTGGTTTCTCTTCAGATCACATAAATCTTTCACCTTTTACTAAAAATGAAAATTATGGCTTCAAAATACAAAGAAAAAGCTTTAGAATTAAAGTTAGTAAACATTAAATTGAATCCTTAAGAAAGGTAATATTCAACTTTATGGTTAAGTTTAATATTCATGAAATTCTAAATTTAAAAAACTGGTTTATAGTTCAGAGTCTTCCCCTTTACAAAGATTAGTGAGTATTTGCAATGATTGCTTAGACATTGTACCAGATCATTCATTAAATGAGTTAGTCAAGGTCAAATTTCAAAAGTAAGATTAAGAGCCTTAAAAAATGTGTATCTGTCTGTATCAATACAGCTATAGCAGAGACACAGATGCTTTAAATATGTGAATTTGAGGCAGGATCGAGTTTTAAGATCAGAGTGTGCCTAGAGCCTGTGGAGATGAAGGAGAGAGGATGGAAAGAAGCGGTCCACTGAGGCAAAGCACAGGCATAGATAGTATCTAGTCCACAGTTAAGTGAGGGAAACACACAGCAAACTCACAGAGAAGAGAGAGTACTTAAAAGTGATAGGAGCTGTAACTGACTGACTGCTGTCTGGTCTCTCTGGATGCATGAATGTGACAGTTGCTTATCCTCTGTGCCTCTGGGCTTCTTGTCTCTCTTAGGTGCCTCCCATCATCTAGCACCCTGCTTGTTTTCCTCTGCACAGCTTCTTTAGTCTCCATCCCTTGATTCCAGCTTCTTTCTAAGGCTGTCTTCCCTATTTCTCTTTGCTCCCGTCTCTGCATTTTGATGGCTCATCCTGGCCCACACTCAGACCCAGCACCAGCTTTAGATCTTCAGGCTGGGATTTTGAGAATGGAATGGGGAACAATCACCCATGACTCCCAGGCTTCCAGCTCTGGTGATGGGTGGGAGGCAGTGCCACCAACTGAGGAAGGGCATCCCAGAACAGAAGCTGGTTTGGGAGAAGATAATGAGATCAGTTTAGGACAAATTTGATTTGAGCAAATATCCAACAAACAGTTGAAAGTTGGAGATGCAGATTTAGACGTCATCAACAAAAATGTAGCAGATTAAATGATAAAGGGAATGAAAAAGCCCAGAGAGAGTGTGTGGAGTAAGAAGAGCGAGGGTGTGGAGTTCCTCAGGAACCTCAGCACATATGCAGAAGGTGGAAGCAGAAGAGCTTGTGGGACTGGCAGAGAGGGAACAGAGGAAACCAGGCAAGATGAGTGTCATGGAGGAAAAGAACATGACCAAATTGTCAAGAGCAGAGAGGACTGAAAAGACCAGAACTGAAAGCATCCCTTAGACTCTAAAACTGGGGATTCTAGTGAAAGCATCTTGGTAGGATGATGAAGGTAGGAGACTGGGAAGTGCTGGTGAGGAAATGAATCACTGAATGTGAATTGTTCTTCTAAGAAATGTGGGAATAAAGGGTGGAGCAGGGAAGACCTTCCCCCAAGTAAGAGAGAATTCTTCCTGCCTTACTGGCTTTGAAATGGGACATTGATGCTTTTTCTGCCTTTGAACTCGAACTGAAACATCAACTCTTTGTGGGTCTCCAGCCTGCTTGGGCTTCCCTGGTGGCTCAGATGGTAAAGAATCTACCTGCAGTGGAGAAGACCCAGGTTCAGTCCCTGTGTTGGGAAGATCCCCTGGAGAAGGGAATGGCTAACCACTCCAGTAGTCTTGCCTAGAGAATTCCATGGACAGAGGAGTCTAACAAGCTACAATCCATGGGGTGGCAAAGAGTTGGATGTGACTGAGCAACTAATACACACTTAGCCTACCAACTCATGCTGAAGATTTTGTGATTGGCCAGCCTCCATAATTTCATGAGCCAATTCCTTATAATAAATCTCTTCCTATCTATCCATCTATCTTCCTATCTACCTATGCACTGCCCCTAGTAAGTGTACCATTTCATGAAGTATCAGGCATAGAAACAGCCACCTGCTTGTTGCTATGAGCATTCATTCATCATATTTGATATGTGCCTGAATGTCTACTATGTGGCCAACACACAGACATACTTCCTGTCTACATGGAGCTTAGAGTATAATAAGAGAGATAACATGTGATCAGTAGAATGATTACCTGTGGTGAAGAGTGCAAGGAAGGAAATAAACGGGGCACCTTAAAAGAACGTAACAGAGCAAGGGTGAGTGAAGAAGCCTATAAAAAGAAGCATCATCTAAATCTACCATGAGAACACTGTCTTTCATATAGATAGTGGTCTTAGGAATCAGACTTGAAGAATGAGGAAAACTTTACCAAGCAGAGAAAGGAGGTGGACAATATGCACAAGCCAGGAAGCATGAGAAAGGGACCAGCACCTCAGGGACTGTAGAATGAAGTCTGGACACTGAAGGAAAAGTAAGAAAGAAGGCTTGAGAGGGAGCCACGCACCAGCTCACGAGAAGTCATGTGTGTCCAGCATGGGTACTGACCTCTCCTGGAGACAGTATGGACCCACGAGGATCTTTGTGCGGGAGAAGTAACATGATTGTATTGGCATGTTAGGTAACTCAGGCTATAGTGTGGCGGGTGCATTTGAAGGAAGGAGATTAGGGTCAAGAGGCCGCAAGAAGGTTGTTCTGATAAGGTGTTCTGAGAAAGAAGCAAGGAGAACTTGAGCAAAACAGCTTAGTGAGGAAAGAACAAAGAGCAGAGAGTATTGATGCAATGCTCATTGATTTATGCACACAAAACCTTTTTATTTTTAGAATTTTATTATAGAAATAACTATAAAAGAGAAAATAATATCATAAACTCCCATGTGCCTGTCACCCAGCTTCAACTATTATCAACATTTGGCTGTTCTTGTTTTATCTGTTCCTTTTTTCCCTGAAGTCTTTTAAAGCAAGTCACACACAACATTTCACCCTTACATATTTCCCTATGTATCTCTAACATAAAAACTTAGTTGTTTTAACAAAACCACAGTTCTATGATCACTCCCAACAAAATTAATTCCTCAATAATACCTAATACCCTATTATGTTAACTTTCCCTTTGCTTGTTACAGGTGCTTTGTTCAGATCAAAATCAAAATAAGATTCACAATAGCATTGTAATTGGTTATGTCTAATATCCCCTTTCATCTGTAATAGTTCTTATTGGAGGTAGTTTGGAAGGCGAGTCAGCAGGACTGAGTGACATCTTACCATTGGCATACGTTTTTACCTGCTGGCTTCCTCCCTTCCTACCTACTCTTCTCAGCCCCACCCTCTTATGGGAAAACAGGAATTAAAGTACTTTGCCCAACACTGAAGCTATTTTCAAGGAGTTTGCAAAGTAGTTATGGCAAGACCAAAGTCTGGGATCAGTGTTAAGGTTATGGAGAAGAGACTTTTCTCAAGGTTATAGTTTCAATGGTGGCTTTACTGCTCCTTAGTCTAGAAAATTCTCCTCCTGCTGCTTTGTAGCTCTCATGCATAAGGAGGTCCTTCATACTGCAGTTATAAAGTAAGCATGAAATGCTAGTGCTCCATAAGTGTACATACACTTATTCTTCAGTTCAGAGTTAGAAATATGAGGACTCCTGGACCTACAGCCAGGAGAGAGGGGGAGCAGGACCACAGCTAGAAATAGGCCAGGCTGCTCAAAGCCTAACTCCACCTGCTTCTCTGCTTTGCTGCAGCTGGATCAGTACCCCCAGCATTTAGGAGAGCGGTACTGACAAATGAGAAGGCAAGGCTTGTGGCTTGTGGTCCACAAATATATGAATGAGAATTATATGTTGAGCTTGTTAAAATGCAGATCCCCTCCAGGCCTACTCAAGGGGCACACTTGAGTCTGAATCACCATCTCAAAAGTTAGAATTCCGTCCTAAAAAATAGAGAACTGGTGATTCAGTCATTTTGAAACTATGAAGAATGAAGTCATTCATTCAGGACTTGAACTCGATTTCTGGGAAACAAGGTGTTCACATCAGGCTCTGGGACTCATAGCCAGAAAACTCATGAACTTCCACATTCCCCACCGCGGTGGAAAACACGCAAACAGCTCTGTGTTGCTGCACAGGCCTGGGATCACCAGAACGCTAGCATCAGACAGAGACTCTGAGAGGGAACTCCTCTCTCTATTCATGGCTGCAAGCAGCAGCTTTGAAAAGAAAGGTGCTGGAGTTGGCCAACTCGTCCATAAGAGGTTGGTGCTGAACAGAGGAAGAAACACAACCTGTCTGGAAAGGACGTAAAGGGACAACAATGACAAGGAAGCCTGCGAGAGTCCACAAAGCCCGAGGTGAACAGATGGGCACCCTCCGCACGCGGCCTTCCTTTCCACCCCAGCAGCTGTGCTGTTTTCCTTCCTCCAGGAGTCTTGTTTGGTGTCACTAAACCAGCAATCAGAATCACTTTGGTGCATTTAATGTCACCATGAAACTATTTGTGATTGACTAGTTCAGCAGGGTTGAGAATAAGAACCTTTGATTTTCTCAATTAGACAAAACTTGTTTTTGAAAGCAATCTTGCAGAAGAGGTCCTGTGATCAGAAAGAAGGTAGGAAATGTTTTTCCAGCATACCGGAGATCAGATAGCACCAATGTGCATATGTAGAACTACACATATATATATGTTTTTAAAATATTTTTTCCTATCAATTACAGTTTCCCAGACTCCTAGACACCAGTTCTCAAGGTATCAATCTGAGATCCTGGGGAAGAATATTATCTGATATGTCACCAAGAATTCAAGAAGTAAGTGACTTGATGATAGTAATATAATTCCACTATATCTTTCCACTGTTTTATCACACTTAATATATCAAATAATTTAATTGTACCTCAGACCCGTTCAAGGAGAAATACATTTGATTTTTCCATCTAGCAATTTAGAAACACCTGTTCATATCCTTAATTACCCATGCTCCTGAGTTGGAGGCAGACAGAAAGGAACCATTTGTCTAATTTCACACCTAGAAGGAAACAACAGTTTGTCTGGTGTAATGGATTATCAGGGGACTGACAACTGAATTCAAGTCTTTTCACTCTTTCTGACATGAGCCAATATTCCCTTATGCCCTTAAAATCCACATAAATCTATACCATTAATAGTAATAGCATATACTTACAGAATCTAAGTGTCTTTTTACTTTACTCATTTCATCACACAGAGAGTGACTTTTTGGTGTTGTTTTATAAAAGATGTGCACATTTTAACCAAATACACAAGCTTTTGCCCATATATAAGTGATTTTCCACTCAACAGATGAGAGGTGCTGGGGTCACAATGATGAAGAGACAGATATATGGTCACTGCCTTGTGAAATGTATAGTCCAACAGGGAGGAGAGCTGTGAAATAAACAATTAGCTTCAAGTGTAGTGAATATTATGAAAGAGAAGCAAAGGGGAAACATATTTTTCCCCAAACTTTTTTTCCCTCCAGTATTCTCAGCTGACTTGGGCTTTGCCAACCTTGAAAATTGCATGGTTAGAATCTGTCCTCATAAAACTAAGCTCACCTGGGCAGAGTGCTGTGCAGGGCAAGTTAGAAAAGGCTCCATTGTACTGATGGCCACCTGCTGGGGTGGGAGTCTCTATTTAACATTCTTCTCCTCATAAGCATTTTAAAAATGTATATCAGTATAATAGGGTTGAAGTTGATAGAGAATATTTTTTTGAATATCCAAAGCAATTCAACACTCTTAATTCCATGTGGGAGTTCCAGAAAGTTTCTTGCCTGACTAGATAACAAGTCTAGCATTCGTGAACTGCACTGAAGCAGATGGCCCTGTTTATATTAACTGATACTAGACCATTTGACCCTGGAACGGCCTCTTCATCTCTGAGCGCTTTGATTAAATGAGCAACATAATAATGGTAATAACCTCTTACAAGACTGTCATAAGGCTTACTGCTGTTAAAGCAATTTGCGATTCCATCTTTATTATTGAAGCCGAGACTGTGACTATAGGCATGACTCGCTATGTGGATTCTCCACGGCGCTCAACAGTTTCAGAGGGCAAGTGTTGGCATGTGGACAGAGAGGAGATGACAGGTAAACATCACTTATTGCAGTAGGAGAATGCTTTTCAGTCTCACCTGATTGAGTGGTTTTTTAAGATCTCCCTATGCCTTTGAAAACAGGTAACCAAGTGTGTTTGGGGAATAAAAGCAGCATGGTTTTTATTTTGTATTTTCCTTTAAAGTCAAATGGTAGTATGGAAACTGATATCTTGGCAACTCTGGCAGCCCTTAACTTAGTTCTCAGCATTATAGATTCACCTTCAAAAAATGAGGCCAGTGAGTGCCACCAGTACCCATATGGAGAGAGGACCACCAGCCTCTTCTTAGTTTGGTGCAGAATGTAAAGAGTTTTTCCAGGAGTGGAGAGTTCATTTGTTCTATATTTGCTTAGATCTTAAAATACACACACACACACAGACTGAAAGAAACCACAAGCCACACATTTCAGGGAAATGGAACGGTCCACATTTGGTAAAGCTAAGCTAATAAGAAGATAACTTTCCAAATATAAGAAACTAATTTCTAAACTATTTGGCCAAAGACCAAATTTGCCCTGACTTCGCCTCTCTAAGACTCCTCCTCCTCCTCCATTTCCCAATTTTTTCCAGTAGCTCCATCTTGGTGAGAATAACAGAACCAAAGAACTGACTTACAAAGAAATATCTCTACATTTTGCTAAGGATACATTCCCAGGGAATTCACACTAAACAGACTGGAAAAGAGAAGTAATATTAAAATGCTTTTGGAAGTGAACTCTTTTATTTTCTTTAAGGCTCATCCTAGTTTCCTCCTAGGGCCTGAGTGGATGGCAGTAGCTTTTATTTCACACCTGGATTAAAGATCGCCAAGAATATCTGTTTTCTTTTAAATATGGAAATCAAACACATATGCTGAGATCTCCCCAAACTTTGGAGCTTTGGCTTCACAGTGGGTTGTGACTCTGACTGCCTTAGAATAACCTGAAGCCTTTGCCTTGCCACAGTTCATCCACCGGCCAAGTGTTCAAGACTTGCTATGGGTGACCAGGCCACTCGTGCAGACTGGAGGCCCAGAGACCTTCACGCAGCTGATGGGCATCCTGTCTGACCTCTTGTGTGGCTACCCAGAGGGAGGAGGATCTCGGGTGTTCTCCTTCAACTGGTACGAAGACAATAACTATAAGGCCTTTCTGGGGATCGACTCCGCAAGGAAAGATCCTATCTATTCTTATGACGAAAGAACAAGTAAGTTTTCCAAGTCCTGCATATAAATTGGCTTCTAATGTTGGGTTAAGCCGATAGGGTAACACTTGCAGGTGAAATTAATCCTGGTGTTGACTTACCATGGGTCTTGTTGATCAGCTTTGGGCAAAGAGGCTTCTCCTTGCACAGAGTCCATTTCCTCAAGTAGGAAGAGGGACAGTGCTCAGAAAGAAATCTGGAAGTGAGTCAAGGAAAGAACTGAGACCCGCTTGGAAAGGGAACAGAGGGGACATTTCCTACTGATCTGATTGAACTAGGGTTAAGTTCTAGAGGAAGAGAAAGATAAATGAGGAGGCAACCCAGAGTTGCAAGCAGAGCTGGGGTCAGAAGGGCTCTGGCAAATAAACATGGCTGTGGGATGTTTTTACAAACACAATGCAGTGAAAATCTGTGTGAATAGTATTGAATTGTGTTCCAAATGGCAAGTTGCTTGCAAGTTATCTTTCCCACCTTTCACTATTTTTTTTGGCTCCTGTGGGGTAAAGGAGGGTGGGATATGGACGAAATGCAATCTAGTAACCCACTAGTTAAAAATTGAAGAGGCAGTGAGGCACGCACCCAAAGCAGTTGGGCCCCAAGATAGCCACACATAACAAAGAAGTTAAGCAGCTAATTGAAGGGAAATTATTGAAACTAAAGCTGAGATTTCAAGTGAAGGCCTCGTTTGGCCTCTCGGTCCCTTTCATCTGAGAATGTCCTCTGTTCCTTTTAATAATCGCAAGCAGGCTTCTCAACCTTCTTCTAAAGCAGGAAAAAAAAATAAAAAAAAAACGAAACCCAGGGCAAGCCCCATCCTTTGTTTCTCTGATGAGGCCTTTATTGAGATGCACTGTGGCATTTTGTTACTTACTAATGATGAGCTTGTTATTGGTGGAGTGCAGCCTATTAATTTAGGTTATTTGTCAAATCCTCCAGCATATAGTTAAATGAAACATGTGATTTGAACACACTAATGACTATGTTTAGCTAAGCAACAGGGAGTTTCTATAAAATCCATCCCTTCTCTCCTGACAGCGACCTTTTGTAACGCATTGATCCAGAGCCTGGAGTCAAACCCTGTCACCAAAATAGCCTGGAGGGCAGCAAAGCCTTTGCTGATGGGGAAAATCCTCTTCACTCCAGATTCCCCTGCAACACGCAGGATACTGAAGAATGTAAGGTCCCAGCTGACCTTGTCCCCTCTGCCTTCTGCCCCTGGCTGTCCAGTAGAATGAGAGTGTATGTACATGCGCGCGCGTGTGTGTGAATGAGTGTGTGTGTTTTACTGTGCCCTCCTGGGGGTGAGCCTTGTGTTTTATGCTCTGTGGACACTTGGTTCCTCCCATTGGAAGGCTTTGCACCGGTGCCCCTGCCTGGACCCTCCCTTCTCTATGGAGCCTGCAATGACATTTTCTTCCTCATTGCCTAAATTCTATCCCTCAGAGAGAGGTTCACAGTGCTCTGAAGCCTGGCTACCGGGAATAGACAAAGATAGGCAGGAAGGGAGGGAGAGCATTTGCTCACCGGGAGTCCAAATCTAGCTTTAATGAGATTCTGAGACAATAACATCATCAATATTAAGGAACCTCTGAGACACTGAGAAATGAGATTCTGTCAATCCTGGAGGCTGGGAAATAGCCGATTGTTCTGGGAAATATCAGTTGACTGAGAAAATAAAGACACTTCCTTGAAAACCCTTTCCTAAACATTGAAGATTAGTGACAGGAAAGGTACAACCAAAGATTCTCTCTTACTTTTTCTCTCTCCATTCTTTTGCTGTCTCTGTCTGATTTTAGGCTAATTCGACGTTTGAAGAGCTGGAGCGTGTCCAGAAGTTGGTCAAAGTCTGGGAAGAAGTAGGGCCCCAGATCTGGTACTTCTTTGACAAGAGCACACAGATGACCATGATCAGAGTACGGATGGCATTAGAGGTCGGGAGGGGGAGGGGAGGAGAAAGGCCAGGAAAGTTCCATTTGTTTCCTCTTCCCATAACTTTCCCTGGAATTAGGTCAAAATATAACAGGCACCAGTTTTTGAAGCTGTCCTCAAGTGGAATCACTGACTTTGCATGGGACCTAGGACTTTGCTAGTGGCTCAGATGGTAAAGAATCTGCCTGCAATGCAGGAGACCTGGGTTCTATCCCTAGGTTGGGATGATCCCCTGGAGGAGGGCATGGCAACCCACTCCAGTATTCTTGCTTGGAGAATCAGATGGACAGAGGAGCCTGGCGGGCTACAGTCCATGGGGTCACAAAGAGTTGGAAACCACTGAGTGACTAAGCACAGCACAGGTTTCTGAAACTGGGGAAATACAAGAACCATCATAAGACGAGTGACCTCCTGAGGTTCTTCACTGTTATGTGTATACATGAGGGCGTCTGATTCAAAGGGGCATCTCCACAAGGGGCCAGTTCTATAACTGCAAAGATAGTCAAATGTGTCTCTCTGGTCACATTTTCAGTTTTGCAAAACCAGGAGATAAGAGTCCTGCATAGCAGAGATAATTTAAAAGAAACCAAAGAAAATCCTTAAGAAAAAGAAAGCTTCCAGTATACCATGTCCCTGCCCCTCTCCCCCATTCTCACATCCCTCCTTTATTATAGAGACCTATGTATTGGGGAGAAATGGGATATAGCTAGATATGCTTTATGATAGAGGAAAACCCACTAGATTTTTAGGGAACCTTGGAGTCTATCCTATTTGTTAAAAATTGGCAATGGCCTAAAAACAAGACCAGAGATCCTGTGGAATTCTAAATGCTGTAACTGTTTTGCTTCTTCCCAAGGACACTCTGGAGAACCCAACAGTAAAAGCTTTTTGGAATAGGCAGCTTGGTGAGGAAGGCATCACTGCTGAAGCTGTTCTGAGCTTCCTCTATAAGGGGCCTCGAGAGGGCCAGGCTGACGATGTGGACAACTTCAACTGGAGGGATATATTTAACATCACCGATCGTGCCCTACGCCTGGCTAATCAATATCTGGAGGTAAGGGTAGCAAGTCACCTGAGGGCCACCCAGGACCCCTTCAGGACAGCCCTGTACATGGAGCCAGAGATTCCTTAGCAAGTCAAGTGGTCTTGGGTTTCAAATCTCATTTTCCTCACTGAAAGGTTCCCACAGTCCCCAAACAGAGATGAATCCCGTTCTCTATCAGCTTATCCACAATTAAAACAGTTCCCTCTTCACATCTCGGGCCTCCTAACAGCTCCCTAACTCCCTCTTGGCTGTTCCTTCTCCCTTGTAGCCCACATGGTGTCATGTCTGTCCTTAGCCATCTCTTGTCTGCATTGCCTTAGTGGCTGTCCACTGCTAGTGTCCACCAAACTTCAAGTTATGAGGTCCCCCTGCTTGTTAGACACTCCTACCCCCAGGTTCTACAGGCATATCAGACTCAACATGTCCCAAAATAAATTTGCATTCACCCTCCCTGTAAAATGCATCCTCCTTCAGCATTTCCTACCCTGATCAAGTCCTCTGCATTTTTCCAGATTCTTAAATTAGAGGTTTTAGGGTCACCTTTAAATTACCCTCCACACAACACTCCTCATTAATTGTGTAACTTTGTGCCAAACTCTGTGCTAAGTGCTTTTATGTACCTTAGTCCCTTCAATCCTCCGATAGCTCCATCAAGTGTTGGCTGTCATCATTCCCACTTTACAGATGTAAAAGCTGAGGCTTAAAGAGTTTAGGTAAGATCCCCATTAGCTATTAGGTGGAGCAGACAGGAGGTAGATCTGGTGTGCCTGAATTTGGAGCTGCTGCCCAGACTCCTCCACTGCCTCTGTCATGCCCAGTCACTGAGCTTTGTCTTCTCATCTCTTAGTATTTCTCAGCTCCTCCTCTTACTTTCTAGGCTCTCTGAACCCCAGAGGCCTCCTCATCTCTCTACCAGTCCTTTCTAAATCCTCCCTCCCTGGACTCCAGGGTCCATTCTCTGTTGGTTCAGGTTCTTCTCCATGATGACACCAGAGTTACATTCCAAACTCACATCTACTGATATCACTCTCACACTTACAGTCTTAATGACCCACCCACCAGGAACACAAGTCTCTTCCAAACCTGCCTCAGCCCGCCTTCCCAACCTCTGCTCGTTCACACATCCTCAGTTCTGCCCCAATGGCCCTGCCACCACCCTGAAGTGCACTCTGGCTTCTCATGGTGTCACTCTTTGCAAATGGCTGTTTCTCTGCCAATTTTTTGCAGGTTTTTTTTACCTAAATAAAGAAAATTTATTGGTTGACATAACCTGGAAATTCAGGGGACCTAGGACACTGTGTCCTTCCCTCTTACCTTGCTGTTTGCCTTGGCCCAACTCTGATCTCAGCCAGATCCTCTCCACTGGGTAGTGAGTCAGCTGCTTGCAGCCCTCAGCAGTCATCCTTATTCCAAAATCTCTGCAGAAAGAGGGAGTGGCTTTCCCACAGCATACACAATCCTCCTGGACAGTATTGGCCTGGCCACTCTACCTATCACCAGCCCCTTAGGGGACTGTGTACCACCACGGGGTAAGGGAGGCAGCGTTAGCTTCATCTGAGTCTCATGGACTGATGAGCAGGGTTACTGTAAAGTGGGGGAAGGTCTTTCCCCAAGGCAGAGAAGTCCAAAAGGGCTTTCCCTTCCTCTTCGACTGAGCGACTGTTCATTCATTTTTTGAGACTTAGCTCTCAAATGTAACTTCTGCTGCAACGTAGGGTTAGTCATTCACTCCTCTGTGCTTCCCTGGCCCTCTCTCTGCATCTCTCTTAGATCTTGTTCCAGTTAGATTCATGTCAGCTATTAACATGTCCATCTCCGGCTGAGCAGCAGACTGGAGTTATCAGAGTCAGGGAACATATCCTAGTTATGTTCATCTCAGCCTCAGACTCCCAGGGAACATCTCTGTCTGGGAGCTTATTGCACCCACCAATGGGCCTCCTGTCATATAGCACATTAACACAGAGAAGATGCTCAAGGAAATAGGAGAGGAAATTAAACCAGTGGCCCCCAAGAGCAAGCCTGTCTCCCCTGTACTCTGTGGTCCTAAGGATAACTGACTAGTGAGAAAAAAGCCCACCTTCATCTGTCACCACAGCGTTCTTAAAGACTCCCTGCTGCTCTTGGAGCCACCAGAATTCTCCCAGTGTGTGTGCCACTTCCTCCCCAGAACGGTGCACATGTCAGCACAGGCTTCCTTGGTGGCCTTTCAGAAGGGGCCAGGCATGGCAGCAACACAACCAGAGTTCAGGTCATTCAGAGTGATTCCCACTTGTCTGAAGGCAACAGTGACCATAGGTGCTTTCTACAAAACAGATTTCTGGACACAAACCCAGATCGAATGACTCAGAATTACCAGGGAAGAGGCCTAGTAATCTGTATTTTCACAGACCTATTAGATTGGTGGGATCTCGGAGTCCCCTCATCCAGTTACTCAGTGGCTATTGTCTTCTTGCAATGCCTCTGCCAGCCAAGCCCCCATTCCTGGCCATGCCCATCCCCATCCGCCACTGTGGTTATAATATAGGCAGGATTTTGGGATGGGTTATGGACAGAGGCACTGTATTTGTTTATTCTTGCTGAACAGAGTTCAGTGGGTCTCACAGTGTTTTTTGTGAGGTCCTATCAGAATACCTCTTATCTTTTGTTTGACTTGATATTTGCATAGTGATGTAAAGGGCTTGTTTTCTTGAAAGATCAGTCTTTCCACATATCTTGTGCTTAATATATTACCAGGTACCAAATAGATACTTAATATATATTAGATGGTTAAGAATTTAGTTTCTAGAACCAGACCACCTGGTTTCATATCCCTGCTAATTGTGCCTTAGTTTCTGCATCTGTGAAATGGATATATTGATACTTATCTAATAGGCTTGTTATGAGAATTAACTGGGTTAATTCTTGCAAAACACTTAAGACAGTGCCTGGCAATTAGTAAGCACTTAATATTAACTTTTTAGTAAAGAAACTACTGCTTGGGAGGAGGCGAGTGGAATTAGTGAAATCAGGCCCAGCTACTGAGCCCCTCCTGCTGCTCCTCCAGGGATTACAAAACTGTAATCTCATCTAACATCAGCCACCAGCATGTCCCCAGGGACTTGCAATCCCATTAGCCCAGCCAAGTGTTCCTAAACAAAGACTAGGATAGCCACCAGTTAGTGGCCTGCCCCAGGGGTTCCTAACAGGGGTTTTGATGGTGGCAGAAACCCAGCAGGTAATTGTGCTGAGGTTTCTGACCTTCCTGCCCTCAGGAATGGTGGGGGGAGGAAAAGTGAGGACCAGTGACCTGAAAAGAGAAGAGGCGGGTGAAGAGTAGTGAGGAAGAATCTGATCCTTGCAACTGGTCCTGGGATGTTCTGTTTTTGTCTTTGTGTTTTGGGAAGTCAGGAAGAGCCTTGGAATTGGGAAGTCTGGCAGAGCCTTGGAAACTCCCCAGTTCTTATCCTCAGGAGCAGACAGGGCATGAAAACCCCTTCACAATGGCTGCAGGACTTCTCCAGGACAGGGCAGCAAGCGTGTTCCTGCACAGGCTGTTGAAGCTTGGCTGAACCTCTCCCCTCTTCAGTAATATGACTTTCATTAAAGAGCTTTGAGAACTTCTGGGCCGGACTCAAAGCCTACTTCCCTGCCTATTCCAAAAAGGAAAAGAAAAGAAAAAAAATCATTTCAGGAAAATTCAGCAAAAATACTCTAAAACGTAAATTATGTTGAGCCAGGTCAGCTTCCCTGGTAGCTCAGCTGGTAAAGAATCTGCCTGCATTGAGGGAGACCTGGGTTTGATCCCTGAGTTGGGAAGGTCACCTGGAGAAGGGAAAGGCTCCCCACTTCAGTATTCTGGCCTGGAGAATTCCATGGACTCTTATAGTCCATGGGGTCACAAAGAGTCGGACATTACTGAGCGACTTTCATAGGTCAGTGTGGCATTCAGAAGTGATATTGAACAACAGCAGCGTCAAGAACTAAGAGCAAATTTTTATACATTTTATCATTATAGGAAAGGGGAGTGATTCAATAGGTTCTCTCCTCACCTCGTAGAAGGGCTAAATCTTCTTTTTCTTTGCTTCGAGTAAGGCCTCAGTTGCTGGACGTTCCATGGAGTAGGCTGGAGAGCGTACCATTCCCCCGGAGCCACCTTGCTGGGTCATTGTATACCATGTTAGGTCACTGCTTGGGGAAGCTTCTCAGCCACCAGTGAGGATAAACACCTTGGATCTTGCTTAGAAGCTGTATCCCTCTGGGAAATCTACTTTGCCTGCCAAGGCTCAATTTTGTCATGTGTAAAATATAGGTAATAACACAACAGATCTCACAGAATCGCTGTTGAGGATGAAGTGAGTGAAGTGTGCAAGGCACTTAGAACGATGGCACTCACTCAGTGCCGTCGATTAGTTAAGCCTGTGTGTAAATTCTCTGCCCTTGATTCCTCACATCTTAGGTCGGGCTGACAGTGCTCTCCTTTCCAAGTGGCTGTGAGGATGAGACTGGAGAGGGTTGGGCACCTAGCCATGTGAAGCACGGCAGTGCTTTCTGTGAACCACAAGGATGTCTACCCTTGAACCACAGGCCATGTGAGGAATGTCCCTTTTTCTCATTTTGTGTAAGCATTAACCAGGGATGTGAAGCCACTCTTCATATTAGCCTTGTGAATTGGTTTAGAATCAGGACTGTCGGATTATTCCAGAAGGGTACAAAAGTCTACACCATGAAAGCATATTATTTCAAGAGCCATGAACTGCATCACAAGCAGCTTATGGACAATGATCTTATTTTATGTCTCATCAGTCTTTCAGAAACATAGAACTGGATCGAGGAAGGAGAATACAGGTCAGGGCAGGGAAGGCTTGAGTCATAGATGGAAGGAAGGAAGGTGCTCTTGAGCCTGCTGTGACCAGCCACTGTGCTGGACAGTCCTACACGTCATCTCGTGCAACACTCCTGCCTGCCCAGCAGGCATAATTGTTACCATTTTATAGAATTAAAAACCTAGTTGCCTAATACACCACAGCAGATAAGAGATGGCTTCAGAATTCTAACCCACAACTGTCTGGCTGTGAAGAGGAAATTTTTTCTTCTACCATAGGGGCCACATTAGTAGGGAGCTCAATAAGTTTGGATAAATTATATAATGAGTTGGATGTGTGCTTCAGTCGTGTCCAACTCTTTGCAACCCTGTGGACCATAACCTGCCAGGCTCCTCTGTCTGTGGGATTCTCCAGGCAAGAATACTGTAGTGGGTTGCCATTTCCCCCTCCAGGGGATCTTTGTGACACAGGGATCGAACTCTAGTTCTTTACCTCTAGCACCACCTGGGAAGCCCATTTAATAAATTGGATAAGGACAGTAATTATTTTGTAAAGTTCAGGATAGCAGATACTATTCTTTTTCAGTCTTCTCTGCTTGGAAGTAGCTAGGTTTAGAGGCTTCCCGGGTGGCACCAGTGGTAAAGAACCCACCTGCCAGACCCACCTGCCAGGGGTCGAACCTGGGTCGAACCTCTTTACCGACTGAGCTACCAAGGCCTCAGTAGTGGTAGTATCTCAGAGAACTGCTACAATTCAATCTAATGGAGGAGAAACAAGTTGCACAAATCCAAAATGTCACAAATCCTCCAAGCACTGTCAATTATCCTCCAAATTGTCTCTGAAATCCCCTTTCCTCACTCTCTCCATGTACAGCCTCTGTTTTCAGGGACCGGTACCAACTCTCCTAGCTGGTTTCTGGGCCTCTGGTCTCTCACTGCTTTTTTCAGTTCCCACACTGCCCAGTGAGATTTTTCTGAAACTCATCTTGCCATCACTTACTGGTTCTGTGATTTCAGGTAATATTGTTCCCCCTGCCTGCTGAAAATAAGTGAAGTTACAGCGACGGCAGTGTTTACCAATGTGGCTGGACTGGGTGTTTGTGATTGGAATGTGCTTTCAACAGTCAGTGCCCGGCTCTGTTGCTTATTAAATATTTTAAGTATGATAACACTCCCCTCCCAAAGTTGTTGGAATGATTAAACAAGAAAGCTTTGAGAGCTAAAGTGCCCTGCAGTCAGCCGGACTATTCTCTTTCCCTGGACCCAACTACACAGGAAGCATCACCTGGAGGCTTTGCCCGAGTGTGAGTCTTCATGCTCCAACGTGACCTTTTTATTTGTTTCATTATTGTATTTATTTTAGAAACAGACATTTTTAAACAACTGTGCATTTCCTCTCCCTTTGTTTTCCAGTCATGGTGCATTTCCTCACTTTTTACAGTTGAACATTTCAGATGTCTGTTCATGGTGCCCAGTGTGTTAGATAAAATTTATTGCAGTGCCTTTGGCCTGTACTTCACCATATCAACCAACACAAACAGCCCAAAGCTATTTTATCCAGTAGCTTTTTCCATGTGGGGAGAAACAAATCTTGAGTGTTAAGGTTTAGATCTGCCAGGAAATTCATTCTGGGATGTTTGCCCACATCCATTGGCATTTTTCAAAAGGAACCCCAGGTGTCTACATTAACACCAGCAGGACCACTTGAGGCATTCATCAGCCACTTTGTTCTCAGTCTGAGTGTGGAAGTTAAAGATGTAAGAGACAAGGTTGTAGAGCCAACGTCTCTAAGGGTGCAGTGCTTTTCTTATCCCTGAAGATTTATCCCTCCCATGGCCTGAATGTATTAGTCAAAAAAGGTCAGCACAGAGTACCAGTCCCCTTTGATTATCAAGTTCAAGCCAAGAGAATGATTCTTTCTTTCTTTGCCTCTACTGGATATAGTTTTCCACTTAAGAGATAATTTAATTTATTTATTACTTAATGTGTTTGAATTAGCATTGGAGGGGTCACAGTTGAAGAAGGAAGCCTGCTGCTACTGCAGCTTCTTCTCCCAAGGTGGTGTTTGACTTAGCTGTATAAACAAATGACTGCATTCTCCAGAGGTCCTGAACACAGCTGTCTGCCCTGGAGAGGGCCACACCTCTTCCGGCAGGGTGAACTCTGCTTCCTGCTGAGAATCAGCAAAACAACCAACAAGGAGTGGTAGTAATTGTATAGACTTCAGATGGCAATGACCCTGCCACCCAGATTTTGGCCACAGCAGTTGGAAACTGAATAAGACAAGGAAACCTCTTCTCTTGCTTTACTGCCCTTGGCTATCACAGGGCATTCTAACAACTCTCTTTGAGATGCTCAACTCTGGTTGCAAAATTTGTCTGGACTATAGCCATGAGACCCTGGAAACACTGTCTTTTTAATCAGTGAAGATGCACTTTGAATTTTTTTTATAGTCGTGATGCTATCTTTCTGCTGAGCCTCTCGCAGTAGCCAGTTCTTATCTACCTACAGTATTCTTCCCAACATCCATGATCACACTGTTTCTCTCTGTTTAGAACCAAAGAGCTTTTATAAACAGATTCTGTGGCCTCAGTCTCATTAGAATCTACTATGTTTTAACTTACAAGCCAACCAGATCAGACTAGATGAGTCAAAATTCGTGACCTTGGTTAAGGGTTTAGTCATTCACCATTGCTCCCCAAACACACTCATGCACCTACTCACATGAGTATACATGTTCATTAGCCAAGATCTTAACTTCAGGGACCTAGAGTAAGTACCCGTAGGGAATGAGGTCACTTGCTGTGAGGCAGGTGGCCTCCCCATGAGAATGCAAGGATACATTATGAATCATACCTCAGGGTATGACCTAGGGACTTCTGACTCATGTCCAAACCAGCTTCCACAGCTGCTCTGCCTTGACCTCTGGATTAGCTTCATAAGACCTTCCTCTGGATAGAGTTGTCTGACTTTCAACTAATGGCCAATGAGCAAGCTAGTGAACATCAGTGGCTTAAGACCCATCCCACTGCCGCCCCTGTTGCCCAGGTGGAAGTTTTGGCTTCTGTTCATAGCATACTTCTAACCAGATGGGGTGCTGCAGATAAGTTTGGGATGGGTTGTGTTCCCAGCAATATTGTTTTTTTTTAAATAACTGCCTTCTCCCCTAGACAAACAGTTATTATAAATGGCTGGGCTTAAATGCCACTAGACTCTTTTAACTTTGAAGATATTTTGCAAAAACAGTGATTAAAATGGTATTGATCAAGTTCTCATTATTTGTGAAATAGTTTAGTATCCTACAGGCTTCCCTGGTGGCTCAGACAGTAAAGAATCTGCCTGTAATGCAGAAGACCTGGGTTCAATTCCTGGGTCAGAAAGATCCCCTGGAGAAGGGAATAGCAACCAACTCCAGTATTCTTGCCTGGAGAATCCCATGGACAGAGTAGCCTAGTGGGCTACATCCATGGGATCACACAGAGTCGGGCATGACTGAACAACTAATACTCACTCACTCTTAGGATCCTACATAGTTAAAACACAGGTTCTGTCCAGAGGAAGTTTGCTTGTTTGCCTCATAAGAGAGTGTGAAGTGCTCATCATAAAGTGGTTGGGAGGATTCAAGGGGTTAATACAAGCAAAGGACCAGTTTTGGGTACATAGTAAGCCTTCATTAAGCATCAACTTTTATTCTTACCAGAAGGCAGTGGTTGGCCCTTCCCAAACACACTCATGTGATCCTTAGAACATACCTATAAGGTAGGCACATCTCCATTTTGCAAACAGAGAAAGAGAGGCCACATGGTTAGCAAACAGCAAAGTAGGGATGGTGTTCAAACACTACCCTGTACCGTCTTTCTAGAGATGATAATTTAACTTTGAAAATGGGTCAGATGTTTCAGGGTAAGAATGAGTGAGAACCATTTAGGTTTTGTTTTTCTAGAGAATATCAGAGTACCAATCTAGAGAGACACAGCAGGAAACATGACTGTGAAGCAGCTGCCTGATAAAACAGCCAGGATGGAGCCCAGGTCATTGCAGGACTTAACAATATCACTGAAAAATCAGCACTTACTCTACTGTAGATTTCCCTTAAGACATGAAAGAAGAATTCAAAGAGAATGGGTTAGATTGCTCAGAAAGTCATATTATTAAAATGTTTTTATTGGTTTTTGGTTTTTTTTTTTTTTTTTGCTTTAATGAGAGTTATACTCTTGTTAACATTATACCAAAAATTCACCTTTCACTAATTTCTCCTAGTTTATAATCTGATTTCAGGTGCATAGGATTATGTTCAAAACGCACAGTAGTAAAGTTGTATTTCTTGCAGCATTTGGGACTTCTAAATTTAACTCAATTCAGTATACACTTATTAAGCCCCTTTCATGAGGAAATACTGTTACAGAGACTTAGCAAACAAGACATGGCCCCTGACCTCCGGAAATTTACTATCTTTAGAGCTGTGCTAACAATACAATAACCAGCAGTCACATGTGACTATTTAAATTTAAATAAAGTGAAAAGGCCAGTGCCTCAGATGCATTAGCCTCATTTCAAGTGCACAATAGCAATGTGTGCTTCCTGGCTACCATGTTGGATAGGGCAGAAGTAGAACATTTCCATCATTGTGGAAAGTTCTACTGGACAGTGCTGGACTATTGACCAGAAGGAAGAGATCTTGTTCAGGAATTCTGTTGCTCCCACTTTGCAATTGCTCTTAGAGCAATGTGAGGGAACAGCACCACCTTTCAGGCTTAACACTTGAAGACATGGATCCATAGTCTGCCTCTGACCCATATTGACCTTACACAAGGACCTTTGCACATTGGATTCCAGTTTCTCATCAGTAAAGCAAGGACATCAGATCATAAGACCTCTGTGACTCCTCTGTCCAAGTGCCTTGTGATACTATGAGGGAATTGATAGACTGTTCTCTGTGTGTGTGTCACAGCTACAAGAAGCTGCAAAGTATTCCCATCTCCCCAATAATATTCTTTTTTATTTTGGAAGTTTAATTTCAAGTTCACTCTATTTGTCAATACTAAAACTCTATATGTGCCGTCCTAAACTTGACAAACTGATTTTTTTTTTTAAAAAGAGAGATATTATTATATTAAAATAGAGAGATAAGTAATAGTTATACTCTCTTTATTTTTTTTACCTTTTTATTTTGTATTGGGTTGATTGATTGATCCCTGTAGCTCAGATGGTAAAGAATCTGCCTGTGATGCAGGAGACCTGGGTTCAATCCCTGGGTCAGGAAGATCCTCTGGAGAAGGAAATGGCAACCCACTCCAGTATTCTTACCTGGAGAATCCCATGGACAGAAGAGTCTGGTGGACTACAGTCCATGGGGTCACAAAGAGTCAGACATGACTGAGCAACTAACACACACATAGATGATTAACAATGTTGTGATAGCTTCAGGTGAGCGGCAAAGGGACTCAGCCATACATATGTTATACAGTCTCCTCCTAACCCTCCCCATCCAAGCATGATCTCTTACTTTATGAGACAATCGTAGCACATGGAGAGCCCATAGATTGGGCTTTACCAATGGCTCCTGGTGTGGAAAGAAGTCTGGACCTAGAGTTGAAAAATGGGGAGAGAATCCAGACTCTGCCACCGTCTAGCTATGTGACCTCTGTCAGGTCTCCTCCTCAATAAAACTAGGGTTCCTGGTCACTCACGAGGTTCTGTGGGAGAGTTAATGTGTTCCTTCAAGCCTGTGTTACATCAACAGCCTTCTAACTAGGCTTCCAGCTTCCCCTTCCCACCACCAGTGTACTTTGAGAAACACGATCTAATCTCCTATGTCATACCTCTGCTTAGAGCCCAACAGTGGTTTCTTGTGTCTTTTCAGGGTTTTGCCAGGAAAACTCCTGACTTGAGCATGGAAAACCCTGCATCCCATGAAACCTCAGTTGGCCAATCACCCTGCAAACCCAGCAGAGCAACTGACCTGCTTCCCACCTGCCTTTTTAGTGCACACCTCTCACCTCTTCTCACCTATGTTCTTCTCTATACCCTAGGACAACCTGGGTGTGGGTGTTTGACAAAATACTGATGCCTTGGTCCTGCCTCTTGAGAATCTGACTTCATTGTTTGGAATGGGGCTTGAGTATAGTTGTCTTTTAAAAATCTCCATAGTGGTTTGAAAGCACCAGGGAAAGGGATCTCTATTCTGTTCTCGCAGGTCTCCAGAAATCCATGCCTGAGTTGACCTTTCCTTTGCTTTCTTCCCTTGGCTAATTCCTGCTTATTCTCATCCTACTCAAGAGTCTGTTCCTCCAGGCAGCCCTCTAGGACCCCTTCCAGGTAGACTTAGCCTCATTTCACCACCAGGCTGCTTGACTACCCCAGGCTTGCTTTCCCCAGAACCTGCATTCTGATTGTTGGCTTACACCAAGTCTCTCCCTCATTAGATCTGGAGTTTCTTTCAGGAAGAGATTTTATCTTTCTTCCTTGTATCCCTGGAGCCAAACAGGCTCTGGCACTTTGCAGGCTCTCAGTAAGTATCCTGTGAACAGATTAATCAAAGCAAGGCCAGCTGACCTCTTGTGAGTTACATTCTAAGAAAGAAACATCGCACAATAACCCCAGTGTATTATAGAAACAGGAGATTAAGGAAAAAACACATCCAAGTACAATACAATACAAGCTTTAACGAATCTATAAAAGTGGACAGCACTCAATATTCAAATTAAAAGAAATTCTTAGTTCTGCTCTTTTCTAGGTAATGATTTTTTTTCTCTTCCAGCGGAGAAAAGAAAAAGACAGGTTAGGAGATTCCTTCTCTATCCTCATTACCTGTCATAGAATTGTAACTGGAAATGATCTCTCTGACGAAATCCCTTTGGTTTTCTGTTATTTTCTCTCTTCCTCCTCATTCTTCCCTCAGCTGGCCATCCTTGTGTGTTTGCAGAGAGGCAGGAAGGTTCACCGCTGGGACTGTTTCTGTCTCTCTTTAAAACTCTTTTATCGGCAGGCTTTCTGATCTTCAAAGCAGCTTGTATCTGATGTGACCCCACTCCCTAGACTCCATGTACTGGGGAGTGAGAGCTGGGAGTATTTTTGTCATTTTGATGACTTGCATGTTTGGACAGCCTGGAACAGCCCAATTGTGCAGGCCTTACTAAACCTGCAGGGATGAGAGCAAGTCAGTGTTTCTAAGTCCCCTTTCACCCCCAAATCTACACCAACACTACAAGTTGAAAACTTGACACCAGAGCCCAGAGTTAAGCAAACGGCAAGTTTATAAGTCTTCTCGCCTTTGACCCATCCACTGAGGCCGCAGCCCTGAGCCTCTGCCCTGTTTTGCCGTAGAGTGTTCGTGCTTGGTGTTCCTCAGACTCTCAGCCTTTGTGATTATCCACAGTGCTTGATCCTGGATAAGTTTGAAAGCTACGATGATGAATTTCAACTCACTCAGCGAGCCCTGTCCCTGCTGGAGGAAAACAGGTTCTGGGCTGGAGTGGTATTTCCGGACATGCACCCCTGGACCAGCTCCCTACCACCCCATGTGAAGTACAAGATCCGAATGGACATAGATGTGGTGGAGAAAACCAATAAGATCAAAGACAGGTGATGTTTCAGGAGATCTCAGAAGGCCCTGGGTATCCCCAGTGATGTACGAGGCAAGGAAAGGGGGCTCCTGTGGGCTCAGGCCACTCATCTCCTCCTGAGACAGAAGGGTCACTCAGAAAGGCACAGAAAAGCACTTTGGTATCAAAGAACTAAGTTAGACAGTTGACCCTGCTAGTTGGTGGGACCAGGCGAATGCAGCTACATATGTTTACTTCCTCACCTCAGCACTTGTCCTTGGCTGGCCTTCAAGCAATTTGGAGATGAAAATCTCTAGGTATTGGGTTATCTTCACAGAGATCCTGCAAATGAGGTTTCACCAGAGTCACTGGGAAATTACATTTGTTACAGAGTAAGGGATTGAAACTGGGCTCAGCCTATACATTAATAAAATTAAGTTAAATCAGAGGAAGTAAGATAATTTGTAAAGCTCAAAGTAGAGTCCTTGAATGAAAGCCATTACAAATCATGCTGAGGCTAATATTCATCCCTGAGATTTAAACTGTGACCTAGAAAACAGAATCAGAGAATGTGGAAAAGTTCAGGAGAGAGTTTCAGGAGAGTGAATGCCCAGTCCCCTCGTGCTGATAATGAATGAGTTGTCCTGGCCATTCCCATCCACATCCCTTGTCCCTGTCTCTGGTTTCTTCCCAGGTACTGGGATTCTGGCCCCAGAGCTGATCCTGTGGAAGACTTCCGATACATCTGGGGAGGGTTTGCCTATCTGCAGGACATGGTTGAACAGGGGATCACGAGGAGTCAGGCCCGGGAGGAGGTTCCGGTTGGAATCTATCTCCAGCAGATGCCTTACCCCTGCTTCGTGGATGACTCGTGAGTCGGAGGTCCCAGGCCCCCTCCAGGACAAGCTAATCAGGTTTCTGGGGTGGGATGAAGGGGAGGTGCTCCCCAGGCTTCAATCTCTTTGGAGAAGAATCTTTTTGGGGTCCTGGGGCCAGCTCGGGGAGAACAGAGCTCTGATTGAGGAGCCTGCCCTGCCCCCTCAGCTGCAGGCAGGGCCAGATGGATAAGTAAAGTGGGAGAAAGAGCTAGTGTTATGGGTAGAAAAGGGAAGGTGAAGAGTAAAGCAGGGAAAGTGAGGTTGGGGGAGGGAACACAGGCTTTTAAAAGTTCCACGACGTAATATGTTTGGTATGTGGAAGAGTTCAGGTCAGAGTGTTTGCCCAGTGATTGCCAAAACAGCAAATTAGGATTCTGCATCACAAGTAGGTCCGGTTCCTAGGAGCCCTGGAATAATGCAGCTCCTTCCCTAATTAACATTCCCATGATGTGTGCTTAATGAAAAGGTAGAGGGGTGTGTTAGATGAGCTTGGACCCCCTTTCCTGTCCACCCCCATCCCCAAGCCTGTATATTTGCTGGCCAGGAGCAAGACATGCAAGTATCCTACTGTTTTCTGAACATGCATTTGGGGGTGGAGTGGTAGAGGGTGGGACAAAGAGGGAGAAGGGGCTGGGAGGGCTCATTTACTGTGGTGGATTGGGGCAGAAACGTCCCAGGACAGGAGCAGAGATCTGCAATTGGCTTAGGGATTCACCTCCTAGAACAAAAAACTGGCAAGTTCACCATAGTGTGTATGTCGGTCTATGGGGTTCAGGGAGGAGAGAGATGTGCACAGCCTGAAGAAAAGAAGAGTCAAATTGCCAGCTGGCCAGGTTGTAAAAATAAAACCCAGTATGGGTGTAACACCTTAGTCCAATCAGTTCTTCTTGCTCAGCTCTGCAAAAGACTGAAAGAGATAACAGGGGCTGTTCCAAAGTCAGTTTAGGGTTGGACAATAGGCAGAGATGGGAAATGGAACCAGGAGCAAAAGCCCAGGTCCACTTTTAAGATTAGAACAGGAATGAGTGGCAGGGAATGAGGTAGACAGTGAGGAGGCAGGAATTCTGGCCATTCAATGTGGGAGAGCCCTCTGGTGGCAGGTCTCAGAAGGGCAGACTTTATGAGTTTTATTCTCTTCCTAGGGCCATCTTAGTGAAACTCTCCCACCCTGGAATTGGGCCCTTACTGTGTTACCCAGCAGCTTTCAATAGATAATAACCTCAAGGGCTTTACTAGCAAGGTCAAGTGTAGGGAAAACATATGTAAATTTCACACTAGAGTAATTCCAGAATACCAAATTTGCCCTGCTTGCTGGAATGAATATCCATGAATGTACTCCATGAGTATAGGCTGGTGGAATCAGTGACCATTGAATCACTGATTGATTTGTAAATGGGTCAGTTGCCTTCTAAAAGTGCCACAGTGACTAGTTATTTTGTGCCTCTTCCTGTATAACTGAGGTTTGATCCTCCCGGGTAGGCAATGCTTCACTGGCTGACCCCTTGTGAGCTCAATTAATGATCTCACCACAACCAAGTTCCCTTGGTCCACCTTCTTGGACTTCAACATCAGTTAGCATGTATCTCTTCCAGTCACATCCTATCTTATCAGTCCTTTCCTGGGAGAAGAAGCTTCTTATAAGAAGCTATATAACATTTATAGTATGATTTAATTTACATGTTTTATGTATAGAGAGAACTCATCTATACTAACCAAAAAGCTAACTGAGATCTTATAAATAATGCTGTGTAATACATATACTGTGTAATATACATAGTACAATTTTATTTACACATTTTACTCACAGAGTTTTCATCAGGGCTAACCAAAAGGCTACCAACTTGCTCTAAGGAAAAAAGTAATCCTTTGGGGCTACCCTAGTAGCTCAGATGGTAAAGAATCCATCTGCCAATGCAGGAGACCCAGATTCAATCCCTGGGTCGGGAAGATCCCCTGAAGGAGAAAATGGCAACCCACTCTAATATTCTTGCCTGGAAGATACCATGGACAGAGGACCCTGGTGGGCTACAGTCCATGGGGTTGCAAAGAACTGGACACAACTGAACAACTAACATACAGTTTTGGGGGAGCAGAGTGCAATATATTAAAAGATTCAAGTCCATTGAATGCCCAGTGGAGATTTTTCTGCCTTTTCTCTCCACCTAGGCTTCATTCTCAATATATTACTTCATTACTCAAACATTTACTCCACCAGGTTCAGGGCAATCTACTATCCTGCTTCTCTCCTCTTGCTTTAGTTTTATGATCATCCTGAACCGCTGTTTCCCTATCTTCATGGTGCTGGCCTGGATCTACTCTGTCTCCATGACTGTAAAGAGCATCGTCTTGGAGAAGGAGTTGAGACTGAAGGAAACCTTGAAAAATCAGGGTGTCTCCAACAGGGTGATTTGGTGTACCTGGTTCCTGGACAGCTTCTCCATCATGTTGATGAGCATCTGCCTGCTGACGATATTCATCATGGTAAGCCAGATGGAGAAGGTCCAGAAAACCTTGAATAGTTTTGTTCCTCTTACTTTCCTTCCTGTTAATGAACTTGTACTTAGATTAGTCATCTCACCAACAATGATAGCATGACATGTAGTTGTCTTGCCATTTAGGCCAAAGTGGAAGACAGAGAGACAAATTCTTCCCCAAGGAGCTGCTGTATCAGAGCATCTTCCCTGCCCCCACTTCCTGCCTGAGGAGCCACAATCTATTAATAGATTAGCCAACCCCATTACATGAACTATCTGGAAAAGCTGCTGTTAGCAGATCCCAGACTCTGCTAACTGGGTGGTTGTATGTGCAAAGGGTTCTATCTTTTCAAACACAGAAGAAATGAATCTAAGGAGTGTTTTCTTGGGATTACTGTCCCATCCACTAGCTGGAGTGGGGATGTGGAGAGCCTTTTCAGTATAGTAGGAGAGGAGATCTGGACTGTTTTTTAATGACCATCATGATCACTCCATTCATTGCTTGACCAAAGAACATTCTGATGCCTACAAAATCTTGGATAGAATTTGGAGTCCATCCTTTCTCAGTGACAGATATTTTATCAGCACAGACAGCATGCATAGGTCGTTGTCCACAAATTTACGGCTCCCATGCAAGCTAAACTTGTATATAAAACTTTATTTCATAATACCCTTTTGTGCGTCATGTTTAACTCCTCCACAATAGATGACCTTTTGTACTTGTTAAGTGATGGGACATAAATTTGGGTAGTTTTTTACATTTATTTGTTGGGATTTAGTATAAGGCTTAGACTTCAGGCTTTGCAAGCTTCTGATAACTTGTTGTGCCTCTTTGCCATCATGCTATTAAGAGCTCCTTGCGCTAAGCAGTATGTGTGCTGATGCATAGGCTCCGGCTAAGCGTGTCCCTTGTTATGCTGGACCATACCTGGTGGTTGCTTGATCCAAGAATATTCCATCACATATCTTGGCCAACCAACACATATCCAGTTAAACCAAATCCTGTCCCTTCTCTTTGCAGTAAAATGTACTAAGTCTGAATGGTTTTGGTGTAAGTGTTGCGTTGAGATTCAGTGAGCAGTGACCTTAGCCAAACCCTGGGCTAGAGCCCTATCAGAACCAATGCTGATTTTGAAGTCAGCCTGCTCAGTCTGACCAGACCCAGATGTAGCATTAAATACCCAAAGGGTCCTGGAGTTCCACAGAGAGGAGGGGAGAAGCTGAGTCACTTGTCTTCCTCTGGGTGTCTTTGTTCCTTCCCACCCTTTAGTCTATTCTTTTCCTCACTACTAAGACATTTAGTGTCCTCGGAATCAAAGGAGTCAAAATACATGAGCATCTGACTCATGCAAAATGCATAAACATGCATGACACCTTGTAATGGCCCTGAGACTTGTTGCTGATAAGTGACATTGAGATTTGCCTCCCTAAGAATGGGCATTAGGACTTCAAAGCTTTTTGGACGTGAGGTAAAGAATGTTTATGAAGACTTTCTTCTACAAAAGGGTTTCTCCTTGTGGGAACCAGGACATTGTTCCAGTGATGGCGGAAACAGAGCTTTCCACAACAAAATAGGATTTTCCTTTGAATGACGTTCTCATCTTTCCCCTGTCCTTACTTCCCACCTCAACTAAGCAGGAAAGAAGCTGGAAGCTGGGACAATGGAAGGGTTCCATTGTTATTCAAGCTATTAAACAAAAAAGAAAAGTGGTCATAAGAAAAAGCCAAGGCCAACCACTTTCATCTCTGTCTTAAGTCAATGAGAAATTATATAGCCTAGAAGTTTGTAGGACCTTACTTTGCTCTGAGATAAGAAATTGATTTCATTCTTTTGAGATTAACAACCATCTTAAAGGTCTTCCAGCCAAAAGCCACGTGTTCAGTCAGGGACTTGCTTTTATTGAGTTGCATGGCATTAAGGATAAGGAGATTTCCAGGGTAAAGTGGAGAGCTCTTTCATATAAAATCAGGCCTCTGAGTCTTAATCATGATTTTATTTAGATTTCCTCAAAGTTTGCTTTTAGTTAAAAACATGGCTCTTTTCCACCTTCTTTGCCATTTGTTTTATTCCATTTTTCAATCTGTTCTGTCAGTGCCCAGCAGGCACGACAGCATGAAGGAAGAAGAAATGGTAGCAGCAGGAGGTAAGTGGCACATTTTTTTTTGTATTCAAATCTTGCATGCCCATTACTGATATTGCTCTAGATGAGAAAATGGCAACCCACTCTGTTATTCTTGCCTTGAAAATTCTATGGACAGAGGAGCCTAGTGGACTGCAGTCCATGGGGTCACAAAGAGTTGAACATGACTGAGAGTACAAACATCAGTTTTAGTTCAATTCAGTCGTTCAGTCATGTCCGACTCTGCAACCCCATGAACCGCAGCACGCCAGGCCTCCCTGTCCATCACCAACTCCCGGAGTCTATCCAAACTCATGTCCATTGAGTCGGTGATGCCATCTAACCATCTCATCCTCTGTCGTCCCCTTCTCCTCCTGCCTTCAATCTTTCCCAGCATCAGGGTCTTTTCAAATGAGTCAGCTCTTCACATCAGGTGGCCAAAATATTGGAGTTTCAGCTTCAACATCAGTCCTTCCAATGAACACCCAGAACGGATGGACTGGTTGGATCTCCTTGCAGTCCAAGGGACTCTCAAGAGTCTTCTCCAACACCGCAGTTCAAAGCATCAATTCTTCGGCACTCAGCTTTCTTCACAGTCCAACTCTCATATCCATACATGACCACTGGAAAAACCATAGCCTTGACTAGACGGACCTTTGTTGACAAAATAATGTCTCTGCTTTTTAATATGCTGTCTAGGTTGGTCATACTTTCCTTCCAAGGAGTAAGGGTCTTTTAATTTCATGGCTGCAATCACCATCTGCAGTGATTTTGGAGCCCCAAAAAATAAAGTCAGCCACTATTTCCACTGAGTCCCCATCTATTTGCCATGAAGTGATGGGACCAGATGCTATGATCTTAGTTTTCTGAATGTTGAGCTTTAAGCCAACTTTTTCACTCTCCTCTTTCACTTTCATCATGAGGCTCTTTAGTTCTTCACTTTCTGCCATAAGGGTGGTGTCATCTGCATATCTGAGGTTATTGATATTTCTCCCAGGTTCCTTGATTCCAGCTTGTGCTTCCTCCAGCCCAGCGTTTCTCATGATGTACTCTGCATATAAGTTAAATAAGCAGGATGACAATATACAGCCTTGACGTACTCCTTTTCCTATTTGGAACCAGCTGTTGTTCCATGTCCAGTTCTAACTGTTGCTTCTTGACCTGCATACAGGTTTCTCAAGAGGCAGGTCAGGTGGTCTGGTATTCCCATCTCTTTCAGAATTTTCCACAGTTTATCGTGATCCACACAGTCAAAGGCTTTGGCATAATCAATAAAGCAGAAATAGATGTTTTTCTGGAACTCCCTTGCTTTTTCTATGATCCAGCGGATGTTTGCAATTTGATCTCTGGTTCCTCTGCCCTTTCTAAAACCAGCTTAAACCTCTGGAAATTCATGGTTCACATATTGCTGAAGCCTGGCTTGGAGAATTTTGAGCATTACTTTATTAGCGTGTGAGATGAGTGCAATTGTGCAGTAGTTTGAGCATTCTTTGACATTGCCTTTCTTTGGGATTGGAATGAAAACTGACCTTTTCTAGTCCTGTGGCCACTGCTAAGTTTTCCAAATTTGCTGGCATATTGAGTGCAGCACTTGCACAGCATCATCTTTTAGGATTTGAAATAGCTCAACTGGAATTCTATCACCTCCACAAGCTTTGTTCATAGTGATGCTTCCTAAGGCCCACTTGACTTCACATTCCAGGATGTCTGGCTCTAGGTGAGTGATCACACCATCATAATTATCTGGGTCGTGAAGATCTTTTTTGTACAGTTTTTCTGTGTATTCTTGCTACCTCTTCTTAATATCTTCTGCTTCTGTTAGGTCCCTATAATTTCTGTCCTTTAGTGAGCCCATCTTTGCATGAAGTGTTCCCTTGGTATCTCTACTTTTCTTGAGGAGATCTCTAGTCTTTCCCATTCTATTATTTTCCTCTATTTCTTTGCACTGATCACTGAGGAAGGTTTTCTTCTCTCTCCTTGCTATTCTTTGGAACTCTGCATTCAAATGGGTATATCTTTCCTTTTCTCCTTTGCTTTTTGCTTCTCTTCACAGCTATTTGTAAGGCCTCCTCAGACAGCCATTTTGCTTTTTTGCATTTCTTTTTCTTGGGGATGGTCTTAATCCCTGTCTCCTGTACAGTGTCATGAACCTCCGTCCATAGTTCATCAGGCACTCTGTCTATCAGATCTAGTCCCTTAAATCTATTTCTCACTTCCACTGTATAATCCTAAGGGATTGATTTAGGTCATACCTGTATGGTCTAGTGATTTCCCCCACTTTCTTCAATTTAAGTCTGAATTTGACAATAAGGAGTTCATAATCTGAGCCACAGTCAGCTCCCGGTCTTGTTTTCGCTGACTGTATAGATCTTCTCCATCTTTGGCTGCAAAGAATATAATCAATATGATTTTGGTGTTGACCATCTGGTGATGTCTATGTGTAGAGCCTCCTCTTATGTTGTTGGAAGAGTGTGTTTGCTATGACCAGTGTGTTCTCTTGGCAAAACTCTGTTAGCCTTTGACCTGCTTCGTTTTGTACTCCAAGGCCAAATTTGCCTGTTACTCCAGGTATTTCTTGACTTTCTACTTTTGCATTCCAGTCCCCTATAACGAAAAGGACATCTTTTTTGGGTATTAGTTCTAAAAGGTCTTGTAGGTCTTCATAGAACCGTTCAACTTCAGCTTTCTTCAGCGTTACTGGTCAGGGCATAGACTTGGATTACTGTGATATTGAATGGTTTGCCTTGGAAATGAACAGAGATCATTCTGTCATTTTTGAGATTGCATCCAAGTACTGCATTCCGGGCTCTTTTGTTGACTATGATGGCTACTCCATTTCTTCTAAGGGATTCCTGCCCCACAGTAGAAGATATAATGGTCACCTGAGTTAAATTCACCCATTCCAGTCCATCTTAGTTCACTGATTCCTAGAAGGTCAACATTCACTCTTGCCATCTCCTGTTTGACCACTTCCAATTTGCCTTGATTCATGGTCCTAACATTCCAGGTTCCTATGCAGTATTGCTCTTCCCAGCATTGGACTGTGCTTCTATAACCAGTTCCATCCACAACTGGGTGTTGTTTTTGCTTTGGCTCCATCCCTTCATTCTTTCTGGAGTTATTTCTCCACTGATCTCCAGTAGCATATTGGGCATCTACCGACCTAGGGAGTTCATCTTTCAGTGTCCTATCTTTTTGCCTTTTCATACTGTTCGTGGGGTTCTCAAGGCAAGAATACTGAAGTGGTTTGCCATCCCCTTCTCCAGTGGACCACACTCTGTCAGTACACACATACACACTCACATACACACACACAAATATTGCTACTTGGTTTCTCTTCTCTACTTAGAGAAACCCAGTGCTTTTGGGTACCACTATCAAATAATCAGAACCAATTCAAGAGGTAAAGCAATCTGTACCTTTATGTTCCCAAGAAAATAACAGGATGATCTATATGTATTTGGAGTTATGTGCAAATGGTAAAAATCCTCACAGGAGGCCTATAGCAAAAGACAAACAAGTAGGCTTGATCAATGATGTAATTGGATAGTAGCTCACTTATTAAAAATAGCTAGTTTTGTCCTATTTTCTACATAGCCAGTGATTGACCCATTAATTAACATGAAAGGTACTGAGTATTGTCCACAGGTTCTATGGAATGTATTTCTATAATATCATGTGCTGCAAGGATTAATCCACTTTCAAGTGATGTGGATGAACTACAGACATTTTCACCAATGTGAGAGGCAAATCTCAGATTCTAAGTATAAATGATTAAGTCAGCAGACCAGGTGGTGGTGGTTTAGTCTCTAAGTCGTGTCCGACTCTTGCGACCCCATGGACTATAGCCTGCTAGGTTCCTCTGTCCATGGAATTTTCCAGGAAAGGATACTGGAGTGGGTTGCCATTTCCCAGGACCAAAGCAAAATGTTAAAGCTTGTTGGGTGGTCTCCCACCTCCCTGTTTTGTTCCTTATCAATTCAGTATATCACAGGAACTACTGATGCTCCAAGACCCCCCTTTGCAGATCTCCCTCCCTGCTCGAGGCTTCTTCCTCCACACTTTTGTCTTCCCAAGGATTTCATCACTGAACCATAATAATTACTCAGTACTGATGGGTAGCTTAATACGTTACCCTCCTAGGAGAAAATGACAGAATTAGAATTAAAGGACCTCAACATATTGAGTATTAAGTGTGGAAAATTAGACACTAACAGGGCTTCCCTGGTGGCATAGACGGTAAAGAATCTGCCTGAGATGCAGAAAACTGGGGTTCAATTCCTGGATTAGGAAGATCCCGTGGAGAAGGGAATGGATACCCACCCCATTATTCTTGTCTGGAGAATTCCATGGACAGAGGGGTGTGGTGGGCTACAGTCCATGGTATCACAAAGAGTCAAATACAACTGAGCGACTAACACACAGTGGGCTCATGGGAGAGATCCCTTTGGGACAGAGGGCTTCTGAACACATAGAGATCACTTCCTAAAGGGGTGGGGCTCCTGGGTGTGGGTGGAAATTACTGACTCAAGTGGCCGCTTTGGTTTCAGCATGGAAGGATCCTACATTACAGCAATCCATTCGTCCTCTTCCTGTTCCTGTTGGCTTTCTCCATGGCTACGATCATGCAGTGCTTCCTGCTCAGCACCTTCTTCTCCAGGGCCAATCTGGCAGCAGCCTGTAGTGGCGTCATCTACTTCACCCTCTACCTGCCACATATTCTCTGCTTCGCTTGGCAGGACCGAATTACAGCCGACATGAAGATGGCTGTGGTAAGGGACCCTGGGCTTACACCCAGAGTATGATGCATTCCATTTGTAGGGTATGTAGCAGTCTGAGAGGACTGGCTCTCCCTTTAGGGGGCCACTTTGCCTTTTGGCAGAAATGAACATAAGGTTTAAAGGCACAGGTACAAAAGTGGGAGTAGTCTTCATCTTGAGCAACCTAACAGTTCCTCCTCTCCAAATCTTCCCTGGGAAGTAATTGAAAACCAGTTCAGCTCATGGGTCCCTTTGTGTATCCATAAGAGGAGAACAATGAGGCCCATTTCACTCAGTTCTTTTTTTTCCCCTGGCATTTGAGAAGATTCATAAGGGAGGGAGCTTCTCCCTTACCATTCTGCCCAGAAAGATGTTTTCATAAATTAAAAGTTTTTGTTTCTCTGTAAAAGAACTTGAATCAGAGTAGCTCTAATGTGTCCTTGTCATGTTCTACTAGGGCACTCAGAGAGGGGTGCACAAATGAGCCAGTTGGGCCCTCTTCCCAGGAGAGGTCTCCAGAAACTGACTCTGGATTGCCTGAGAGACCTCTTCACAATGCCCAAACAACATGTTTTTCTTTTTTTTTTTTCTCTAATTGTTTTCAAATGATCTATGTCCACTCTCTCATTAACCAGACTAAACAGTTTCTAAGCCCTGTAGGGTGCAAATTTCTTTGTCCTCCAAAATCTCACTATCCGTGGTTCTTTGTACACTGCAGTAGAGAAAGGACTGTCACCTGCATCTCATGGGGGAAAATTTAAGTTGAACTTGTTCTCATGACTCAAGATTATTTGGCTCAAGTGCTGCCAGGGCAGCTGCCTTTTATTTCTCATGTTAAATAAGAATTAACTACTGTCGTTTATGGCACCTAATTTTCTAACATGATCACAGTGGGCAAGAAATTCTTATGATTCTGCCTGTTGGCCGAGCTGGGCTATCTTGGCATACTGTGTAGACAGTTGGTACTTAGAAGCCACAACTAGTTCCTTGCATGTGTGGATCTACCAGGAAGCTATAGTTCTGGCTGCTCTGTGGACCAGGGCTGGGCTGAGATTTTTTAAATGGTTTTTGTGAAGATATAGCTAGGGAATCCCTTCCTTCTTCAGAGAGACGCTCTGAACCCCATCTTGTGTCCTGCAAACTAGAGGTAGGCCTCCCAGCAGAGCAAGTGGGAATAGTTCATCCCTCTGTATGTGCGTATGTGCTTTCTGCCATGCCAGGGAGCAACCGTGGGCATGTGGCTGGGGGACTTCCTCTTTAGACTTTCTGCATACCACCTATTCAGTTACTTGTGCTCTTCAAGGAGATTCTAAGGAAAAGATTTTCCCTAGTCTGGAAACGAGAAAAGGTGATAGTCATTATAACCTGAGGGTTTTTGGCCTAACATTGCTCAGGAGGTCATGAGACAATATCCTGTCTATAGTCTGCTCTAGAACACTGATGACTTTATGGACACTTCTATTGGGATTCTCACAAAGCAGCTCAAGTTAGCTTCTTTGTTATACCAAAAACTGTGAGATTTTATGAAAGAGGTAGGTAGAAGCAGGGAAGGGTAGGAAGACAAGCTTGAGGACCTTTGGTCCTTTGCTGTGTTGTGCTATGTTGTGTTGTCTTTGCTAGTGCACTACTGTGATCCATTGGACAGGTGAAAGGTGGCCAAGTAGGTATTGGGCAGGGGTCCCTGAGGCCTGAGAAGTATTCCCAGAACTCTCTTCCTATGGGAAGACTGCCTTAACCCCTCCCTGGGGTGGTCTTACACCAGAATACATTATAGACCCTCCATTGGCCTTCCTCCCTACCTTGTGGGTTTTGTTGGGTTGGGTTAAAGATCCTCTGCTCATCTTTCATGCCTTCTTTGCCCCACTGCAGAGCCTGCTGTCTCCTGTGGCATTTGGGTTTGGCACTGAGTACCTGGCTCGTTTTGAAGAGCAAGGTGTGGGGCTGCAGTGGAGCAATATTGGGAATAGTCCCATGGAAGGGGATGAATTCAGTTTTCTGATGTCCATGAAGATGATGCTCCTTGATGCTGCTCTGTATGGCTTGCTTGCCTGGTATCTTGACCAGGTGTTTCCAGGTAAGGGTCCTCCTCCATAGGATAAAGGTAATTATATTCTTTAGTTCCTCTGCCTTTTCACTCTAGTTTAAATCTTAATCAAATATCCCATGCTTTTGGATTGGAAGAATTAATATTGTTCAAATGGCCATACTTCCCAAAGCAATCTACAGATTTAACGGGATCCCTATTGAATTACTCCAGTATTCTCGCCTAGAGAATTCCATGGACTGTATAGTCCATGGGGTCGCAAATAGTCAGACATGACTGAGTGACTTTCACTTACTCACTCACTCACTCACTATCAAATTACTCAAGATATTTTTCACAGAACTAGAACAAATAATCCTAAAATTTATATGGAACCATGAAAGACCCAAAATTGCCAAAGTAATCCTGAGGAAAAAGAACAAAGCTGGAAGCATAACCTCCCAGACTTCAGACAATACTACAAAACAATAGGAATCAAAACAGCATGGTATTGGAGCAAAAACAGACAAATGGATCAGTGAAACAGAATAGAGAGCCCATAAGTAAATCCACACACCTACACCCAATTAATCTTTGGTAAAGGAGGTAAGGATATACAATAGAGAAAATACAGCCTCTTTAGCAAGTGATGTTGGGAAAGCTGGACAGCTACATGTAAATCAATGAAATTAGAACACAAAGACCTCACCTTTAACACAAAAATAAACTCAAAATGGTTTAAAGACTTAAAATATAAGACATGATACCATAAAACTCCTAGAAAGGGATAGAGGCAAAACACTCTTGAACATAAATTATAGAAATGCTTTCCCAGGTCAGTCTCCTAAGGCAAAAGAAATAAAAGCAAAAATAAACAAATGGAACATAATCAAACTTCTTAGATTTTGCACAGCAAAAAAGGCATAAAGCAAAAAGACAGTCTATGGACTGGAAGAAAATGATTGCAAACAATGCAATAGGCAAGGGATTAATTTCCAAAATATACAAACAGCTTACACAACTCAACAGCAAAAAACAACAACCAAATCAAAAAATGGGCAGAAGACATTTATTCAAAGAAGAATAGACATTTATTCAAAGAACACATACAGATGATCAATGAGCTCATGAAAAGATGCTCAACACTGCTAACTAATAAAGAAATGCAAATCAAAAATATAGTGAGGTACTAGTTAGAATGACCATCATTAATAAGTCTGCAAATAACAAATGCTGGAGAGGGTGTGGAGAAAAGGGAACCCTCCTATACTATTGGTGGGAATGTAAATTCATACAGCCACTATGGAAGGTAGTCTGGAGGTTCCTTAAAAAAATTAAAAATAGAGCTGCCATATAATTCATCTCATTCCTGGGCATATATCCAGAGAAAACTGTAATTTGAAAAGATACATGCACCCGAATATTCAAAGCAGCATTATTTATAATAACCAAGGAATAGAAGCAAACTATGTGTCCACTGACAGAGGAATGGATAAAGAATATATATACAATGGAATACTACTCAGCCTTAAAAAGAATGAAATAATGCCATTTGCAGTGATGTGGGTGCACCTAGATATTGTCAAACTGAGTGAAGTAAGTCAGATACAGAAAGACAGAAATCACATGATGTCACTTATATGTGGAATCTAAAAACATGGTGCAAATGTTTTGTTATGTACAAAAGAGAAAGACTCACAGACATGGAAAAGAAACTTATAGAGTCTTTCCTGATGGTCCAGGAACTAAGAATTTGCACTCCCAATGCAGGGGGCCTGGGTTCAATCCCTGGTCCAGGAACCAGATCCCACACACCACAACTAGAAAAATAGGTCCTGCATCCCACATGTTACAATGAAGATTGAAGATCCTGCTTGCCACAACTAAGACCTAGAGCAGCAAAATAAATAAATATAAATAAATATTTTTAAAAAGAAGAAAAAAAAGAAAATGAACTTATGATTACTAAAGGTGATAGCAGAGTTGCTGCTGCTGCTGCTGAGTTGTATCAGTCATGTCCGACTCTGTGCAACCCCATAGATGGCAGCCCACCAGGATCCCCCGTCTCCAGGCAGGAACACTGAAGTGGGTTGCCATTTCCTTCTCCAATGCATGAAAGTGAAAAGTGAAAATGAAGTCGCTCAGTTGTGTCCAACTCTTAGTGACCCCATGGACCGCAGCCTACCAGACTCCTCCATCCATGGGATTTTCCAGGCAAGAGTACTGGAGTGGGTTGCCATTGCCTTCTCCGATAGCAGGGTAGGGGGGATAAATTAGGAGTTTGTGATTAACATATACACAGTACTATATATAATGTAGATAAACAACGGAGACCTGCTGTACAGCACAGGGAACTATATTCAATATCTTATAACAACCTATAATGGGAAAGAATCTAAAAAAGGAATAGGTATGGTGTATAGCAAAGTGATTCTACCAAACCTAATACAACATTTTATATTAACTATACTTCAATTTTTTCAAAATCTTATTCTTTCTGAAGCCTTTCAGCTTGAACTCTCAGAACCCATATTTAAATCTTAAATCCAGGAACCAAAAATCCATCAGTGAATGCTTGACTCACCTTTAGAAATAGATTCCGAATCTGATCCATTGTCACCACCTCTACACAACCTTCTCAGTCCAAGCCTCCTCCTTCCATCATCATCTCTTACCAGTCTGTTCTCCACACTGTGTTCAGAGAGATCCTTTCGGAATCTAGGTCACGTGGTATCTATCCTCTGTTCAAATTCTTCAGAAGATGTCAGTGTAAGAAGATGCTGAACTCACCTTCCCTCATAGAGAACTGAGTCTTCAGCTTCATATGGAACCATTTCCTCTTTTAAAAAAACCTAAAGTCCAGCTGAGTGATAACTACACATCAGGCAAAGCAGGTAGGGGAGTCTAAGACATAGTTTCACCATAACCCCCACCCTTGGCACAGTGATCCACAACCAGGAGGGATCTCAGAACCCAACACCCATTTGCTACTTGTATTCATCCTAATATTGGAAGTCCTAGCCACAGCAGCCAGACAAGAAAAAGAAATTAAACACATCCAAATCAGAAAATAGGTACATTTATACATAGTAACATTTTTAGATGACATTATTTTATGTATAGAAAACTCTAAAGACTCCATCAAAAAAAAAAAAATGTTAGAAATAATTTAAAAATTCAGTAAAATTGCAGGATACAAATTCCATACACAAAGATCTCTGAGCACCAAAGAATTGATGTTTTTGAACTGTGGTGTTGGAAAAGACTCTTGAGAGTCCCTTGGACTGCAAGGAGATCCAACCAGTCCATCCTAAAGGAAATCAGTCCTGAATATTCATTAGAAGGACTGATGCTTAAGCTAAAGCTCCAATACTTTGGCCACCTGATGCGAAGAACTGGTTCACTGGAAAAGACCATGATGCTGGTAAAGACTGAAGGCAGGAGGAGAAGGGGACGACAGAGGATGAGATGGTTGTATGGTATCACTGACTTGATGGACATGAGTTTGAGCAAGCTCGGGGAGTTGGTGATGGACAGGGAAGCCTGGTGTGCTGCAGTCCATGGGGTCACAAAGAGTTGGACACAACTGAGCAACTGAACTGAACTGATGAATAACAAGGGCACTTCTATCATTCTGGAAACTCCAAAGGTTTTAAGAGCTCTGTACCAGGATCTGTAGACAAAGATCAAGTATTATTTTGTATTCTACACACACTGCAATATGTCTCTTTTGGGGGGAAGAGAGAGTCAAGGGACATAATTCAACCTTATAACAGTGAATTCAAAGAAATATACTTGACTTTCTCAGCCTCCATTATTTTCATCTCACTTGGCCATTAGAGAGAGGTATAATAAATGAAAATCAATTATATTGAAAATAAAATTTGTGCATATTTCAAGAGCTTTCTTTTAGCCAAGCTAAAGCTTTAATATGTTCAACCACTATGTACTAAGCAGCACCAGTGTATTAGGCTCAGTAGCACAGGTACTCAGAAAAGAAGGAGTGGAAAAAACTGACACAAGCCTGTCCTTGAGGGATTACAGTCTAGCATTGCCATAAAGCACAGGGTAACTATTAAATAAGCAAAGATAATATTCTCACAAAATCAACATTTATAGGCAGCAAGCTAAGAGAACTGGACTAGAAACTTGGTAGTTTATTCTTTGAAGCTCAAGTGGCTCCAGTAGGATGGTATGGTTAAGATTAGTGGTGTTGGGCTTCCCTGGTAGCTCAATGATGAAGAATCCACCTGCCAATGTAGGAGACACGGGTTTGATCCCTGGTCCAGGAAGATCCCACATGCCATACAGAAACTAAACCCATGTGCCAAAACTATTGAGCCTTTGCTCTGGAGCCTGGGAGCTGAAATTACTGAGCCCACAGACTGCAACCCCTGAAGACTGTGAGCTCTAGAGCCTGTCTTTTGCAACAAGAGCAGCCCCCGCAGTGAGAAGCCCATGCACCACAACTAGAGAGTAGCCCCCACTCACTGCAACTAGAGAAAAGCCCGTGCAGCAGTAAAGAACCAGCACAGCCAAAAATAATTAATTTTTTTAAAAAAAGATCAGTGGTATTAGAACCAGACTACCAATGTTGGAATTCTTACACCTCTGTTAAATTAGCTGTGACATTGGGCAGAAGCTTCAAATTCCGTGTGCCTTAATTTCCTTATCCACAAGAATAGTAATACTACCTATCCCTTTGTGTCGTTTCAGGGATTAAATTATTTAGCACATTGAAGGGGCTCACAGTTATGTTTGACACAGAAAGAACATTCAACAAATGTTAACGATTATCATCACTATTATTATTTGGTAACTGTTGAAAAGAGCATGCTTAAATTCTTTAATTAAATGGTTTCTTGGAAAACTCATGTTAGCTAAGATCATCAGTCTTAGTGTTGCTGATTTCACCCCCAAAACATGACCTTTTGAATTGAAGCATATTAGAAGTAGTAGTCTTAGAGGAAGTATGTGGATAGCCATGTAATGCTTATGAACTATAAATATATATAGTTACAACCTGAGGTTCAGGTAGATAAATTCTAGATCTTATAGAACTATGGTAAGATTGAACTGCTCAGACTTTTTCTCTTTATTTGCCTATCTATCTTTAGGGGACTATGGAACCCCACTTCCTTGGTACTTCCTTCTACAAGAGTCTTACTGGCTAGGTGGGGAAGGTGAGTTGTTTAAATTTTTTTTTTTAATTAAGAAAGAAAAACAAATGTTTGAAATTAACTCCTTTGGTTCTGTATGAGATATGTGTGCATTGTAGAGGTGGTTCTTACATGAAGTGTGAGATTCCTGATTAGTTAGCTGTCTGCTGCAGGCTCTGTTCCTTGGTGCATCATCATGGCCTCTGGGAGCCCCTATTTTGTGAGTGACCAGGGTGATGGCTGAGCATTGATAAGCCCTTGCATCCTGGTTGTGCCCAGTGGATTAAAGTACATGCTTAAAAGAAAGCCAGACCACTTGAGGGTGCAAATGAAGTTTGCAACTTCTCAATTTAAAGCAAACAGATCTAGAGAATCTAGAAAAGAAAGTTGTGGTATATATACACAATGAAATATTACTCAGCTATTAAAAAGAACACATTTGAGGGAGGTGGGTGGGGGTATCGGGATTGGGAATACATGTAAATCCATGGCTGATTCATATCAATGTATGACAAAACCCACTGGAAAAAAAAATAATAATAATAAAAATTAAAAAAAAAAAAAAAGAACACATTTGAGTCAGTTTTTTCTAATGAGGTAGATGAAACAGGAGCCTATTATACAGAGTGAAGTAAGTCAGAAAGAAAAACACCAATACAGTATATTAATGCATATATATGGGATTTAGAAAGATGGTAACGACAACCTTATGTACAAGACAGCAAAACAGACACAGATATAAAGAACAGACGTTTGGACTCTGTGGGAGAAGGCAAGGGTGGGATGATTTGAGAGAATAGCATTGAAGCATGTATATTACCATATGTGAAATAGATAGCCAGTTCAAGTTCAATGCGTGAAACAGGGCACTCAAAGCCGGTGCACTAGGACAACCCAGAGGGATGGGATGGGCGAAGGGGTAGGAGGGGGGTTCAGGATCAGGGAACACATGTACACCTGTGGCTGATTCAGATCAATGTACGGCAAAAACCACCACAATATTGTAATGTAATTAACCTCCAATTAAAATAAATTAATTAATTAAAAAAAATAAAGCAGACAGATCTAGAAAATCACAAAGGAATCCATCTTCTGCTGTGTCCCCTCGTGTGTTTTTTTATTCCTCTCCACTTTTTCAAATATAAATAAATTTATTTTCCCAAAGCAATAAGTTTATTTTCCTGGCATCCAGAGGCTGGGGCAGACTCCCAGATTCCCTTAGTGTTGGTCTTTCTTGTGATTGGGAAAGAGGGTTAAAAGGACATTTGCCCAGAATGCATCATAGATAAAATTTACCTTTCTTCCTGAACAGGACAGAAGCCCAGGGAGAGTTCTAGAAGTAGGGAGTAGAGAGGGGAGCTGTGGACTATAGACTCCTGTGAGGGATGAGGAGATAGAGAAATTCCAGAGCTGAGAGTGGGTGCACCCCTGGAGCTAGGAGTCTCTGGAAGCAAAGGAGATGCTTTCCAATCTGTTTGTTCTTTACCTACTTGCTCTTTACTTTGTATTACTGGTCCTGGGCCAGGATTTAGCCTTTAAGCGCTAAGATAGATGTTTGTTTTCTCTAGGGGATTAGTCTAGGACCTTTAAAAGGTTTGCAGTGGGGGTTGCCTTTTTTTTAATGATTCAAACAAACAACATTTCAACAGCTCAGTGTTTTCCCCCCCTCCATTATGTTGCCTTGTCTGGCTTTCTTGTCTATCTAGTAAACTTTTAAATTTCTACTATAATAGAGTTATAACCTATCATAAATGGGAATTTTCAACACAGAAGTCTGTTCATGAAATGTTTCTAATTTCAGTGAGTATCAGGACTTTGTGGGCTGGTTTTTCCCTCTATAATCTCAACAGATAGGCTGCCTCTAAAAAGGAAAATCTTAAGACAAATGTGCTCCTTCAAAAATGAGTCACATGTATTTTTGCCAACAGAAGCTAAATATTTTTCACCTGTCTCACAGGCTAGACTGAAATAGATTCCTAAATTTCTCTAAAATTAGAAAAGAGCTGAGTTTTTCCACCTAATCCCCTCCTTTCACAGATGAAAACATGGAGCCCAACAGACATCTAATGTCTAACCCAGTTCCTGTTGGCCATTTTGGACAAAATCTGGAATTGGGACATGCATTTCCTGGCAAGGAACTCAATCCAGTGACTAGGAGAATATTTTCTCCTGCTATTTTATTATTATACATTTAATGCAGTATGATGGCTAGTAAAGTGATCAAAGGGATTGTGGGCAATAGATTTAAAAGTCCTTCAGAAAACAGAAGTACCAGAGGGGGCCGGTCCCTGACCAGGGCCCAGTATGCATCACTCCACCACACAGCCTGCGATCTACAGACAGCAGTGTGGACAGAAGAGGCCGTGGCTGACTGAGCATTAGAACATTCACCCTGCTCATGTATGTGCACTTGTAGCCAGAGCCTTTAGATGCTTGGCAACAATGGTTTCCTCCTGCCTCTGCTTTCTTCTCTGGCTGGCTCGTTTTTCTGCTTCTCTTCCCCTTTCAGGATGTTGTGATGTCCTTTTTTTTTCAGTTAATGAATTTATTTTTTGTATTGGAGAATAGTTGTTCTACAGTGTTGTGTTCGTTTCTAAGTACAGCAAAGCAAGTCTGCCACATGTATACATATCCCTTCTTCCTTGGATTTCCTTCCCATTTAGATTACCACAGAGCATTGAGTAGAGTTCCCTGTGCTATATAATCTGTTCTCATTTAGTTATCTATTTGTCCTTTGAAACCAAATGTAAAGTTTACAAAAAGTGCCTCTCTGAGGGCTAGGGGTACGGGTGTTGTGTGTGTCAGAGTATGTGTGAGTGTGAGAATATGTGTGTGAGTGTTTACATCACAATTTGTGCAAGCCTGTGCAACAGCCAGGCTCAACCCTGGTGTTAATCCCCAAATACTTGAATGCCCATAAAAGTATTGATAGATTTCTCAGGTAAACAATGTCTCAGTCGGCCTGCCCATCATATTAGCTTGAATGGACTTTTACTGAAGATTCACCATGATTTTGACATGTTTTGGATTGGAGTGAAAAGTACAATTAGTGAGCTGAAAAAAAAATTAACCCATTTTAAAGTCAATCCTGATTTTAGTTTTTTTTTAAATCACAATTTCTGACATTGTGAGCTCCACCTGAGGATAAGTGAAACTCCTAGTACAAAAGTCCCTCTGCGCTCACCAGCGATTGCCAAATCAGACCTCTGGGAGGCAACCCCTCTCCCCAGACCCTGTTGGAACTTCACAGCTCCACAGGTCAGAGGTTGGCAGAGCCCTCCTCGGGGCTGGTCCTGGCAATGTCGACCTGGCCTTCTGAGGGAACTGTGCTTTCCAGCTATGGTAGGAAACTCTGCTCCCCTCTTCTTCTCTTGTTTCCTGTCTTTCCTGATTCTCAGCCTTCACCAGGAGAGTAACAGTGGCTTCTGGTTTGTGCAGGGTGTTCAACCAGAGAAGAAAGAGCCTGGGAAAAGACAGAACCCATAACAGAGGAAATGGAGGACCCAGAACACCCAGAAGGGATAAATGGTAAAAAAAAAAAAAAAAAACCCTCAATAAAGAATGCAGAACAGAGGCAAGAGAAAGTTCAGAATACTGCAAAGGGCAAGAGCAGAACAGCTCATGAGTGGGGTGAAATGGAACCCAGGAAGCTGACTGTCTCTCTTGACAGGGGTTAAACCTGATACCTTCTCTAGGGTCCAGCTGCCCATGTGTGGAATGAATGGTCCAGCCAGACATTAACACATATTTCCTGGAGAAAGCAAATCCCAAGTATATGGTGTGTTTGTGCCCTTGTTAGGCAAACCCCCAGTGATTTGCACAAATGTGCTGACTTCCGAGGATTTAGCAAGAACAATAACTTGGGTCACTGGAACTTCAAGCGGATATGAGCTATAAGGAAAGACAAAAATAAATGCTCCTGTGCACAGGGGGAAAGAGTCTAGAGGAGCTGACTACACTTCATCTGTGATTTACAAATCTAGAGGTCCATTCATTCAAGCCATCAAAAGCCTTTCCTGACCCTGGAAGTTACTTAATAATTCCTCAACTCATACACCAAGTTTGCAAGTGTTCTCTTGGCCTTTACTTCCCTTACCTTCCCTCTTGAACCAGTTCTGTCCCGGTTCCCCCACCTGCACCATGTTCTTCATTCCTTAAGCACAGGGATTTCTCTAGAATTTCTCTGTGGATTCAATGCTCTGCTGTTGTCACCCTGGGTGCAGAGAGGCAGCATGGCCTCTGGACCTCACCTGATGTTTTGGGAGAAGGTCCAGCCTCCGTGTGTCTGACCCACACCAGGTGCCATTTCACAAAGCTGAGGTTGGAGACCTGTGGCTCCTGCAGTTTCCAGTCAGCAGAACCTTTGGGAAGACCCTCCTCCCAGAGTGAAATTCCAAGGCCAAAATCAGGGGGTGGGGGTCCAGTCCCACCTCAATTGTCAGCAAGGCCAGAGGAGGCACAGAGAAAAGAAGCATTGGGATTTCCCACTCCCCCCCTTTCTTTGGCAGGGGAGTAAGTGCTCAGAATTACAATATTAGGGTGACAAATTAAGTAACACATATAAATGAAAAGTGTTAGTCACTCCATCATGTCTGACTCTTTGTGACCCCATGGACTATAGCCCATCAGGCTCCTCTGCCCATGGAATTTTCCAGTCAAGAATACTGGAGTGGGTAGCCATTCCCTTCTTCAGGGGATGTTCCCAACCCAGGGATGCAACCCAGGTCTCCTGCATTGCAGGCAGATTCTTTACCATCTGAGCCACCAGGGAAGCCCCATCACTGTATTGTATGAACTAAAGCAGAGAGAGACTCGAAGCCAGGGAAAAGTGGACACCAAGTGGACCTCATACCGGAGGCGGGTATGGAGTTTAAAAGTGGAGGGACAGAGTTTGAGGGGCAGTGGTGAGAAAGAGTGGACCGTCCTACCCTAATTGGAGAAACGAGCTCTGAAAAGTCAGCTTTAGTAGAGTTGACTCAAAGATGTGAGCCAAGGTGACTAGGAGAATGGACATAAGATAGTCTGAAGGAAAACACTGTTTGGGAAAGAGAATGAGGAGCCTGAGTTTTTCCAAGAAGTTCCTGAGGAAATCCCATGCAGACTCTCAGAAATGAGGGCCTGGGACTAAAGGCTGAGCATAGGGCTAACTCTCCATATAGACAATGAGCACATCTGCATTCAAATCCCAGCTCTGCCACTCATAAACCATGTGACCTTGATTGGACTCTTGATATCTCTGTGTCTTAGGTTTCCTCATCTGTAGAAATGGCACAGTAATATCTGTTCCCCTAAGACTGTTTTAAGGGTGAAATGAGGAAATCCATATAAAGCACTTGAAACAATGCCTGGCACAGAGTAACAGCTCAATAAATGTTAGACACTATTATTACCATTATTATTCTGTAGTCACTGTTATAAAGTTATAGTTAAAGCCATAGGTGCAAAAGACAATGGTCTCAACAAGGAACCTTGGGTTGTGTGTACATGAAGGCATTGTGACATCATGTTCATTTTTTCCAACAAGACTGCTTCTTTGAACGTGAGCTTCCAGGCTTGGTTCCCGGAGTATGTGTGAAGAATCTAGTGAAGATATTTGAGCCCTATGGCAGGCCAGCCGTGGACCGTCTGAACATAACCTTCTACGAAAGTCAGATTACCGCATTCCTCGGTCACAATGGAGCAGGGAAAACCACTACCTTGTAAGTCTTTGGTCATTTTCTGGGTCTCTTCTTCCTCTGTTAGCTTCAATCTATTCTTTCTCACTCCAGGGCTTCCCTGGTGGCTCAGGTAAAGAGGCTGCCTGCAGTGTGGGAGACCCGGGTTCAAGCCCTGGGTTGGGAAGATCTCCTGAAGAAGAAAATGGCAGCCCTCTCCAATATTCCTGCCTGGAGAATCCCATGGACAGAGGAGCCTGGCAGGCTATAGTCCACGGGGTTGCAAAGAGTCGGACATGATTAAGCAACTTCTCATTCTTTCCCACAGAAGTTTAGTGAGAAAAATGTGTTCTATATAAGTGTGTCCCAGGAAAGTGTAAAGTATACTGCAGTTTTCAAAGCTTGCTCACATTTATCATTTAATTAGATCAAGAAGTTGGAGAGAGGTGGAGTAGTAAGTTCATTGCCCCCTTGGTGCCAAGGAAGGGGACATCCAGAAAGCCGAAGCGACTTTCCAAGGAAACCAAGTTGTGGAGATTCCATGAGTGCAAGAACCGGGTCGTCTCTTGTCTTTGATGCTGTGAGCTGGTCCCCCTATCCCCAACATCCCCAGCATTTCTATCATGATGGTGGTGATAAAGTCATGACCACTACCATCACATACCCTCCATCTTGCATGCTAAGTCATTTTGGTTCAATTCAGTCATTCAGTCGAGTCTGACTCTTTGCAACCCCATGGACTGCAGGACACCAGGCTTCCCTGTCCATCACCAACTCCTGGAGCTTGCTCAAACTCATGTCCATCGAGTCGGTGATGCCATCCAACCATCTCATCCTCTGTTGTCCCCTTCTCCTCGTGCCTTCAATCTTTCCCAGCACAGGGCCTTTTCCAATGAGTCAGTTCTTTGCATCAGGTGGCCAAAGTATCAGAATTTCATCTTCAGCATCAGGTCTTCCAATGAATATTCAGGACTGATTTCCTTTAGGATGGATTGGTTGGATCTCCTTGCAGTCCAAGGGACTCTCAAGAGTCTTCTCCAACACCACAGTTCAAAAGCATCAGTTCTTCAGTTCTCAACTTTCTTTATAGTCCAACTTTCACATCCATACATGACTACTGGAAAAACCATAGCTTTGACTAGACAGACTTTTGTTGGCAGAGTAATGTCTCTGCTTTTTAATATGCTGTCTAGATTGTTCATAGCTTTTCTTCCAAGGAGCAAGCATCTTTCAATTTCATGGTAGCAGTCACCATCTGCAGTGATTTTGGAGCCCCCCAAAATAAATCCTCTCACTGTTTCCTTTGCTTCCCCATCTATTTGCCATGAAGTGATGGGACCAGATGCCATGATCTTAGTTTTCTGAGTGTTGAGTTTTAAGCCAACTTTTTCACTCTCCTCTTTCACTTTCCTCAAGAGGCTCTTTAGTTCTTCTTCGCTTTCTGCCATAAGGATGGTGTCATCTGCATATCTGAGGTTACTGATATTTCTCTCAGCAATCTTGATTCTAGCTTGTGCTTCACCCAGCCTGGCATTTCACATGATGTTCTCTGCATATAAGTTAAATAAGCAGGATGACAATATACAGCCTTGACATACTCCTTTTCCTATTTGGTACCAGTCTGTTGTTCCATGTCCAGTTCTGTTACTTCTTGACCTGCATGCAGATTTCTCAGGAGGCAGGTCAGGTGGTCTGGTATTTCCATCTCTTTAAGAATTTTCCAGTTTGTTGTAATCCACACAGTCAAAGGCTTTGGCATAGTCAATAAAGCAGAAATAGATGGTTTTCTGGAACTCTCTTGCTTTTTCGATGATCCAGTGAATGTTGGCAATTGATCTCTGGTTCCTCTGCCTTTTCTAAATCTAGTTTGAACATCTGGAAGACTAGCTTGGAGAATTTTGAGCATTACTTTACTAGTGTGTGAGATGAGTGCAATTGTGTAGTAGCTTGAACATTCTTTGGCATTGTCTTTCTTTGGGATTGGAATGAAAACTGACCTTTTCCAGTCCTGTGGCCACTGCTGAGTTTTCCATATTTGCTATCACATTGAGTGCAGCACTTTCACAGCATCATCTTTTAGGATTTGAAATAGCTCAACTGGAATTCCATCACCTCCACTAGCTTTGTTTGTAGTGATGCTTCCTAAGGCTCACTTGACTTTGCATTCCAGTGATCACACCACTGTGGTTATCTGGATCATGAAGATCTTTTTTGTACAGTTTTTCTGTGTATTCTTGCCACCTCTTCTTAATATCTTCTGCTTCTGTTAGGCCCCTACAATTTCTGTCCTTTATTGTGCCCATCTTTGCATGAAATATTCCCTTGGTATCTAATTTTCTTGAGGAGATCGCTAATCTTTCCCATTCTATTGTTTCCCTCTATTTCTTTGCACTGATCACTGAGGAAGGGTTTTTTTTGTTTGTTTGTTTGTTTGTTTTGTTTTTATTTTTTTTATTAGTTGGAGGCTAATTACTTCACAACATTTCAGTGGGTTTTGTCATACATTGATATGAATCAGCCGTAGATTTACATGTATTCCCCATCCCAATCCCCCCTCCCACCTCCCTCTCCACCCGATTCCTCTGGGTCTTCCCAGTGCACCAGGCCTGAGCACTTGTCTCATGCATCCCACCTGGGCTGGTGATCTGTTTCACCATAGATAATATACATGCTGTTCTTTTGAAACATCCCTGAGGAAGGGTTTTTTATCTCTCCTTGCTATTCTTTGGAACTCTGCATTCAAATGTGTATATCTTTCCTTTTCTCCTTTATCTTTAGTTTCTGTTTTCTTCTCAGCTATTTGTTAGGCCTCCTCAGGCAACCATTTTGCCTTTTTCCATTTCTTTTTCTTGGGGATGGTCTTGATCACTGCCTCCCGTCACAAACCTCTATCCATAGTTCTTCAGACACTGTGTCTGTCAGATCTAATCCCTTGAATTTATTTGTTACTTCCACTGTATAATCATAAGGGATTTGATTTAAGTCATACATAAATGGTCTAGTGGTTTTCCCTACTTTCTTCAATTTAAGTCTGAATTTGGCAATAAGGAGTTCATGATCTGAGCCACAGTCAGCTCTCGGTCTTGTTTTTGCTGACTGTATAGAGCTTCTCCATCTTTGGCTGCAAAGAATATAATCAATATGATTTCAGTATTGACCATCTAGTGATGTCCATGTGTAGAGCCTCCTCGTATGTTGTTGGAAGAGTGTGTTTGCTATGACCAGTGTGTTCTCTTGGCAAAACTCTGTTAGCCTTTGACCTGCTTCGTTTTGTACTCCAAGGCCAAATTTGTCTGTTACTCCAGGTATTTTCTTGACTTCCTACTTTTGCATTCCAGTCCCCTATAATAAAAAAGGACATCTTTTGGGGTGTTAGTTCTAGAAGATCTTGTAGGTCTTCATAGAACTGTTCAACTTCAGCTTCTTCAGGATTGCTGGTTGGGGCACAGACTTGGATTACTCTGATATTGAATGGTTTGCCTTAGAAAAGAACAGAGATTATTCTGTCATTTTTGAGATTGCATCCAAGTACTGCATTTCAGACTCTTTTGTTGACTATGATGGCTACTCCATTTCTTCTAAGGGATTCTTGCCTACAGTAGATATAATGGTCATCTGAGTTAAATTCACCCATTCCAGTCCATTTTATTTCACTGATTCCTAAAATATCAGTGTTCACTCTTGCCATCTCCTGTTTGATGACTTCCAATTTGCCTTGATTCATGGACCTAACATTCCAGGTTCCTATGCAATATTGCTCTTTACAGCATTGGACTTTACTTCCATCACCAGTCACATCCACAACTGGGTGTTCTTTTTGTTTAGGCTCCATCTCTTCATTCTTTCTGGAGTTATTTCTCCACTGATCTCCCATAGCATACTGGGCACCTACTGACGTGGGAAGTTCATCTTTCAGTGTCCTATCTTTTTGCCCTTTTCATGCTGTTCATGGGGTTCTCAAGGCAGGAATACTGAAGTGGTTTGCCATTCCCTTCTCCAGTGGACCATGTTTTGTCAGAACTCTCCACCATGACCCGTCCACCTTTGGTGGCCCTACATGGCATTGCTTATAGTTTCATTGAGTTAGACAAGGCGGTGGTCCATGTGATCAGTTTGGCTTGTTTTCTGTGATTGTGGTTTTCATTCTGTCTTCCCTCTGATGAATAAGGATAAGAGGCTTATGGAAGTTTCCTGATGGGAGAGACTGACTGAGGGGGAAACTGGGTCTTGTTCTGATGGGCAGGGCCATGCTCAGTAAATCTTTAATCCAATTGTCTGTTGAGGGCTGTGTTCCCTCCCTGTTGTTTCACCTGAGGCCAAACTATGCTGGAGGTAATGAAGATAATGGAAACCTTCTTCAAAAGGTCCCATACAAGGTCTTAGTGCCCCCAACCCTGCAGCAGGCCACTGTTGACCCACGCCTCTGCTGGAGACTCCCGGACACTCATGGGCAAGTCTAGGTCAGTCTCTTGTGGGGTCACTGCTCCTTTCTCCTGTGTTCTGGTGCACACAAGTTTCTGTTTGTGCCCTCTGAGTCTGTTTCCCCAGTCCTGTGTAAGTTCTGGTGGCTCTATGGCAGGGTTAATGGCAACCTCCTCCAAGAGGGTTTATGCCATACCCAACTCTGCTGCACCCAGAGCCCCTGCCCCCTGCGGCAGGCCACTGCTCACCTGTACCTTTGCAGGAGACACTCAAACACAGTTCTGGCTCAGTCTCTGTGGGGTCTCTGGGACCTAGTGCACATAAGGGTTTTTTGAGCCCTCTGAGCATCTCTGGTCAGTAAGGGGTTTGATTCTAAGCATGATTTCACCCCTCCTGCCATCTTACTGGTGCTGCTCCTTTGCCCTTGGACCTGGGGTATCTTTTTTTGGTGGGATCCAACATTTTCCAGTCGACAGTTGTTCAGCAGCGAGTTGTAGTTTTGGAGTTCTCGCAGGAGAAGATGAGCGCACATCCTTCTACTCTGCCATCTTACGCTGCCAGATATTTCTCTATCCCTCATTAAGAAATATCCCTCATGGTTTCTCAGTGACTCTTCTGAGAAAAATATTCCCCAGTCCCATTAGAGGCTAAGTTACAGCATCAACTTCTCCACACAGGGATAATGTGCCCGTCCATGTGCAAACCAAGGCAATGATGGAGCGGATTCCTTACATCTGGTTTCCATGGTCTTCTGATAGATGGCTACCCTCTGAATGCCTTAGTCGTTTCAGTCGTGTCCAAGTCTGTGTGACCCTATGGAATGTAGCCTCTTAGGCTCTTTGCCCATGGGATTCTCCAGGCAAGAATACTGGAATGGGTTGCCATGCTCTTCTCTAGGGGATCTTCCAACCCAGGGGTCAAACCCACATCTGTTATGTCTCCTGCATTGGCAGGCAGGTTCTTAACCACTTGCATTACCTGAGAAGCCTGTAGAGTACTACTTACTTTCAAAGAGCATTCCTTTTCCTACCTATGAGGGTTGGTGGTAGCTCTGGAGAAAAGGATACATAAAGAATGCTCACTTACAGCCAGAGATCCCTCTGCAACTCAGCCATCACAGCTCCTGGTGCTGTAGTGAAAGTGTTAGTTGCTTGGTCATGTCCGACTCATTGCAACCCCATGGACTATAGCCCACCAGGCCCATCTGTCCATGGGCTTCTCCAGGTAAGAATACTGGAGTAGATAGTCATTCCAGTCTCCAGGGGATCTTCCTGACCAAGGGCCTCGAACCCTGGCCTCCCACATGACAGGAAGATTCTTTACTGTCTGAGCCACCAGGAAGCCCATCGCTCCAGGGGCTCAGTTAAAGGTATTCAGCACATGGGCCCATGTTTTGTCTGATGTCACCATCACAAAGGGCAGGGTCTTGGTGAGAAGCCCAAGCATTAACACGTGTTTGTTAATTAACTGATTGAACCCGGGCCTGGGAATTATCACCACAATTTTGGATCCAAAATAATAAAAAGGGGAGCAACTGAAAACCAAGTTCAGGGAAGATGAAGGCTCTTCATGGAGGCCTCAGCTCAGGACACTCCCCTGACTTTTCTAAGGGACCCAGGCACCATCTGCAGTAAAGAGAACATGGCCAACTATGGTTCCCCTAGGAAGAGCAGGGGCGGCCCTTTCAAGGGGCAGGGGACCCATGTGAATGCACTCATCAAGTCCTTCAGCTTTTTGCTGAGCCCCAGGAAGGAACAGCCGTGTACACCCTGCATTGGAATGTTCTCTGAGGGCGGGTTCAGTGCCAGTGGAATGTGGGGCTGGTGCCATTCCACTTGGTTCTGTTTCCCTCTAGTGGTTGATCAACAGACAAGTTCAGAGAGTCTGAGATTGTATCTGACTCAGGGACAAAGCTGGGAGGAGCAGCACTGACCCATCTTATTTTTCTCCTTGTTAACTAATATGGTCAGAGGACCCCGAACACAACCATATTACTTCATGCATGAGAAACGCAGCATCACGTGGGGGCTGGAACACAATGCTTAATAAAAGTAGTATAACGTTTTTGACTCTTCCTTTATGCTAGCACTGTTCTAAGAGCTTTAGAGGCAATAATTGTATTTAATCCTCACAAAATACCCCATGAAGTGAGAGTCATCATTTCCCATTTTACAAAAATAAGTTAACGGTGCTGATGGGCTTTTTCTTACTTTGGATCCAAAATTGTTGTGAGAATTCCCAGGCCTGAGTTCAATCAACTAATTAACAAATACTTGTTGAATGCTTGGGCTTCTCACCAAGACTTTGCACTTTGTGATGGTGACATCAGGCAAAACTCAGACCCGTGTGCTGAATACCTTTAACTGAGCCCCCACAGCGCCAGGAGCTGTGATGGCTGAGTCGGGGAGGGATCTCTGGCTGTAAGCGTGCATTCTGCAGCTGGAAATCCCAGAGGCCCGTTGGCACCTGGCTGTGAGCACTGGAATGTAAGAGAAGCCCAGAAGGAAGGCAGATGTACTCACCCTCCTGGGGGTCTTGAGTATACACTGGTGCTAAGCCCTATCTGGGAAACTGTTGGTTCCTGCCGCTAGTGATGGTTTGAGTTTAACTGAAAGGCACAGGTAGAATTACTGAGAGTCCTCATTGACCCTGGGATGGAGGCTGCTGTCCTAAGGTGTTCCTAAAGGCCAGGCTCTCTGCCACTGATTCCTGCTTTTGGCAGATCCATCGTGACTGGTCTGTTGCCACCGACATCCGGGACTGTGCTTGTTGGGGGAAAGGACATTGAAACCAACCTGGATGCTATCCGGCAGAGCCTTGGCATGTGTCCACAGCACAACATCCTGTTCCACCAGTAAGCAGAACAGGAACCGAGACCCTCCCGGTGCCCTAACCTCACCCTGCCCTCCCCTAACATGTTCTCTAGAGCACAGCTGAGGGATGCTGGCTCTGGGGCCAGAGGCCATACTCTTCAGTGGCTTCCCCCACAGTTGGGGTCCTCTGTCCTGTTGGCACTGAGAAGGTCCCTCAGAACATGAGACTGTGCCTCTCCTGCTCAGTGCTGAGGTCTTCCTGCTCAGGAGGCCGGCGCTGCCTTCTCTCTGTCAGGGTGGCTGGTCCTGGGGCCCCTTGCTTAGAACTTGCCCAGAAGTCTGGTCGTTCTCAGGGACCATGAGGGGACCATGAGGGGACGCACAGAGGGGACCATGGCTCCTGTTTTCCTCTTCAGCCAGGCATTAAAAGCTGACTTTTGAGGAAGCTTTTCAGTTGTTTTTTTCCCCAAACTTTTCTTATATAAAAAATTATATGTAGTCATTGAATAAAGGAAGGAGAGATCACAGGAAGGAAGGCAATATAGATTGAAACGAAAAATCACATGTAATTTCACCACCCATAGGAAACCACTGTTAACACTTTGATATATAATTTTTCAAACCTTTCTCTTATGCATCTATAGCTATACATATATTTGAAATTATAAAAGAATAAAACTCTGCTTACCATTTAGTAACCTGCTATTTTAATGCTTTTTTAAACCTAAGATATCATGAACATTTTTTCATGCTGTTATGTATTCTTCTATAAAATAATTTTTAATGTATAGGTACTATTCCATTGTATAATGTGCTATTTAAGCTGTCAGATATTTTGGTAGGATCAGTATCTTGTCTCATTTTTCTGTTATGAACAACACCACGATGAGCATTGTGACTGCTAAATCTCTGTGCTCATCTTTAATTATCTCTATGAGGTAAATTGTTACAAGTGGAAATGCTGAGTGCATTGTGTTTCTCACTGCCCCATCCCCATAGCCTCACTGTGGCTGAACACATCCTGTTCTACGCACAGCTGAAAGGGAGGTCCTGGGATGAGGCCCAGCTAGAGATGGAAGCCATGCTGGAGGACACAGGCCTCCACCACAAGAGGAATGAAGAGGCTCAGGATCTATCAGGTGCTTGGTATTGGAAAAAGGGCTTCAGATGGCCAATCCATGGTTTCCCAGTGCACAGGGCCTTGTATATATGTGTGTGTGTGTGTGTGTGTGTGTGTGTGTGTGTGTGCGTGTGTGCGCATGTATATTCTTAGACTTGTAACAGGAGAGCTCCTAAGGGTTGGAATAATCTATAAAGTTATTCTGAGCATGTAAGAGAAACCAACCTCTGGATTACTTTCTACATAGAACACTATCTTGCAGCAGCCAGGGCTGCATGTGCCCTGAGGTTTATGTGTTTGAACTAAAAATGTGGGAACAGTCTTCACATGGTCTGATCCTGGGAGGCAGGGATTTTCTGTTCTGCATCATAAGGCCTGAACCACTAGTGTTCTGAACACTGTGGACATCTAAGGAGGCAGCTTGAAGCTGCTGCTGGATCTAAGGTACCTTCCTTATGTGGTCAGCCCTGGGCCCTTCCTTCACATCGTCCACAGCTCCCGTGACCCCGCCACCTTGTCCGTCTAGGTGGCGTGCAGAGGAAGCTGTCCGTGGCCATTGCCTTCGTGGGAGATGCCAAGGTGGTGGTTCTGGATGAGCCCACCTCTGGGGTGGACCCCTACTCACGTCGCTCAATCTGGGACCTGCTCCTGAAGAATCGCTCAGGTAATGGCCACTGCACATCACGTGCTCTCGCTGAGGCTGAATGTGTGCGCTCCACTCTCTTTCACCTGGCATCTTGCAACTCAGTGTAGTAACAGCCACTACTACACTCAGATGTGGCATTATCACTGGCTTGGGGAGTCTAAGTTCCAGGTGAAGCCTCCTGAGATTTTTTTTACCCCAAATATAAGCAGGGAATTACTGATGAAGCAGCCTACTTCCCAAAATGCTCTAGAAAGTTCTCTCAACCCAAAACCCTTCTGCCGGAACAATGGGAGCAGCTCTAAGTAAAATTCCCCCTTGACAAAGGGACCCGAATTATCTACAAAAACCACCCTGTGAGGGTGATGAGCCTATATTCAGTGCTGTGGATGGAAATATCTCAAAATGGGACAGTCCCTCCTCTGTCATGGCACCTGAAACCAGATGCACAGACCCAGACAAGACAGCAAGCAGAGCCGTCGTAAAAGTAACGGTGTGGTTTAAGCCTGTGGTGTATTTGCCTTCCTGGAATCCTCAATACCATTTTATTTTAAGGACATCTCATATCTAGTAGGAAAGAGTGTAAGTCTGAGTGTGTGTGTGTGTGTGTGTTCTTTGCAGAGATGAAAAATGTAGCACTTAATGATCCAGAGAATATACTATAGAACTCAATAGATACTCACTGACAGTAGTAAATATGTCCCATACATAGTGGTTTATTCGCATCAGGTCCTATGCTAAGAAAGAAATACTCTATAAAATAGTGCTTTACAATATGCAGGATGCTATAAAATGGTAGCTGTTGTTATTTTTTATTCTAATATTCTAGACTGTATTGCAGAATACTTCTTTTTATTTATTAACTCCCAGTTTTGCGACCCATGGAATATGGAGTTTGCTATACACCTTCTCCCATCCATACCCAGGCCTGCCTGGTAATTCCCCTGATTCCTGACCCTGCAGGCAGAACCATCATCATGTCCACTCACCACATGGACGAGGCTGACATCCTTGGGGACCGCATTGCCATCATATCCCAGGGACGGCTCTACTGCTCTGGAACCCCACTGTTCCTGAAGAACTGCTTTGGCACAGGCTTCTACTTAACCTTGGTGCGCAAGATGAAGACCATTCAGAGCCAAGGAAGAGGCTGCGAGGTTTGTGTCTGTCCAGGGAAAGAGCCTGTCCTGGGTGAGAAAGAACATCATTCCAGACACTTCTACCCAAATCAGACTCTAGCCAGCAGAAATGACCTCTTTGTTTCTGGAACCATTTGTAGATTTTGATAAAAGAACATTCTGAACTCTCCTACAGAAATGCCTTAACCAACTAGCTTAAAAGACCTGAAATTATTACAGGCCAGAATCCTAAACTACACACGTGGTTTCGTGCAACATAGAAGGAAGGGAATGACTTATTCTGCAAGGTTATGCTGTTTAAAAGACAGTGGTTATTCAAGCTTCCTTTTTTCATTCAAACATTTTTGTTCACTAATTAAACCCAAATTTCATTGGCAAATGAAAGCTAAGAAAAAACTTCCCTGGTAACTGTAACCTGAGAATGGTGATGCGAAAAAATGCCAACCAGCAGAGACCACCTCAGCATGTCAAGAATCCCAGGTTCAAGTGTGGGCTTCAAGGTGAACAGACTGTGTCGCCTTAAGCAAATTCCTTAATTCCTCATTGTTGTTGGATTTTTTCCACATAGAAAGTGAAGCTGATAATTGCCCACTCTGCTTCCCGGGGATGTGGTAAAGATAAATGAGATAAAGTATGATAAATGTGCTTTGGGCTCCTAAAAAGGCGCTGCTCACCTTCCAGTTGTCCTGTCATGCTTGTTTTATCATATTATAGCATTATTTACGCCTTCAGCCCTGTAGTTTAGGTGTCTGGCTGCTTCTGGGTTTTCCAGTCCTGGGTGGATTTCCACAGCCCAGTGTGCATCCCTGGAGAGGGAGAAGCAGAAAGTCTTGCATGGGCTGACCTACAGCTGTCACATAAGTGATGGCAAGCCAAAGGAATCCTTCAGTGTTGTCTCCGTGCCTGATTCACACACTCTCAGAACAAAATCAGACAGCCACACCCTCAGAATGCTCAGATGAAGTAATAGATTAAAACAGTGAAGAAGAATGTGTTGACCACACCTGATGTGAGAAACGCAGCGTGGCGGTGACAGCAGTGGGCATGGGGGGCGTCAGGGGGGTGCTGTAGAAATGACTGACGTCCGTCTGTTGCAGGGGGCCTGCAGCTGTGCGTCTAAGGGCTTCTCCGTCAGGTGTCCAGCCTGTGCTGAGGCGGTAACTCCAGAACAAGTCTTGGACGGTAAGGACTCAAGCAGGCGGTACCTTGGTCCTGGTCTGGCAATCATCTCCGGGTATTGTTGGTGTGTCCAGCTGTCGAGCATTTCAATGGGAGCAAAGAGAACAGTCTGTGTGCTTCTCAAGCTCACGGTCATGCCGTTGCTCATCTTCTTATTTGAGTTTTTGTCTCCTCCTCCATTCCCAAAGAAAGTTGAAGTCTTGGGCTTACAGGCCGTCTCCCTTTAATGAGGAACCCAGTCTTTGTTTACTCCTCGCCCTTGCCCATACTAAGCCTGCATTTCTGGGGTCCGCCTGCCTGGATCCAAGCCACTTTCCTCAGTATCTGGAGAGGAGGTCTTCCAAAGGAGCCAGCTGGAGCCCTGTGCGCCTTGGCGATGCACAGCCCTCACAGTGAACTTCTCCAGAGAGTCGGGTTACATGGTGTAGATGCCAAATCTGTGGGTTAAGGCATAGCCCTGTTACACTCCCAGATTTTCTCTCAGTTCCCTAATTTTGAGTGCTTCTCCCTTGGATTAGATACAGTGTGTTAAACCTTATAAGGGGCACCTCCACCTCCAGAAAGATGCAAAACAGAGACTCTCACTGTGGAAGCACTAGTGATATAGGACCTGACTTCCTGGCCCCAGAGTGCTTGTCAACAGCTCTTTCTATTCTCCAAGCTCTTTCTGTTCTCTGCTAATGCCTCCTTCTCATCCTTCCCTGGTTGGGGTGGGGGGGGGGGGGTGCTGGGTGGGAGAGAAGGGAGGGGGAGGGGGTTGTCCTCACAATTGGAACACCATATTCTCCATATTCCTAAGTAGGAACAAAACTAAACCTATGTGCTGGTCCAAGTTAATGAAGGGGAAAGTATTTGCTTATTAAAGAAAAGACAAAGTTTCCTAAGCACAAATATTTTTCTAACTAAAATCTGAAACAAGAAAACAAGGCAGTATTTATGCACTATGCTTAAAAGCTGAGGGAAAATGCCCAGAGTTGCATCATATTTACTCTCTCACCCTCTCTCGCACTGACAGAACCTGTGGTGAACACGAACATATCTTCTGAGAACATTTCTGTGTCTTTTTCCTAGTCTGCTTGGCTGTAGGCCCCTCCCTGCTTTCCAAACAATTTTTTTGAAATGAATATGTTTAATTACTGGGGCTTCCCAGGTGGCGCTAGGGGTAAAGAACCTGCCTGCCAAAGCAGGAAACATAAGAGGCGTGGGTTGGATCCCTCGATTGGGAAGATCCTCTGGAGGAGGGCATGGCAACCCACTCAAGTATTCTTGCCTGGAGAATCCCATGGACAGAGGAGCCTGGCAGGTTATAGTCCATGGGCTTGCAAAGAGTCAGACACAACTGAAGTGAAACACACACACCCCCCAAAGTCAATATGGAAACAGAGCCTGCTGGGTGGGGTAAATTTTTTAACTATTACTTTATTTCTAAATAAAGGTTTATTTTCTTTGAATAGAAGAGGGATGCTGTGAATAGTGGGAAGGAAGCACAGTAAGTTGTTGTGCCCCAAATAAGAGAAGGAAGATCATTTCAATTCCCACTAGCTCCTTGGGAGGCTTTCCACTCTTACAGACTCACAAACCACACACACTGGCAGACCCCCTTGCCAGACGCTGAAAGCCCTGCTGCCCTGAAGGACCACTTCTGGAAAGGCTGACACACACATCTAAGACACAATTCCTGGGAATCCAGCAGCTTCAGGTTCGATTTCCTTCCTCAGAGAACAATGAACGTGACCCCCAGAGAGCGGTTAGGGCAGAGCGGCTTCCTCCCACAAGGAGCCCTCCAGCCCCTGCATGAAGTCATCTGGAACTGTAGACAATTGAGTCTCATTTGCATGTTTGACATAAAACAAGCCTTCCAGTCCAGCTAGGCAGAAGGATTTGGGTTGAAAGCCACGAAATCCCTCCACAGGAGTCATTTCTGAAACAAAGGAAGAAGAGAACTCACTGGGTGATCCTGACTCTGAGAGGGTTGCTTCCAAAACACAGAAGAGCTAGGCTCTGGGTGCCCAGAATCCCTTACCCTTTGACCTGCTTCTCAGAACAGTATGCTAGGGAACTGTCTCTTTAAATGCATGCTTTAAATGTTTTAATTAGATTTTTAACAAGTTTTTTTATTTGTTTATTTTAATTTGGGGCCGTCCCCTGCAGCATGTGGGATATTACTCCATGACCAGGATTCAAACCTGTGCTCCCTGCATTGGAAGGCAGAGTCTTAACTACTGGACTGTTGGGGAAACCCCTAGATTTTTAATTTTAAAGTAACATATGCTCATGCATAAAATCCAATTCTGATTGCATGAGTATGTCAGGTAAATACCTGATACTGGATACTTCCCTTTACCCCATGCTGTGCTTCCTGCACTCCATCCCCTGGTCCTTCTCCACAGCTTCTCAGTCTCCTTCTGCATTTCCTGTGAGCTGGGATTTTTTATTTGAGAAGGCAGATGCAATCAAGGGAAGTGGTGCAGTCCTCCAAAAAGTTAGGCCAGGCCTGGGTGTGTGATGTAGGAAGTGGGGTTCTCATCTAGCTTGGTCACCAGGTCCGGGTTTACTTCTTGGTCAAGTCCCATATAGCTCGGGGCTTCCCAGGTGGCGCTAGTGGTAAAGAATCTGCCTGCCAGTGCAGGAGACATAAGAGAAGTGAGTTCAATCCCTGACGCGGGAGGATCCCCTGGAAGAGGGCATGGCAACACAGTTGCCTGGAGAATCCCATGGACAGAGGAGCCTGTCAGGCCACAGTCCATAGGGTCACAAAGAGTCAGACACAACTGAAGCAACTTGACGCGCACACACACACACCCCTTTGGCCAGACCAGAAAAATGAAAGCAATTTTGACTCAGGGTTGTGGTGATTAAGAATGAGCAACACTGATGACAAGAGCTTTCTTACTTGAGATGATGTTCATGATAAGAAGAGCAGCTATCACTCATCCATGGGCCAGACACAGCATTCTCAGTGGTTTCTGTAAATTAACTCATCCAAGCCTCACACATAACAATAATATGGGTACCACTATTTTTCTCTTATGCAGATGAAGAAACTATGGTATGACCTGCCTGATGTTCCATAGCTAGTAAAGAACAGAACATTTGATCAAACAAGGGAGAAAACTGGCACAGGAATGTTATGCGAGCTCCCCAAGGTTACACAGCTGATTTGGGGGGAGTTGGCTCCCATCTCCACCTCCCTTTCGGTTCCTGTCACAGGGTCAGCTAAGTTAAAAACAGACATGATGGAGCATTATTCCTCCACAAGAGTCACTACTGATGAAGGAGATGGGCCTTCCTCAAACGCAAAACAGAAGAAAGTAGGGGACCTGGGTAAGCTCCCTGTCTTCCAGCTTCTGGAAAACAGAATTGATGTCAGCCTTTTTCTTGTCTTAGGGGATGTGAATGAACTGACGGATATGGTTCGCCACCACGTTCCAGAGGCGAAGCTGGTGGAATGCATTGGTCAAGAACTTATCTTCCTTCTTCCAAATAAGAATTTCAAACAAAGAGCATATGCTAGCCTTTTCAGAGAGCTGGAGGAGACGCTGGCTGACCTGGGACTCAGCAGTTTTGGAATTTCTGACACTCCCCTGGAAGAGGTGAGGCAGAGACTCCCGCTGGTTTCTGTCAGGCACCAGAGAAGTAGCTCCTTGCCAAAGTCTAACACAAAAGTCTAGAAGGGAAATTTTGTGAAAGCAAAAAGCCATAATTCCTTGCCCAAGCATAGCAGCTGTCTTCACTTTTGGCTTATTTCCTCCTGCCTTCATCCATACTCACGCATATTTTACATAGCTGTGGTCACCATGTGCACACACTTCTATATTTACAGAAGAATATGTTTTTAGATAAAGAGTCATAATATATTCTCTTCCCATTATGAAGCAATACCCAACAGAACTGAGCTTGGGTTAGGTTTTTTGGAGACTGGGAATGCCTAAACCAAATTCTCTTTTTCCTTCTGGACAGATTTTCCTGAAGGTCACAGAGGATTTGGATTCAGGACATCTGTTTGCTGGTATGGTGCCCCCAAGTGTGTAGTTTGTCCCCTCACCAAACCCTCATGCTCTATCTTGAAAGCCTAAGGAAAAACTCATGAAACAACAGAGTAGACAAACACTCCTCCATCCTATTTATCTGACCCCCAAATAACAGGCCTTTTGAGTTCTTGGTTTTATGACACAGGAAAGGCAAGTGGAATTGGATCCAGGTGGGAAGATGCTAGATGAATCAGGAGTCTTAAGAAGGTCAGGCTGGGAGCTCTACCACCTCCAAGCTTCTCATCCCACTTCCTGGTCTCCTGTTCCTTCCACATCACCATCCTCATCTTCTCCTCTTCTCTCTACCAGGCCTCTGATCCACTCCTGCCTGCAAGAGTGACAGCTCACAGAGTTCTTAGAGATAATGGGGACAATAAATACAATCCAGATGCCAGCTAGGACACCCTGGCCTCTTTGGGATGGAGATAAAATGGTTCTAAGCCCTGATTTAGTGCCCCGAGGAATTTTGAAACTGGGGGGACCATAAATGTTGTGGGTTTTGGGGGTTTCTCTTCCATATGTGTGAGCCTGGACACCAGTTATCCCCTTCCACAATTTCTACTAAATCTCAGAGCCACAAAAAGCACTCATGACTTACGTGGTCTTTACTGTGGAGGATGGAGAATGGGGGATGGACATGCAGGAGGACTTACCTGCCACAACACAGGCCACTTCTGAGAGAAAAATAGTCATCCGCCCACTCTGATAAAATCCTCTCCCTGGCTTCTCTCTTCTTGTTCCATTTCCCTCTCCCTGGTCATGGGTGGAGCTCTGAAGCAATTCACCTTTGCTGACTTGGGCACCTGCCACTGGTTACCTCTTCCTCCCCAGTGTGACATACCACAGCATCTTCCTGTTCAAAGATTGTTTCCTCTCTGTTTCTGGTGCCTGCTCTTAAGTCATGGTTTTCATCTTGCTTTGTAAGTGATCCCAGCTATGTCTGGAACTATCAGTGGTCCAATATATCAGCCCGAATGTGTGCCAGGATCCAGGTAGGTTGTGTGGTGGCCATCCGGGCAGCGTGGGGAGTAAAGAGCAGTGCTCTGGAGGGAGCAAGAGCAGCTCACCACAGGGCCCAGGTCTTCTTTCCAGCTTTTCAGACACAGGAATTAAATTCCCCCCACTCACCCAAGGGCAAAAACTTCCATTAACCAAGACCAGAATGAAAACACAATAATTTATATTAGAAGCTATGATGAACTCAAGGATTGGGGCCTTTAATCTGCACAGAATGCTTCTGCTTAATAATTAGGTCCTCTTAGAAGAATAAATTATGCATCAGAAGAGTGGTCATTCTGGATATATTAATAGAGTAGGATGTTCCAAAGAGGCAGACAGGGGTAGGAGTTGAGTGTAGCCTCTACAGTGAAGCAGGCCAAACACCAAACCTGAATTCTATAATTTGTTGACTGAGTGGCTTTGAGTAGATGCATGTGTGCTAAGTTGCTTCAGTCACATCTGACTCTTTACGATGCTATGGACTATAACCTGCTAGTCTCCTCTGTCCATGGGATTCTCCAGGCAAGAATACCAGAGAACGGTTGACATGCCCTCCTCCAGGGGATCTTCCCAACCTAGGTAGGGATCTAAGCCGCATCTCTTATGTCTCCTACATTGGCAGACGGGTTCTTTACCACTGGTGCCACCTGGGAAGCCCCTTTAGATAGATACTTAGCCTCTTTTTTAGTTTATGAACACTCTTAAGATTCATTCCCTTAATAACATATAGCTGTGTTAATTAAATTTATCATGTTGTACATTATATCCCTAGTACTTATTAATATTTAGTTTCTTTGTACCTCAGTTTCCTCATATGCCAAATGGGGATGATAATAATATCTACCTTTGAAGGCTGTTGTTATTCACTCACTCAGTCGTGTCCAACTCTTTGTGACCCCATGGACTGCAGCACGCTAGGCCTCCCTGTCCTTCACCATCTCCTGGAGCTTGCTCAAACTCATGTCCATTGAGTCAGTGATGCCATCCAACCATCTCATCCTCTGTCATCCCCTTCTCCTCCTGCCTTCAATCTTTCCCAGCATCGGGGTCTTTTCTAACAAGTTGGCTCTTCACATCAGGTGGTCAAAGTATTGGAGCTTCAGCTTTAGCATCAGTCCTTCCAATGAATATTCAGGACTGATTTCCTTTAGGATGGACTGGTTGGATCTCCTTGCAGTCCAAGGGACTCTCAAGAGTCTTCTCCAACACCACAGTTCAAAAGCATCAATTCTTCAGCACTCAGCCTTCTTTATGGTCCAACTCTCACATCCATACATGACTACTGGAAAAACCATAGCTTTGACTAGACGGACCTTTGTTGGCAAAGTGATGTCTCTGCTTTTTAATACACTGTCTAGCTTTGTCATAGCTATGTTATTGAGAGAATTAAATGAGTTAAAACATGCCAAGTCTTAACACAGTATGCAATTTCTGGTAACAATTCAGCAATACCCTCATCTCAGCACTTACAAATATCTCCTACCTCAATCTCAGCCATAACTTATACTTTACAGAAAACTAAATACCCATTGTTTTATTTGATTGTCACTATAACCTTATGAGGCTGGTAGGGCAGGGATTGGCCCCATCTGGGGAAAGGAAAGTAAAAGTGTTAGTCACTCAGTTGTGTCTATCTCTTTGCAACTCCATGGACTGTGGCCAACCAGGTTCCTCTGTCCATGGGATTCTCCAGGCAAGAACATCTGGGGAAATAGCCCTTATCAATTGGATAACTTGCCTTAAAGTCATACAGGCTTCTGAGTCTTATTCCCTGGTCTCAGTTCTCAAATCTAGGGCCCTCGATTACACACCCCTACTGTCTCCCATTTTTCAGATTGCTAATTGCATTTGTTTGAAAGGGCTCTGTTTTAGAGGATGGCATTTTCCTGATTTTGTCTTAAGAGTCTGAAGGAGTCTGTGGCCATCCATGGAGTCATTGCATGGTACCAAGAGGCTCCAGGCCATTTCTGAAGGATGTCTCATTACCAGTGGCCTCTAGAGGGTAGCAGAGAGCCAGGGACAAACAGGCCTGAAGCCCTCAACTCTGATCTGAGCAGTGGACTCCAGCCTGGGTGGGGTTTCAGGGAGAGAGCAAAGCTCAGAGGACAGACATGAAGACAGGCAGCAGAAATCCTACCAGAGGGAGGGCCAGCCACAGCAAAGACATCAAATCTGAGTCCAGATAAGGAGAAAGGAGGCAGAACTGGGACACTGATGCTGAGTAGTCCAATGGTGAGCCTGCAGATGTTCACCCTCCGAGTAGTGAGCCTGGTACGCTGCAGGTGCCTGTGAACATTAGCTGAAAGAATGACTCAGCTGACCCAGCTCTCTTTGTAGTTGTTCTTGTCCTGGAGGACTTTAGGAGAAAGAAGTGGGGGGCCAACCAGCCATCCTCTAGGCTCTCTAGGTCCAACAACACATTCTGCAAATAAATTTTAATCAGGGATGATACACTCTAGCTTCAAAATAGCTGATGACTTGCGATGGTTTATAAAGCACATTCAAATGTGTTAGCTCATTTAATCTTCATAATAATCCTTTTCTTGTTTTCATTTTACAGGTGAGAAAACTCAGATCCGGACAGATTGAGTCATTTAGTCAAATTTGCACATCTAGTTAGTTAGAGTCAGGATTCACACCCAGGTCTCCTAACTCCTAGTTTATTGGTCTTTCCACTTTCTACTTCTTGGTGACCTCTAAAAATATAGGAAGAACCAAGCTGACTCTTTTTTTCATGTACACAGGTTATACATGAATATATTTTGCTGTTAAATTCAAATAATACAAAAAAGGCTAACCCTTCCCACTTCATCCCCTGCCCTGTCCAGCTCTGCCCCTGAAGTGATCTTTTAACAATTAACAGGTATTCTTTCAGAACTTTGCACATGTGTACACATCATGAGTGTATGTGTATACATAAAACATGTTTCTGTCCATATGACACATGTGCTCTCTAACATAAATATGGTCTTATTAGACGTATTGTTCTGCAACTTTTATTTATTTTTTTTTTCGCTTATATGTTTTGAACCTCTCTGTCTTGTCCTCTTTAACTGTATAGAGAATTTTTAAGCAGTTTCAGGCATTTCTGTCTATAGATGATTTATATCAGAAAGTAGAATTTTAAAAATTTTATTAACCTTCCTGACAGATATTTTGTTTCTAACTTAAATGAAGGGAAAACTAACACAGTAAGAAAAAAGTTGACCTTGTGAATGTTTTTCTAAGTTACTCATTCCATCTTCCAAACCAGGAGGCACTCAGCAGAAAAGAGAAAACATCAACCTTCGACAGCCCTGTTTGGGTCCTAGTGAGAAGGCCAGGCAGACTCCGCAGGGCTCCAGCAGCTGCCCCGGGGAACCAGCTGCTCACCCGGAGGGCCAGCCTCCACCCGAGCGGGAGGGACACCGCCGACTGAACTCAGGAGCGCGGCTTGTCCTCCAGCACATGCAGGCACTGCTGGTCAAGAGGTTCCAGCACACCATCCGCAGCCACAAGGACTTCCTGGCCCAGGTATTACTGTAGTCTTTGGCTGTGCTTGTTTGCTGGTGGCCTCCCCAGCCTCCCCATCCTCTCCCAGGCTTTCTTGTGTATGTGGGGTCAGACATCACCACGGTACCACCTTTGGGTTCTGTCAGCTTTGTTTTCTCCCTGCCAACCTTTGCTTCTTCTTGGTAACATGAAGCTTCTTTGCAAGTATTCTAGTACACTTAGCAGAGAAAATAGCATAATAATGAATATATTAATATTGGTTTTATTTTTACAGGGGAAGGTAAAATCACGTTTTTATTCATTTTCTGCAGACCCTACGTCGTTGTCTGCCTTTTCTCTTTAGATTTTTTGTTCAGAAGCAGATACTCTGGTTTACCTCTGGCTGAGCATTGGCCTGCTTTAGGGTTCATTACTGGCCTGGTTCAACCACCCTTCAAAGGGTGGAATGTCCTCTGTTCTCCTTTACAACTTGCCTTTGCACATCCTCCCATCATGTTCATCTCTATTAGGAGCTAGGTATGAGGCTGCTGGATGAATGTTTAAAAGACTCTGTGTGTGTGTGTGTGTGTGTGTGTGTGTGTGTGTGTGCATGCATGCGTGTGTGTGTGTGTGTGTGTGTGTGTAACATACCACAGCCTAAGTTATGTTTATTTTCCCACAGATTGTGCTCCCGGCCACTTTTGTGTTTTTGGCTCTAATGCTTTCCCTCATCATCCCTCCTTTTGGGGAATATCCTGCTTTGACCCTTCACCCCTGGATGTATGGACAGCAGTACACCTTCTTCAGGTGTGTAGACTCGTCCCCAAAGGTCATCATTCACCTCCTTGGGTTGTGGGGCCCCTGGGGCCCCTGCTGCTTGGTGGGGCCCTGAACTTCCCACTCTCTGGGACAGTCACCAGTGTGATAGGGGTCCTCAGGCTGCCCTCAGAGAGGAAGATAATTTACCTGCCACTTGGGAAAGGTGACCGTCATGTGGACACCCAAGACTGCCAGGAGTAAGGAAAGAGAAGGAAGACCGTGGGTGAGTGGGTTTAAGCTCCCTTGTTTTGAATTGCAGACATGATGTGGCATCAGATTACTGAGTGTGTTCAGGCAGCCTACCTACCCCCTTCTCAGGAGACCCAGGCAGCGTCCCAGGCCCTGTGTACATGCCTGGCACACAGTACCCATTCAGTAAACGTTTGCTGAGTTGCATGTTGGTGGTTTTGTTCCTCTGTCCCAGTCACGTGTCTACTGACTATGCCCCTCTCACTCTGTCTAGCATGGACCAGCCAGACAGTGAATGGCTCTCGGCACTTGCAGATGTCCTTGTGAATAAGCCAGGCTTTGGCAACCGCTGCCTGAAGGAAGAGTGGCTTCCGTAAGTCCCTATGCGCCCCTGCTGTAACACCAACAGCTGCCCTGGGAGACCCCAATAGTGGGGGCCCAGGATCGCATGGTTGGCAAGACCCCATCTATATTACTCAGACACTTCCATCCCCCTGAGCAGCACTCACCTGGCCTCTCCTTCAACACCTGTGTGCAGGGGTGTTCACTAGCTTTCAGGAAGCCTCTGCATCACTGGATAAGTCTCTATTTCTATAATTCTCAGTATTAAGTTCCAAACTGAGTTGACATATGCTACTCACAACTTATTCGAAAGGAATCTAAAGGAGGAAGGAAAGAGATGGGGGTCTGCTCTTGTGTAATTGGACCTAGAATGGCATTGCTTACATATATGGCCAACTTTCAATATTGCTTTCAGTGTAGAGAAGAGAGTTCTAGAGGAAAAGTCATGCTTTCATTCATTGGTGGTTGAAATACACCAAGAATTTTAAATGTTCAGTATAATTTTAAATGCTTTTTTCATCTAGTCTTTTTCAGAGTTATTTGTGAGGACCAAAATAGACCAATTTCAAAGTCTTGTATTTGTTCCCTCAACAGAGCTGCCAGCAGATAAAAGGGAAATTAAATCATTCTAGACAATCTTTGCTCAGACCCACAGTCAATCAACAAAATTCTAGTCTTGATTTTTCTTGAGCAGAAACCTTCAAGAGTAGAAGAAAATGCATGGTTCTGAGGAAAGGGAAAAAATGGCTAAGAAGGAAAGGGCTGGGTACTATTTCTCATTTTTAGGAGTTTTTATAAACTTTGGATCTGAGTGTGGAATATGCCCTTGTCTTCCATGAGGGAGTTCCCCTGTGGAAATTCAAGCCCCTGGAAGACTCCATCCGTGTCCCCGGACGTCACCCACTTGCTCCAACAGCAGAAATGGACAGCAGACCAGCCTTCGCCTTCCTGCAGGTGCAGCACCAGAGAGAAGCTCACCATGCTCCCTGAGTGCCCTGAGGGCGCGGGGGGCCTCCCACCCCCTCAGGTACCTCCCCCCGGGGCTAACAGCTAAGTGAAGGACTGAGTGAGGCTCTGGGTCCTCACCAACCGAAGGAAGTCCCTGACCAAAAGTTTCATTTCCATTAAACCCTCCCATTCAATCTAGTAAGAAAATATATTTAAGTATTTAGAAAATAATACATCATACATGCTTAGTATAGAAAAATTAGAAAATACAGATAGGTCAGGACAAAAAGATATCACCCTATCCCTTGGCAATAACCACCAATAACATTTAGTTTTTATTTGTTCAAACGGGGTTATATTCAAAATGTTGTCCTGAAACCTGCTATCAATAACATATCGTGAACATACGTCCACATCAGTAAATATACATCTACCTCATCATAACATGCCTGCACACTATCCAACTGTTTGGATTTGCTTTAATTTATTTCATCTCTCATTGGAGAAGGAAATGGCAACCCCCTCCAGTACTCTTGCCTGGAAAATCCATGGACGGAGGAGCCTGGTAGGCTACAGTCTATGGAGTTGCAAACAGTCGGACACGACTGAGCGACTTCACTTCACTCACTTCGCTCACTTCATACTTTATCACTGGAGAAGGAAATGGCAACCCACTCCAGTATTTTTGCCTGGAGAATCCCATGGACAGGGGAGCCTGGCGGGCCATGTTCCATGGGGTCGCAGAGAATCAGACACGACTGAAGTGACTGAGCAAGCAAGCAAGCAAGCAAGCAAGCATCTCTCACTGCTGATAGGAGCTTTCCCGATAGCTCAGTTGGTAAAGAATCCGCCTGCAGTGCAGAAGACCCCAGTTCGATTCCTAGGTCAGAAAGATCCCCTGGAGAAGGGAAAGGCTACCCACTCCAGTATTCTGGCCTGGAGAATTCCATGGACTATGTCCATGGAGTTGCAAAGAGTTGGACATGAATGAGCAACTTTCACTCATTGCTGAACATGTGGGTTTTCAATTTTTCTCTGTTATAAACAATGTTGTAGTGTCCATTCAAGTGAGCACTTATTAACAATCTTAAGGAGTTTGCCATGTGCTGTGTAATTGACATACATACACAGACACGCACATGCACACCACACAGAGTTAGCAATCTGTGTTTTTCAAGGATATCAGCAATCTTGGCTCTGAGTGGCATCCTCATGGGGTTCTCCATGGGGTTTCAGAGACAGTGAGCTGAGCCAGAGAAGTCTTACTTTGTCTAAGGTTGATAACAGGCCTTCAAGCTGACTAGGACAGAGCTGGGTCCTATATGGTCATCTCTCATGATTTGCCAATGAATGAATGAACAAATCCCCAAGAGGCAGTGGGATGAGCACCATCATCATTGGCATCAGAGAGCCATAGATGGGTTACTTGGCCTCTCTAATAAATGGGAGATAATTTCCTCACTTATAAATTGAAGATAACTACACTTTCTTAGGGGTCCCAGATGGCTCAGCTGGTAAAAGAACCTGCCTGCCAATGCAGGAGACATAAGAGACGTGAGTTCAATCCCTGGGTCAAAAAGATCCCCTGGAGGAGGGCACAGCAACCCACTCCAGTATTCCTGCCTGGAGAATCCTTATGGACAGAGGAGCCTGGCAGACTACAGTCCATAGGGTCACAAAGAGTCAAACATGACTAAGGTGACTTACCATGCACACACGTACTTTCTTAACATTATTATGAGAATTCAGTGAGATAGTGTGGATAAGGAAACTATTGTTTAGACATAGATTCAACTCAAGTGATGACAATCTCAAACAGTGGGATAAAATTAGACACAGCTTGCCTCTCTTGTGTAAAAGTTTATGTGGGTGGTCCATGGTATTCTGTTTTGTCACTCCTTTATAGTAAACAGGCTTCAACCTCATTGGCCAAGATGGCAGAATCATCTTTCCAGGCACCAGTTGGAAGAAGGGATTAAAAAAAAAAAGAAAGGGCAATATGTGTGAACACACAATCTTTAAAGGAAGATTTCCAGAGGCGACCACACAGTACTTTCAAGTGCACATCATTGGCCTGAACTGAACATCAAGGGAGACAGAGAACTATAGTCTTTGCTCTGAGTGGCCTTGTACCCAACCTATGCCATATGACAGAAAGGCAGAGCAGTAATGGGGGACAACTGCATTTTGCCATAGCATCCATCACAGTTTCTGGCTTATAAATAATTCTGTGTTTATGAACATCCTACGTTCCTCTCTTTTTATACTAAAAGCATAAACCTTTCTATTTCCCAAGCAATATATTTCCCTTGTGAATCATAACTTAGCCACTATAGGATCATGTGCATGTGTGTGTGTGTTTAGTCTCTCAGTCGTGTCCAACTCTTTATGACCCCATGGTCTATAGCCCACCAGGCTCCTCCATCCATGGGATTTTTCAGACAAGCATATTGTAGTGGATTGCCATTTCCTCCTCCAGGGGATCTTCCCCACCCAGGTACTGAACCCACATCTCCTGTGTCTCTTGCATTGCAGGCAGATCTTTACCCACTGAACCACCAGGGAAGCCAGGGATCCCAAACTCAAGGGCCTGTCCCACTTCTTGGTACCCCGGAGGAAGCTTTGCTTCTGTTGGGTTTGCTGAGGGGCCCTGTGGCTGCTTCTACTCAAATTCATTCATTGTCAGGGCACTGAGCCTGTGACCCTGTGCAGTGGTTAGTCCTCGGTCCTTGAGAAAAAAAGTTCAGAGCCAAAGTCTGATAAGAAGCAAATCAGTCCCTGTGGTTTCTTATGACTCTTGCTTTTCCTCACCATCATTCATGCTTCTCTTAGGAGCACCTGTATCAGGGATCTGCATAGAGGCTGCTCTGTGTGTGTGTGTTCACACCCACTCACGACACTCATTCACACACTCTCCCCCATTCAGCCCAGAGTAAGACCAGCGTATGGGCTTGATTCAGAGGTCGTAAATTGTCCCCAAATGGAAAATGGGGTGGTGGATGTGTTCTTCTCTAGGGTCCTTTCCTTCTCTAAAATTCTTTGAATGGTGTTGGGTCCTGAGTAGGAGGGGCTCCATCCTTGACTTCTGGAATGCACAGAGGTAAAATTGTAGGAGTATTGCATTTGACAGAATTTTTAGAAAATATTTTGTCTTAAATTTCCAGTCACCAGCCATTGTTCCAACCTAGATTCCACCCAGGGATCCTAGCAGTTCACCCAAGTGCCATTTGCAGCTCTAGAAGCAAGTGATGGAGTAAAAAGAGCAGGGCTATGGAGTCTGAGAGATGCAGATTCAAGTCCTAGAACAGCCACCCACAAGTTCTAGAACATGGTACAAGTTAGCTGACCTTTCTGAACCTTAGTTTCTGTCTGTAAATTAGAGCAACCCTTCTTTCACAAGGATGTGAGGATTGAAATGATGTATGTAGAGCATTTAACACGATGCCTGGCACACAGTAAGCATTCAGTGTATGCTAGTTCTCCTAGAATTAGAGAGTAACAAGGTGAAGAAAGTGAATTGGAGAAGGGAGTAAAATGGGAAAGGGGCGGGAAAGACAAAAACCATGGAAAAATGAAAAGAATGATGATGTATATTGATGGTGGTTTACCCTGCCAGGAATTTCCTCGTCTGCCTCTGGGTGGCACTCTTGACACCCCAGGTTCATGACTGACCAGAAATTAAATGCTATGTAGGGGGCAGGAGAAGGGGACGACAGAGGATGAGATGGCTGGATGGCATCACCGACTCGATGGGCATGAGTTTGAGTAAACTCCCGGAGTTGGTGATGGACAGGGAGGCCTGGCGTGCTGCGATTCATGGGGTCGCAAAGAGTCGGACACGACTGAGTGACTGAACTGACTGATTCTCACATTTAAAGTGCCACCTGGTGGTCAAACTTTTGAATTCTCGAAAATCTTTTGATTACCTCTGAGTTCTAGGTGAATTTTCAGGGATGTAAATTGTAAGGCACTGTTTGAGTTCTTTCATTCACATCACAATTTATTGTGTCAGCTCTATGCCAGATACTATTCTGGGTGCTGGGGACACAATAGCTAACAAGTCAGAAAAAGTCCTGGCTCTCATAGAATTTGTATCCTATCCTACAGACAAAAGCAAGTAAACAGATGGATTGGAAAGAAAATTTCAGATAGACATGAAGGTGTGAAGACAATACTACCATGTGTGACTGGATACAGAAAATACTTCTCTGAGGAATAAACTTTGGGCTGAGATTTGACCGATGACAAGTTAGCCATGAGAGGTTGTCCAGGGAGAGGGAGGGGATGAGAGGTGTGCATTAGAGAAAGAGGAGAAGTGGGGGGAACGGGGAGTGAGGGGGTACCTACAGATGAACTCAGCCTTGGGAATGAATTTGGATCTGGTCCTGGGGCTTATTGGAGTGTGGTAAGCAAGGCAAATGCTATATTCTAATTGATTATTTTTTTAAGCTCAGTCTGGCTACTGAAAGGAGAATGGATTGTGGAGGGCCAGGGAGGAAGCAGAGACCTGTTTAGAAGTGTCTGTAGAGGTCCAGGTGATGCCTGGGTGGAGACTTGGTTTAGGGTGATAGTGGTAGAGCTGGAGACATGCAGATGGATTGGAGATTGATTCTGAAGTGAAAACTATCCTGGGTCATCAGTGGAATAAAGAAAAAAGAGGGTTTGAAAGTGACTTTCACATCATTGCTATGGGAACTAGGGAGACACCAATCCTTTACTGTTTTCCCAGTAGTTGAGTCTACAAATAATTTTTGGAAAAGAACAAGTAGTTTCACCTCAAATTCAGAAGTAATTAATGCAGATATGTCCTTGCTTCAGAGAATACAACGCAGCACTGAAATTCTGCAGGACCTTACAGACAGGAATGTCTCCGACTTCCTGGTAAAAACATATCCTGCTCTTATCCGAAGCAGGTAAGATAGTTTTTTATACTTTTCATCCTGGCTCCCTTGGGAAAATATTAACTAGGATCAGAAGATAATTTCCTCTCATGACTTTTCAACAATCAAGGCAGTGGAATTTTTTCTTTTTCTTAATTTGAAAATCTCAACTGATAGAAAAGGCAATTGGGGCATATACCAGTCAAATGCAACTTATGATTAATTTTGTTTTGTTTTTGGTTTTGTTTGGGCCGAGCAAAGTTTAACCCATGCAGTACTACAAGTAAAATAAGAAAGTATAGAATTTTTCCAAAATACAGTCTCATATTTTAAGTAGTTCAAAAAGAGAGGTGAAGTTTGGAGGAAGGAGGGAGAGTAAGGGGGACAGGGAGACGACAAAGAGAGAATCCAAAAGGAAAAGAAGCAACAAGGCGAAGGGAAACAATGAGACCAAGGTAGGAGCGAAGCAACGGGAGAGAGTCCACGCGAGCCCGCAGGCTGTCCAGGGTGACGGTACCTGTCGCGCTCTAACTGTGAATTGTCCCCTGTATCACTGCCCATTCCAATGCCAGTGCCCTCCTCTCAGCTCAGCAGCTGTTCTCATCGAGCTCCATCCAGGATGGACCAACTTCGACAGCCCCGTCACAGCAAACAGTGAGACAGGAGCATGCTATGGAGAGAGGATTAGAGGGGACCCTGGGCTCAGCCCCACGTTCTCCGGAATTTTAAAATAAAACATACTGTCTAACTTTAGTCATAGTTTCAGTTGCTTCCTCTTCCAGTCCCTAAGCAAAGGATTAATGGGCTCAGTTAACTACAACACACTGCAGATGGTGAAAGCAGCTGCTGAGAAAGGAGTGCCAAGCCAGCAGTTAGCAAATGAGGAATACCATTCGAGCACGAAAATGCAAGCAGAGTGCATAGAATTTATTCAATAATGCAGTAAACAATGACCCCATCCCACCCTTTGTTCTCATCAGCACATTTGCAGTGTGGAATTTTGGATTTTGTGCTTTGTGGCGAAGACAGTTTGTGAGCCTGAACTATGAGGACTAGAGCTGGTTCTGTGTTTCCTATCTTGTAATTTTGTCCCTTGTTGGCTGGAAGTCAGTCCCTTAAACTCTGCACTAGGAGTAATTCAGAACTTCCTCTGAGCATGCAGGTGATTATGAGAGTCTCGTTCTTGCCAGGTGGAACAGGGGAGGGCTGCAGCCTTCATTCCACACTGGCATGGTCATCGTCATATTTTCTGGGTCCAGATCATCTGACAGATGACCTTACAACAGGGCCAGCCAGAAGGCCCAGCAGTCAGGATGTGACGGGAGGGCAAGGGATAGAAAACAGTCTTTTCTCCACAGATTTTTTTCAGGCTCAGCCCTTGGCCTGTGAAGGGCTATCAGGAAATACAAAAAATGCCCCTGAAGACTGGGACACCCCAGTGGGCATTTGGGGAAGAAAGTTAACACTCCTGTATATTTGTTGTATTCACTGTATGATTTGTTTCGGCTTTCAGTTTGAAGAGCAAATTCTGGGTCAATGAACAGAGGTAAGAAACTATTTCTGTAAGAAATTAAAATCTCAGAGTGATCTATTTTAAATTATTGCACATTTAAAAAGTCACACCTCAAAGTTAATGGATGAGCTGTTCCGAATGTGCTCAGGAATTTATAAGTTATGTCTTAAGGGATACTTGGCTACAGACACCCTGCACCCAGAAGATGCTCAGCAGTAAATCTTCTCGGAGGACGTAAATGAGAGGGGATACTTCCTGAAGAGGAGTTCCGGAGCACTGTCCTTCAGGAACGTTCTAAAACCTCCAAGCAAATAACAGTTTATAGCAAGAGCACAAGTACCCTTCGCCCTGGCATTCCTTGGCCCATTCCATTTAAGACTCAGGGAGTCTGGCCCAGCCCCAAACTCACCCTGTTCCTGAGGTATCCAGGAGGTTCATGTGGTTCCTCAGGTTTGAGAATCTTCCAGAGACAGTCTATGAGTGACTGGCCTCCCTAAGCTCCCTCAGGAACAGGGCCTCTGGAATGAATGTGGAGCTGATGTTGACTTGATTTCCTGGACAGGCTCTAGGCCATGAAAGTAAAATTCAGCTTTTAGAATCATTCCCTAGAGGGTAGTGAGGGGCCTCAACTGAAGCAGAAAGGTGGGGAGGTGAGGAGGACAAGTTGAGTCTCTAAGAAATAAAGTTCTCCTCCTTTGCCTCCCCTACTCAATAAGTTAATTTTGTTTGTTGAGAAGTTTGGCTTTTATGCTGCCATTGAAGAGTTTTAAGCCAGAGAGTGACACACCCAGGCCAGTGTTAGGGCACCAGTGTGGAGGATGTGTTAGACAGACAGAGACCCCAGGCTAGGATCGCAGTTGAAGACCAGATAGGAGTCACCGCGGGGAGTGGTGAGGGACTCCCTGACGCAGGGATGGGTGAGAGGCACAAAGAGAGGATGGCCCACTGGGCCAGGTTCAGTGGTGAGTCCAGCACACTAGAGGTACCTGCAAAGTATAGAAGCGGCACAAAAGGGGAACCACTCGTAGGGGTGGGGGAAAGTCAGGGAAGACCTCAAAGAGAAGATAACACGGGACAGATGAGTTGGAAAGGCATCCAGAGAAACTAGCAGCCCTGCAAAGGCAAAGAGACCGCTCAGAGCTTGTGGCATGACTGGATGGCCGGAATGGGCCACTGGAGGTCAGGCATAAGGAGGGTGAAGTTGGAGAGGTTGGCAGACACCAAGCTCAGAAGGAGTCAGGACTGCATTCTGGAGATAAGGAAGAAGCTGTGAAAAGTTAGATTGTAAAGTGAAGCCATGTTTCCCGCTAATCCAGGCAATTCCTGCAAAAATGTACCTTTTCCTATAGAAACTGAGAGCTATGGCAGCCATGAGGTGCACCCACATGGTCACATGGTTCATGACACAGAACTGAGGGCTTCTTGTTCCCTTGTCAGGTATGGAGGAATTTCTATCGGAGGAAAGCTCCCAGCTCCCCCCATCACTGGAGAAGCGCTTGTCGGATTTTTAAGCGACCTTGGCCAGTTAATGAATGTGAGCGGGGTATGTAAACAGACTGAAGATTTGGTGGGACTTTCAACTTGCCACCTATGAAATAGAAATGATCACGAGTGCTAAGAAGATGTGGTGAGGGGGAGTGGGAGAAACCCTCTTGTTTGTTTTTTATGGCTTTCTAGGGCCCTATCACCAGAGAGGCCGCTAAAGAAATGCCTGCTTTCCTTAAACAACTAGAAACTGAAGACAACATTAAGGTATTGGCCCTGCATGATCTGCCTAGAGCTAAAAACTCACATGAGCTGGTGGTGGTTTTATTTTTATTTTCCCAGCTTAATTAAATTCCACGCCTCCTCCTGTTGAAATCTGGCATGAAATGTCTCCCAGCTGCCAAAACCTTCCTCCTGCTCACATTCTTTTTCCTGCAGCTCATTTTTTTTTCTTTAAACAGCTGCCGTTAAATAGCTCTGTTTAAACAGCAGAGTGTCCTGTGGAGGAGAGCCTAACGAAGCCACCTTTCTGCCCTCTAGGTGTGGTTTAACAACAAAGGTTGGCATGCTCTGGTCAGCTTCCTCAACGTGGCCCACAACGCCCTCTTACGGGCTAGCCTGCACAAGGACAAGAACCCCGAGGAGTATGGCATCACCATCATAAGCCAGCCCTTGAACCTGACCAAGGAGCAGCTCTCTGAGATCACAGTGTAAGCCACCGTGCCCCCAGCCTCACAGAGTTCTTGTCGCCTTCTCCACTCTGACTGCCGCAGGAGGGTTTTCACCAGCAGGAGCTGCCAGACTGGATGGCGAGCTTGTTTAATCAGGTGCACAGAAACATAAGATTCCTTGCACCAAACTGCTTGGCCATTCTTTCTCCTCCCTTATTTGGAAAATAAGCATATGTTTGGTTCCATTCCCTTTTGGCTTTTGGTAACATATTGCTCCTGGAACTTACACAAATCGTCTCCTTTCCAATATCCAAAATGACTGCCAGGAACTGGGAAGTTCAGTAAATCTTTCATCGCCCCAGCAGTAATTATCTTAGATTCCAGTAATTTCCCCCAGACAGTCAGGCTTTGAACCTGTCAACATATCCTTACCTTCCTAAAGCATAGGCTCAGCTTCAAGCAGTAAAAACATCGCTCTTTTGCAATTTGTAGCATGTTTGCCTTATCAAAGGCCCATATTTGGTGAGAATGCCTTTGTTAGTATGAATTCCTTCTGGAAGGCAGTAAGGGGGCCCTGTATACTCCAAGTGCCCTGACCATGCTCAAGATCATGGCTAAACTTGGATCTGAAGCCCTAGGGACCTTCCTTGGGACACCCACTGAGGCCCTAGACTGAGGGAAAATAGTCTATGTCCATTCCCACTTAACCTAAGTTTCTGTACTTTCTGCCAAGCCTTTTGAATATGAAATATGAGATAGGAGTCTTGTGATTATAAGAATAGTATATAAAATAGTATATGCTCATCAAATAAGGTTTATAGAAGAGAGTTTTAAGGACTAAGTTTCTACAACCCAACAATTTAGGTTGTTTCCTCTAACAATTTTTTGGTGTTTCCTTCTGATCATTTGTTCTAATCTTACTGTATGTGTGGATCAAGCTATCTGTCATTTTAACAGGGGCATCGACCAGCACATATAGTGCTTTTGTGGAAATTAGTGAAAGGTGCTTCAGGAGGCGCTGGTGGTAAAGAACCCGCCTGCAATGCAGGAGATGTAAAGAGACCCGGGTTCGATCCCTGGGTTGGAAAGATCCCCTGGAGGAGAGCGCATGGCAAACTACTCCAGTATTCTTGCCTGGAGAATTTCTTGGACAGAGGAGCCTGGCGGGCTATAGTTCATAGGGTCGCAAAGGGTTGGACTCGACCGAAGCAACATAGTATGAACACATGTTCCTTTGTCAAGGTGGGCACTGGCCCACACCAGAGTTCATGGCTCGTATGTGAAGGCTGGGTTAGATTTCAGCCCACACTTGCCCCCTCAGGCAGATGCTTTCTACCTGATCCAGGAAAGAGTGAATATTGCCAAGTGCCCACATAACCAGCCTATTCCCTTCTCACTTAAACTTACATTATAGTGTAACATTTCTCTGTGTTCTGATATGTTTCTTAAATGCATGATTTAATAATTTATTGCTTTTAAAATGTATTTCTTTTCACAAACCATTTATCTATCTACATAAAAATTCAAGAGTATCTATAGACAAATTATTAGAACTAATAAAAGCATTATAGTGCATGATATTTTTGAGGTAAAAATCCATTCCTATACACAATCAACAAATAACTAGAAAACATAATACAAAGAGAATGTGTCTAGACTTTCATATTAACAGGGAACAGTGTATGATATTACATACATTGGTTATATATTACATAACTTTAACATTCAACATCAGCCTAGAACAGGAAACACACAGATCTCCACTTCACCTTCACCTTGACCCAGTTTGATTTAGACAGTCAAGTGGGATGACAAGCTTCAGGTTAAGAGAGGGGTTCTGGAGGCTGCTCCCTAGGGTGGGGTGAGGACTTTGCAGAGCCTGATCTTTTCCTTCCGCTTCTTCTCCTCCTCCTTCACCTACCTCTCTCTCCCCGTGTCTCCCATCCTTCTGCAGATTGACCACTTCGGTGGACGCTGTAGTGGCCATCTGCGTGATTTTTGCCATGTCCTTCGTCCCTGCCAGCTTTGTCCTTTATTTGATCCAGGAGAGGGTGAACAAGGCCAAGCACCTCCAGTTTGTCAGCGGAGTGAGCCCCACCACCTACTGGCTGACCAACCTCCTCTGGGACATGGTAAGTGTCAGGTCACGGCACCCTGGGCCCAAGGTGGTGGGTGTTTGTGTCTGTTCTGACTGAAGGAACCGAGCAGGGTGGGGCTCTCATATGGCCAGGGCTGCCAGAAGGTGCCATGCCCAGGGCCCAAGCTGGGGAAAGATGCAGGGCGCAGCTTAGCAACTGAGGTGGGGGGTGCTCCAAATGTCCTACACAAGGGGCCTTCTGACCCACCAAAAAATTACTGCTCAGCAGGCCTGAAGCTGGCCTTCCTGGGAATAATCTGGAGCTGAAGAGGTAATATAAAGAGGTCCTTCACTCTACACGCTCTTCTTAAATCTCAGCCCACCCTCAAAGTGGGTAAAATGGAACCTCCCCTGTGGTCGAGTCACCAGATAAACATAGGATATCCAGTTAAATTTAAATTTCAGATAAAACAATGAATAATTTTTAGTATAGTTTATCCTGACTCCCCCTCAAATATTGCATTCTTACCCAAAAACATTTATCAGTTTTTGACCTGAAATTCAAGTTTTATTGCATGTTCTACATTTTTATTTGCTAAATCTGGAAACCCTTATCCAGTGGCCTTATTTTGCTTTCCCAACCAGACCTTCATTATATTAGATGAGCTACCACTTCAGATAACATGAATAAAAAGCTATTTATCAAATCAGAAGCAGACTACTACCTCAGAATCAGAATTGGCGGGGGAAGAAAGGGGTCAGGATGGGCTACTTTACTACAGGTCACAGGGTCCAAATGACTTGACAGCAAAGATCTGGTTATAACCTGGGAGTTGTTCTGACACCAATTCCAGTCTATTCCAGGCATCTTGGGTAACAAAATACTTTGTTTTATCTCAACATTCTAAGACTAACATGAAGATGTTAGTCTTCCACTTCATGTGGAGATAGAATATATCATGATGGAGACCAACGCAACCTTTCCCACTATGATTTTTAATAATGATGACAGATTTAGGGTTTATGAAGACACGATCTCTTCTCTCTCACTCAACTTACTAAGCAGCCATCACTTAACAGTATAAAACTGGTAATCACCAGTAGCAACTAATCTTTCCTCTAGCTTCTGTCTACCTGAGGAAACACTTATGAACTCCCGGGGAGGAGGTCAGAGACAACAAGCCTCCCTTTGAACAAGAACATCACTTGTAGTCACTCATGTCGGCCTGTGCTTTAAACATGAGAGAAGCTGGGCTCTCCTGCACTGAAAAGCTATTAAAGTGCTGGTTTTGCATCCTATTTTTTTCAAAGACAAGGAATAGAATTACATTTGAGGCTGACCCACACATGTGCCTGGCTATAGACAGAGATCTCTGAGCCTAAGGAGAAATTTGTGGATGGAAAGACAAAGTGAGTGTCTGAATGGGAGATGATTCTAGCGAAGTAGACCCTTGGCAGTCTAACGAAGAGCCTGGAAATGGTGACTATGATGCCAGCAGGCTTCCTGATGCTCTAGAGTTTTAAGAATGACCTGGAATCAATTCAAGGAGCTATATTATTGGAACTAAGCACCCTCGTTGGCCAATGGTAAAAAGATAACCTGAGGTCATTGTTGAATAAATGAACAAACACATTGTTTATATCATTCACTCAGCACATATGTGATGTTGTAAGTTCTTATTTTTAATATATCATCTGTTTTTCTTTTCTTTTAAATTTTGAAATAACCGTAAACATGAAAACATTGAAAATACAGTTTGAAACTTTTTTCTGAGCCATTTGAGAGTAACTTCCTCATAAGATACACACACACACACACACACATTGCATTGCATTGCCCTGTCTCTTCAATCTCTTTCAACCTGGGATGGATCCTCCCTTTCCTTGACACTCATGACTTGACACTTTTGAAGATCGTAGACCAGTTGTTTTGCACAATGTCCATTAGTTGGGGTTTGCCTAATGTTTCCTCATGATTGGATTCAGGTCATAGCAGCAGTTTCATGAATGGATGCTCTATCCTGCTCACTACATCCTATCAGGTAGCTTCTAATTTCAATTTGTCCTATTACTGATGATCACTTTTGCCACTTGATTAAGATGGTGTCTGCTGAGCTTGTCCACTGTAAAGCTACTCTTTTCCCCTTATAATTAATCAGGATTTGGAGAGCGGTACTTTGAAGCTAGGGCTTCCCTGGTGGCTCAGTGGTAAAGAATCCACCTGCCAATCCAGGAGACATGGGTTCGATCTCTAGGTCAGGAAGATCCCTTAGAAAAGGAAATGGCAACCCACTCCAGTATTCTTGCCTAGGAAATCCTATGGACAGAGAAGCCTGGCAGGCTACAGTCTGTGGTCTCACAAAGAGTTGGATACCACTGAGCGCGCACACACACACACAGAAGTCTGATGGGCTAAAGTCCATGGGGTCGCAAAAGAGTTGGACATGACTAAGTGACTAAACAACAACAACAGACATTTAAAAATTATTTCTTCATCTCCTTTCTCTTTCCAGGGTTTGAAACCTAAATTACCATTAAATGAAAGAATTAAGTAAGTTCTAATTTCATATCAATTTTCCAGGTTACTAAATATTTTTCATTTGGGGTATCAATGATATTTTTAGTTGGCCTCCACAATAAGATGAGAGGAGTTATTTAGAAACTTAAAACTTCCACTAAAGAAAACACAATTTTTAAAGTTTTCTAGCCTCATGGAGTCCTACTGAAACAGAGTAAGCTCCCCAACCACAAAGTAATCTTTTAAATTTCATCCAACACAAAAGTAAAACTGTAACAATCCTCAAGAGATTGCTTTACCTCAAAGAAAAAAAGATCTGTAAGGCAGCTGAGAGGTCACTTTCTTCAAGTCTGTTTCTGGGATGTGGACATCAACCATACACAGACACCTCCTTCCCCAGGACATGACTCAGTGACTAAACAACAACTTTGAAGTTATGTAAATATCCTGGTTTTTTAAAATCAAACTTTCCATTTGTTCGTATGTTTACTTATGCTTTTATGGAGTCATGGTTCCTGTGTTAATCCACAGATTACAATCTGATACCATTCTTACTGATTTTGGTGCTCAGATTATCCCCCGTTTGGCCAGTGGGAACTCCTCCAAGCCAGCTCTCATGCCCTTTTGACTTGTGTCTGCATGTTCCTTGAATTCATCCAAGTTCTCTGCCCAGTCCTACCCTGGAGTCAGTCATCTCCCCAAGGAGTTCTGGTTCCTTCCAGTGGAAAATGTCCTTCAAAACCAAGATCTTGGTGGTGAATATATTCATTGCCCCTGGGGTACCAATGGTCCCAGGCCTTCACAGTGGAGACAGTTAGGTGAGATACGCATGTATATACACAGACATACACACATGTGCATCTGTACTTCATCTATGTGCTGAACTAAACTGAACAATTGTTGTTGTTCTTGCTGTTGAGTCACTAAGTTGTGTCTAACTCTTTTGCAACCCTACGGACTGTAACCTGCCAGAGTCCTCTGTTCATGGGATTTCCCTGGAAAGAATACTGGAGTAGGGGTGCCATTTCCTTCTCCAGTGGATCTTCCCAACCCAGGGATTGAACCTGCCTCCACCATTGGCAGGAGGATTCTTTACCACTGAGGGACCTGGGAATCCAACAAAACTGAACCGAACATTCACTAAAAAACACCACTAGTTCCAATCCAGCACTACAGGTTCACTCTGGTTTCTGTCTTTCCATGTTTGTAACTCCCTTCTCCAAAAATGAAAAACTGGTTGCTATTGCCCCTGACTCATTTACCTGCCTGAGCAACACACCTGTATGTATTAAGTTCCCCGTCTCTGCCTTCATCCTCTCCACTGTGTGGACACCCTCCTCTCCCTCCTCCAGCCACCCGCCTTCTTGTGCAGGTCTCTCCATTCTGCTCTGGCTCTGATACCCCACACCAGATCAGCCCCCTGTAAGGACACCGTCCTGACCCCCGCTGGGGCTCCAACACCCCATACCAGGTCACCTCCATGGAGCCCTTCTTAGGTTCTCATTCTGCTTGGGGCCATCCTGACTCCTCCCCAACCCTCACCGTGACTGCCCACCTTTCCCTGGCCAGCCTGATGGACTAAATTCTGTTAAGAAGAGAGGGGAGGAAGTGATGTGAGACCAAGGATTTTTCTATAAATTTTTCTCAATTCTGGAGACATGCTTAGAAAGTAGAATCAACAGAAATTTGAGGCTGATTAGAAAGAGGAGAAATCAGGTGGAATTTTATAATTTGTTGTTTCAAAAGATACAACTGAAGGTTCCCTGTGCAGGGAGGTGGGGGTGAAGTAGGGTAGGAGGACGAAGGACACCTTTACATATGTTTGCTAGCCAAGAACTGTTTATACAAATAGAATCAGAATCCCAAACTGTAAGTCCTGGAGGAGCCTGGCCCAGCCCTTGTCTTACTGAATGAGAAACAGAGGTGCAGAGATTAAGTGCCTTGCTCCCCTCTTCTCTCTTCAAGATGAATTACACTGTAAGCGCTGCACTGGTGGTGGGCATCTTCATCGGGTTTCAGAAGAAAGCCTACACTTCCTCAGACAACCTTCCAGCCCTTGTTGCACTGCTGATGCTGTATGGGTGAGTTCTGTGGGCCGTTAGCTCATGGAAAGGGAAGCCAGGGGAGAAGCTTGCTCTTCTGACAGAAAACCTGGGTTTCCAGTGTCAAGATCAGCTTCTAGTTCCTGGCAGGGTCTGCGGCTGCTGATCAGGAATCTGGCTGACTTCTGTTTGTGACTCCACACACGGAGGTGTTCCTGCAGCCCAGTGCACTCAGGAACAATGGAGACACCCCCTATGGTTTGAATCTTAATCTTCCTCCACTCAAACTATGGCCTGACCAAAGTCTGAGAATCCATCACTGCCCAGTTCCTCACTCAGCTCTGACTCATTCATCTGTGGTCAGTCTGTCCATCCCAGTGTCTCCTGTACCAACCAAAAGTTACTTGTACATAGAAAAATGTAAAGTCATTCCTGGGTCAGGACCAGAAAATAACACAAGGATTAAATCCAATAGAATTACAGAGCATACGACTTTATATCCAAGCCCACCGCTTACTATACATATAACTGCGGACAAGTAATTCACCCCACTGGGGCCTGAGTTTCCCCATCTGCAAAATGGAGATCAGGATACCTGGCCCTTCCTACAGGGGCCAGCAGTGTCTTGCCAGAGCAATGGCCTCTATTCATCTCTCTTAGAGAATTCAGGAACAAGTGTGAGTGTGATATATCCGCTCCAGTGAACTATGAATATTAGCCTGTGGGAATCTCAGCCCAACTTTGCTGATCCAGCCTAGAATCAGAAGTGTTGCAGGGTAGAGAATGCTCCTATATATTGTGTAAGGCTTTATAATTTACAATGCACATTCACAGCTACTATCTCATTGCTCCTCACAAAAACTCCACGAGGTGGTCAGGAAAGGCATTGTTGTCTCCATTCAAAGATGAAGAGTAAAGACCAAGGAAGGGAATATCTCTTTGGTTCCCCTGGACTCTTCATCAGTTCAAACATATGACCCCCTGTGAGAGGGGAATGAATTATATCTAGTTGTGTCATTTCACACAGGTGGGCAGTCATTCCCATGATGTACCCGGCATCCTTCCTGTTTGACATCCCCAGCACTGCCTATGTGGCCTTATCTTGTGCTAACCTGTTCATTGGCATCAATAGCAGTGCCATCACTTTCGTCCTGGAATTATTTGAGAATAACCAGGTAAGTGTGCCTTTCTCGGCTTCTTCATTTGATTGTTAGGACACTAGAGAGAGTGTGATGGTCAGGCAGAGCCAGGGGCAAACTCCACGTCTGTACATTCTTAGTGTGTAAATGAATGTTGCTTCCTCCTTTCCTTTATCCCTCCCCTCTTCCCTTCCTTTCTTTGTTTCTTTAAGCTCTTTGTTCATTCATATGCTCTGAATGTCATGGTTTTGGACCCTTTCTGCAGGTTATAAAGGACCTTTCATAATTCTAAGCTTTTAGATCTTACTTCTTCAAGAAAATATCCTCGGGGACTTTGGGTCTTAGGTTTTACACACACATGTACACAAGGTAATGCATTCATGTAATTTCAGAATTTAAAAAGAACAGAAAGGCATACATGGAAAGTCTCCTCCTTACACCTGTTTCCCACTTGCCTAGTTCCATTCTCCAGAGGCAACGTTTTGTTTGAATTTCTTATGTATTTTGGAGTGCGTGCATGGGTGTTCAGTATGCTGACATATAAACAAATACATATATGATCTTTCTCCCAATTTCATATATGTATTGTAACAGAATAATATGAAAATTAATCCTGAGATTAGGGTTAGGAATTTGTAGTGCTGAATGACCCATTTTTATGAGCTATGCAGTCCAGTTGTCACATGCACACCCCCAGACTGCTCCTTGCCCAGAAAGAACTGGCCAGAATGAATACTGAAACAATGGCAGTGCTCCAGGGCTGTCTTTGCTCCCCCAGCCCTCTGTGTCTGAGCCCTGGCTGTCCTGGAAACACTCCCAAGGAGCAGTGGGCTCTCCCGTGTGCCTGAGTCCCCAGCAACTCTCTTGCCCTTCTCTCTCTCAGAGGGTCTTTGCAGTTGAGAGGGCGGGCACCAGCCAGCACATCTGCACACCTGTCCTGTGGCCCCTCTCCCCACTCTTGCTTCCAGGCCTTGCTGGGAGGACCCAAGGCAAACCTGCATTAACCACCCAGTCCCCTGGCTTCCTGAGAGCAACTCTTTCCCTGACCTCATCAGGCTTTCTGTGGCCACTAAGCAAGAAGCAAAACCCCAGCTGTCCCATGACTGATAAAAAATGTACCACATCACAGTCAGACCCCGGAAAGGAGGTGGATGAGAACACAGACTCCACCAATGACCAGAGCATCCTGGAAGACTGAATATGCTGCTCTTTAGAGTTGCTTTTGTCACAGGCTCACAGCTCACCACATCTTAATAGAGTGTGTTACTTCAAAATAAAGAGCTTAAACCAACTCAAAACATCTTCCCTCCTGCAGGCTGCATTCATTTAGCCAACAATTACTGAGTGCATACCCCTCCCCTGCATAAAAAAAGCTGGTTGCTTTCCCCTAACTTGTGGAATAGAAGGATGCTGCAGAAATTCCCAGGATTCCACAGGAGGCTCCCCAGGTCACAGAGACATCCACTGGGAGAGCAGTGTGATGAAGGTGCCAATATAAACCAGTGTGGCCCCAGGAACTCCCTTCCGGTGAGGAAATGACCTGCACACCAAACTAGGAACTGATATAAACGGCGGTGCATAACCTTCCATGAGACAGTGTGTGACGGAACATCAAAGGAGCAAGACTGATAAAGCCCCACAGACCAGAGTGGGCCAAAAGAGCTGGACTGTGGGGTCAGGAGGACCTTGATAGAGGAATTTAATTCAAACCTGGCTTGGAATAAGTAGTATTTTATTATCCCACTTAATAAACAATGAAGTACCTACAATGAGCTAATCAGGTGTTGGGTGTTTAGGAAGGACACCAAAATAATTTGGACCCAGTTCCGGCTCTCTGGGCACCAGTAAGTAGTGCAGAAAATATGCAGGTAAAAAAAAAAATTAATCATGGTGATGTGATAAGTCCTGTAAGAGAGGGTTTGACGTTTTCCCATGGGAATCTGGAAAGGTTTAGGTGAGAAGAGAGTATTTGAGCTAAGTTTCTGAAGAAGAGCAGAGCAGGAATCTGCCAGCGAGCAGGAGGGGAAAGAGCATTCTTTTCACTAATAGCAATGGTTAATAGAAGTTACAAGTGCAAGGGCCTAGAGATAAGAAGGTAGTGCCTTCCAGGAAGAGTTTGGGGGAATGGTGGGGAGGGGTAGATAGAAGGAGATGAGGTGATGTAAGCAAAAGTGAAGAGGCCAGAGAGGAAGGAGGTTGTACGGCAGGGATGGGCCAGAAACGTAGGTCAGCCTCAGCCCCTTGGTGTCCCCTCTGCCCGACACTGACACTTGAGGCTCATACAACAAATACTGAAAATAAGTCCCCCCAGCACAACCCAGATACCAGGGAGGATGTCCGGCCATCTTTTCTGCTGGTGACAGTTGCAGACAGCTGTTGCTGTCCTATGGGAGCTGAGAGGCAGAGCTGGAAGATGCTCAGGGGCCTCTCCGCTTTGGTACAAGCTAGGCTGCAGCACTGCCAGTGACAGAGCCTGAGCCCCAGTGCAGCCCGCAGCTGTACCGGAAGAGGGAGAGTTCAGGCCACAGGCCCAGCAGCTGCTGCATCTCCTGGTAACAAAAGCCTGGGAGGCTTCCTGTGTAATTTCAAGGTGAGTCTGCAGTGAAAGCTCCCCAAGCAGGCTGCCAGGTAGGGACACCTCCTGTGAGTATTCCCAAGCCTCCTATCTGCTTGACAGATCCCTCCAGCAGCCAGGCCCCTCTGGCTGCACACCATCCCCTGGCCCTGCTCCACTCAGGAGAGGGCAGACAGGCTTGGCCCCATCACTGACTGTCCTGCTTCTCTATATTTCAGACGCTGCTCAGGATCAATGCCATGCTGAGGAAGCTACTCATTATCTTCCCCCACTTCTGCCTGGGTCGGGGTCTCATTGACCTGGCACTGAGCCAGGCAGTGACAGACGTCTATGCCCGGTTTGGTGGGTAGCAGTCACGTGGCTCTGGATCCTCCAAGACTGGGAGGGCTCCAGTGGGAGTTTCTATGACCAGCCTGCAGCCTGGACTGGGGCTGGGGGCACCTGGTTGGTCTGGGATTTTTTCCTGATACTAGAAGGAATCAGGGTGCTTCTGTGTCCATGGCTGAGGAGCATAGGTGAGGTCAGGGACAGTTCCTACTCTGACTTGAGCCGACATGAGACTTTCCTACTCTGACTTGAGCCAACACGAGACTTCGGTGATGGCTCAGATAGTAAAGAATCCACCTGCATTGCAGGAAACTTGGTTCAATCCCTGGGTTGGGAAGATCCCCTGAAAAAGGTCATGGCCACCACTCCAGTATTCTTGCCTGGAGAATCTTATGGACAGAGGAGCCTGGTGGGCTGTATGCTGTCCATGGGGTCGAAAAGAGTCAGACACAACTGAGCAACTAAACACAACACAGAGACTTGGGTTTGTCATGACTTAATCCCTTGCAAAAGGCATGTCTAGCTGAGCCTAGTGTTGTAGCTAGGTATTTCAGGACAGCTGGGACAGCAGGACTTCATTCCTGTCATTTTCTGGTGGTCTGCATCCCCAGGTGAGGAGCACTCTTCAAATCCATTCCAGTGGGACCTGATTGGGAAGAACTTGGTTGCCATGGCAGTAGAAGGTGTGGTGTACTTCCTCCTGACGCTCCTCATCCAATACCAGTTCTTCTTCAGCCGATGGTATGCTCCGCCACTGCCCTGAGGGTACCAAGGCCAGCCCCTCGCCTCTGTCAGTCAGGGAACTTGATTTTACATCCATGTGGTCATCTCTTTCCTCATGAGCCCCGCTCCATAAAGATTGTTATGCTCTCAAAGCCTGGCATGTTCTGAATAATGCAAGGAGAGACACATTAAAATAGTCACATTAGAATTTGTGAAAATTTTAAAGTGTTTAGAATATAATGCAATTAGTTTCAATCACTAGTATTTAATTCCATTTAATAAACAGATAATCATATTAAATTGGATCATAGCCTCACAAATGATAATGATTAATTGATATCCAGAGTACTAGGAAATCAATACATGCATTCATGAGGAAATAGACAAATCAGGCCCCTTTGCTAATTAGAGATTTGAGAGTGGGTACAGGGCAGAGGGGGAGGAGAGTAATACGGGGGGTGATATTTGAGGTGAAGGCGGCCAGGTGCAGTGTGGAGGGGGTGGAGCGGTGATCATGTCCCCCTGGTTGGGGAACAAGAGGGTTGTCTGCCAACCCTGACCCAGCCCAGCCGTGCCTTTCTTCCCATTCTCTTGCTCAAGGCCCTGCCTCATTCTGAAGTGGGTGCTCAGGTTTCCAGAAGGCAGCCGTCTCTGCAACGCAAGTTGATATTTACTGGCCTTGGCTCAGAGACCTGAACAGCAAGTCCCTGGGCACTCAGAACAAGCTTTCCTGGACAGTGATTGTCCCTTACTCTCTTATCCTCTCAGGCCCAATGTGGTCACATATAAATAAAGACTCGGAGGACTTGTCTTTAGCTTTTAATCCTCAGGGAATTGAGTTATTGGAAAGAGATTGAATAAGATAATGAATGTCAACACACTTAGAATAAAAAAATGTGACCAGAAAGTGGTTCTAGCATGAGGATTTGCCCATGGGACCCTCAGTCCTTGCAGGGCCCCCTCTGCAGTTTTTGTCACCTCTTTTTTTTTGGCCACCTCTTTAAGAGGCCTTGGGTAGGAGAGAAGCAAGAGCTATGTACTAAAACAGACACATTAGCTTCAAACTCTGGTGTCAACACATCAAGTGCGTCCTTCTGTATTAGATCAGAAAGAGGACCAGAGAAGTGTTCAGAATCTCTGGCTTCAAGAGGACAACAGTGCCCATCCTGAGAAGCCCAGAAAAGAGAGAAAGGAGAGGAGGGAAGAACGGGCACTCTTGGTAGTGGATATGCCCACATGTGGGGAGTTCAGGATGGCTGTGAAAGGAGAGAGGGTTGGGGTGGGGGTGGTAAGAGATGAGTCTGGAGAAGAAGGCAGAGTCAGGTCATGAAATGCCCCCTCACCTTGGTGAGGACTTAGAATTTAAGCCTGAGGACAGCAAAAAGTTGTTGGGGTGTTTTAATCAGGGAAATGGCATGATCTGCCAGCATTAGAAGCAGAGAAATCAGGCAGGAGGCTCTTTGTTACCTAGGCAAGAGACAGGGGTAGCCTGTAAAGGAGTGTTAGGAGATGGAGCAAAAGAAGTTGATTGAGTAAATAGTAAGAAGTTTGTTAGACAAAACTTAGTAATGAACTGGATGTGGCCAGGGACGGAGGAAGGAGAGCATGTAGGTCAGGGCATTCAGGGTGTTCAGAGAAGAGGCTGTGTTGTTAAGGATGGTGAGGATTTTGCTTGGCAGGGCAGGAGAGCAGGAACACTGAGCCACTGGAAATGCCTGCAGAGGCTGGGAGCTGGGAAAGCCTAACTTGGGCTGGGAGCTATGGGTAAATGGATAGATGGAGCTATGGTTGGTGGAGGAGTCAGTCCAAGAGATAAATGGGTAAGATCTCACATGCCACATGACATGGCCAAAAAAAAAAGAAAAATACTTTTTAAAGTGTGGGGAGAAAATTTAGGTATCTACTTAAAGCTTTTCAAAATTATGTTGAGTATACATATTCAAATGGGTTTGAGTATTACTGAATTAATTATTGGAGAGTAATTATGCTGCAAGAGAACCATCCAGTGCAAGGAGGCAGGGCTCTGAGCTGTAGGACCTGACCTGACAGAAGTGCCTGCCCCTCTGTGAACCTGTTTCCTCAAATGGACAATAAGGAGATCAGATATAATTCTGCTACTCTGTTTATTGAGTCACTAACTGGGTGGGCCAGGCCATTTGGAATGTAATTTCTCTACCAGTCTTGTTGTTCAGTCACTAATTCATGTCCAACTCTTTGTGACCCCATGGACTGCAGCATGCCAGGCTTTTCTGTCCTTCCCCATCTCCCAGAGTTTGCTCAATCTCATGTCCATTGAGTCAGTGATGCCATCCAACCATCTCATTCTCTGTTGCCCCCTTCTCCTCCTGCCTTCAGCCTTTCCCAGCATCACTGCTCTTTTCCAGTTAGTCAGCTCTTCTCATTAGGTGGCCAAAATATTGACGCTTCAGCTTCAGGATCAGTCCCTCCCATGAATATTCAGGGTTGATTTCCTTTAGGACTAACTGATTTGATCTCAGTGCTGTCCAAGGGACTCTACCAATAATAACACCATTAACTGCAATAATAAAACCCTCTATAATTTTTTGAATGAAAAAAAAAAAAGGAGAAAGATTAATGGGAGGATGAGTGGGAAGGGTATGTGGGGCCTGACTGCAGGTCTCTGGGATTTCAGCTGAGGAGTTAGGGTTTTAACTTACAGCTGATGGAAAACTATAGTTTGGGACAGGAGATAATCTGATGGACTAAAAGAAGTAGAAGGCTTGGTTGCTAGTAACTATCATTTGTTGAGTGCCTACTATAGATAAAGGGTTCTATCATGCTAGCAGCTACCAGGTTTTGAGTCTTGACTCTATGCCAGACACTGTGCCAAGTTTATCTTTACCACAATCCCATGAGGTAGACGCTCTCACCACCCCCTCCCTGTCTTATGGTTGAAGGAGGCGAGGTTTGAAGAGGTTTAGCAACATCCCCACAGTCACACACAGGGAGGCCAGGACTGGAGACCAGGGCAGACTCTGGTCGCGAGCGCTTGCCTTCTCTGCCTAATGCCTGACACCTTTCCTGTGCAGTCCTTTTGAGAGTCAAGCCTTAGGGGTGGAAGTCTAGGCTGGGGTAGAGGCCAATGAATGAGCAGAGGGTGTGATGAAAGGACAGCGCCAAGGACACTGTGCATCAGCCCACTCTGTCCTCTTTTCTTCCCCTAGGATTACTGAGCCTGCGAAGGAGCCCATCATAGATGAAGATGATGATGTAGCTGAAGAAAGGCAGAGAATTATTAGTGGAGGAAATAAAACTGATATCTTAAGGCTTAATGAACTCACCAAGGTAAGGGAATAGATACAGGAATGTTAGTTTGGAGGTGCCAGTTGGACTAAGATGGCACGATGCTGTAATTTACCTACTGTAGAATAGGCAATATGCTAATGCAAGCAATTCCTTTCCCCAATTTTATGTGAGATTGTTATCTTTGTTACAACTAGTCTTCCAGGAACTTTCAGTGTACTTTCCCTAGCATTCATCTTGGGCACTGACCCAGGGCCTCAGCAAGAGCCGCTGCAACTGAGCCCTGCTGATGAATCTTCCTGCACCCCATTTCTGCACAGGGCTCAGCTTCAACACTCTCAGTGCTCATGGCACCTCTATGCACATCCATGTCAATGTGTAACCTTCACCTAAGCCATCATTTGCTCTCTTGCCCTCCCCCATTTAACCCTCTGTTAGTCCTCAGTCCACTTTCTCTGATCTTGCAGGTTTATTCAGGCTCCTCCAGCCCAGCGGTGGACAGGCTGTGTGTGGGAGTCCGCCCCGGAGAGGTGGGTACTCTATGGGCCACATGTGAAAGAACCTCAGAAAACCAGCTCCCATGCATGTCTCTGGTCTCCTCTGAAACAGAGCTGATCAATAGACATAGAATACAAGCCACATAGGTCATTCTAATCGTCTAGTAGACATAGGGGAAAAAGCAGGTGAAATTAGTCTTAATCATTAATCTTGCCCAATATATCACTTCAACATGTAAATCATATAAAATGTTATTTATGAGATATTTTACATTCTTTTTTGTTACTGTTCTAAGTCTTCAAAATCTAGTGTGCATTTAAGCTCATAGTACATGTAGATGCATTTCAAGTGCTCAGCAGTCAGTGTCAAGGAGAAAAATTCTGCTTCCTACTACCCTCTTAGGTTCTGGAGCCAGGGCTCTGTCAATTGGACTGATAAAAGATGGAGTAACAAGAGAAAAACAAAGAGAAAGTTTGTTAGCATGTGCTCTGTACATGTGCAGGAGAGAAGACTACCCCAATGGGGTGGTTAGAACTTGGGCTCATGTAGCACCTTAGCAAAGGAACAATACATTTTTAGGGAAGTTACAAGACAAAGGAAATGGACTTGCAGTTTCTAGAGGAGTGGATTGTAGGCAAGTGTATGGGTAAAGTGTTTGTGACCCCATGAACTATAGCCTGTCAGGCTCCTCTGTCCATGGAATTCTCCAGAATACTGGAGTGGGTAGCCACTCCTTCTTCAAGGGATCTTCCCGACCCAGGGATCAGACCCACATCTCCTGTGTCTCCTGCATTGCAGTCAGGTCCATCATCTGAGCCATCAGAGAAGCCCTGTGTGTGTAAATAACGGCAGATAAAGGCTAGCTATTAAAGCTGGTGATATAGATTCCTCTAGTGTCATCTCCAGGCTAGTAGGAGTCTAAAGTTGTCTCCAGTGGTTACTTTTGTCCATCTTGGTAGAGAGAAAAGGGGAACACCTTGTAAAGTTACGCCCTGCTTTGGGGCAAATAAGGGGAGGGCAGAGAGCTTTTCTTATATCTGCTTCTTCCCATTTGCCTTCAGCTCACAATCACCCTCATGCCAAACGACATATTCTGCTACCATACACCATAAATGGCTAATCACCTTTATATGGCAGCATGGGTCCAACATGCCTCCCTTCACCATGTAAACTTGCCCTGGGGCCTGACACTCTGACCTTCTTGGGCTCCAGGGCGAGGCCAATTCTGTGTGTTCTCCCTCAGTGCTTTGGACTCCTGGGAGTGAACGGAGCTGGCAAAACAACCACTTTCAAGATGCTCACTGGGGACACCGCAGTGACCTCAGGCGATGCCACTGTTGCAGGCAAGAGGTGAGTATCCGGTTATCCTGTCTCAGGGTGTCTTTCCCAGGTCCTGAGGCATGGCCTCGTCCCCACCCTGTATCTGAGGATGACTGTGAGAGCCAGAAAGATCTGTGTGGAGGTACAGACCTCCCAGTAAACATGGTCTGAAAAGTCTAAGACTATCTGGAGAATTGAATTGAATTGTGATTGTTAAAAGATTCCTCCATTAGCATGAATTCTCGGAAAATTCTGAAAGCACCAAATCAGTGGTTTTTGGTCTTTTGTGGGTCATAAGCCTCTGACCCTTTGATTATGTGATGAACACATGTACCTTTAAAAATTGCTTCCCATTACCTCTCTTCATACGTTCTTTACAAACAGTTTCTGGGAATTAACTGAGCCCCAAAGCACAGTTATGACCCTATAGGAACCCCTGGGTCCCAGATTAAGAACGTCTGTGATGAAGCACCCTTTCTGTGGGTTGAGTTTCTACATGGGGCTTGTTCAGGAGTCCTCGGAAGCTTTAATCTGCATTGGCTATTTCTGTGCCAACACTTGTCTTTGCCAGCCAAGATTCTTTTATAGAGGAAGAGCTGGCATGTGCCCTTTGATTCTGGGAGAGTGCCTGCTGCTCTCTGAAATAAGGAGCATGGAAACAGACTGGTCTTGGACAGGACAGGACAGAAAACATGAGCTGGCACTTGTCTGCCTCTTTACAAGCTGCTCCTTGAATAGCAGAGCTCACACATATTAGTTGTGCCCAGAGAAACTCTCTGTCCTGGTTTATGAGTGGAGTTAGGCGCTGCTGGGAGAAGTCAATGGCACCTCACTCCAGTACTCTTGCCTGGAAAATCCCATGGACGGAGGAGCCTGGTAGGCTGCAGTCCATGGGGTCGCTAAGAGTTGGACACAACTGAGCGACTTCACTTTCACTTTTCACTTTCATGCATTAGAGAAGGAAATGGCAACCCACTCCAGTGTTCTTGCCTGGAGAATCCCAGGGACGGGGGAGCCTGGTGGGCTGCTGTCTGTGGGGTCGCACAAAGTCAGACATGACTGAAGCGACTTAGCAGCAGCAGCAGCTTAGCAGCAGGCACTGCTGACATCAAACCAACTTCTGCTTGCCTGGGGAGAGCCATCAGCAACGTGGCCCCATGCTCCCTGGGCGAGGAGAGGCCTAAGCATTCTTCACTGGCTCAGACAGGATGAATGTGGTTCCCCAGCCTTCGCAGCCTTGCTGTTGGGTCTAGAGCAAAGAGCATGGCAGAGGTGGAGCCAGGCCATGACTGGTCCATCTCACTTCAGATCTAGCTTGGCCTACAACCAAGCAAATGACTTCATGATGGGAAACAAAAGGGGAGAGGGCAGGGAGTGAAGAGCAAGGGGATGAAATAAGACTTACCATGAGACATCAAAATGAGACACAGGTAAAATCAAGACAGAAGCTAGAAAGAAACTATAGGTTTAAGACACAGGACTGGGGCTCTTAAATGTAGTAGTTCCTGTGGTTTTGGTGAAGTACCCTCCTTGCTTCCCTGGGCGATTTTAATTGGCCATACCTAGGTAGTTTTGTCATAGTAGGGAAGTACATGGCCTCTCTCTGTCCCATACCATTGCATCTATCCTTCATTCTTAGACCCTAAGCTATGAGAGAAGGAGGAAGAAAATTAGACCAGCCTGTGGTCAGTTTGTTTTTTCATCAAGGCAATATATTTTTTAGTGGAGGAGAATATATTGATTAGAGGGAGTTGATAGAACTCATTTCATCTCTTCATCTCTTCTACCAGTCTCTTGCTCTGGGTGGTGATCTGATTGGTTCCCCTTTCATTGACAGTATCTCTGTCAGTAAATACAAGTTGAAAAGTTCACTTCCATTGGGAAGCATGCATCTTCTCTAGCTATTCCCAAATATTTGAAAAGGATCAAAAAACATTGGACATTTTCTTAAGTTTGATCTTCCCTTTGTTTTTAAACTCACACATGAGGTGATCCAATCTAAAAGCACAGCTGACTTCGGGTAACAGGTATTCAGTTTATCCTAGATAGGGAAATCTTGGAGAATCCAACTGGATTCAAAGCTCAGAACTCCTGGAGTTTATCAGTTTCTAACCAAAGAGCCCCTACTTTGATTCCTAAATGTTGTGCCTACTTTTAAAGCAAAAATGGGAAAAGAGGAGAGGAAGCTTTGTTATTGTTTTGGCAGAAACTCCTCCAGTCCCAGATTTCTGGTCACCCATTTTGTGAAGGAAACCTACTAATTGTTTTTTCTTCTTGCAGTATTTTGACCAATATTTCTGATGTCCATCAAAGTATGGGCTACTGTCCTCAGTTTGATGCAATCGATGACCTGCTTACAGGGCGAGAACATCTTTACCTTTATGCCCGGCTTCGAGGTGTACCAGCAGAGGAAATTGAGAGGGTAAATTAACATGGTTTATTTATTGTGTCCACTTAATAGTTTGGTAAACCATGAAACTGTTTCATGAGAATGCATTTATTTAAAGATGGGAGAACTAGAACATGCTATCCATTAATTCATTCAACAAATGCTCAAGTGAGTGTCTGCTGTGTGCCAAGTACTCATCTGGAAAAGAAGGGTATAGCAGTCAACAAAACAGATGAAAAAAAATTCCCACCTTCCTATTTAACAAAATGATATATGCATTTACCCTTTGATCCAGCCATCCCACTTCTGGGCATTTACCCTGAAGACACACATCCCACAGTACAAAAATACATATTCAAAAATGCATATTCACTATACTTTAGTCATAAAATATTGGAAATAGCTAAATGTTCAGGCATATAGGAAATTGATTGATTAATTTATGCCATAAATACATGCAACAAGGTCTTATGCAGCTATAAAAAAAACAAACAAAACCAGAATTTCCCTGGTGGTCCAGCAATTAAGACCCTGTGCTTCCACTGCCAGGGGCATGGGTTTGATCCCTGGTTGGGGAACTAAGATCCCACATGCCATGCATGGTGTGGCCAAAACGAAAAATCAAAACCAAAAAAATTGCTCTGTGAATGATACCGACTTTTTTTTTCAAGGAGTTACTGTTAAATGAAGAAAGCAAAGTGCAAAAGAGCACATGCAGAATGCTATTTTTTCATGTAAGAAAGCAGGACAAATAAGAAAGCATAAATATGTCTGCTTACCTTTACAAATAAAGATACAGGAAGGATAAACTGTAAAACAATGAATGTGGTGATCAGCAAGAGGGAAATAAGATGAAAGGGAAATGGGAGGGAATAACACTTCTCTCAGTATATTTTTTTGTATAGTTTTAACTTTTGGAATCAGACTAACATTCTACATATTCAAAAAATAGAACTAAGTCAGTAGGAATGAGATAGAGGTAAAAGTGAAAACAAAAAAAAATCCTAACACTGAAAGCAAACTAAAACCAATTAATCCAATTTTATTTAAAATGAATATAATAATCATACAGAAGGGGAGGAAAAGAACTAATACAAATAACTGATGACACAGTATTTGACTGTATATCCTCAGTCTTGGGCAGGCAGAGTGGAAAGAAAGAACTACAAACAAACTATGAGCTCTTCTTAGTCAATTTGTTTTTTATACAGGCATGGGAAAAGCACTCCTGAAACAATTTTACATGTTTTATAGGACTAAGTAAATGATTAAGTGGGTTTATGTCATTTGGAGCCAGAGTTCTTCCTCTTCCACTCCTAACCATAGTCCAGGACACTGGATAAGAAACGTTGTCCTGCTCTGGAAAGGCTGAAGACTGTTTCTCAGGGAGTTGCATCCAATGGGTGTGAAGCAGACCAAACTGTACTGGGATCTAAGGATTTGAGAGTGGATAGGAGACGCCTGGCCCTTGAAGGCCATGAGCCACTCCATAAGTCATCATGTTGCGGCCTCGCTGGGTCTGTCTGTCATCCTGGAGGAGTGAGATCTAGGAGCCCAAGACTTTGCATTGGCGGGGTGTTTGCTTGTTTGTTTTTCCCAAATGGGATTTCTTCCTCCTCCCTAGGTGACAAACTGGAGTATTCACAGCCTGGGCCTGTCTCTCTACGCAGACTGCCTGGCCGGCACCTACAGTGGAGGAAATAAGCGGAAACTCTCGACAGCCATTGCGCTCATAGGCTGCCCACCACTGGTGCTGCTGGTGAGGACCCTGGAGACCACTGAGGGCTCACGAGAGCCGGGGGCCGCGTCTCTGTGGTTGAGCCAGCGGATTTAGGAACTGCAGTCATCTGTGTTTGTCTGGGTTGTTCCTGTACTGCTCATGTTGAGTGAATCAGTCCAATGTTTGGTTCACAGCTCTTGGGGGAAACCAGAGTCAAAGCACATTATTACTCTGAGTTCCTAGGAAGCCTCTAGTGGGGCTTCAGGCTCAGAGCAGGGAAATTCAGCCCTTCTGCAGAATGTCAGTGACTGGTCAAACTTACTTCTGCCTGAGGAGGCCTGTGAAGCTGAAGGTGAAAGTCACTCAGTCATGTCCAACTCTTTGTGACACTGTGGACTGTAGCCTGCCAGGCTCTTCTGTCCATGGAATTCTCCAGGCAAGAGGACTGGAGTGAGTTGCCTCTTTGAGGTCCTAATTGGACAGGAGCGCTGGCCTGGAACAAAGGCTCATGTGGTTCTCACCAAAGCTGGACCAGGCCCAAGGCCCTGTTCCCAGGTAGTCTGGGGTTCATGAGGGCATGGGTCACAGGACTTGAAAGGGACCCTGAAAAGTCACCAGAGCTTTCTTCCTGCCTCCTTGCAAGCATATGTAGAGAATTTTATTTTCTTTCTTAAAGATAGTTCTATCATGTTTTAATGAATTTTAACTCATTCACGGGCTAAAGCAGATCTAGAGGCGTGCTGATGTTTTTTCATGCTCCTGATTCACCCCCTGCCTTCCATGCCCTGTGCTGCCTTCCCCGGCTCTTGCTCACTGGGGAGTGTCTTTGTGCACTGTCTGCCAGAGAGCAACGTTGCTCAGAGAGAGGAAGGTGCAGCCAAGGAGGGTGCAGGAACCGGGGGAGGCTGGCTCCCAGCCTGGCCCTCTGTCCTCTGCCTCCCCACAGGATGAGCCCACCACAGGCATGGACCCCCAGGCACGCCGCATGCTGTGGAACACTATCATGGGCATCATCAGAGAGGGGAGAGCCGTGGTCCTCACCTCCCACAGGCAAGAGATTCCCAGGGTCTGAGGTGGGGCAGGCGGGTGATGGAGTCCAGTCCTCTCAGCCCTCACCTGCTCTCTCCCCGCCCCCAGCATGGAAGAGTGCGAGGCCCTGTGTACCCGGCTGGCCATCATGGTGAGGGGCACCTTTCAGTGTCTGGGCACCATCCAGCACCTCAAGTCCAAGTAAGGATATGGTGGGGGGTTGCCTTTGTTACCTTCGGGGAAGAAGCGGGGAGTCAACAAGGGCCTGTGCTCTTTTCTGACATGTGAGAGAGTCTTGCTGCTCCCTCATGCCACAGGCAGAGGTATCTGAGCCTGATTCTGCAGCAGCAGGTAGAGAAAACCGGTGTGCTGAATGTAGCTTTTCTTTACTGGGCTAATGGCCTGTGGCTGAAGGCTTGCCGAGGCTCCAGATGGGGATTCTGAAAGGGGCAGATGCACAACCCAGTTGGGATGAGAGAGGGTCATTACCATTGCCTCGTTATTCCACCACTTATCCCAACAATCCAGAACCCGTGACCTATTTAATGAGTCCACAACCAACATAGGAGCAATCCAGAGACCAAACAGCCTGAACAGTCAGTTTCTTTCTGGCATGTCATATGCTTTTTTTTCTCTTTCTTTTTTATTTTTTAAATTATGAAAGTTTTATAACACATTTACAGGAGACTTGGAAAATACAGAATCATATACTTTTGAGTTTGGGAAATGACCATGTTTTATATGACAAACCAGCAATGCCAGTAATCCTTAGCAAGATTATCCTGTCCTGATAAATTGTAAACTGCTGTAAATAATGTGTTATTAATAACAGTTTGTGTGCCAAAGTGGACAATCACTTAAAATAAGATTTGGATAATAATGCCATACTCCCTTGCCTTCTGATATGTTTTATAAACTAGGAAGGGTGGACTTTAAATTATTACTTATTTATCAAACACATTTTGAGAGCCCAGAGTGGAAAAAGTCACCGTGCCAGTTGGTGAAACATAACCCACTGCATCTGTGCCAAGACAGTTCATCTCGATGTTCCAAGGGAGTGTCTTGCATAGCACACATCAGGCTTCAAACGCATCATATGCAACAACAATTGAGAGGAAGGTCTAATGGGTTAGCTGCATCTGGGCACTAGACCCATAACGTCTTGAGTAACTACAGCTTGGACACTATACAGGGACTTCAGCATGTGAGGTCACCAGACTCATGTCAGCAGCTTCCAGTGTCCACCTGCGGGAGAATGGATGCTCCCTACCCCCTTTCCCTCTCAGTCCTCAGTTTCCTGTGGGAGAGCAGGTGAGCGGGAACATTCCTGGGTGAAGGATGGTCACTTTTCCGGGGCTGAGAGGTAAAGGCATTTTATTGTAAAGGGAAACAACCCTGGATCCTGGACGGAGCATTGAAATAAGTATACTATGAGGTAAGCGTGAAGGGATGCCATCTGGCCCTGCTGCTGCTGCTGCTGCTGCTAAGTCGCTTCAGTCGTGTCCGACTCTGTGCGACCCCATAGACGGCAGCCCACCAGGCTCCCCCGTCCCTGGGATTCTCCAGGCAAGAACACTGGAGGCACTCACTCTCTAGTGGACCATTTATCCACATGCGAGTGACCTGGTGAGTGAAGGAGGGAGGCACGCGTGGCCCTGGGCCTGGCAGCTCCATTTGTTCTGGAAGCTTCCCCAGGGAAGCACTGCCTTCCCAAGCCTTTTCTCCCACCAGGCCAGTCTCTTAAAGGCCCAGGCAGTCTTTCCACCTCTGAGGAAGCCCTGGGCGGCCTGTGAACTCTGCACAGGGCTCAGACAAACTTTGACTTCAGCACATACATTAAAGGGAACAGAGCAGGGAACACCTGTGTCTCCAGAAGGTGGACACAGGAAGGTGTGACATAGACCTGGAGACCCACTTCACCACATGAGGCATTAAGACCTCTAGAAACTAGTGTCAAACCACCTCTCCAGGAACCATCATGGCCCTTTATGTCCTAGTTTTAAACACGCACACAAGATCTATTTTGGTTTAGTTGCTAAGTTGTGTCTGACTCTTTTGTGACCCCACCAGGCTCCTCTGTCCATGAGATTTTCCAGGCAAGAATGCTGGAGTGGGTAGCCGCTTCCTTCTCTTCTTGAGATCTGTAGTGTGGGCCTTTAGTCCCCAATATTTGTGATAAGTCTAGTCCTCATTTCAGAATTTCCTTAGATCCAGCTGCTAACAGTCCTGTTCCACACTGCCATGTGCATCCCCCAGGTTTGGAGACGGCTACATTGTCACGATGAAAATCAAATCCCCAAAGGATGACTTGCTTCCTGACCTTGGCCCCGTGGAACAATTCTTCCAGGGGAACTTCCCGGGCAGCGTCCAGAGGGAGAGGCACTACAACATGCTGCAGTTCCAGGTCTCCTCCTCCTCCCTGGCCAGGATCTTCCGGCTGCTCGTCTCCCACAAGGACAGCCTGCTCATTGAGGAGTACTCGGTCACACAGACCACACTGGACCAGGCAAGGCTACAGGGTGCCCAGCTGGGCAAAGCCTGGGCTGCAGTGCCCAGCTTGGCTGGAATCTACATGTGGGCGAGGGAGGACGTGCCCAAGTGCCAAGTCCCTCTGTCCATTGGGGCAAAACTTGGAAAATCAGAAATCGTTTTCTCAGAGTATTTCAATCATCAGCAGACTTCACTGACTCTTTTACAGCATTCTTCCTTACGACACTATGACGTTTTTTTCTCCTTCCCAGTTTGTGGCGATAGCCCTTTCTTCCTTTCAAATCATCTCTGCTGCTGCTTAATTTAAATACAATAGAATGCACCTATTTAAAGTGTACAATTCAGTGAGTTTTGATAAATGTATGTGCCATGTGTAAGGTTTTTTTCAACATGATCATTTTTTATTGTGGTAAAATATATATATAAAATATATGTAATTATAATTTTTAAGTGGCATTACACTTCAGCAGCATTAAGTATATTCACATTGTTGTACAACCATCATCACCATCCATCTCCATAAATTTTTCATCTTCCCAAACTGAAACTCTGTACTCATCAAGCAGTAACTCCCCAGGAATCACTCCCCTGCCACTGTTTTACACTCTCTTGACTACTCCACATACCTCAAAGAAGTGGAATCACACAGTATTAGTCCTTTTGCATCTAGCATTATTAACATAATGCCCTCAAAGTAAATCCATATGGGAGCCTGTGTCAGAATATCCTCCCTTTTTAAGGTTGAATAATATTCAATTGTGTGTATATACCACGTTTTGTTTATCCATTCATCCATATGGACATTTGTTTCTGGGTTTCATTGGTTTTTATTTGTTTTTTTAAAAAATAAATATCCCTAAAGACTACTCAGCGTAGCAGTAGAAATAGGCAAGTTTCTGCTTACTCTCTGAGGAGCTGGCTCCCAGGATCTTCTTGCCAGCATAAGTAGATGGAGGTAGGGACAAGAGTTGGTCACACTGCACATTGAATTGAGAATAGAAAACTGGAGTGATCAGCTCCTGTCTTCCTGGTTTTGATTTTTTAGTTATTCCTGTAGAGGTTTAGGAGGCTACCACTAGCTGAGACTGCCTTGTTTACCCATAGTCCTCTTGTGGGCACTCCTTTGGCTTAGCTCACAAGTCTAAGAAGAAGCCCCGTGCCCTGGGCAGGACACAGGCTGCTCCAGCAGGGCTGTAGATTAACTGTGACAAACAACAAAGTGCGTGGGTGGGAGGGTGGGGGAGGGTGCCCTGTTCTGGAAATATCTACCTATTCTTGCCCTTCTCTTGCCTCCAGGTATTTGTGAACTTCGCTAAACAGCAGAATGAAACTTACGACCTCCCTTTGCACCCTCGAGCTGCAGGAGCCAGCCGACAGGCCAAGGTACCCCTGCCACCCCTTCCCTGTCCACCGCTTGACGCAGATTCTCGGCTCAGGGACCCAGCTGACTCACTGGGCCTGTAGGGGCCCCAGACGTGCCTCCTGCAGATATTCCCACCCACACCAGCCCTCACCTCCTCCCTGCCACTCCTCACTTGCCTGGGCTGAAGGTAGCTGTGTACCTTCCTTTTATAATCAGGAAACTTTTGGATGGTATCAGAGAACATTTTTGAAAAGAACTTTCTCATATATTTTTGCTTATAGCAAAAAAAAAAAATGGATTTTTGAAATAAGCAGGGAAGATAGAGAATATTAAAATCAGTTGTTGGGATAGTTGACATACACATCTGGTCATATGTTTGAGTTTCAACGTAAGGAAATTAACTGGCACTCATTTCACTGGTGTTCTCATTTGGCTAGAGTAAAGGTTATTCTCTGTTTTATGAAGAGGGCTCTTTGCTCTTTATAAAAGTTTCAAGATGATGAAGGAAGTAACAATAAAAGGTATGTATCCTGGCCTGTCATAACTCTTGGGATATGTGCCTCCACATTCCTTCCCTGACACAGCACCCACGTAAGGAACACATTCATCCCAGCTCCCCAGAAAGAGAACAAAAGAGAGCTGGAGAAAGTCCTGGAGGAGGCAACCTAAGCCTGGGGTGTTAAAGGATCAAATTAATTCAGCCATCCTCTCCTGACTTACCTGGAGAGTAAATCAAATAAAATCAAAGTATTTTTTTCAATAAGCAAAGAGTGCAAAGCCTAATTTCCCATAAAGTTCTCATTCCTCCCTGTTTCCTGATTGTGAGAAAAACCAGGTGCAGGTAATGATTGAAATTCTCCTTTCCAAGCCACTATTTGTGGTGCATTTTCCCCATTTCTCTCGACCAGCAGAGACCTAATGGCTACTTGTCAAGGCTGACTTTGCCCAGAAATACCTAAGTAAAGGCATCTGTCCAGGGAAAATTAGTTTTGCTGAGATTTTCCAGCTATTCTTTCTCATTTATAAATCTTATATTTGCTGTTTACACCAGCAGAAAATTATTCTTTGAAAGCGGTTGCAGTTACAAATTCCTTTTGTAACTCAGAATACATAATTTGGTTTCAAAAGTTTTTCCTAAAACTCTCAGTGGTCTCCCCACCCCCAGCTGGCATATGCCCTCTTAAAGGGGTAATACCAGGTCATCTCTGGACCTGACAAGGGGCATTCATGGTCTGTGATCTGCAGCAGTTAACTCCAAACTTTCCCTCTTACTGGATGTGATCGTTTTCTATTTTGCCTGTCACATTTTAGCATACAGATACTTGAAAACGTACTGCAGCATATTTATTAAATCGGCATTTTTCTATAATAAATGTGTGGTTCAAAACCTAACTCTGACTCTGTGACATACAACCTTTATAAAGGTTTGCAAAAACCCACCTGCAGAGCATTGTACATAAGTAAATGTCATGAAACAAATAGTAATTATGTTTTTGTTTACATTATCCCATTTTAAAACTATTTTCTTCTATAGGAAGTGGACAAAGGGAATTCTGCACCTCAAGGATGACCTTAATTATGATTTCTTGGCTTTTAAGACAGTAAGGACATGATAAATTCCTTGGGCTAAAAAAACAAACCAAAAGGCACCATAAGAAATGTTTCAGAGGGTGTGGCTAACATACATGTCAACATGTACATGCATGGTGGGGCATGAATCTTTAAAACATCTGGATCGTAGAGTCAGAAGAACCTGCAGGATCATCGGCTCCAAACATTACAGACAAGGAAACAAACATAAACTGTAAACTTGGATGGTCTGATAGACTTCAGTGCCCTCAGCTGAGCTTCCTTCAGAACTTGACCAACGGCTATTTAACTTAAAGTCTAAAAGCCATCGAACCATCTCTTCAGAAAACTGAGATGAAGAGAGTCCATCTGATCTCCTTCCACACAGCCCAGGTTTTCTGCTGCAGCTTACAAAGAACTCTGGGCAGCTGAAAGTGCAGGAGCCTTTGCCATATGGTCATTCAATCACACCAGCCAGCATAAGCAATCCCTTGGCAGCAGAAACGAACACAGAGGAGACACACAGTAGACTCCAAATGGAGGCTTTTTCAGAAGGAAACAGGAACTGACTCGCTCACCTGAAACAGCTGATGGGGAAACTTACCCAACCAAATGAGTACAAGACGCATTTCATCCAGACCACAGAAGGAGAAGCCTTGGTCCATCTTCCTCCTGGTTGTGGCCTCCATACTGCTCTCATTTCAAGTGGATCTGCTTTTTGTGTGTGTGTGTGTGATTTTTAAAGAGAAAATAAAATGCAAACATACTTACAACAAACTATCCCAATTCCCTCCTCTCCCTGAGTGCACCATCTGGTGTAGTTTTGGACATTCTCTATACCCATATGGCTTGCCATCATTGCATCAGCTTGTGTGAGAGTAATTGCCCCAAGGAGTACCAGTCACAGCAAGATTCTTTAATGAGCTACTCTTGATCTTCCATGTCAAGTCAGCTTCACAGGGTTTGAGACAACACCCAACTGGCAATACATGTAGACATTATCCACTGTCAGCTGGGTATTATTTGCATCTAGGTTTAGTTCCCTGGTCTGGGAACTAAATCCCACAAGCCACAAGGTACCACAAAAAATAAATAAATAAAAATTTTGAAATACTAGTCGCGAAACATAAGCAGGGAAACCTCGAGAGGGAGGAGGCATGCACATACTTAGCCTGAGTTTGAGGAAAATTCAAGTTGGAAATTAGACCCAAATCTCCTGAGAACATGTTTAATTTATTGAAAAATTTCCCAGTCTAGTTTAATAAGAGAGATTTACAAAGAAGAGGAGGAGAAAATGGAAAGAGTCAGTTTAGAAAACAAGACCACTTGGGAGGTGTTCCAGGAGTATGACTTGCCGCCATATTTTCTAATTTCCTGTTCCTCTTTGGGGAGCTCAAGGTTTTAGAACAGCTGGGATCAAAAGAGGATCTCTTTCACTCTAAGTAAAGAGCTCATAGAGAGCTTGATTTGTTCCTGCTACTCTAGTTCTCCTAGAGAAAGAAGAAGAGGAAAATGTGGCAGAAAACAGGTCAGCAGAGCTCTGGGCTTGGAAGAAAGGGTCTCTGTGGCAGCCTGAGTATTTGCACCAGGACCAGTGAGGAGGAAGTTAGCACCAGCAGCCTGCGGGGCTTGTGGAGAAAGGGAAAAGGTTTTCCCCTAGAAGGACAGCGGTATCACCTTCCTGAAACAGGCCCCAGACGCTCTCAGCCCTCTGGACCCGGGCTATATGGGGCCTGGTCTCCTCAGTGTGGTACCTCAATGCCTCAGCAGGTCCTCTGAGACGAACATGACTCCTGGAGTCCACAGGGCGTACCTGCTGCCACATTTGTCCAAGGTGTCTGTCAAGTTCAAGAAAGCAGAGGCACTAGAAGTTTCCGATTCAGAGACTTACACGCTTGTAGAGCTTAAAAAAAAAAAAAAAAAAGCTCAGTTTTCAAAACCTAAATCCTTAGGTAATTGTTTGATTTACACTGTTTTGACAGAAAAGGAAACCAAGTCCCAGAAGGATTCAATTACTTGGCCGGCCATCCAGGCTTCCCTTCAGGCCTCACTCTGGTCCTCCTCTGGTTACTTCACTCGCATGTCTGAAGACACGTGCCCATCAGACCCAGAATTCCCTGCCCAGCTGGTGTAAAATCTGCCTCTAGGGCCTGGTGGGCCTCTTTCCTGGGTCATAGGTGGTGCTTGATCTCTCAGGCTCAAGTCTGCTCCTGGCACATGAGGGCCCTTGGGAAAGCAGGAAAGCGATGAAAAGAGGGGTAAGCCATGGGGCAACTGGCTCTGCACCACCATCGTCCAACACAGGACTCCAAGGAATCCAAGAAGTTGATAGTTGAGCCTGCAAGGAGGTCATTATTTAGCAGTTTCTTTGCTTAGTTTATTACTTTAAGAATTGAGACATACATGATATGAGAAGCCCCCAAAGCTACTCTCCTCAGAACCTTTCCCAAAGCTCACCATGACACATACTTAGCTTTTCAAGCAGCTGTCTGATATCAAGGCTCAGACATGTGTGACTCATGAGTCAAGCTTTGGCCAAACCAGTCATCCTCTTGGTTCAGCACATTAGGAACTTTCCTAAGGGACCACAGCACCTTGTAGCCAAATCCCTTAGTCCTGGGTTGTGGTGACTTTCAGGAAGGACACGTCATCTACAAAGCACTGCATACACAGCACCTAGTTGACAGGATCCCTGGCACACAGCTCTGCAATTGTGCTATTCTCACTTTTCCCCAGAGCTTGGCAAACTCTTTGGTCTTGAATGATACTGACTGCTGAGTCCATCCTCTTATGCCAGCTAGAGAAGGAAAAGATAAGAGAGGAGGGGAGAAGAGGGCAGGAAGCATCCAATGCTCCATGTCCTGGGTCTAAAGCAGTGTACAAGATACAGCCAATGTCTCTATGGTATTAATATTCTCATGTGTTGTTCAGTTGATAAACAATGCCCAACTCTTTGGGACCCTATGGTCTGCAGCATGCCAGGCACTTCTGTTCCCCCTTCTCTCCCGGAGTTTGCTCAGACTCATGTCCACTGAGTCAGTGATGGTATTTAACCATCTCATCCTCTGCCACCCCCTTCTCCTTTTGCCTTCAGTCTTTCACAGCATCACGGTCTTTCCAATGAGCCAGCTCTTCACGTCAGGTGACCAAAGTATTGAAGCTTCAGCTTCAGCATCAGTCCTTCCAATGAATACTCAGGGTTAATTTCCTTTAGAATTGACTGGTTTGATTTCCTTGCAGTCCAAGGGACTCTCAAGAGTCATCTCTAGCACCAGTTTGAAATCATCAATTCTTCAGCGCTCAGCCTTCTTTATGGTCCAACACTCACATCCCCACATTCTCATATGGGGGTCATCAAACTTTCTGAAGGGGCCAGAGAGTACAATGAACTAAATGAATTGTTTCCAATTCATGCAATGGATGCTATATAGCAGTGGAAATGAATTAATTAAAAATATGTATTTCAAAATAGATAAATCTCAAAACTTAATGATTAGCAAAATAGCCAATGGCAGCAGGATAGAAATAGCAAGGCCTTCTCTGGCTACTCAATCTAAATTTTCAACTGTCCCATCCCCATCCTGACATCATACCCACTTCTGTGCTTTTTCTTAAATCCTTGGAAGTTATATTATCAAACATACTGTATGTTTTTACTTTCTCTTCTTGTTTATTGTTTCTCTGCTCCTCTAAAAACAAACTCCATGAGGGAAGAAATTTTTGTTCAGTTTCTTATTTTATCTGGTTGTTGTCAACCAAACCATTTTTAATTTTTAAATTCTTGGCATTATAGAACTAAACTGAAATGTAACATTCTGCTCTTACATTTCTTATCAACAAACATAACTATAATTCGTGAGCCAAAAAGCCCAAAACAAAACTAAAAACAGAAAAGCTTGTAAAACTAAATATGAATCGCAGCATTAACAGCTGAACAGAGAAATGTGATTTTTAAATTTTTAGCAAATGATAAACAGTTGTATAGAAACTGAACACTTAGAAATAATTTAAAACCTGGAGATCACTGACCAGAAATCACACAATTTGATTATGTGGACACAGGATAAAAAGTTTATGAGTGAACCTACATTGTTCTAGCTACAGCACCTGCCCTTCTCAGAGGAAAACCTGGCATTGATTAGATTCTGGGCCACACTAACCCTGGCCACAGAATCAGTGATAGCAATCTGCCTTCCAGGACCGCCTTCCATTGGGTCAGCAGTTTTGATCTGGGCCCTGGACATCTGGCAGATCTCATTAATGTTGGTGTCTTGGCCCCTGACTACATAACCAATTAAGCTATTTAGAATGGTGAGTTCGTGGGTGGTTTGACTAAAGGCATCCAAACTTGCCCAATAGCCTTTTATCTCTGGAAAGCTGGAGTCAATTCTGGTAAATCCAGTCTCACCATGCATCACAGCAAAGTGATGCCATCTGGTTCAACGTAGCCATATGGAGTGGAGAAATGGTGTGTTGCCCTTGAACTGAGTAGGCATGTAGTGGTGGTTCCTCTGGGTCATGGGTGGTGTAGGAGTAGCTTTCAGCGTCACTGCACCCACCCTGACAGCCCTCACAGATGACAGAGAGCTATCCGGCACACTCTGGTACAAATGGTCATGACTCTTCATTGTGGGGATCCAGAGAGCATCTCCAGCATGCCCAGGCAGAGCTGCTTGGCACACTCGCTGATAGGGCACAGCACACCAGCGATGATGACGGCCCACTCGGCGAAGCTGCCCAGCATGTTTCCCATCCCCAGTGTTAAAAACAGTGCCTAGCCATAGTAGCCACTCAGTAAGTATCAATATTTGTTGAATTAATGACTAAATAGTGTACCCTGACATTTTTATAAAATCTAAAACATGTGAAAGCACTAAAGATTATTTATAGATACATGTATATGCAGTGAAAAATATTATGCTTGAGGATTGTGTTGTCCAACTCCTTGCAGCTCCCAGCAAAAATACTGGAGTGGGGTGCTAGTACCTCCTCCACGGCATCTTCCCCACCCAGGGATTGAACCTACATCTCTTACAGCTTCTGCATTGGCAGGTGGATTCTTTTTTTTTTTTTTTTCTGGGCACTCAATAAGCAAGGACAGGAATAATTTTATTCAAATCACATATTCTTCCTCCAAAAATATGCCAAAGCATATTCACAACTGCTTACATTTTGAAACAACTCTTACTTTATTTATATATTTGTGTTTGCTTATTTATTTATTTTTATAATATCATTGGCCCCATTTCCCATGCTGTACATTTCAGCCCCATGACTCATTCACTTTGTAACTGGAAATATGTACCTCTTAATCTCCCTTATCTGTTCCCCTCATTCCACCACCCCTAAATCCTTTAGAACCACCTGTTTTTTTCCACTGAATCCATGTGTCCATTTATGTTTTTGTTCTGTTTGTTCATTTGGTTTTTGTTTGGGGAAGATAACCTGGAGAAGAAAATGGCTACCCACTCCAGTATTCTTACCGGGAGAATTCCATGGACAGAGGAGCTTGGTGGTCTACAAGTCTATGGGGTCACAAAGAGTTGGATGCGACTGAGGGGCTAACACTTTCACTTGTTTTGTCTTTATATTTCACATACAAGTGAAATCATATGATAAATGATTATTTGCAATATGATTGTTTCACCATGATTATTTACCATGGCTTATTTCACTCTAGGGCCATCCATATTATCCTAAATGGCAAGATATCATTATTTTTTATGGCTGAGTAATATTAAATTGTGAATAGACATACCCCTCCTCCTCACCCATTCATCTATTCATGGACACATGGGTTGCTTCCATGTCTTGGCTATCCTAACTAATGTGGCAGGTGGACTCTTTACCACTAGTGCCACCCTTAGCAGAGCATTAAATCAAGCACAAGTGCACAGGCCTCACACTCATGAATGTGGCCCTGAGGCCAAGCTTTGAACACAGAACTCCTTAAGTAGCTGAATGACTTAAAAGAATAGCCTATGGAGAGGCTCCTAACTATGCACTACATCCACTCATTTCTTCCACAATAACAGAGCAGTGACTTGGAGCCAAACTGCCCAGGCAGAGTCAGCACTTCTCAAGCCTTGTGGTAAGTGTGGCCCAGTCACTAAGCTCTCTTCAGCAGAATGGAATGGAAGTGACAGGCATGACATGGGAGTAGGAGTGCCCCTCCATGCACTTCCCCCAACTCTGCTGACTGGAACCTGGTTTTGTGGTAACCATGGAGACAAGTTCAAGGATTCAGGATGGCAGAGCCAGAGATAGAAGGCCCCGAGCATGTGTGTGGAGCAGAACCGCCCAGCAGCACAGCCCACTCCCCTACATCATTAGGGGAGTCTGCATCTTCGTTACATTACAGCAGCCTAGTTCAATTGACTTAAGTGGTGTGATAGAAATACCATTTTTGATTCACCCAACAATCAAAAATAGACTCTTACAGACAGATCCAATGCTATAACAACCCCCTAGGACCTATAAACTGGCAGCAATAGGCCCTGGGCCAGCCCCAAAGAAACAACCTGGCTTAGAGGGGAAGTAATACATACATTCCCACCAAAAAACTCAAGCAGCTGCTTAGGATGTTAAAGTTCCTTAACAGAGAAAGCCTGTAAACCTCAGCGTAGAAGAATAGATGTCCTCACAAGTGCTGGAAACCCTCCCAGCAAGCCTGGGATGAGCTGCCATGAGCTCCGCTCCTCACTGATCATTCAGAGCCATTTCTCTAGAGACACAGTAGGCAAGACTGCTGGCCCTGCAATCCAGCTTGGCAGTAAACTGTTCCCAAAGCACATAAGGACCCAAATCCAACCAGCTAGCATCCAGATAACATCTAGAGGAAAAGGATCAGGTGTTATACAACACAGCACATGGCCCAGAGCGCACACACACACACACACTTTTTTGGCAACGGACCTTGGCTTTCATAACCACATTCTACTTGAATTTGCTCAGGAGATTTTTTGGTTTTTTTTTTTTTTTTTTAATAGATACAAGTAATGAATGCCCATGCCTGATATTCCTGTTTTGATGAAAAATGGGTCAGCCATCTGATGGTGCTCAAGCAGAGGGTATCTGACTCTGGACTTGCAAGACAGAAATTTGTAATTTGCCAAAGGATACAGCTATGCCGTTGAGAGGATATTTTCAATAATTAATATTTTTCAACAATATTTAGCGTATTCCCCAAGAAACTTCCGGACCTCTCATTAGAGACTTCATTCAAAATTTAAAGAAGGCCAGAGGGAGACTTCATGTCAGAGGTTGGATCAAGCTCAGGTCTCGATGATCCCAGTCCTGTCTGCAGTCTGCACTCACACCTCCTACTCTTTTCATTTAAAAAAGCACCAGAGAGACAGACCAGTCTCAAGAAAAGGCCAAAAACTGCAGGTATATATTTGTCACGCCCTCTTCTCAAAACATGGTACATCTGTAATAACCACCAAAGAGCCCTGCAGTGCTGAAAACACCAGGAGAAACAAACTTTGGGCCTGAAAGAGCAGGGTTGGCTGGAGACGAGACTGAAGTGATGATGAAACTGTGTGTAGGAGGACTGGGGTAAGGGCGGCCATACCACCTGGAGACAGGCACATGCCCAGGGTCATGCCACAGCCAAGCAGGGAGAACCAGGGCCCAGGGCAGAGGCTGGGGGACACAGAAACGATTTGCCTCTCTGATGCTCTCCAACAGCATGGTTCCCTGGGATATCCCGCGAACAAACATTGTTCATTCAACCTTTTGAGGAGCTGAAAAGAATGGCAGATACAGGCCAAACTGGAAATAAGACAAAAGAACTTATGAAAGCTAAAGAAGCCGTTCAGAATAAAACTCCAGTGCTGACACTCCCTGGAGCTCTGGGAAGAGACTCGCTTAATCCAAGGAGGCCAAACATGAGCTTTCCATCAGGCCAAGGTTGAAAAACAGTGTGCAGAGATAAAACAGGCAGCATTGTTCAGGGACCCGTAACTGTAAAGAGGCGCACAGTTTTCAGAGTGTGACTAAAACTTCAAACATGCAAACCTGGAGGCTTACCATTTCATGAAATGACTTCATTTTGGAGAACATTGATGAAAATGTCACTATTTATGGTTAGCCAGAGCAGGAAAAGGGATGGTGGCCTTTTCTAAAACCGCTAAAGCTGTGGTCAGTGCCAGAGTCAGAGAGAGAACAAAAAAGTTTCACGTCCCTTCACAGCCTGGGCCCCCACTCTCATGGATGCCAGGCATTTGCTTTTTTAACCTGGAATCTGAGAATTTTAAGATCTTCAAACTGATGAAACTGGAGGTTACCAGGACCTTAAGAGTTGTAGATTCTTGGACGTCCCATAACCATGAAATTCCAGAATCTCAGAGTCAGAATTATTGTGTCCAGGGAAGAGACAGCTTCCACCACTTCCTAGCTGTGTGACTTTGGGCAAGATGTTTAACATCTCTATACCTGCATTTCTTCATCTACAAAGCAGAGTAATAATTGTACGTATTCCCTTCTCTGCTCTCAGCCACACGAAAATACAGTAAATCAACAGTATACAACCCAGAAGAGGATCCTCACCAGAACTCTCCCGTGCTGACATCCTGATCACAGACCATCCAGACTCTAGAACTGTGAAAAATAAACAGAAATTTTTTTTGAAGTTATATATATATATTTCCATTTATTTTTATTAGTTGGAGGCTAATTACTTTACAATATTGCAGTGGTTTTTGCCATACATTGACATGAATCAGCCATGGATTTACATGTATTCCCCATCCCGATCCCCACTCCCACCTCCCTCTCCACCCGATCCCTCTGGGTCTTCCCAGTGCACCAGGCCCGAGCACTTGTTTCATGCATCCAACCTGGGCTGGTGGTCTGTTTCACCCTTGATAATATACATGTTTCAATGCTGTTCTCTCGAAACATCCCACCCTCGCCTTCTCTCACAGAGTCCAAAAGTCTGTTCTGTACATCTGTGTCTCTTTTTCTGTTTTGCATATAGGGTTATCGTTACCATCTTTCTAAATTCCATATATATATGCATTAGTATACTGTATTGGTCTTCATCTTTCTGGCTTACTTCACTCTATAATGGGCTCCAGTTTCATCCATCTCATTAGAACTGATTCAAATGAATTCTTTTTAATGGCTGAGTAATATTCCATGGTGTATATGTACCACAGCTTCCTTATCCATTCGTCTGCTGATGGGCATCTAGGTTGCTTCCATGTCCTGGCTATTATAAACAGTGCTGCGATGAACATTGGGGTACACATGTCTCTTTCAGATCTGATTTCCTCAGTGTGTATGCCCAGAAATGGGATTGCTGGGTCATATGGCAGTTCTATTTCCAGTTTTTTAAGAAATCTCCACACTGTTCTCCATAGCGGCTGTACTAGTTTGCATTCCCACCAACCGTGTAAGAGGGTTCCCTTTTCTCCACACCCTCTCCAGCATTTATTGCTTGTAGACTTTTGGACAGTAGCCATCCTGACTGGCGTGTAATGGTACCTCATTGTGGTTTTGATTTGCATTTCTCTGATAATGAATGATGTTGAGCATCTTTTCATGTGTTTGTTAGCCATCTGTATGTCTTCTTTGGAGAAATGTCTGTTTAGTTCTTTGGCCCATTTTTTGATTGGGTCATTTATTTTCCTGGAATTGAGCTGCAGGAGCTGCTTGTATATTTTTCAGATTAATCCTTTGTCTGTTGCTTCGTTTGCTATTATTTTCCCAATCTGAGGGCTGTCTTTTCACCTTGCTTATAGTTTCCTTTGTTGTGCAAAAGCTTTTAAGTTTAATTTGGTCCTATTTGTTTATTTTTGCTTTTATTTCCAATATTCTGGGAGGTGGGTCATAGAGGATCCTGCTGTGATTTATGTCAGAGAGTGTTTTGCCTATGCTCTCCTCTAGGAGTGAAGTTATATTTTTTAAAGGGAAGAGGGAAGAAGGCTGGTAAGAATTTTATCAGGGCTACCTGACCATCCTGTCCAGATGCCCACCTTCCTCTAGGTGTCATGTTCCCATGAACCCATGTCTAGGTCCCACAGCTACCTCCAGTTGACCTTCTTAAAGCAGTTGACCTTCAGTCAACATTCAGTTGACCTTCACTATAAAGCCCCATCCCAGAGACCACCACACTGTTCCAAGGGCTCCTGGAGACCAGTGCCGACCTGCCTTTTCCAGACTCTTCACCATCCTTGGCCCACTTTTCATCCAGCTCCTGATTCTTGATAACGGTGGTGTTCGTGGCTCTATAAACTGCTGCTTTCAGGACTTGGTAAGGATACTTAATCTTGGAAGCCACTACCCTCGGTATGCCTGCTAGTGCTGGCCCAGACCTCTGACTCCTTTCTCCTTGGAGGTCCTGACTCCTATATTAGTTTCCCTGGGTTCCTCAGCTCCCAGCAGTAGCCCACCTATTCAACACCGTCATCATCTAACTCTGGCCCCCTGAATGCAATTTTGCACAGATGGGACATAACAAAACTGTGATTGTACCCCCATCTGAAATTTGTTGCATATATAATGCCTAACAATTTATAGTGAAGTGTACATGATTAATCTCATAGCTCGGGTTTGTTACTTATTTATTATTCCCATTGCTGTCTTTTTAAAAAAGGTTTATTTGGCTGCACCATGTCTTAGTTGCAGCCTACAGGATCTGGGGATCTTGCTTGTGGTATACATGATCTTTAGTTGCAGTTGCAGCATGTGGGATCTAGTTCCCTGAGCAAGAATTGAACCAAGGACCTCTGCATTGGCAGCATGGAGTCTTAGCCACTGGACCACCAGGGAAGTCCCTCCATTGTTGTCTTTAAAAGACCATAATTTAAAAATAACTCGCACCACCAATATTTGGGTTTTATTAAGAAGATGTGCTCAACTCAAGTAGACCCACGCCTGTGGTGCCTCTAACTTGAAAATTTGATTTATTCTCAACTGTTTCTGAGCTTCTACTAAGGGCCAGGGAACATAGCACACACAGGGAAACCAGGGTAAGACACCATCCCAACTTGTGGAGCTCAGAGTCCAGTGGGAAGAAAGACAAGTCCCAGATGGTTATAGCCAGTGTGGACACCACTGAGAGGTACGTAGAGGAGGCACATCTAGTCCAGAGGAGACAGCAGCTGAGCTAATTGTTAAGAATAAAAGAGTAACAAGGAGGACGGGAAGGTAGTGGGAGGCAGGGTGTTTTAAGCAATAGGAGCATTATGTGGAGGAGGGAGACCCTAATTCTGTGCATCAGTTTGTCTAGACATGGTGGTGTGGGATGAATAGGTGCTTCCAGGAGGGGTGAGAAGATAGAGGCAGGCATACCCACATTTTGGTGGGCTTTGTCTTCCTGGCTAAGCAGTTTGGACTTTATCCTGTAATGTACTTTGATTCTTGGTGTACCTAAGAATCAGTGAGGGAGCCCATTTTTAACTGTGGCTCCTGAACCTTGCACATAGAACGTTGGATTCAACAGGTCAGGCAGTGGACCCAGGAATCTGCATTTTAATAACCTCTCCCTCTGCTGAGTAAATCTGATGCAGAGTATGCTTGGGCAGTACTTTTCCAAATACAGTTACAGGAGACATGGAGTCATAGAGGGCTGGCATGATCAAATCTGTTTCAGAAAAGTTGCTCTAGCAGAAAGTACGCATACATGCTCACTCAGCAAAGGCCCCAATCCTTCGATAATCCCCTAGTAACCTTCTGTTGCCCAGGGCCGGGAGCACTCAAAGTTGGCTCTGAAAGAGACAGTCTTCTGAGAAGGGAGTCCACTGGGAAAGTTATGCCTGAGTGCTCCTGGCCTATTGTTCTGAACATTTTGTACCTCCAAACCCAGGGTAACAAGAAGTGCTGGTTGTAAAAGCAGGAAAGCCTTGGGGATCCAGGTCCACTGATGAACTCCTGAATGCTGGAGGACAAAGGCTCTTAAAGGGGCGGATGCCTGGAGCAGACCCATGTCTAGTCTTGCTGGTGCTACAGGAGCTCCTGACAGGACAGAACCTGTGCTCATTTGGTTAATAAAGACCCAGGGGGATTTGGGTGCAGGCCACATCAGCTATTTTCCCCTGGAATGCCAATAATGTCACCTCAGAGAGCTGAACCAATCCTGATTAGCATGGCCTAGTTTCTTGCGGCCAATGGCAATAAATACACTGATAAATATTTTGTGATGGCTACAACAATGACATTCCAACTAAAAGCCACACTCATTTCCTGGAACTGCTGAATCAGTCGAGTGGCAGTTCTGCAAAAACTGCCTTCTTATAACCTGGTGATTCTGACCATGGTAAAACATTCAGGCGGACTGATGCTGGCTGACAGCATAGGAGGCTGGGTGATGTTCACCCCAACTCACCACCCACATGCATCCCTAGATCCAAGCCCCGTGAGCCTTTAGTCCCAGAACCTGTCCACCTTCCCATGCCTCTTTCAGAGCAAAAGTCACATCTCTTCCAAAGCTGGACCATGCTGTGATCTGTAACATTTTGTTTCATATTCTACCATCTCAGAGGGCAAGAACCCAGTCTTGGGCTTCTTCTGGCTCCCTGTGCCAAGCAGCTACTCCAATGAGCAGGTCTGAAATGACCAAGAGACCTCCATGTGGTAGGGCTGGCCCCACTCTTAGCCCCAGCCAGAGTCCTCCCAGCTCAGCTCTGCCGCCGCCCAGGCATCAGACTCTAGCCTGGGACATTTGTTTCCCGAATGCTTCCCGAATAATGCTGTTGGCTTATGCTTACAGGATTGCCCCTTTGCCAGCTGAATCCTGACTAGTATTTTCTAGGATGGAGCCTCAAAAATAGTCTTGTTCAGGTACTTTAGGTAGCCATTGGAAGGTGATTCCATTTAGATCAGGGGGCCTCCCTCAAATATTTTGGCTTTTCTGTGTTAACTTGTCAGTCAGATTCTTGTCTATAAATATTTATTTATCTTAAGTTTATTTATTTATTTTTGGCTGCTCTGGGTCTTCGTTGCTGTGCTCAGGCTTTCTGTATGTGCAGTGAGTGGGGGCTACTCTCTAGTTGAGGGGTGCGGGCTTCTTTCTCCTTGTTGTGGCTTCTCTTTTTGGGAACAGGCTTTAAAGTGCCTGGGCTCAGTAGTTGTGGGGTGCATGGGTTTAGTTGCCCCGCAGCATGTGGAATCTTCCCGGACCACGGATTGAACCTGTGTCCCCTGGCAGACTCTTCACCACTGGGCCACCGGGGAAATCTGCCAAACACATTTAAATATCATTTGTGTGCGTGTGTGTGTGTGTGTGTGTGTGTGTGCACATGAGAGAGAGATCTAATGACTTTTGTGAGTATGTAACTGGTACCCAAAAAGATCTAATCTAATATCTAACTTGATACTATTACTCGAAAGGTAAGTTTCCACATAGGTATCAAAAATATTTATAATTAATGTGTTGCTAGAAAATTGAGTTTGCTGCCTTATCTGGAAGACACAGCTGTTTTAGAATTTCTACCTGGCAAAAACAAAAATTACAACAAAAACTCTACCTATTGGTCCTGTGTGGCCTACTGGCCTAGGATGACCCACAGCATGTTTATATAGTGCCATTAAGGTGGGAATCCAAGATGAGGGGCCCCACTGCCACCCCTCCCAAGTACCTTCAGCTCAGAGATCCTCCTCAAAGATGCACAACCAGTTTTCAGACACCAAATGAAAAAACTGAGTTTCAGGAGACCAGTATTTACACACACACACATAGCTGGGCCGCCCTTCATCTTAAGAGCTATACAAAAGGTTTTGTGTGCACCGGCATGGTCACTCTTAGAGACTGTATTTCAGATGGACTGGGCTGAGTTCTCCCCATTCTCAAATTATCAGCTTAGTTCATAACCTCCAACTACCTAAGCTGTAATAACCACATGGCAAAGCCTGTGACTCTGCAACCCACCCATGGCAAACAGAGAAGGCTGAAAAGACTTAATAGGTTTGGGAGGAGCACTAACATTTGTCAAGTTCCCACTACAAAAAAAAAGCTTTCAAGATTGTCCTGTGAAGTATTTACTCTTACCCCCACTTTTTAGATGAGCCCACTCAAGCTCTAGGAGATTGATCTGCCAAATCCATATAGCTATTGAGAGGCAGAGTAGGATTTGAGCTAAAGTCTGCCTCTCTTAACACCCACATGTTATCTCATCTATTTCATTTAATGTAATTTGCTCTTCTTCACATTATGATGACAATATTATTAGCACTACTTTCCAGGTGAAGAAACTGAGGTTATTTCTGAAATGAGTTTCCCCTCTGGAACACTCAAGCACTTTTCCACACTGTCACAAAGAAGTATTTTTAATATACAAGTCAAGACTCTTAACAGAACACAAAAGAAAAGTTTTTTGAGAACAAGTCCTTCACAGTGATTGCTGAATCTCATCATAGTTCCAAGTAGACTGTCTTCATATAAACCCTCATGATTTAATATTATAACCAAAATGGTAATGATATAATAGCATACAACAAAAGAACCGTGACTTCTAAACCTAAAATTCATGCCTGAAAGAAACTGCCCTCAGCTCCTAAGATTCCTGGCTAAGATGTCTTGGTTGCAAATAACAGAAACCAATCTGACTTAGCATAAATAAAATGTGGTTTTATTGAAAGCATGAAATTCAATAACTGGGGCAAGACAGCTTGCAGGACCTCAGTATGTTCTTAGTTGCTCAGTCGTGTCTAACTCTTTGCGACCCTATAGACTGTAGCCTGCCAGACTCCTCTGTCCATGGGGATTCTCCAGGCAAGAATACTGGAGTGGGTTGCCATGCCCTCCACCAGGGGATCTTCCCAACCCAGGAGTTGAACGCAGATCTCCCACATCGCAGGTGAATTCTTTACCATCTGAGCCACCAGGGAAGCCCAAGAATACTGGAGTGGGTAGCCTATCCTTCTTCAGGGGATCTTCCTGACCCAGGAATCAAACCAAGGTCTCCTGCATTGGAGGCGGATTCTTTACCAGCTGAGCTACCAGGGAAACCTGTAGGGACTTCAGTAAGGGAGTTTAAAAACCCTTCTACAGCTGAGGCAGCTTACATGACTCAATTCCCAACTTCAGGACTCAGGCCAAATTCTCAGAATGAGAAGTGAATGTTTCCAACTAATTCAGCCAGTTATGGAGCTGGGTTACCTGATAGAAACATGGCTGCCAGGACTCACCCATATAAGGGGCAGAGTTTTTAGCAAAGGAAAAGTAGTCATTCCTAATATTTATTCATAAAAATACACATATAACTAACTCCAAATTCTAAGCCCAAAATGGATAGAACAATAGGATGGGGAAAACACCATATAAGAAGTTAGGCAATGTGATTCCTGTTAATTCTCTGCAATGTCTTTGGGCAGTTCCTGCATCTATAAAATCAGGAGTTGAAGTAAATGACCAAGGGTCTTCTAAACCCACCTCAGGTCTAGGTTTCTGTAGATGGTTGGTATAACAGTCATTTCAAGGAGACTTTAATACAGCTATCTGAGGAATGCATATGTTTTGATGAAGCCCAGACTTTGTTTGAAGCTTTTTCCTACAGAAACAAATGAGTGCAACATCTCAAGAATGTCAACATCCAGCCCTGGGAAGGGGGAAGAAAAGATTAACATGCCAATTCTAGGACTTTAGTGCTGGCCCCTCAGACCCCATTTCTAAAGGATCTTCTTTCACGCCTATCTGGTTAATGTTCTATCTGTACTTGGCTCAGCAAGCAGAACACATGACCACAACATCACATTTCTATGCTGGATTTTAGTCAGTACTTTACGTTTGCCTCAAATTAGCTGGGAACCTGATTCAGAGTTGGTGCTGACATTACCCTTGTCTTATGCTGACCCCGAAACTGAGTTCAGCTCCTTATCAATAGAGAGAATAATAAATCAAGGCAATAATAAATCAAAGCATGTTTTGACCACATGCTTTATTCCCTACTGTGCCCTCCACGTCCCTTCTTTCAACCATTCTGTTCTGCTACAACCACAGAACTTGGGTGTTTGTCTAAAACTAAATTAGTTTTCAGCAGAAACCTTTTTAAAATTGTAACATACTTGCCACCCCTACTCACCTGCACTCCGAACCCCCTTTACTCTGCTCTGTCTTTTTTTCCCCAAAGTATTTATCACCTTCCAACATATCATACAACTTATTGTGTATATTCTCCCATCAGACTGTAAGCCCCCACAGGGAAGATATCTTATTGTGGTACATATATAACTGGACTTTGTCCCTGGTCCCTGGCACAGAGCACCTAAGCCCCTGGAATTTCCTGAGTCATAGGAATGTATTTTGTTACTCACAGTGAGCTTCTTTCTGATCATAGTTGAATTTATGCTGATAAGGTAACTAGTGGTGAGGTCCTAGATAGTTTCAGGATGGAGGTTAATGGCCAGAGACACCAACCGTATGATTAGAGGTTTAGAACTTTTAGCCCCACACTCAACCTCCAGGAGAGGAAAAGGGATGAAATTTGAGTTCAGTCACAATGGCCAATGATTTAATCAATTGTGCCTATGTAATGAGACCCTCTATACAAACTAAACAAAAGAGCTTCCCTGGTGGCTCAGAGGTAATGAATCTGCCTGCAAGGCAGGAGACCCAGGCTCAATCTCTGGGGAAGATCTCCTGAAGAAGGGAATGGCTACCCACTCCAGTAATCTTGCATGGAGAATTTCATGGACAGAGGAGCCTAGTGGGCTACAGCACATGGGGTCTCAAAGACTTGGACACAATTGAGTGAATAACACTTTCATTTTCATATAAACTCTGAACAACAGGTTCAGGGCACTTTTCAGTTTGTTGAACAAAACTGCATGCCTGGAGCATGATGTACCCTGACTCCACCAAGACAAAAAATTCTTGCAGTTGAGACCCTTTTGGATCTTGTCTTATGTACCATTTCATCTGGCTATTCATTTTTATCCTTTATGTGTTAGTCGCTCAGTCGTGTCCGACTCTTTGTGACCCCTTGGACTGTAGCCCATCAGGCTCCTCTCTCCATGGGATTTTCCAAGCAAGAATATTGGAGTGGGTTGCCATTTCCTTCTCCAGGGGATCTTCCTGACCGAGGGATCGAACCCAGATCTTCCTTATTGCAGGCAGATTCTTTACCATTTGAGCTACCCAGGGATGCCCTCATCCTTTATAGTAATCCATAATCATCAGTATAAACTCCTGAGTTATGTATGTCACTCTAGTAAATTATCAAATCCAAGGGGGGAGTGTCATGGAGACCTCAAATTTCTAGACAGCCAGGCAGAAGTGCAGGTAACCTGGGGCCCCATTTTGGCTGGCACCTGAAGCTTGGCAGTCTTGTGGAACTGAGCCCCTCACCTGTGGAAAGTGAGTGTTCCTCGCTCAGTCATATCCAACTCTTTGTGACCCCATGGACTGTGGTCTGCCAGGCTTCTCTGTTCATGGAACTCTCCAGGCAAGGATGCTGGAGTGGGTTGTCATTCCCTTCTCCCAGGGCTCTTCAAGACTCAAGGAGAGAAGCCAGGTTTCCTGCATTGCAGGAGGATTCTTTACCATCTGAGCTGCCAGGGAAGCCCTAACCTATGGAGTCTGCGATAACTCTAAGCAATTAGTGTCAGAATTGAACTGTGAACACCCAGATGGTGCTAGATAAGGAGAGAATTGATTGTTATTTTAAAAATGACACACCCAACCTCTTAGAAAAGTGTCTGGTACATAGTAGGCATTCACCTAATATTTACTGAATGAGCAAATGGATAGATGTCATCCTATATAGGACTGCTATTAAAGTTCTCCTGTTTCAACCATCATCTCCTTGGGAGTCCTATTCCTTCCTAATGGATTTTTAACAGTTCAACAAATAAATATTTTGAGGTCCCAACACATGCCAGGCACTGAGGACCCAACATTCATAAAGTTAGCTAGGTGGTAGCAAGCATGCCACTTGATGCCAAAGGTCTTGGAGTTATTCAAGAATTCATGGTTCTTTGCCCACCCCACTAGGATGGAGCCAGACCTTGTGGACAGAAGAGTTCTGGCCCTCTCTGAAACTCAGTCCTCATGGTCCACAGTGATTCTTCAGCTTGCCCTCACAGTCAACAGAATGCAGTCCTGAACATATTCCTCTCAACCTCTGAAGTCTGTATTAAAATCACACATGGAAGACTGGCTCTAAAGTCACAAGGTTTGAGAGTCATTCTTAGCAGGAAACAGATGGAACTCCAAGCCAGCCAAGAGCACAATTCTCTGTGTTTTCAGCAAACAAGCTTCCCCAGGGCATCCAAGAGCCAGCTGAGTTGCTCCCTCCATTTCTTCTTTTAGTTTTTAGCCTCTACACCCAACTCTATGGAGAATTTTAAAATTCCACTCTATATATGACATTCACAAAAACAAATCCAGATAGATGAAAGAGTTTAACTTAAATATACAATCCCTACATTGCTACGAAAGAATCTTAACGTTTAATCTTGGACTGGAGCAGTCCTTTATAAGCAGAACAGAAAGCACAGGAGTAATAAAGGAAAAATTAGAGGGCTTAATTAAATAACTTTTGAAACTTCTTAAGAAAAAATAACAAGACTAACAATGTTAAATATAAACTGACATAAATATTTCAATATAGATCAACAAGAGGGTTAATAGTGATAATACATAAAGAGCTTCTACAAATTATTTGAAGATAAAGGACAGGAGAGCAGAGCTTTCTTTTTGAGGGTGGGCAGAGGTGGAAAAACGGGAAAAGAGCAATGAGGGAGAAGAGAATCCCCCCTTCCACTTGCCCCTCAGACTGAATTTGAGGCCCCCACAAGAGTCTTTAGCAAAGAAGCTCATGAAGCCATTCAGTAGAGAGGTTTGGAGTCTGGGGATCTAAGCAGAACAGCCTTGGGGACCCCAGCGACAGGGGGTGCTTGGCAAACAGTGAGCAGGTGGCCCTTTTCCCACGTCTCCCTGAAGCTCAACATCCCAACTCTGCCAAACAAGAACTGGAAACTTCGGAGCACCAGCACTGGAGGGACCGTCCTTCCCTGTACTCCCGGCTCCCACAGGCTCCTCCTGATGTAACCCAGCACCAAGGCCTACATTGCTGCCTGGGAGAGCAGCCTGACGTCGTGCAGCTGCTGAGCCAGGGACTGCAAGCTCCAGGTGGTGGGCGTGATCATGCGGGACGTGGACAACCCGTGCACGGCCCGGCGCCGGCTGGCAGGCCTGCAAGCGCACCGTGTGTGTGGAGCCCATAGCCTTCACACTGCTGAGCCACTCTTTGCTCATGGTGCTGGGCTCGCACCTGCAGGGCAAGCTCCCAGCCTGGGATAAGCTCCTGACAGGCCAGGCAGTGGTGCTGATGGGGAAGTGCCACTGAGTTCCCTGCCCTGCAGGCCCAGGTCTGCACCTGTCCGTGAATAGGCCTCAGAAGACTGGACAATGTTTTTTAAAAAATGGACACTTTGGAGACATCTGAAAATAGCCCCGCATGGCATGGACTTTGACAGTTGGTTTCTGTTAACTTCTCCAAGCTTCCGGGCAGATACATAAGAAGCAGGGGCAAAGGGAAAATGAGAAATTACCATATGGAGACAGAACCAGCAGACAGGTTTATGAACAGAGGTGAGACACCCTTTGGGGACTTCTAGAAAGAACTGGAGGACATTGTGAGGGCCCTGAGAGCCTGGTTTTACTTGGGATACTACAACAGAAAATGTCTGAACATAAATATACACACACATTTCTTTTAAGTCTGGAGGGATAATGATTTCTTGGAGAAATGGAATTATGAGAGGAGACAAGAAATTCTGCCTTCTATTGTATACATTTCTGGGATGTTTCATTTTTTATAAGAAACATATATTACTTTCACAATAGTAACATACAAAGAGATAGTCCCACTTAGAAAAACAAAAAACACACAGGACATGGCATTTGCCTTTCAAGGATGGCACCCTGCTCGAGAGCATGGCTGGTAACAGTACAAGTCCGAAATCAGTCATCCCCTGTATATTGTGACCTGTGACAGGGATGCATACGAGCTTCCCAGGCCTCAGTGTCTGGAACTGAACCTTGTCTAGGGGCAAAAGTTGGTTTGGTGGCCAGCGTGGAGTGTCAGGGTTAGTGACTACTGCTGGCATAGAGGCCCTAGCTTGTTCTGCCTCGAGATGTCTTAGAAAAACTCATTGTTTGGGGGGCAGTCACCACAGGGTTCAGAGGGTTTCTCTCTCACACATGCTAGTTGCAAGTGAGAGATGGAACCAAAGTCTCATGATCTGCTGCTCTCATGAAAACGTCCAGCACCTTCATCCAGATTCACAAGGCCTGGCCCCTGCCTTCCTCTCCAGCTTCATCTATCTCCTCTTCAAACTTTAAACATACCAAACCAGGTGTGGTCCCCAGAGTGGGCTCCTCTTTCTACCCTTCACCTGCCCCTTCCCTCACTCTTCCATTCCCAGTTGCATTATTACCCCTTGCAGAGTCCTCCCTGAGGGTCCCCGCCAAGGGCCCCCCACCCCGGGTGAGACACCAGCAGCTCTGCTCCTGACACCCTGAAACATCACCACTCCATAGAATGGTTGCTTGATTACATGTCCGCAGCCCCCAGCTGACTGGTGGCTTTTTGTCTGGCAAGAGTAAGAGTGTTACCACCATGGCCTCCAGTTCTTGTCATGAGGCTCCATAAACATTTGCTAAATAAAGAACGTGCTGGCCTGGCCTCACACTGCAGGCATCCTCATGGGAGGACCCTACATGTTCACTGAATCACCTGTAGGCTCTTCACAGTTCCTGAGGGAAGGATGGTGGCAAAACACCAAGAAATAACCGCACTTACTATAATGTCTCTTCGTGGAAGTGAACACAAAAGGAGTTAAATGCTCACAGAGGGGAGGAGAAAAACAAGTATCGATATTAACGCATATATATATATATAGAGAGAGAGAATCTAGAAAGATGGCATTGATGAACCTGTTTGCAGGGCAGCAAAGGAGACACAGCCATAGAGAACAGGCTTGTGGATGGAGGGTGGGACGAATGGAGAGAGTAGCATGGAAACATATACACTGCCATGTAAAATAGATGGCCAGTGGGAATTTGTTGTTTGACTCAGGAAACTCAAACCAAGGCTCTGTGACAACCTAGAGGGGTGGGAGTGAGGGTCACGAGGGAGAGGAAGACATACGTGTACCTATGGCTGATTCATGTTGCTGTATGGCAGAAACCATCACAATAATGTAAAGCAATTATCCTTCAATTACAAATAAATAAATTTTTAAAAATGCTCACAGAGGTAAGTGGGCCTGCAGCCCTCCCACACAAAGTTCTTGGTATGTCAATTTACCAGGAACAAGTGGGAGTCTCAGGCCTGGCAGGGCAGAGAAAAGCACCGTGGGACTGGCGTTCTCACTGTGACTGTGGGCACATACCTTCACCTCTCAGGCCTGGCAGCCCCTGTGTCCGCCCCAGGGTCCGTGGAGTAAAGGCTGGGTCAGGTACTGGCTAAACCCTGGGGGGTGGAAGGAGAAGAGCTGACCAATCTGAAAGGCACATCAGTTGGGCTCCACCCAAACTTGACCTCAGCCCTGGATACAGACCAACCCAAATCCTCCTGCCTTGTACAAATGCTCCTCACAGCAGACATTCAGTCTGGGTCATGGGGCAAGAATCTTACCAAGGCCTTTGCAGCTTTGTACAAACAAGCAAATCTAGACTGAACCAGCACCTTTCCTTTGAGGGGAAGGACACAGGCCTCCTTGCACCCCATTTCTCAGGGTATAAGTTTTACTTGGACTTTATTTCTTCCAAGACCAGGCAGTCACTGGCCCCACAGTGCTGGGCTCTGTCACCAGCCTGAGCCTCCCTCCCTGAGGCAACTCCAGAGCCAAATCCACAGCTAACATCTACCCTGTTTCCAAGGTGCTAGACATGGGAAGCTACTGACTATGTTACAAGGTAGAGCGTGCATGTCCTAAGTCGCTTCAGTTACGTCCGACTCTTTGCAACCCTATTGACTGTAACTGCCAGGCTCCTCTGTCCATGAGATTTCCAGGCAAGAATATTAGAGTGGGTTGCCATGCCCTCCTCCAGGGGATCTTCCTGACCCAGGGATAGAATTGAGTCTTTTATGTCTCCTGCATTGGTAGGTGTGTTCTTCACCACTAGTGCCACCTGGGAAGTGCTATAAGGTAGAGTGGAACACATCTATTCCCACTGACTCCACTGAACTGGGGGACAGGAGAGTTCGTTGATATTTTTCTTCTATTCTGCTACATGCACAGGCTTGGGCATCAGTCAGACCTGGCTTCCAGTTTCAACCTTGCCTCTTTCTAATGATTTGACTTTGGGCCAGTTACCTACCTCTCTGCCACTCAGTTTGAATCTGCCGAGTGCAGACAGAAGGCCTACCTTGGAGGCTTACAAGGCAGAGTTGTTATGAGAATTAAATGAAGCGACATCTGTCAACCACACAGCACAGGGCCTATCTAGTTGCTTAGCAAATGTCAGCGTCTAAACAGCCTGGAAATGTCTGCCAAGAGCAGTGGGGTGTTTTTAAAAGAATTTCCCTATGAGTCATGGTCAGAATTGAATCCTGATCCCACAGCCCGTAAGTCAGGTCTCTTCATGCCACCTCACTCACCGTCCCACAGTTCCAGCTACTTTTGATTAAACAACTGCCGCTGCTGCTGCTGCTGCTAAGTCACTTCCATCGTGTCTGACTCCGTGTGACCCCATAGACGGCAGCCCACCAGGCTCCGCCATCCCTGGGATTCTCCAGGCTAGAACACTGGAGTGGGTTGCCATTTCCTTCTCCAACACATGAAAGTGAAAAGTGAAAGTGAAGCCGCTCAGTCGTGTCCAATTCTTAGCGACCCCATGGACTGCAGCCCACCAGGCTCCTCTGTCCATGGGATTCCCCAGGCAAGAGTACTGGAGTGGGGTGCCATTGCCTTCTCTGTATTAAAAGACTGAGAACTGTAAAAATGGAAATGCACAGCCAAAGACCCAGCCTATTTCTGACCCTCACGGCAGACCCAAACCCCAGGAATCCCCTCAGCTCAGACCTGCTATCTCTTTCTGCCCTGGCAGCACAGCACTGAGGTCACGATACCCAAAGGCAAGTCTCTGACTTGGAGGCTATGGTGCCTCCTCCCCAGTGAGCTTTTCTTTACTCACACTGGGACCTTCCGCATAGTTACTTTTTAATCTCATGAAAAATCCCCACAGCCTGCTTTGCAAAGGGGTAACCACCTGGAAGTAGGGCGCGTATTCAGGATACATGATAACAGACGGCACCTGGAACTGAGAAGCAGGCCCCCAGGTGTCTCTGCCAGCTCTAGGGCAATAAACCTTTCTGTCTCTTTGTGTTAGCTTCAGTTTCTTTTTATTCTTTCTGTCCTTTTTTTTTTTTTTTTAAGTCAAACCAAAGGATCAAAATGAGACAGGCAATAGAGTTAATAAAGACTAACACCCCAAATCTAAGTTAGCTTCCTCAGCCAAACTCTCCCTGAGCTGGTTAATAAACAAGCCAGTGATTAAGCTGCTCTAGCACATTCCATTCTGTAGCCCAGAAGGGATCTTTCCTGCGTGGAGGGACAAAGACACTAGATTTGTAGCTTCTGTCCCTGTTCAGCTTCCCTCCTCCTGTGTCTGCAGTGTGGTGGGTGATGGGACCGCCTCCAACCCCAGGTCATTTCTGGGACACCCCCAGGACCAAAGAGGAGGACCCAGAGACAAAGAGACTGGCCCATGAGGGGATGGTACATGCCTCACACCACGTCTCTGTGGTGTGAGATGGTAATTAATTAATCCTCCTAGTCACCCCATACTACAGGAGCGGTCATTAGTGTGAAGGCTCAGAGGGGTTGGTGGCATGCTCAAAAAGCTGGCAGAAGCAGATCCTAAGCCCCACAGCCTGATGTGGGAGAGTATCAGGTAATGCTGCCTTTACCTTTTTACTACCAAACACAAATGTAGTATTTCCAAAAATTGAGAGATTAATGAGCAGTGCAGTTACGCAGGAAGGTTCAGTAGAAAGGGGGAGGATTTGGAGAGGTCCCGGGCAAGGGGCCAGGCACCCACGTGCTGGGAAGGAGTCTGGTGGGTACAGGAAGTGGGGGCAAGACCAAGCATAGACTTCATTAAGGCAAAATTTTTTTTGCATTCCTGCTGTAATTTATCTAATCTCTAATTTAAAACATGCCTGAACTTGTATAAATGAGTGCTGTTAAAACACCTGTTAATTTTAGTAGCTAGCACTCAGGATGAGAGAGGTATGAGCAGGCAGGGATGGTCCTCCCAGCCAACCTGTGCTGACACCCTGTTCCCTCCACATACTTGCAGTTCTGTGAACAGTGGAGGGTCAGGATAGCTTCCACCATGCAAGCTGTTTAGGCTCCATATCCTTCTAAAAAGAAAATTGTTATTTCCTTCTGCTTTGGAAATTCTGCTGTGCAGATGGTTCCTGCAAGTTTAATTTTTTTTTTTTCTGGCTGGCATTGAGAGAAAATTTTTTGTTGTTGGTTGTCCATTTTAATTGAAGGATAATTGCTTTACAATATTGTGTTGGTTTCTGCCATACATCAACATGAGTCAGCCATAGGCGTACCTACATCCCCTCCCTCTTGAACCTCCGTCCCACCTCCCAACCCATCCCACCCTTCTAGGTTGTTACAGAGCTCCAGTTTGAGTTCCCTGAGTCATAGAGCACTTTCCCATTGGGTATCTATTTTACATATGGTAGTATATTTGTTTTTTAATGATTTCTACAAATCAAATATATAATATTTCTCTTGAAATTGAAGTCATCTGGTGACTAGTTCAAGGTTCAGAACAAGACAGTCCCAGGTTGTCTGGACAAACCAGAAAGGGCAGTCACTGCCTGGCAGAGCCCCGGCGGCTCCCTATGGGAGAACGCTGAGCCTGCATGGTCAGTCCCCAGCTCCCAGACAGCAGGAGTTGCTCCCTCTCCATCACATCCTCAGCCCTGGGTCTATAGCATTCCTGAAATTTCTGCCCTACCCTCAAGTTAGTGCTCTCAATGACCAGGCCAACAAAGCAGGAAGTGCCTGGAGGTGACGGTCATGCTTCATCCTCTCTTCCAAAAGGAAGTGCCTTAATGTCTTCTACGTGCCAAGCAAATTGCTGGGCCCTGGGTTACACCTGCAAGCAAGAGTGTCCTGGCATCATACTTAGGATTATAGACTCTGGAGCTAGACTGCCTGGATTAGAATACCAGCTCTGCCATATATTAGCTACTATTGCCCTGGGCAAGTCACTTAGCCCCTGTGTATCTTAGTTTCCTCAAGTGTACAGTGGTGATGGTGGTGACCTACCTCAGTGACGAGAGGATTAAGTGAATTCATATATTGTTAAGTGTGTTTACACTTCAGTTCCGTTCAGTTCAGTCGCTCAGTCGTGTCCGACTCTTTGCAACCCCATGAATCACAGCACACCAGGCCTCCCTGTCCATCACAATCTCCCAGAGTTTACTCAAACTCATGCTCATTGAGTCAGTGATGCCATCCAGCCATCTCATCCTCTATCATCCACTTCTCCTCCTGCCCCCAATCCCTCCCAGCATCAGGGTCTTTTCCAATGAGTCAACTCTTCACATGAGGTGGCCAAAGTATTGAAGTTTCAGCTTCAACATCAGTCCTTCCAATGAACACCCAGGACTGATCTTCTTCAGGATGGACTGGCTGTATCTCCTTGCAGTCCAAGGGACTCTCAAAAGTCTTCTTCAACACCACAGTTCAAAAGCATCAATTTTTCGGCACTCAGCTTTCTTCACAGTCCAAATTTCACATCCAAACATGACCATTGGAAAAACCATAGCCTTGACCAGACGGACCTTTGTTGGCCAAGTAATGTCTCTGCTTTTTAATATGCTATCCAGGTTGGTCATAACTTTCCTTCCAAGGAGTAAGTGTCTTTTAATTTCATGGCTGCAGTCACCATCTGCAGTGATTTTGGAGCCCCCAAAAATAAAGTTCGACACTGTTTCCACTGTCTCCCCATCTATTTCCCATTAGGTGATAGGACCAGATGCCATGATCTTAGTTTTCTGAATGTTGAGCTTTAAGACAATTTTTCCACTCTCCTCTTTCACTTTCATCAAGAGGCTTTTTAGTTCCTCTTCACTTTCTGCCATAAGGGTGGTGTCATCTGCATATCTGAGGTTATTGATATTTCTCCCAGCAATCTTGATTCCAGCTTGTGCTTCTTCCAGCCCAGCGATTCTCATGATGTACTCTGCATATAAGTTAAATAAGCAGGGTGACAATATACAGCCTTGACGTACTCCTTTTCCTATTTGGAACCAGTCTGTTTTTCCATGTCCAGTTCTAGCTGTTGCTTCCTGACCTGCATACAGGTTTCTCAAGAGGCAGGTCAGGTGGTCTGGTATTCCCATCTCTTGAAGAATTTTCCACAGTTTATTGTGATCTACATAGTCGAAGGCTTTGGCGTAGTCAGTACCCAGTAAGTCCTACAAAGAAGTTAATGTTACAGACTATAGTGATAATGAATTAGACTGCTACAGTAAAATACAAGTGTTCTCTATACCAAGGGTAAGTACAAGATGATCTTGGAGCACACCAAAAGGGTGCATAAACCCGGACTTGGGATGACTTCCAAAGATGTGCTGCTGTGTGCTGTCATCTCCCACTCTTTGCAGCCTCATGGACTGTAGCCCACCAGGCACCTCTGTCCATGTGATTCTCCCAGCAAGAACACTGGAATGGATTGCTATTTCCTTCTCCAGGGGATCTCCCCGACCCAGGGATAGAACCCAAGGGAGAGGGATAGAACTCTTGTGTCTCCTGCATTGGCAGGCGGATTCTTTACCACTAGTGCTCCCTAGGAAGCCACACTCTAAGCAGAGACTTAAGCCATAGGAAGGAGATTTGAGGATAAGGAGAAGAATGTTCCAGATTGAGTGACTTCATGTGGAAAAGTGTGAAGGCAAAAGTCCACACTTTCTTTGATGAGTTTGCTTCATTTAAAAAAATGAAACAAACAGTAGGTCAGTCACTGAGTAACAGCTATCACAGAGTTTGTAACATGCCTTCTGTCTGTTGAAACGTTAATGAACAAACAGAAAATTCAGGTTCTGATCCCCCACAGCAAGTCTGAGCTTAAGGCATCTTTGAAGGTCATACCAACAAGGTCACAATATCTCACAAGTTCTCTTTTTATTTTCAGTAGGAAACAAACAGGAACCTCAAATCTTTAGGTTAATTGAATTATTTCTTGAATGATTTCTGGTCTATAGACTCCCTAAGAGAAGACATTACTGTTTTCACTCCCCACATCACCCCCAGCATACCTTCCACACGGTAGGTATCCAGCAAAAGCCTTTTTTCCTGTTATACTTGAATGCGTTGAATTTTAATTTGCATCTCAATATTTTTTAATAAATGCTTTTTAAATACTGAGAGTTAAAATGAATTCTGCCAATGCCCAATGCTGCTCTTTCCATTCAACTCACAGGAAAGCAAGTTTGGGCCTGCCTCTGATCTCTTAGAGCAGAAAGTTAATCTCCAGGGTGACTTCACCGCAGAGTTGTGTTTTATAGTCAACTGGCAAATCTCAGCATGAACTGAGAACAAAGGTTGGAAAGACAATAAACATACAAATAAGTCAGGATTGTACAAATCAAGTCAGTTCAGAGAACCAGCTGGACTTATGGCTAGTTTGCAATTTTAAGAAAACTACAAAGGGAGAAATCTACCTGGCCAGTAATAATCCTTTTCAGAAGACCAGGATGGTCTTTCTCTTATTAGCAAATGAGGAAGTCTGGATAATAGAAGGAGGAAAAGGATTTTAAATTAATCTATGCCAGGGATTTTCAAACATGTTTTGACTGAGGAGCACTTTGTTCAAACTAAATATTACCAATATATATGAGCAAATAAAAACACAACAAGACAGAGCTTGAAGGCAGGATCCAGACCCCAGTTCTAGCTGTTGCTCTCTTCCCTTCAGTTCAGATCAGTTGCTCAGTCGTGTCCAACACTTTGTGACCCCATGGACTGCAGCACACCAGGCCTCCCTGTCCATCACCAACTCCTGAAGCCTGCTCAAACTCATGTGCACTGAGTCAGTGATGCCATCCAAACATCTCATCCTCTGTCATCCCCTTCTCCTCTCACCTTCAATCTTTCCCAGCATCAGGGTCTTTTCCAATGAGTCAGTTCTTCACATCAGGTGGCCAAAGTATTGGAGTTTCAGCTTCAACATTGGCCCTTCCAATGAATGTTCAGGACTGATCTCCTTTAGGATGGACTGGTTGGATCTCCTTGCAGTCCAAGGGACTCTCGTGTCTTCTCCAACACCACAGTTCAAAAGCATTAATTCTTCGGCCCTCAGCTTTCTTTATAGTCTGACTGTCACATCCATACATGACTACTGGAAAAGCCATAGCTTTGACTAGATGGACCTTTGTCAGCAAAGTAATGTCTCTGCTTTTTAATATGCTGTCTAGGTGGGTTATAGCTTTTCTTTCAAGGAGTAACTGTCTTAATTTCATGGCTGTAGTCACCATCTGCAGTGATTTTGGTGCCCAAGAAAATAAAGTCTGTCACTGTTTCCATTGTTACCCCATCTATTTGCCATGAAGTGATGGTATGCCATGATCTTCTTTTTTTGAATTTTGAGTTTTAAGCCAGCTTTTTCACTCTCCTCTTTCACTTTCATCAAGAGGCTCTTTAGTTCCTCTTCACTTTCTGCCATAAGGGTGGTTATCATCAGCGTATCTGAGGTTATTGATTTTTCTCCCAGCAATCTTGATTCCAGCTTGTGTTTCATCCAGTCCAGCATTTCTCATGATGTACTCTGCATATAAGTTAAATAAGCAGGGTGACAATATACAGCTTTGATGTACTCCTTTCCCAATTTGGAACTAGTCCGTTGTTCCATGTCCGGTTCTAACTGTTGCTTCTTGACCTGCATACAGATTTCTTAAGAGGCAGGTAAGGTGGTCTGGTATTCCCAACTCTTGACGAATTTTTCCACAGTTTGTTGTGATCTACAAAGTCAAAGAAGTGCAGTCTACCCATGAGCACTTCTAAAACTTCCCATTGTGGTCAAACTTCCCTGGCCCTGCCATTGTGCAGTAGGAAGACCTGAGACTGAGAAAAAACACTTGACTTGTCCAAGGCCACACAGAGGCACCAGGATGAGTTCCTGGGTCGACTTAATCCAAGTTCAGTGACCCTTCCCCTGCACCACGCAGAAGGTAGGGAAAATTTGGTTCTAAATGCAGAGGGGTGGCTGATGGGAAGGAGATGGAGCACGAGAGGAGAAGGAGTGCCCTGTCAGATGCACAGAGCAAGAGAGTGGGGCAAAGCCATGCAGCAGCTCCTGGCTGTTTGGAGGCTCCAAGATACCTGCTGAAATGAGAAGACACCACATCCTGTCTTTTGGCTGGGGCACTAGCCTGTGATGATTTACTCACATGGTCAAGTCAACAGACGTTAACTGAGCATCTGCTATAACATTATATTCCCAGGTGCTGGGAAACCTGCTGAATACAGTGATACAGAGACAATTAAGTCTGTCATGCCACAAAAATGAGTAAGTCACCTCTTCATCCCAGGTACTCATGGTCGAGTACAGAAAACAGATTGGAAACCCTAACTAGAGTGTGAGACTGCTGCGTGGACCTACAGGGTAGCTACACAAGGGAAGGGGAGAGAGAATTCACTGGGAGAATCAAAGATGCCCAGGAGAATAGACAGCCACACAGGCTTTCCAAGGATGAGTTTGTCTGCAGGTGGACAGGCGAGGAGACACATCTGGTTCAGAACAGAGAGAGCAGAGAAATAGGTTTCAAACAGTGGCAAAGATGCTCATTTGCAGTTGAGAAAGATCACTGAGGTGGCACTGTGGAAATTCACAGCATGAAGAGGCTCTGCACTGGTTGAACTGAGGGGACTCAGAGTAGGAATGGAAAACAATGGTGGTTTTCACAAGGAAACTCAGCATAAGGAGTAGCAGTGATAAAAATGACAGGAGGGTTCCCTAGCTCCCGTGGTTCCTGAGAACTGTAGAAGGTGGTACCATCACAGATAAAGAGTTTCAGAGAGGAAATAAGGAGCCAGCTTCAGTGGGCAGGAGTTCAAGGTGCTGGTGGGCCCACCAAGTGAAGATATCCAATGGGGAGATAGGTGTAGGGGTCTGATGGTACACACAGCACAGACTGAGTTCGTTCCTCAGCTTAAACTTCTAAAGGAAAAGGTGTCACCTATTTCCCCTACATGGGGCTTCCGAGGTGGCTGAGTGGTAAAGAATCTGCCCGCCAATGCAGGGGATATGGGTCCCATCCCTGGGTCAGGAAGATCCCCTGGAGAAGGAAATGGCAACCCACTTCCAGGATTCTTGCCTGGAGAATTCCACGGACAGAGGAGTCTGACAGGCTATAATCCATGGGATTGCAGAACAGTCAGACACAACTTAGTGACTAAAACAATGACAAAAGCATTTCCCCTGTATGCCACAGAGCTTGTTTTAGCCCTCTGCTCTGAGGGCTTTTCATAAGTAGAATTTTCTGAAGTTCTGTGTTGGTTGTTTCCTTTTTCCCTAAGCTATCTAGTTGAATCCAAACCCTATCAGCTTTTACCACAAGTTAGCTGGGGAATGCAGCCACACCCCAGAGATACTGGCTTCCTCTATTACATCTGAATTAGGAAGCAACTTTATTTTAAGCAATAATAAAATTATACAACACTGAAAAATACAGAGTATATATCCAGTTTAGCTTTGTCCCACCCATTCCTTTATGGAATAAATTTATCACCATTTTCAAGCAAGAAAAGAAATATATGAAGAAGGTAAATGTACAGGTCCCAAGACAGGGAACCCTGCAATTACTCAGAACTGAGTTAGGTACTTCGTTAACTTTCAATCAATATATCTGTACCAAGTAACTTAAGGTGCTGAGACACAATACCCAAAACCATGGGAGATACTAAAAATAGAGAAAGCCTAAGACATAGAACATCAGCTCCAGGAGTTGATAATTAATTGACTAGATAATCAAGTACCAAAATGAAAATGTAAGGATAAATGGAACAAATGTCAATAGAAATTAAATGCCACAAAAGTTCAGAGGTAGGAAATAGAAAGTTTAATCAGAGTAATGAGGAAACATTTCACAGAGGAGAGGTGCGATCTCAACTTAGTGTTGAAGGATGAGCTGAGTTTGAACAAGCTTGGTGGCTCAGACAGTAAAGTGTCTGCCTACAGTGTGGGAGACCCGACTTCGATCCCTGGGTCAGGAAGATCCTCTGGAGAAGGAAATGGCAACCCACTCCAGTACTCTTGCCTGGAAAATTCCATGGACGGAGGAGCCTGGTAGGCTACAGTCCATGGGGTCGCAGAGTTGGACACAACTGAGCGACTAAACTAAACTAAATAAAGGAGACGGCCACTAGGATGGAGGGAGGGAATGGACTGAAGGTGCAGCATGGGTACCACCAAGTGTTTCAAGACCAGAGAATAGGTGATTCTGGTCAGAGCAGAGTGTCCACACATAGGAGCGACCTAAGTGGGACTGGAGGGGGTCTGAGGGCCCTGACTCCAGATGGAGGAGATCATGGGACATCCTAGAAGGGACTCTAAGCAGAAAAGGACATGGGGCATCAGAAAGGTGGGAATGGGGACAACCAGAAGGATTGCAAACTGATCACACCTGAGGGAGAAGAGCATGAGGGTGTGAGAGCAGCAGAGCAGAACAGAGGTGAGAGTGGCTTTGTGAGGAAGAGAGTGTGTGAGGTAGGTCTGGAAGACTGGGCTATTTGAGATGTTGAGATGGAAGAACAAAACCAAAGAGGCTGAAAAATGTAGTCCGTATGAGGAAAAGTATAAAGTGCAGCTGCCTTCGTTGTAGGGCACGACTAGGAAGTCAGCGGCATGAGACAAAAGGCAGACTGGACCTGGGAGTTGCTGGCCTACAGAGAATTGGACTTTGTTCAGAGGGCAGTGAGAGTCCCTGGCAGTGGTTGATAAGGGGATGTACTGGATCAGAAGCTGTGTGTGAGGAATGCTAGGTGATGATAGATAGCTTCACAGCTTAACAGCCAGCAATATTCATAGCATTTCGATTGATAGCAAAGGTCAAGATGGATGAGGGCGAGCTACTGAAGCTACCCAGGCACAGGCCGAGCTGACCTCAACAGGAATGCTGGTGCTGAGAAGAGTGAGAGGGAGGGATGTGAAGGACGTTTGGAGGCCTTACCTGAAAGTCTGAACATGTTATGGGAGAGAAGGTTTGAAACAAACATCCTGACAGACCTGCTTCCATGAGCTGTGAACTATGCCAAAATAATGTTCATATCAATGATATCTGAACTTTCCAAGTATAAGCATCCAAATCTGGCTATTTTTTAAATCCTCCCTACACACATGCTTGAAAGGTACTCTGAGTATAGTAAGAATTTCTAAAACACTCTTACACTGTGAGACTTATCTTTATAGAAAAATCAAGTAAAACATATTGGTGCAGCTTAAAGAATTATTGTAAGGTGAACCCCTGTGTAATCTCTCCCAGGTCAGGAAATAAAATGTACGCAGCACCCGGAAACCAGCTGTATGCACCTCCCAATTGGAAACCCCGCCTTCACTTTCCTAAATTTTGTGACTACCGTTCCCTTCCTTTACTTTCTACTTCCAACATATGCATATGCATCTTCGACTGCGTGGTATATTGTAGTTTTGTCTTCCATCAGTGGAAGGAATAGAAAGAGTAGGAGCAGACCTAATCTACAATGATCAAAACACTATGGTATTAGCATAAAAGCAGACACGTAGACTAATGGAATAGATTAGAAAGTCCATAAATAAACCCATATGTACATGATCAATTCATTTACAACAGAGGGGCCAAGAATACATAATGGAGAAAAGACAGTAGTCAACAAATGATGTTGGGAAAACTGCACAAGCAAAAGAATGAAACTGGACTGCACTTTTACACCATATGCAAAAATTACTCAAAATGGATTAAAGAGTTGAAAGAAAGACCTGAAACCATAAAACTCCTAGAAGAAAACAGGCACTGATATCAGGCAGCAAGACAAAAAAATCAACAGTTGAGACTACAGCAAACTAAAAAGCTTGACAAAGGAAAGCATCAATAAAATGAAGTCAGCCTACTGAATGAAAGTAAATATTTGCAAATCACATACCCAATTAGGAGTTAACATCCAAAATATGTAAAGAACTCAATCAACTCAACCACAAAATAGCGAAGAATCCAATTAAAAAATGGGCAGGGACTTCCCTGGCAGTCCAGTGGTTAAGACTCTGTGATTCTTCTGCAGGATGGCACAGATTTGATCCCTGGTTGATGAACTAAATAATTAGTTAATTAATCAATCATTTAAATGGACAAAAGATCTGAATGGACAGCTTTCTAGAGGAGACACACAGTTGGCCAACGGACACATGAAAAGATACTCAGTATTACTAATTAGCAAGGAAATGTAAATCAAAACCACAATGAGATATCACCTATACCTGTTAGAATGTCTATTATCAAAAATCCCCAAAATGACAAGTATTGGTGAGGATGTGGAAGAAAAGGAACACTTGGGTACTGTTAGTGAGAATGTAATTGGTTCAGGCACTATGGAAAATATTATGAAGTTTCTTCAAAAAGTTAAAAATATAAATATCATATGATTTAGCAACTCTACTTCTGAGTATTTGTCCAAAGAAAACAGAAACAGTAACTTGAAAAGATATATGCACCCCTCTTCTCATTGCAACATTATTTACAGTCACCAAGATATGGAAATACTCTGTGTTGTCGATCGTGGATGAATAGATATAGAAAATGTAATATGTATATACAATAGAATATTTTTCAGTAATGAAAAAAGAACGAAGTTTTGGCACTGTGACAACATAAATGGACCTCAAGAGTATTATGTAAGTGGAATAAGGTAGACAAAGACCAACAAATACCATATCATTTCCTTATATGTGGAATCTAAAAAGAACAAAGCAAAACTCAGGCTCATAGGTTCAGAGCATGTTGCCAGAGGCAGGGGTTGGGGAATAAGTGAAATGGGAGAAGGGGGTTAAGAGATACACACTTCCAGTCTTGGGTCTTGGGCTCTCAAGGAGGAAATAAGGGTCTGAAACTCTCAAGGAGGAGATCAGTCAGTTCAGTTCAGTTCACTTGCTCAGTCGTGTCCGACTCTTTGCGACCCCATGAATCGCAGCACGCCAGGCCTCCCTGTCCATCACCAACTCCCGGAGTCTACTGAAACCCATGTCCATTGAGTCAGTGATGCCATCCAACCATCTCATCCTCTGTCATCCCCTTCTCCTCCTGCCCCCAATCTGTCCCAGCATCAGGGTCTTTTCCAACGAGTCAACTCTTCACATGAGGTGGCCAAAGTACTGGAGTTTCAGCTTCAGCATCAGTCCTTCCTAGGAGGAGATAGGGGTATGGAATTCTCAAGGAAGAGGAAAGGACAAACATTTTCTTTTTCTCTACACTCCTTAGTCTTAGTCACATAAAACATTCTTTTCTTTAAAGTGATGATTACAACAGAGGATGAGATGGTTGGATGGCATCACCAACTCAATGGGCATGAGTTTGAGTAAACTCCAGGAGTTGGTAATGGACAGGGAGGCCTGGCGTGCTGCAGTCCATGGGGTCACAAAGACACGACTGAGCCACTGAACTGAACTGAACTGATGATTACACAACAAACAACTCAGTTTAAACTCTGTACCAAGGATTATATAACAACAATGTGTCCTGCTTGAGGACAATTTCTCCTTCCTGAAAACCTCTGGCTAATCCTGTTATCTTAAAATGTAAATTATGGGAGTGGGTCTGGTAAGATCTTTACAACCTTGAGACATTCTTTTGATTTATTGTAATAACTAATTAAAAAATATATAACTCCCTTGCTAAAGACTATCAGGGGGGCACTCTCCATCCCCCTTCTGATGTTTATGTCAGAAGCTTCCCCTGTCCCTTTTCATACTTTAATAAAACTCTGCTACACAAAAGCTCTTGAGTGATCAAGCCTGGTTCCTGGTCCCAAACCTAAATCTTCTTTGGAGGTCAAGAATGCAACACTGTTCACCGTAAGCTATCATTAATAATACTACATTGCATATTTGAAAGTTGATAAAAACACTAGATCTTAAAAGTCCTCATTGAAAAAATTATAATTATTTATGGTGACAGACCATCCCAAAGAAAAAGAAATGCAAAAAAGCAAAATGGCTGTCTGAGAAGGCCTTACAAATAGCTGTGAAAAGAAGAGAAGGGAAAAGCAAGGGAGAAAAGGAAAGATATACCCATTTGAATGCAGAGTTCCAAAGAATAGCAAGGAGAGAGAAGAAAACCTTCCTCAGTGATCAGTGCAAAGAAACAGAGGAAAACAATAGGATGGGAAAGACTAGAGATCTCTTCAAGAAAAGTAGAGATACCAAGGGAATATTTCATGCAAAGATGGGCTCAATAAAGGACAGAAATTATAGGGACCTAACAGAAGCAGAAGATATTAAGAAGAGATGGCAAGAATACATAGAAGAACTGTACAAAAAAGATCTTCACGACCCAGATAATCACGATGGTGTGATCACTCACCTAGGGTCAGACATCCTGGAATGTAAAGTCAAGTGGGCCTTGGAAAGCATCACTACGAACAAAGCTAGTGGAGATGATGGAATTCCAGCTTAGCTATTTAAAATCCTAAAAGATGATGCTGTGAAAGTGCTGCACTCAATATGTCAGCAAATTTGGAAAACTCAGCAGTGGCCACAGGACTGCAAAAGGTCAGTTTTCATTCCAATCCCCAAGAAAGGCAATCCCAAAGAATGCTCAAACTACTGCACAATTGCATTCATCTCACATGCTAGCAAAGTAATGCTCAAAATTCTCCAAGCCAGGCTTCAACAATACGTGAACCGTGAACTTCCAGATGTTCAACCTGGTTTTAGAAAAGGCAGAGGAACCAGAGATCAAATTGCCAACATCCGCTGGATCACTGAAAAAGCAAGAGAGTTCCAGAAAAACATTTATTTCTGTTTTATTGATTATGCCAAAGCCTTTGACTGTGTGGATCACAATAAACTATGGAAAATTCTGAAAGAGATGGGAATACCAGACCACCTGACCTGCCTCTTGAGAAACCTGTATGCAGGTCAAGAAGCAACAGTTAGAACTGGACATGGAACAGACTGGTTCCAAATAGGAAAAGGAGTATGTCAAGGCTGTATATTGTCACTCTGCTTATTTAACTTATATGCAGAGTACATCATGAGAAAACACTAGGCTGGAGGAAGCACAAGCTGGAATCAAGATTGCTGGGAGAAATATCAATAACCTCAGATATGCAGATAACACCACCCTTATGGCAGAAAGTGAAGAAGAACTAAAGAGCCTCTTGATGAAAGTGAAAGAGGAGAGTGAAAAAGTTGGCTTAAAACTCAACACTCAGAAAACTAAGATTATGGCATTTGGTCTCATCACTTTATGGCAATAGATGGAGAAACAGTGGAAACAGTGACAGACTCTATTTTTTGGGGCTCCAAAATCACTGCAGATGGTGACTGAAGTCATGAAATAAAAAGACACTCCTTGGAAGAAAAGCTATGATCAACTTAGACAGTGTATTATAAAGCAGAGACATTACTTTGCCAATAAAGGTCCATCTAGTCAAAGCTATGGTGTTTCCAGTAGTCATGTATGGATGTGAGAGTTGGACTATAAAGGAAGCTGAGCACTGAAGAATTAATGTTTTGAACTGTGGTGTCGGAGAAGACTCTTGAGAGTCCCTTGGACTGCAAGGAGATCCAACCAGTGAATCCTGAAGGAAATCAGTCCTGAATATTCATTGGAAGGACTGATGTTGAAGCTGAAACTCCAATACTTTGGCCACCTGATGCAAAGAGCTGACTCATTTGAAAAGACCCTGATGCTAGGAAAGATTGAAGGTGAGAGGAGAAGGGGATGATAGAGGATGAGATGGTTGGATGGCATCACCGACTCAATGGACACGAGTTTGAGCAAACTCCAGGAGCTGGTGATGAACAGGGAGGCCTGGCATGCTGCAATCCATTGGGTTGCAAAGAGTCGGACACGACTGAGTGGCTGAACTGAACTGAACTGATGGTGACAAACATTAACTAGACTTATTGTAATGATCATTTCACACTATATACAAACACTGAATCATTATATTGTACACTTGAAATTCAATTTTATCTCAATTTTAAAAAACCAGATCCAAATATGTGTATGAATTAGATGATACCTATTTCATATCATTTATCAAAATAAATTATAAATGCACTAAAGATTTAGTATAAAAACCAGAGCAAGAAAAGTACTAGAAGAAAACAGAGGGAGATATTTATGTTATCTTGAAAGGCCTTTCTAAGGATAATACCAAAGGCTGAGACCATAAAGGAAAAGAATGCCAGATTTGTCTATTAGAAAAAAGTAAAAATCTTCAGTAAATCAACAAGCACAGTAACCAATACTAAAGAGAAAATGCCCAAAGGGAAAATTATATGTGACATCATACTAGCAAAGCAGTTGTGTCCATAGTTCTTACAAATCAGTAAGAAAATAAAACAGTGGGGAAAGTAGCTAGGGCAATGTCTAGGTTAGCTGTGTGTGCTATGTGTGACGTCGCTTCAGTCATAATCTGACTCTCTGCGATCCTATGGACTGTAGCCTACCAGGCTGCCCTGTCCATGGAATTCTCTGGGCAGGAATAGTGTAGTAGGTTGCCATTTCCTCCTCCAGGGGATCTTCCCAGGGATCAAACCTGCATCTCTTAGGTCTCCTGCATTGGCAGGCAGGTTCTTTGCTGCTGGAACCACCTGGGAAGCCCTTCTAGGTTAGCTATTGCCACAGAAATGATTAATAATAAAGAGGCCCAGAATACAGTGGTGTAAAAAGACGTTTATTCTCACTTATGACAAGCAGGTCAACTTAGGTTGTCTGGGCACTGGGCTGAGTCCAGGCAGAGTCCAGGCGCGTGCCTTTTATTTCTCATGCTTCTGGCAGCAGGCTGGCCAGAGCGTGTTCTTCTCGAAGAAATGGCAGAAGACCAACAAGCATTTCCCACCACCCAAGCACAGTTTAGACCTTTAGTCACGTATCTCCTGCTAACATTTTGTTAGCAAGTCAGATGGCAAAGCCTAACCTTAATTGGTTGTGTAAATAGACTCCACTGCAGTGGGAGGGTGGATAATCAATATTTGATGATGGCAAGTGCCATAGACTGAATGCTTGTGTCCCCAAACCCAATTCATATGATGAAATCTAATCCCAATGTGATGGTATTAGGAGGTGGGGCTTTGGGGCTCCACCTTTATAAAAGACACCCCCTGGGAGTGCTCTTGCCCCTCTGCCATGTGAGAACACAGGGACAAGAGGGTATCTACAACTAGGAAGCAGATCCTAAATCTGCCAGTGCCTTGATCTTGGACTTCCTAGTTTCCAGAACTGTGAGAAATAAACTTCTGTCATAATAACTAATTCCAACAGCCCAAATGGTCTAAGACAGCAGGTATCAACAGGCCATTACTGGAAAAACATGGACAAATGACCAATTAGTATGTGAAAGAGCAAGCAACATTATTCATATGGAAAAATACAACTCTTAAAAAATATATAATTTGTGGCTTATCAGATTGGCAATTACAAATTGACAACATCTAACATGAGTGACGATGATCCCTCGGTACTCTTTTGGTGAGACTGTAAATTGGTATCATCCTTTATATCAACATTTATAATATATACTCCTATGATTTGCAATCTTACTTTTAGAAAACTATTCTACATATTTAACAGTACAACAGCCTAACAATGTATCACAAGAATATTCAATATAAAGTAGTTTGTAATAGCAAAAAATTAGAAATAGTCCTAATCCCAAAAATAAGGGATGTTAACAGGACATAGAATTACACGAGAAAGCAGAATTTAGGAGACCATTTTTTAAATGGAGATAATAAAAGAAATGCTACTAACCAGCATTGTCAGGAATATATATAATACATTTTATGTTGTGCATATTTGTTAACATAAAAATATTCACAATATAGTAAATAGAAATAGATTATAAAACAATTCAAACAGTATGATCATGTTTTAAAAATGAAGATATATAAATATGCAAAAAACATCTAGCCAGTGACATATAGTAATGGTGATTTGGGGTGGTAAGATTATGGATTTTATTCCTTTTTTCTTTGTATATTTTAATCTTTTATAATAAACAGGTATTAATTTTATCATAAGAAATGTAGGTTAAGATGCTAACAATGCTTTAAAATAATTTTAATAACACTGGAGAATGTTTGCTATGATGTTAAGGTGAAAAAAGATATATTTGTTGAGACGAAATGAGTAATAGTCATGTAAAAATATGTGTTTAAAAACCAATGTAGATATGTTTGAGTAGTATAAATTATTTTTTCTACTTTTCTGCATATTATAAATGTTCTGTGCTAAAATACATTCTAATTATAATGAAAAAATATTTTTAAAGACAATTTAAAGACAAAATAATTTAGGATCCCTTAACAAATTGAATTGTATCTGCAGTCAGATGTCAAAAAAAGATACATATACAAGTCCAATGGTTTTCAAGTTGTAGTGACCATAGGAGACACCTGGAAGGCTTGTTTAAAAGGCAGATTTCCTTCCCTTGCATTCCTATATGCTAACAATGAGAAAACAGAAAGAGAAATTAAGGAAACAATACCATTCATCATTGCAACAAAAAGAATAAAATACTTAGGAGTATATCTACCTAAAGAAATGAAAGACCTATATATAGAAAACTATAAAACACTGATGAAAGAAATCAAAGAGGACACAAATAGATGGAGAAATATACCGTGTTCATGGATTGGAAGACTCAATATTGTGAAAATGGCTATACTACCCAAAGCAATCTATAGATTCAATGCAACCCCTATCAAGCTACCAACGATATTTTTCACAGAACTAGAACAAATAATTTCACAATTTGTATGGAAATACAAAAAACCTCGAATAGCCAAAGCAATCTTGAGAAAGAAGAATGGAACTGGAGGAATCAATCTGCCTGACTTCAGGCTCTGCTACAAAGCCACAGTCATCAAGACAGTATGGTACTGGCACAAAGACAGAAATATAGATCAATGGAACAGAATAGAAAGGCCAGAGATAAATCCATGTACCTACGGACACCTTATCTTCGACAAAGGAGGCAAGGATATACAATGGAAAAAAGACAACCTCTTTAACAAGTGGTGCTGGGAAAACTGGTTAACCACTTGTAAAAGAATGAAACTAGAACACCTTCTAACACCATACACAAAAATAAACTCAAAATGGATTAAAGATCTAAATGTAAGACCAGAAACTATAAAACTCCTAGAGAACATAGGCAAAACACTCTCTGACATAAATCACAGCAGGATCCTCTATGATCCACCTCCCAGAATATTGGAAATAAAAGCAAAAATAAACAAATGGGACCTAATTAAACTTAAAAGCTTTTGCACAACAAAGGAAACTATAAGCAAGGTGAAAAGACAGCCCTCAGATTGGGAAAATAATAGCAAACAAAGCAACAGACAAAGGATTAATCTGAGAAATATACAAGCACCTCCTGCAGCTCAATTCCAGGAAAATAAATGACCCAATCAAAAAATGGGCCAAAGAACTAAACAGACATTTCTCCAAAGAAGACACACAGATGGCTAACAAACACATGAAAAGATGCTCAGCATCACTCATTATCAGAGAAATGCAAATCAAAACCACAATGAGGTACCATTACACACCAGTCAGGATGGCTGCTATCCAAAAGTCTACAAGCAATAAATGCTGGAGAGGGTGTGGAGAAAAGGGAACCCTCTTACACTGTTGGTGGGAATGCAAACTAGTACAGCTGCTATGGAGAACAGTGTGGAGATTTCTTAAAAAACTGGTAATAGAACTTCCATATGACCCAGCAATCCCACTTCTGGGCATACACACTGAGGAAACCAGATCTGAAAGAGACACGCGCAACCCAGTGTTCATCGCAGCACTGTTTATAATTGCCAGGACATGGAAGCAACCTAGATGTCCCTCAGCAGATGAATGGATAAGGAAGCTGTGGTACATATACACCAGGGAATATTACTCAGCCATTAAAAAGAATTTTTAAAAAGAATTTGAATCAGTTCTAATGAGATGGATGAAACTGGAGCCCATTATACAGAGTGAAGTAAGCCAGAAAGATAAAGACCAATACAGTATACTAATGCATATATATGGAATTTTAAAAGATGGTAATGATAACCCTATATGCAAAACAGAAAAAGAGACACAGATGTACAGAAAAGACTTTGGGACTCAGTGGGAGAAGGCGAGGGTGGGATGTTCAGAGAGAATAGCATTGAAACAAGTATACTACCAAGGGTGAAACAGACCACCAGCCCAGATTGGATGCATGAGACAAGTTCTCAGGGCTGGTGCACTGGGAAGACCCAGAGGGATGGGATGGAGAGGGAGGTGGGAGGGGGGATCAGGATGGGGAACACATGTAAATCCATGGCTGATTCATGTCAATGTATGGCAAAAACCACTACAATATTGTAAAGTAATTAGCCTCCAACTAATAAAAATAAATGAAAAGAAAAAAAAAAGAAAATGACAATCAAAATAAATAAATTAAAAGGCAGATTTCCTGTTCTCATCCCCTAAACCTGCCAGTCTTTGATTTCTACTATATAATGGTATTTGACAGTCCCAAATAGTGTTGGGACTTCCAGGTGGCTCAGTGGAAAAGAATCCTACTGCCAATGCAGGAGCCACAGGACACTTGGGTTCTATCCTTAGCTCAGGAAGACCCCCTGGGGGAGGAAACAGCAACCCACTTCAGTATTCTTAGCTGGATAATCCCATGAACAGAAGAAGCCTGGCGGGCTACAGTCCACTGGGTCGCAAACAATCAGACTATACTGAGCATACAGATGCACACACACAAATAGTGTAATATGAATATCTTAACTCAGTCTCTTCTTTTTTTATGTGTTTTTAAATTTTATTAAACGTATTTTCAGTATTTACAAAATAAGTATCTGATTTTCAATTTAAAACTATTAACATGATGATTTATACTGGTAGAATTTCTTTTTTAAAGTATTTGTTTATCTGCTTTTGGCTGTGCTGGGTCTTCATTGCTGCCTAGGCTTTTTTCTAGTTGTGACAAGCAGGGACTACTCTTCATCTCAGCGTGTGTTCTTTTTATCGCTGTGGTTTCTCTTGTCTTAGAGCACAGGCTCTAGGGCACATGGGCTTCAGTAGCTGCAGCGTGTTGGCTCAGTAGTCGTGGCTCACAGGCTCTAGAGTGAGGGCTCAACAGCTGCGGCACATGGGCTTACTCGCTCCATGGCCCTGCTGCCTTGCTCCCTGGGCACCTGATTCCCCAGCAGTGCAGAGTTTTCTCCAAGCCCTTCAGTTTCTTAGTAGTAATTTGTCATTTAATGACAAACATGCTTATCTTGGGCTGGAGGCATCATTGAGAACACTTAAGACAGAATCTAGGTTTCCACATTTCACCACGCACTGATGCTTGGACTTGCTGCGAATGACCACCAATCCCCAAACCAATAAGCCACAATTTAATGAAAGCCCAAAGTTGGCTCAACACTAGTCAGATTTCAAATATAACTTGTACAGAGTTAGCAAGTATTAGCAAGTTTCAAAGACGTTTAAAGTTTGTTTCTTTCATCATGGAGTATTTCCTCAGGGATTTTGGATGATTCTTTGAAGAAGGTAGTCAACACATCACAGAGAATATAAAATGATACATAGAAATAACTATAACTAGAAACCAATAAGTACAGTATCTTTGCCAGAAACTCTTAGAATCCTTGTCCCAATAGTCTCGTATTTTCTAAGTAAACCATGCCAAAAAAAAGTAACTTATTTGTATGATAGATAACATTTATTGAGCTACACATGCCAAAACATTATGCTAAGAATTTCATATTATTCTCTCATTTGCTTAACAACTGCATGAGTTGGGTGCTAGGATTACCCCCACCCCATTTTATAGATGAGAAAACAGAGGCTTCAAGAGAGTAAAAAGCTTACACAAACACATGCTTCTGGCAAGTGTCAGAGCAAATGTTTGAACTAACGTCATCTGATGCAGCTTTCCTGCTCTCCTAACCATTCCTGTATATGCTTCTCTGGTTAGCATTGTCTATTATTCATCTATCAGTGAATATCATCCTCAGAAATGCATACCAGAATTTAGTTTTTCCCTGTTTTTAATCTTCCTAGAACTGTTCTATTTTCATGTAATAATTTTAAAATATGTATATCATACTCATGAGTGTGATTTTGTGGGTATAATTGCAAACTAAAGTTAGCACTTTGCCCAAATGTATAAACATTTGTATCAATGTATACTTAAAAATTATAGAGTGATATGTGTTTGCTAGAGATGGGAAGAAATGTATATTTCATCTTAAATATAACAGTACTTTTTTCCCATAGTAGTAACATATTTTAAATGAAATTATAGGAACAGAAATGGTATCAGTCAGGGTTCAATTGGGATAAACAGAAACTACTCTGTTAAAGCAGAAGATAATATTTAATTCAGGAAATAATTGAAGGTTATACAAACAAACTCTGGACCAGGTCTCTAGAAATAATGCCCACAGTGACACTGTTCAACTTGTCCCTTCAGGAGAGCTTCCCCTAGGACACAATAAGAAGGATGAGCAACCAGGAGGTTGCCATGGAATCATCATTGATGTAATCCAGGGATCAGAAAGTGGTTCTAACTGCCTCCATGACATCTGCAAAGCTGGGGGTAGGACATCAGACCATGGCTGCAGCAAAATTCAACAGCTGATGATGCAAAAAGATGCCCTCCATTGAACTTCTACTTTGAAATCCAAACCCAGTACATGGAATTTATATAATCGAATTTGTACCTAGAACAAGAGCGTGTAAGGGATTCTGAGAATTAATTAGTGAAAGACCTTGCAGGCTGTATCATACAGGAAAGCACCCTAGAAGGAATTTGGGGATTGAGTTGCAATTTAAGATTTTCACCACAAACATATTATCAAATAAGGTAGCACTGAATTCCTATAGCTGTGAGGCACTGTGGTCTGTGTCCCATGGGCAAACTGCCAAGTCAGTAACTGGATGGCAGTTTCCAATGCTTTATGAAGAGGTATGCAGTGTTATCTAACACGCTCTATTGGAATTGCTATGGAAACAGGAACCAAGAGAGAAGAAACTTGACTTGTGGATTTTTTTTTTAACTGTCTACATCACTTCTTGTTAAAAGCTTGTTTGTCTCAAGAAGTTGTTGTTGTTCAGTTGCTCAGTCATGTCCAATCTTTGGACCCCATGGACTGCAGCACTCCAGGCTTCCCTGTCCTTTACCAACTCCTGGAGCTTGCTCATACTCATGTCCATTGAGTTGGTGATGCCATCCAACCATCTCATCCTCTGTCAACCCCTTCTCTTCCTACCTTCAATCTTTCCCAGCATCAGGGTCTTTTCTAATGAGTCAGCTATTCGTTTCAGGTGGCCAAAGTATTGAAGCTTCAGCTTTTCAGCATCAGTCCTTCTAATGAATATTCAGGATTGATTTCCTTTAGGATTGACTGGTTTGATCTCCTTGCTGTCCAAGGGACTCTCAAGAGACTTCTCCAATACCACAGTTCAAAAGCATCATTTCTTCAGTGTTCAGCCTTCTTTATGGTCTAACTCTCACATCCATACATGACTACTGGAAAAACCATAGCCTTGACTAAACAGACCTTCACGGCAAAGTAATGTCTCTGCTTTTTAATACACTGTCTAGGTTTGTTATAGCTTTTCCTCCAAGGAGCAGCCATCTTTTCATTTAATGGTTGCAGTCACTGTCTGCAGTGATTTTGGAGCCCAAGGAAAAAAAGTCTGTCACTATTTCCATTGTTTCCCCATCTATTTGCCATGAAGAGATGGGGTCAGATGTCATGATCTTTGTTTTTTTAATGCTGACTTTTAAGTCAACTTTCTCACTCTCTTCTTTCACCTTCATCAAGAGGCTCTTTAGTTCCTTTTTGCTTTCTGCCATAAGGGTGGTGTCATCTGTATATCTGAGGTTATTGATATTTCTCCCAGCAATCTTGATTCCAGCTTGTGCTTCATCCAGCCTGGCATGTCTCATGACGGACTCTGCATATAAGTTAAATAAGCAGGGTGACAATATACAGCCTTGACATACTCCTTTCCCAATTTGGAACCAGTCCGTAGTTCCATGTCCAGTTCTAACTGTTGCTTCTTGACCTGCATACAGATTTCTCAGGAGGCAGGTAAGATGGTCTGGTGTTCCCATCTCTTTAAGAATTATCCACAGTTTGTTGTGATTCACACAGTCAAATGCTTTAGCATAGCCAATGAAGCAGAAGTAGATGTTTTTCTGGAATTTCCTTGATTTTTCTATGATTCAGCAGATGTTGGCAATTTGATCTCTGATGGCTTCCCTTGTGGCTCAGCTGGTAAAGAACCTGCCTGCAATTTGGGAGACCTGGGTTCAATCCCTGGGTTGGGAAGATCCCTTGGAGAAGGGAAAGGCTACCCACTTCAGTATTCTGGCCTGGAGAATTCCATGGACAGTCCATGGAGTTGCAAAAAGTCGAACAGGACTGAGTGACTTTCACTTTTCATTTCCTCTGCCTTTTCTAAATCCAGCTTGAACATCTGGAAGTTCTTGGTTCATGTACTATTGAGGCCTAGCTTGGAGAATTTTGAGCATTACTTTGTTAGCATGTGAGATGAGTGCAATTGTGTGGTAACTTGAACGTTCTTTGGCATTGCTTTTCTTTGGGATTGGAATGAAAACTGACCTGCCGGGAGCCGTTATGGGGGGTCCCGTCCGTGACGAGGTCATGAAGAAAATACCGGGCAGGCAAGGCCGTCCGGGACCCCATCCATGACGAGGTCATGAGGAAAAAACCTGACAGGCAAGGCCGTCTAGGATAAGGGACCCTCCAGGTTGGCCTCGGCCTCTACCCCACCCTGTATCCTCCCCCCTTTTTCTGCTGTTGTTCTTGCTTGCCCTGTTGCAGATTCTTGTGTTGCCTGCCTAGAGCTCTCCTGCTCCTCTTTCACTGAATGAGGACCAACTTAAAACCCTAATTAATAAATCTTCTGGACGCTGGTACCCTATGAAGGGGCCAGAGATGAAGGAAATGCTTCAATTCAAACCCTTTTGCTGGCATTCTGGCTTGTTTGATAAATATGTGCTCTCATTGCAAAAAATGCTCATGATTGTTCTAAACATCCTAAGCACAGTATGCTAACAAAAACTATTAAACATAGGTCCCTCCGCGGGGTGAGAAAAGCTCCACAAATATGATAGCCACAAATGTGCCTAATAGAAAATACTTTAGATAGAGATTAGCTGGCGACTTCTTGCAGGTGGTTAACTTTTAGACTAAGAGCCTGTTTTGTGCCATATCTGCTGTTTCTACAGTCCTTCGCATTTCTGTTCTGTAAAAATGTAATCCTATCTAGTTCCCATAGAGATGACGCTTATTAGAAAGAAAATAGATTAATTATAAGAAAAACAGGGTCGGCTACTGAAGTTGCTTAAGTCACACCAGGTGCAAGCCATAAAATGTTAGCAGGCCTGAAGGCCAAATGATAAGAAAGACTCTTGTGAACGAAAAAATATGTGGGTGACATCCAGTTTCTGTTGAAGGTCAAGTTGCTGTAATGTTTTGAGATGACCTGTGTGTAAGCAATATGCACTTCCCCCAAAGATGTTAAGGGTATAAAGGGGCAGTACAAAAATAAACTTCAGACTCAGCCCCGAGCTTTGTCTCACTCTCTATCTCATTCGCCGACGCCATTCATCCTGAGGGTTCCCCTGGATCCTGCTGGGGCTGGCCTTTTCCAGTCCTGTGGCCACTGCAGAGTCTTCCATATTTGCTGGCATACTGAGTGCAGCATGACACCAGCATCATCTTTTAGGATTTGAAATAGCTCAGCTGGAATTCCATCACCACCACTAGCTTTGTTCATAATGATGCTTCCTAAGGCCCACTTGACTCCGCACTCCAAGATGTCTGGCTCTAGATGAGTGATCACACCATTGTGGTTATCTGGGTCATGGAGATTTTTTTTTTGTACAGTTCTTCTGTGTATTCTTGCCACTTCTTCTTAATATCTTCTGCTTCTGTTAGGTCCATACCGTTTCTGTCCTTTACTGTGCCCATCTTTGCACGAAATGGTCCCTTAGTATCTCTACTTTTCTTGGAGAGATCTCTACTCTTTCCCATTCTATTGTTTTCCTCTATTTCTTTGCATTGTTCACTTAGGAAGGCTTTCTTATCTCTCCTTTCTATTCTTTGGAACTCTGCATTCAGGTGTGTTTATCTTTCCTTTTCTCCTTTGCCTTTCACTTCTCTTCTTGTCTCAGCTATTTGTAAGGCCTCCTCAGACAGCCATTTTGCCTTTTGCATTTCTTTTTCTTGGGGTGCAAACTTGTATGGAGTATGATCACAGTATATCATAAAACAACAAAAATCTTAAAAGTATTCTTTATAATCAAGGAATAATGGGATACCATTTATTACTCAATTGGCAAAAGTTGAAAAGACTGATAATACCTAGTATTGAGAATTGTGGGAGGAAATGAGTAGTCTTATGCGATTTAGATTTGAGTATAAATTAGTTCAGTGGTAGCTATTAAAGTAGAAAATATATACACCTTCAGGACAACAATACTACACTTGGTTATCATACAGGAAAAATGTCCCCCAATATATAAAGAGGCAAGTACTAAGAAGGCCTATGGCCACATTGTTTATTCTACCAAAAACCCGAAAACAACCTACCTGGTCATCACTACTGAGAATAAATAAATTATAGTATATTTATATAATATAATACTAGGTTTCTAAAATATAAAAGAAATAGAAATCTATGTATTGACCTACATACATATATGTGTATATATAATTAAATTATACATGTAATATGTAATTAAATTTAAATAAATTGCATAAAAATAATAGTGTATTCACATTTATGTTAAACACACAAAAACACATATATAACTAACATTTATTGAACATGTTTCAGACACTATTCTAAGAGATTTAAGGGTTTTGACTCATTTTAATTCTCATAGCACCAACATGAGCAAGAATACTATAATTATACCCATTTTACAGAAGAAGAAATCAAGATACAGAATGTTAAGTCACTTGGCCAAGTGCAAATGGCCACTAAGAGGTGGAACTGAGATTCTGACCCAGGCAGTCTTGCTCTAGAGTCCATCCCTTAAAAAAGGAAGAGATAGAACAGGAAGCTAAACCTAGTTCTGAATGACTCCAAAGCCCAGAATTTCATTTAAACTTCATTTTTAGATAACATCATGCTTGGATTTTCTAGAAGATGGTTGGTCATTTTACCATGGTGGTCTGTGGGTGTTGTGTCCTACTCAGGGTGAAATATTGGAATTTCAGGAGCCTGCTGTCCAGAATTCTTGCCAAGTTGTCTGGTATCCGGAGAATGGGTCTGACCTGCTTTACGGAGGTGAAACAGGCCTACCTGAAAACCAGAAGGACTCTCAGCAAAGTGCTGCCTTCTGACCTTCTGAAAAATAACTCTACACAGACTTATTAAAAATCTGCTCACTCTTCTTGGTAGAAGTAACTCAACCCTAGATATCCTCTTCCCAGTATTGGAAAAATATAAAAGCTGAAGCTATAATGGTACAACTCAAGTGCACAGGGCTTGGGCTTAACAATGAATAGACTGTAGGCATTGTTATAAAGATTGCCAATTTCCCTTACACTCCATCACAATCTCCTTTTATTTTCTTCATAGCCTTAAATATTATTTGAAATCATTTTAAAGTCTAATTTTGTTTATCTGTGTACTAAAATTAAGGAACATGTCTATCTTGAAGAGCCAGTCCAAATCTCTTAGAAAAGTTCTTAGATGACACATGAAGTATTCAATAAGATTTCCTGAATTATTAAATAAATGCTATTTATGCCACTTATTTTCCTGGAATGTTGTGGTCCTGTGTGTGCTAAGGCCTGTGAATGACTGATTCTACTTCCCTTTTCCTAACAGACGTAACCCATTTGAAATCACCCTCCCTGCCTGCTCTCTTAGAAAGGGCTGCTTTCCCTTCCTTTGCCTGGACTCCACAGCAGTGTTATGAGGCAGGGGGAAGTGAGGCCAGGGTGGGAGGATGGAGAAGAAGGGATCGTCGGGGCCTTTTGTTTCCCTTAAGTTCCAGATGCTACAGTAATAGTTCAGCATCGGCAGAATGAAGATGATTCATCTGGATGATTGTGACCTCAGAGAATAACCAATATGCAAATACTCATCCCAGGTATGAAACAAATCATCAGAAATGGCATTCTTTCATTCATTCACTCATTCAGTCAGCAAATATTTATTGAGCTACCACATGCCAGACACTTGATTTGTACTAACAGGAATACTGTCTACATGAGCAAATAGATCATTCCTGAGGATCCCCGTCTATAATTCCCAATCTGCTAAGTAATAGATAATTATCACAAACTGACTTCAGCCCACTGCACACACTCAAACACTGGATGTGATAAATGAGATGCAGATGGTGTTAGGATTTCATCAGTTTTTCTTATCAATATGGATAAGGCTTCCCTGGTGGCTTGGACGGTAAAGAATCTGCCTGCAATGCAGGAGACCCAAGTTCAATCTGTGGATCAGGAAGATCCCCTGGAAAAGGAAATGGCAACCCACTCCAGTATTCGTGCCTAGAGAATCCCTTGGACAGAGAAGCCTGGTGAGATACAGTCCACGGGATCACAAAGAGTTGGACACAACAGATCAACTAACACTTTCACTTTCTTCCACTTTATTGATATCGAAAAACAACATTAAAGGCTAATTGATACGTTTCGGTTCTCTCACTTTTCTCTGAGCCCCATTTTCTCTTTTGCTTACTTTAAGTAAATCTTATCAGTTTTTCTAACCCCACCAAGGCAACCTAATTTCTCTCCAGTAACTAGGGCAAATGAAGGCAAATCTATTTGTTTTTTTTTGGTTGGTTGGTTGGTTTTTGTTTTTGCCCGCACCACAGGCATGTAGTTCCCCTACCAGGGATTGAAACCACGTCCCCTGCATTGGAAACTCGGAGTCTTAATCATTGAACCACCAGGGAAGTCCCACATCTAATCTGTTTCAATGCATCTTCACAGCCTTCATTCACTGTGGGCCAAGTTTACACTAACCTATGTCTAGGTGACTACCAGTCTTCGAACTGGTCTCTTGGCATTGAATCATTCCCACTACAATTTTATATACCACTTGTAGATTTATAATATTTGTACCCCTTCTTCATAGTAACAGCCACAGTAGAATTTTACATTTACTTATATGACTAAAGTGGCCTCCTCTACTGGATTGTAAATTATGTGGGGACAGGGATAAAGTAACACTTTGCTCACCCTAAATCTATACTGCCTAGTCCAGCATCTGACAAGTATTAGACATGTAAGAAATACCTGTTGAGTAAATTAATTTTACTTTAAATATAGATTTTTTTTTTTCTTATTTATTTCCTGGAGTCAAGACTTTGTTTTACTCAAGGTCAAAGTCTTCCTAACCCAAATCCAAAAACTCCAGCTTGCTGATAATGGTCTTCCATTAATCACACTCTCACTGCCTTCACCTCTAAGGGGTGCTCCTACTCAAAGTGGGCACCTCTCTTTCCTATTTTCAAAAAATGCTGTGGATGTTTCCACTGCTCTGTACTTACTCATGTTCTTTCTATTCCAAGCCACCAGTCTGTTCTTCCAAATTGTGTGACAGTGACAGTTGTATTATCCCCAAACGATCTGAGTTTCAGAAATATCCTAGAGAAATCTTTTTATACTTTGTTGTATTTATTTTTGGCTATGCTGGGTCTTCATTGCTGCGTGGGCTTTTCTCTGGTTGCAGTGCACAGGCTTCTCATTTCGGTGGCTTCTCTTGTTGCTAAGCATGGGCTTAAGGGCACAGAGGGACGTTCAGCAGTTGCGGCTCCTGGGTTCTAGAGCACAGGCTCAATAGTTGTGGTACACCTGCTTAGTTGCTTTGCGGCATGCGCAACCTTCTCAAATGAGGGATCAAACCTATATCTCCTGCACTGGCTGGCAGATTCTTTACCACTGAGCCCGGGTCTGAGAAATCCTTTTAAAAACCTTCACTCCTAAAGTGGCCATGATTGTTTCTCGGCCTTTTGGCTAAGATCAAGTGTAAAGTGGCCATGACCAAGCTAGTTACTCCTGAATGTGGTAACATTAATTTTGGGAATTAAAATTCAAGAATTTAAATCAGTTTTAACTGATTAAGCATAAAATGTACCAAGTGGTCTCTTAATAAGGTGAAATAAATTTAATTTTCATATTTTGTTTGTTCTTACATAAAACAAAAGCAGACCATGAATGAAAAATGTAATCACTTCCTACAATAATTTATTTGTGAGACCATTTTTGCTGTCTGCTTTAACATAAACATTTACAGCTCACGAGCCTCTGTTGGACTTCCAACAACACATTATAATTTTTAAAAGTGTTCTGTGATCAAATATGGCGAGGAAACTCTCACAAGTAGTGTAGTTTATTTCAAGCCAAGCGAGGAGAGTAGTTTTTAAAGGAGAGCCTGGACAGTAGTATCAGATCCTGGAAAAGTCAAGGAGAATGAAAGAAGGGCAGTCAATATTAGTGACTCTTTATCCCTGGTGGCTCAGACGGTAAAGTGTCTACCTACAATGCAGGAGACCTGCGTTCAATGCCTGGGTCAGGAAGATCTCCTGGACAAGGAAATGGCAACCCACTCCAGTATTCATGCCTGGAAAATCCCATGGACGGAGCAACCTGGTAGGCTACAGTCCATGGGATCGCGAAGAGTCAGACATGATTGAGCGACTTCACTATATACTTACACACATTTGCAGAATTTTAAAGTATCTAAAACCAAAATTTATACCATTCCCAAAGATGAATATGTCAGCATTTTTTCCTCTTCCATAGACTGGGGGGGAGGACACGCATTCAAAATAACTGTATATAGCAAAATACTTCTGATTTTGCATTTCCTGTTTTTGTCACCAAATAAATTTAGAAGATTAAGCTTTTTTTCTTCCAAAATTATGATGCCAGGGCAAGGGTATCATTCAGTATAATATACTGTAAAATAAAGCTGAACAAGCACAGAAATCATTTAAATCATGCTCATACACATTTAAGAATTAAAATTACCTCAATAAATATGCTTTATGTAGCATAAATTGTAGTATGGAAGAGTAAGGAGTTTGAAAATGAAGGATCTAGGTTTTGATGGAGGCCCCAAAACTTAGTACTACCTAAGATTTTCAACAAATCACCTATCTGAGTTGCTGTGAAGAGTAAAGTTTGGTGGTGGTTTAGTCATTAGGTCTTACCTGATTCTGTGCGACCCCATGGACTGTAGCCTGCCAGGCTCCTCTGTCCATGGGATTCTCCAGGCAAGAATACTGGAATGGGTTGCCATTTCCTTCTCCAGGGGATCCAGGGATTGAACCCAGGTCTCCTGCATTGTAGGCAGACTCTACCCACTGAGCTACAGGGGAAGCCCAAAGGGGTTTACACATGTGAATTTTTGTTGTTTTGGCCATGCTCCATGGCCAACAAGATCTTAGTTCCTCCACCAGGGATTGAACCGTGTCCCCACATTGAAAGTGCCAAGTCCTAACCAGCAGACCACCAGGGAATTCCCCTATAAATGTAAATTTTAAAAACATGACAGTGATGTTGCTGTGAATTACATCATGAACTTGCCAGTGTTGTGAGAAGTGGCTTGTAAGGGGGAAAGAGAAGAGTCAGTATTTCTAAGTGATCTCACCTACTGGACATTCACTATGAGCCAAGTACTGTATTGAGAGCTGTCATAAATTCTCTCATTAAGTCCTCACACTTACCCAAGGTAGTAGTGTTGTATTAGGTGGAACCATGAGAACTAGCCATTTCGGTAGCTCAAAAATAGTCAATGATCAGCAGTATCACGAAGTTTAAACTATCATCCACAGAAACGGGAGAAAGTGAAACACAGAGACTGACTTGTCTAAGTTAAAATAACTAGTACCTGATAAAGTCAGATTTGCAAGCCACACAGGTTGATATTTTTGCTTTTTAGTATATCTGATTACTGTCAACAAAAGCAAAAATGTGTTGAGGAAAGCTCAATAAATGTTAAATTCGCGGTTCCTACCAAGTCTACTACATATGAAATTTAAAGTGAAAGTGAAGTTGCTCAGTCGTGTCCGACTCTTTGCGACCCCATGTACTGTAGCCCACCAGGCTCCTCCGTCCATGGAATTTTCCAGGCAAGAGTACTGGAGTGGGGTGCCATTTCCTTCTCCAGGGGATCTTCCCAATCCAGGAATTGAACCTGGGTCTCCTGCACTGCGGGCAGACGCTTTACTGTCTAAGCCACCAGGGAAGCAGCAAAGAATCATGACCTCTAAGAACAGTTCATATCTTCCCTGATCTCACCAGCTTAAGCATTCTCTTTAATCTCATCTGGAAACTATGATATTCTTACAGTGTTTCATATGCTTAAATCGTATCTGGAACTACAGTTTAAGAATCTCAAGGACAGAGATTAAGTCTTACTCTTTGACGTCACACACTGCCCAGCAAATAGAGTAAATCAATAGACCTTTAATCAGTGGACGTGAAGAAAACTGAGCAGTTTGGGGAAAGCCCTTAAGAAGGGAAACGAACTGCTTCTGAGAATTGAAACCGGCAGGCATTTCAATGCCTCGGTACTTTTCTCTTTTTAAAGCGGTATCTTAGGGCTATCACCAGCGTGGTAGCCCATTGGCTGGAGGTGAGAGGGCGAGCGCAGCCGCTGGAGGTGGAGTGGGCCGCCGCACCGCCCTCTGGCCGGCAGGGGGAGCCCTGCCGAGCGCCGGGCCCCGCGCCGGCCCCGCGCCGTGCCGCCCCGCCCCGCGTGCCCCGCGATCTCTGCGCCGCGCGCCCGCCTGCCGCCCGGCGCCACGCCCGCCGCAGGCCGAGGGCCAGTCACCCACGGGCCGGCGCCCCGCAGCCCGCTCGCCGCCCCGCCCCGCCCGGCGCTGCCGCGGGACGGGTAACGGTTACGAAGCACTTTCTCCGCCGCGATTTCTGCTTAGTCATTGTCTTCCAGGAAACGGCTCCTCAGTTGGGAGTCCACTCTCCCGCGGCGGCCGCTGTAGCAGAGAGCCGCAGACATCAGCGCGTCTTTCCTGGCCGCAGCTCCGCCGCCACCCGGTCGTCCTTGGGCCCGAGCGCAGGCCGGGGTCTCGCCGCGCGGGGCGAGTAGCCTCGCGCTTTGCTCTCCGGCCTCGGGCACCGCGTCCTACGGGCGGCCTCCTTCCCCGCCTGCGGCCCCGTCGCCGCCGGGCCCGCTCCGTCTGCTGCTGTCATGGGCACCGACAGCCGCGCGGCCGGAGCGCTCCTGGCGCGGGCCAGCACCCTGCACCTGCAGACGGGGAACCTGCTGAACTGGGGCCGCCTGCGGAAGAAGTGCCCGTCCACGCACAGCGAGGAGGTGAGGGCGGCGAGCGCGCCGGCGAGACCGGCTCCAGGGCCAGGCCGCGGGCCGGGCCGGGCGGCTCCGCGGGCGGCTGGTTGGGCTCCTGGCGCCGCGGGGGACGTGGGCGAGGCGCGCACCTGGGCTCCGCCTGCGAGAGGAAGCCGGGGCTGCTGTCTGCTCGATGTCGCGTCCGAACCTGCTGTTGGGGGGCACTGCGTCTTTACAAATTGGGCAGGTGCAACTTGATGAGGGGTGACGCCTCTTGTCAGTGCTCCCGGCTGATGACCAAACTCTCCAACCTATTGGATCGCTCTCTCGGGCGAGGGGGTCAGAGGGGGCCGATCCCGCGCTTCGTCCCCCTCCCTAGCTCACTCCCTTTCTCCCACGGTGTCCAGGTAAAGAAAAATCTGGGGGATTAGCTTGCCGAAGACTCAGATGAGGTAGTAGTAATAATCCACTTAGCTTTTAGGGTGTTGACTGTAGTTTCTGTCTGGCTGTGAGGCAAATGACTGAACACTCAAATTCGGCTTTGGAAAAAGGTATGTATTTCTCTTGCTGAAGATTAATTTGGCTAAAGACTGACCACTATTTTGAAGTGGCAGGGAATAATCTGGAGTTATATTCTCGTTGCATATTTGTTACGTCGCTGGTCTTTCCTGAAGGGAAGAGTCGATCATTAGGCACAGTTAATTGCTGAGGCGTGTTGGTGGTATAGGACGGGTTTTAGTGTTAAAAAATAACAATAAAACAAACTTTTAATTTAAGAGCTCTGTGACTTTGGGAAAGTTACCCTCGCGAGCCTATTTCCATGACTTAAAAGTTGATTATATCATCATCAGGTCACGGTGAGGAATAAAAGATCCTATATGAAACACCATGCAAGCGTTTATCTCCCTTGCCATCTGGTTCAGAGAGATAAAACAAATCTTGATTAAAAGAAAAAATTCCTAAGCTATGTCAATTATGATGTTATCAACTGTGTTCCTAATCAGTTTTAAATAAGATGTTGGTGTTACACTAGGTAGTAGCAGTAGCATCCCTCTGAGTATGAGTTGACCTGTGCCCAGGCCTCCTGTCGGCAGTGAGGACCCCGGGATGAGAACTCTTGGTTGCAACTTTAATAGGAATCAGAATCCATACCATATTCTGTGTCCAGGATGCAGCTCAGCTTGTCTCTCTTGTTGTTTTTTTTGTTTTGTTGTTTTTAAAAAACACCCTCACTTGCGCTATTTCTCCCAAAGATAGACACTTCTGTGTTTTTTACTAGACCTTTAAGTTCTCCAGGGTTGATGGTTCAATACAGCATTTTGCACATAGATAATGCTGGGTGACATTTTCTCTCTCTTATCTCACTCAACACATGCTAAAGTAGTAGTTTGCAGTTTGACTGCAAACCCAGTTTAAAAAAAGCATTTTGCCTTGACACTCCATTTCATGGTTTGTACGTGCGCGCGCGCGCGCGCGCGCGCGCACACACACACACACACACACACACACACACAATCTTATGAAAAGATTTTACTATATACTGTGTATTCTAATTTTTTCTATCTTATTTTAATTTTTAAAAACGTGATTTGTTAATGCAGTAATGAGTTACACCCCACAGTTTGAAAAACATTGTTCAAAAGACTGTCTTTTATTTTGGGTGACGTGAAAGAGGGACAAAATTAAGAAATTTGAAAACTTTTGAGGAAAGCTTGGTGCTAGCATTTATAGAGAAAACGTGACAGCTTGATTAGAATAGGAGAGGTGTGTTTTGTTTCTATGTAAAGAACTTTGCAGCAACCAGAGCTGTAAAGTGGGACACACTACTTGAAACAGTTCAACCTCATTGAATAAAGAAACTAAATAAATCACTCATTATTGAGAAAATTTACACATTAGGTAGAGATTATTGAATTTCCTAAAAGGTCTTTTCTAGTCTAATGTTTTGTTTTTTAATTATTCTGTAATCTCTGCCCAGATTTTTTTTCACTGTAATTTTCTGAAATAAAATCTTGTGTTTTAAATGGGCTATTATTGGACTGTTTTGAACAGTTATCTGTTGTTAAGGTATTTGATCATGTAGCATTTTTAAAAAACTCTTATACAACTCCAGATCTAATGATACACTAAATTATGATGATGCTCATCTTCCATGATACTATGTGTGGTAAGAATGAAGAAAGCAGAGAACAAAAAAGTACAAGGTTAATGTTCATTCAGTATAGATAACATATAAAAGACTAAAAATCACCCAGTTTGTGATAGTGAATTTCTTATGTTATTGTAACACTGGACTGTGCAAAATTTGTCCTGATGGAGGGAGAGAACACTCTGAAAATATACTTATCTTCATGAATTGAGAAATTCATCTGGAAAGCCTTCTGCCAGTTAATCATCCCACCAGAGGAGAATTTCTAAAATTTTTCCCATGTCTTGAGCCACAGCACTCCTGATCGAATTGTTGTTCCTGCTGCCTCAATTTTTATTAATTTTTCAGAGAATATTGACTTGTAATTCTGTCTAAAATGATTATCAACTAATCATTTTTTATTTAATGACTTAAATTTGATTATAAATATATACACCCTGTAAACTGAATTATGTGGGTTATTGTGACTAGCACATGAATTACTGTTGTATATTGTAAATCTTAAATAGGTGATTCTGAGCTCTTAATTGATAAACCAGTTGTCCCTTGTAATTATCCAAACTGAAAAATAAGCAATAAAGTTCTTGTGTCGGTTTTTATCCTAAGCACTCAGAGATCAGATAGTGAGTTCAGAAGTTTAATCTCCGTTGTTGGTATTAGGAAAGTGCTTTTGCAATTTAGGGATGTGCTTCTAGTTACTCATTTATTTTTTCATTGATTGCCCACAGAATGCAAAGTACTGTGCCCTTTGTATTTATAAGGCAGTGATTTCTGCTAGCGTGGGCCCAAACTGCTAGTGTTGGCCCATTTGTGGTCAGAAGTCAGTTCAGTGATTCATGGAGCAACATAGTTTTTTCTAACTCATAGAAGTCACCAGACTATCTGGTATATAGTAAGCATAAATATTACTTTGTGAATTTTTGTTGATATATATATATATATATACATCTGTACTCACTGTGTTAGTGTATGTCTTATTTTGGACCACTATTAAATAAGTTGGAAATACACTGTCATAAGAGATAAAAGATAACTAGACATTTGAATGAATTTACAGAATACTACAGTGTTAGTGTAAGAAAATTGTATAAGAAAACATTGATGACAGGTCTAAGGTCTACCTGCCTGTTAGGAAATGACTTATATGAACTGACTGTATGCAAGCTGACTTCTGCAAGATAGGACTATGGTGATTTCTAGACTTGAGAGTACATTTTGATTACTTGGATGCTTCTTAAAATGAAAGTTCTGCTGCCCTTAGAAAGTAATTCAGCAGATCTAGGATGGTGCTCAGGAATTTAAACATTTATTGAACACCACAGGTGATTCTCATGTAGTTGCACAGTGGTTAAGGTTCATTCTAGTCAGGCTGCCTGGGCTTGATTACAGTTCCATTTATAAATTTCCTTATTCTTGAAATTTTGTTCCTTTATGAATGCTTTTACATCTCAAAAGTTTACTTAAATTTTCATTGGTACAAAAATACTTTTTAAATGATTAGATTACTGCTTTAGGTCAAGAACATTTGAGAATTAAGAGTAGGATAAAAACAGATCTAAGTTGATCTTTGTTAAAGAAACAAAACCTTGTAGAATTAAAATTTTGTTTTGTATCATATTTCCTATGGATATCTTCTTTTTCCTATTTATCAGACTAATACAGTCCTTTAAAAAAAAAAAAAACTTTAGGTGAAGGTTTATTTCAACCTTTTTTCATTGTAGAAGTACATAAAAAGTGTAGTGTATGGTTAACAGTTACAAAATGCATTTCTTTTGCAGCTTCGAGATTGTATTCAAAAGACCTTAAATGAATGGAGTTCCCAAATCAGCCCAGATTTGGTCAGGGTGAGTGAACTGTGAATGAAGAAATCATGTAATAAGCAGGAAATTAATTTTCTCAGGTTTGATCGGGAAGTCAGATAGGCAACTAGCATGAAAATCACTGTGGTCCATTTGCTGAAATGGCAGTCTGACCCAGTAGGCTTAAGCATGAAAGAGAAAATCCAACTCTGTAGTCAACTCTTCAGTAAGACAAGCTTCTAAGGTTCCACAGTCTTCTCAGAGTGTATTTAGTTCCAGTTTATATTTGGTCTAGTAGAGGAATGACTATCAAACAGTTCTGGTTTCTAGATGGCTTTGGTAGACTATAAGCAAAACATAGTTACTAAAAATAATTTTGTAAGTGTCACTTATGAAACAGTAAGGAAGTGTTTCATTGAATGTCAGTATATGGCTATTATAAAAAATGTTAATATACAAAACACAGTCTATAAACCACTCTTTGGAATCCAGCTTAGCCAAAGGCTGGCTTGTCACAAATTACAGAGACTACTTAAAAAGTATGGAAGAAGACATGCACTATCAATAATTGTTTCCCTAAGCATACTGCAAGTTTGTAACTAAAGGTGCTAGGCAGACATTCATTAATGTCTTCTATCAGTCTCATTTCTCTGAAGTGACCATTCACTCTGTGCTTGAGTTGGAAATACTTAACATGTGGTCAGGCATTCTATGTTCAAGAATTATGGGAAAATCCTGTTTACTTTGTTTTAATTTTATAAATGTTAGTATGTTACTGATTTTTATGTACCAATATTTTATCATTTCACTCATTAACTACTTGTTTTTATGCATTGGAATTGCCTTTACTTTGTTTCCATTGCATTCAGAAAAAAATACATTTTGGGTTAAAATGTTTGGGATTGATACATGGGAAGTTTTTAACATGTCAATATCCAGAAGGAAAATACTACTTTTCATTGATTTCTGAGTAGAAGTATTGACTGTGTTAATGGTTCTCACTCCTCACATACAGCCCAGTTTGCTTGCTGGTTTGTTCATTTGTTTTTGGTCATACATCCTTCCCCTACCCCCGCCCTGAGTATCTCATCACAATAAGACACTTTTTTCCGGAAAATGGACACACACACAGCCCTTTACCTCTATTTCAGGGCTTTATAAACTTTCTGAAGCCCATCAGGTAAAGAACTTTATTGTCTTATGGATTCTCTGGTTCTAAAGAGTGTTATGGACAATAGAAAATATATAGCTAAGTAAAAACATTAATTTTATTTTTATTGTAAATATCATGTGTTTATTATAGGAGTTTCCAGATGTCTTGGAATGTACTGTATCTCATGCGGTAGAAAAGATAAATCCTGATGAAAGAGAAGAAATGAAAGTTTCTGGTAAAGTCCAGCCTTTACAGTTCATTTTGTTTTACAGTAGATAATGGGTTTTGTTAGGCATGGGGATAAGCCTTTCTTTGATTCTGGTAATAAGTAACTCGATCACTCAGTGTCGGAAATAGAGAGATTCCTTATAACATAATTTTATAGCCAGCTTTAAAGGAGTTATAGGTCACTGTTGGCTACTTCAGTGAAGGCAGAATAGAACTTCACCTCTTCATTTTGTTCTCACTAATTTATGTGAGACATTATTAATCAGAGCAGTAAAAGGTGTAGGAAAGAATGAAGGGAAGGCTTAAGAGCAGTGTCCACCCGAAGCCAGCATAAGTCCTCCCTTCCTGGTGTGACACTACTAAGCAATGACTGAGGTCACCTGGGAGCAGAGAAACAAGTCTGGGCAACAAGCCGCATGGAAGGAAAATAAAATACATCCTGTACCCATTCAACAAAGGTGGAGGGACTGCTACTACTTTCCAGAGATAGTGTTAAGTTCAAGGAATGACAGCTGTTCTTGTCCTCGGCTTACAGTCAGCATGACATAGTCACTAAATACTTGAGCTTAACTAGACTGAAATCCCTGGATGTGCAGATTACTGACTGACATCATCTAGGGCTAACAAATGATGTAACGTCTCTGAGCTCAGTTTCCTTATCTATAAAACGGGAATACACCTGTTTTGCAAGCTTCCTTCTAAGTTAGATGAAATAACAAAAAAAGCACTTAGCATGATTCTTGGCACAAAGTAAGTGCCAGGTAACTGTTATTTATTACTATATGCGGCTGTGTTGTAGTTGTTGTCATTTTATTACTCTTATTAGAATGAACACGTAAGATGAATTAGAGCATTGACTCTAATAATTATAACTACCATTTGTTGAATCTCACTTTGTACCAGAGATTGTACTTGCCACATTATGGTTATATTTATTTTATAGAATTTTCAAAACAATTCTGCAAGGTAGGTTTATTATCCCCATTACACAAGTGACATTAAATATCTTGAAAGCTGTCATGTAGCAAGTAAATGGTTGAACCAGGAGTCCATCAAGGTATGCCTGACTTCAGAACTCATTTCTTTTTGTTAATTTCACATTGCTATTTGTGTTGAAAAGGACATCAGAGCAGCATTTCTCTGTGGTATATTGCAGTTCATCATGGTGTAGATCCAACTTGGAATAAGTTGTCCTTTATTCCTGGAAGGCTTGAGATTTTTGATAAGCATCAAGAGCTTCTCTCTCTTCACCTACCTAAAAATGCCTCCTCTTTTGGAAAGAGACCATCTCAAATGACACCCAATTCATAGCCAGTGGGGTAATGATGGGGAGGGTTTTCACAGAATATAATTACAGAGCTGAGTTGGAGCAAAGTGGTGAAGATTGACTCAGCTAGTAGGAAGTTGTGATGGCTTTTAGATAGAGAAGTAACTACATGAGGAAAGCAGTATTTTAGGACAATTAATCCAGCATTAGAAAGGAAATGACAGCTAGAAATGTTGTACAAAGAAAATTTATTGTATATGTTGAATGCCAGGCACTTTACATACGGGCATTTCATTAACCTTGTTTTCTCTCTATTACCCTTTATGATTTTCTCTCTTCTTGCTTTCCTATTACTCTACCTATTTGTTGAGTAAATTTAGATTTTTGAACAGTGAGTTTATTACATAAAGTAAATATATACAATATATATATATAATGTTGAGTCAAATCAAGCCAAAGCTTCAATTTCATAAGTATGAAAAACTACTCAACTTTCCTAATAAGCAAAGAAATGCCAATTAATGTGGTTCTGGGCAGGTATATTTTGTACCTATCAAATTAGCAAAAATATATATCTTTTTTTAAATAGCATCCTATATTGTTAGGGAAGCAACTTCTAACTTTTAATGGTCTGGTAACCTGGGACAGTTTTTTTAAAAGTAAGAGATAAATAAAGCAAGACTGATGAAAGAATCATATCCTTTGACTCATAATTACATTTATGATCTTCAGAAATGCTTGAGGCATAAAGTTGAACAGAGTCACCATGGATGTTGTTCATTAAGAATACAGAGTGCAGGGAACTCCCTGGAAGTCTAGTAGTTGCCACTCAGCTTTCACTGCCAAGGACCTAAGTGTGACCCTTGGTCAGGGAACTAAAATCCCACAAGCTTCAGAGCCAAAAAAAAGCAAAAGAAAAATACAGAGTACATAAAAATCAAACAGTAATTGCTTTTGGAGATGAGACTACTGGCAGTTTACCTAAATACTGCATAGAAATATAAAAAAGTGTTTGCTACATAAGAGTAATAAACCAAATACATAGAAGTAAAAAATATATACTGTGTTTCATGTGACCAAGAACTTGAAAGTAACAGTTTTTGTCTAAAATTGAAAATGATTGTATTAAGAAAATAGAATTGTGGGATATTTGTTTGCTTGGGTTTTCTGGTTTTGTTTTTTCAATTTTCTTCTCATTACAAGCAATTTAATTTAATCTTTATATAGACTTTATTGGAGAAAGTATATCATGTGGGGGTGGTTTAGTCACTAAGTCATGTCTGACTCTTGCAACCTCATGGACTATAGTCTACCAGGCTCCTCTGTCCATGGGATTTCCCAGGCAAAACTACTGGAGTGGGTTACCATCTCCTTCTCCAGGGGATCTTCCCAACCCAGGGATGGAACGCAGGTCTCCTGCATTGCAGGCAGATTCTTTACTATTTAAGCTACCAGGAAATCCCAAGTATATAATATGCTCCATTAATGTTTAATTCATAGAAACATATATTTTGAATGCTCCTATATTTATCTGCCCTGCTTTCCAATAAAGGGGAATTAATATTTGCCTTTTTGTTTTGACAATCAGATACTTGTTGGCAACTAGCATATCTTCTTAAAATTACCATGGAAATATACTTTTAGGTCTTAAAAATCAAAACTATAAAACAATGCAGCTAGGGAAGGAAAAAATCCATTCAGGATTATCTGTTCTTAGTATTTTGGCAGTGTTACTACTGTGTAGTAGAATGTTACTCAAATATAAAAATCCGTTTTGTTGTTTTTGTCACTCAGCAAAACTGTTCATTGTAGGATCAAACTCTTCATCATCAACTAGAAATGCAGTTGACATGGGTAAGCAAAATTTTAACTTTTATTTTCATGGTGAACTTTAAAATTACTGTATTAATTATATCTTGTGTTCAGGTCTAGTTTAAAAAAATAAAGGAGCTCATTGCAATTTTACCTTTTCAAGTTCTAGCCTAATTTCTTAAGGCTTCTGTGGAAATCACATCAACCAATGTAAGGTCATATTTTGATATATATAAGAAGAATGTAAAAGATGTAACATAATTACATGTTAACTATATGTTTGGAGATAGAAATTCTCCTTAATCATATTCTTAACTTTTTTAGTACTACAGGTGAAATATCAAAAGAATAACAACAAAAACAAGCATTTTAATCTGTTTTCATCTCATGGTGAGGTTACTATATAGCATTATAATTAATTAGTATTTTTTTCTTTTCAAACATTCTTCTACTATTTACATACATGCAACAGTTAAATAACTAACTGTTTAATATAACTATGGAAGGAACAAAAATTGTTAAAACTAAAGTCATTTTTATAAAAACTAAGAAGTTATCTACATCTGTTGTTGTTTAGTTGCTAAGTCGTATCTGACTCTTTTGCAATCCCTTAAACTGTATAGCCCGACAGGTGCCTCTGTCCATGGAGTTTCCCAGGCAAGAATACTGGAGTGAGTTGTCATTTCCTTCTCCAGGGGATCTACCTGACCCAGGGATCGAACCTGCATCTCCTGCTTGGGAGACAGTTTCTTTATCACTGAGCCACCTAGGTTAATGTGTAAGTTAAGACCATAAATTCAGTTTTTCATAGTCTCAAGCTTAGTCTTTGCTATGATTACCAGTTGTAGGGTTTCCCAGGTGGCACTAGTGGTAAAGAGCCCACCGCCAATGCAGGAGATGTAAGAGACTTGGGTTTGATCCCTGGGTTGGAAAGTCATGTGGAGGAGGGCATGGCAACCCACTCTTGTATTCTTGCCTGGAGAAGCCCATGAACAGAGGAACCTGGCGGTCCATAGAATCCCAGAGGTCAGACACAACTGAAGCAATTTAGCATGCACGCACGGCACACCCAACAATGACAGACTATGAGGTCAGAAGCTGCCAGAACGTCCTGGGGCCTAGGAAACAAGGAGCCTATAGTAGTTGTGAGTTTCCCCAGGAATGAGGCAGGTCAAGGAAACCCACATGTCTGCCACACAGACCAAGTAGATGAATGGACACTCACTGTTTTAAAGAAGATGGAAATGTTCTACATGACAGGTAAATTATGAAACCTAATGAAATAATCTGTTACATAGAATACTAGTGAGCTCTATGGCCAGAATTCAGTGGGGGAGCAAAGGACTTTAGAAACAACTTGCCTTTGTTGTGTACAAACATTTGTCTTTGTGTTTTCCCTTTGTGTCTTCCGTCACATCAGCCTGTTCAGTCCTTGGCGTTGCACAGCTGGATTCTGTGATCATCGCTTCACCTCCTATTGAGGATGGAGTTAATCTTTCCTTGGAGCATTTGCAGCCTTACTGGGAAGAATTACAAAACTTAGTTCAGAGCAAAAAGATTGTTGCTATTGGTACCTCTGATCTGGACAAAAACCAGTTGGAGCAGCTGTATCAGTGGGCACAGGTAAAGGACATCTGCATCCTGAGCACTCCAGGAGCACCCTATCTTCTGCAGGCTTCGCTGCACCCCATTAAACATCATGCACATAGCAGACGCCACTGTGGGGAGCCTGTTCCAAATATGGGGATTTTGAGGCAGACTTTGACAAAAAACTGTAGAAAATGTGTGTTGAAACATTCATAGCCAAATGAATTAAGGCTCTTTCCTTCAGTTTTAACTATGTGGTAAAAATATCATGTTTTCCTTTAGGTATTATTAGACCATGGTTCTAATTTCCTAAGTAAGAGAATATCATATATAACATATATTTTGCTCTGTTATTTAAAGACATGTAAGACCTTCATTTCACATAACTTGATATGGAGTAGGAGTCATAAATTAATCCCTGCCACTCTCTGGCCTAATAACCTACAAAATTATTAGGGAAGTTGCTTACAAGTAGTTTACCTTTACTGTCTCTATTTTTCTTTATTCCTTTTACTTCATCCCCAGCCTTTTAATTTTCTTCTGGGCAGGAAAACCCTAGAGAAAAGTTGCCTCCTTGTCCCTTTGACTTGGTGATAGCCAGAATGTGGCTAAGATTCTGCTGAATCGCTAAGATGACTTGGGTGATCTGAATCTGTAAATTAACCAGAGCATCTATTAGAAATTATCTAATTCTTCTCTTTTTCAACTGTATCTGATTAATAACCATATCATATACTTCAGCACTAAATATACTAATCATTTGTATTTGATCCTCTGTCTCTAAGATATCTCCTTTCTAGTTGGAACCATCACACTTAGAATCATGTTTGTTTTCAAGGCAGATGTATTAGATGGCAGGTTCTAGTATGAGACTTTTTAATAGTGTAGTAATATATTGGCTTATTCCCTTCTCCTTAGAGCTATTTTTCCCTTTCCTGTTACCAGTACCATTAGTCAGAAAAGCATATATTAATAAATATATTCAAATCAAAACTATAATGAGGTATCACCTCAAACCAATCAGAATGGCTATCATCAAAAAAACCTACAAACAATAAATGCCAGAGAGGATGTGAGAAAAGGGAACTCTCTTGCACTGTTGGTAAGAATGTAAATTGATACAGCCACGATGGACAACAGTATGGAGATTCCTTAAAAACTAGGAATAAAACTACTGTATGACACAGCAATCCCACTACTGGGCATATACCCTGAGAAAACCACAATTCAAAAAGGCACATGGACCCGCAATGTTCATTGCAGAAGTATTTACAATAGATAGGACATGGAAGCAATCTAGATGTCTATTGACAAATGAATGGTTAAAGAAGTTGTGGTATGTATATACAATGGGATATTACTCAGCCATAAAAAGAAATGAATTTGAGTTAGTTATAGTTAGGTGGATGAACCTAGAACTGTTATACAGAGTGAAGTAAGTCAGAAAAACAATATAATATACTAGTGCATATATATACATATGCACATATACATTTGTATATATATATGCAATCTAGAAAAATGGTACTGATGAATGTATTTGCAAGGAAGGGATGGAGATACAAATGTAGAGAATGGATTTGTGGACGCAGCCGGGGAAGGAGAGGGTGGGATGAATTGAGAAAGTGACATTGACATATGTACACTGCTCCTGCTGCTATTTAGTCCCTAAGTCATGTCCAACTCCTCATGACCCCATGGGCTGTAGCCCACCGAGCTCCGCTGTCCGTGGAATTTCCCCCGCAAGAATACTGGGGTGGGTTGCCATTTCCTTCTACTGGGGATCTTCCCGACCTAGGGATCGAATCTGCATCGCCTGCTTGGCAGGTGGATTCTTTACCACTTAGCCACCTGGGAAGCATATATACACTGCCATGTGTAAAATAGATAACTAGTGGGAAGCTACTTTATGACACAAGAAGACCAACCTGGCGCTCTGTGACAACCTAGAGGGGTGGGATGGAGAGGTGGGGTGGGAGGGACGCTCAAGCGGGAAGGGATACTTACATAGTCATGACTGATCTGCATTGTTTTATGTAAGGCAGAAACCAACACAACATTGTAGAGCAATTATCCTCCAATTAGAAAACAAATTTTAAAAAATCTGGCACAAGTAAAAGTAAAAAATAAATTCATGTAAAAGTAAACTTGAAGCATGGTAGGATGTGATATTTCATATGTTCTAAAATTGAGTCCTTTTATTGCTTTCTACTTTTTGAAGTACTTAATTTAAAGGAGATGTCACGATTTTTCTTTTTCACTTCTAGGTAAAACCAAATAGTAACCAAGTTAATCTTGCCTCCTGCTGTGTGATGCCACCTGATTTGACTGCATTTGCTAAACAGTTTGACATACAGCTATTGACTCATAATGATCCAAAAGGTGAGACTGAGATTTTCATTTGTAGAGATTGATCAGGTGCTTTTATTTTATAAGAAACTACTTGCTAAAATTTAATTTTTAATTGTACAGTGATAAAGGTACAATGCTGTCACCTAGAACTATTCTTAATAGTTAAAAACACATACACCTTTATTTTAGTTTCAAAATGCTTTAATTTTGTCTTTGTACCAATGGGAAAAGAAATGAAGGGATCATTTCCTGAACATCCAGTCTGCTCAGATTTATAAATAGTAAGCTACACAGAGAAGATCTTGTAAGATGCTCTAAGTAGTGTCACATATAAGGTTGTCTAGTACAGCAGAGATTGCACCAAAAGGCCACTTAATTAAAGAGGATAAATATCTGGAAAAAGCAGCAGATAAAATTTAATTTGAAACTTAAGCATCTTAGGATGGGTATTTGATTAGGTATTTTATTAATCATTACTATCAATACATATATGTTTGATGTTAATCAGAAATGTTATTTGATTAATGAGAATGGCTTGCCTGCCTTTTGTAAGATAAGTTTTTATCGACATTTTAAAAGATAAGTTGGAAAGCTGGGAAGGTAGTGTTTTACACTTTAGTTTCTAGCAGTCTGCTCCATTTTCATTGTTTCAGTTTCATAGTGAGCAGAGGTGGGTTTTCCTTGGTAAATATACAGGCTCTATGAAATAGTTCTTTTTGGTATAGTCAAGTGAGAGCTATCTTGTGAAAGTTTCAGATTTCCATGACACTTCTATAGAAGTTCTAGTTTAATAAAAATTGGAGGAAATTTTATTTTATAGATGATTCCTAAAGAAAAAAATTTCAGTTTTTACTTTCATTTCTAAAAAGATGGCATTTGTATAGGAGGTGTGATTCCATTTATTTTTAGGATGCTTATGGATAACTTCTTAAACCTTATTATAAACAGTCTCCCCCATTCTCATTTTTTTTTTTTACTGTTTTATAGGAAGTGGAGGTGGAGTTTTAATAGTTATTCTTTCTCAAATGCTAGGCATCTTGCTAAATGCCTCAGAGATTGTAACTCTCACAGCTGAAACTGGACATTTTATGGATGAGGAAATAGAGCCTTAGAGTTTAAGAAACTCCTCAAGGTCACCCAGCTGGCCTGGCGTGAAGTCTGAACTTAGACCTAGGTCCTGAGTGAATTTGGAGCCTTTTCCCCACTCTCTCTCTGATTTGAAACATTAGTATTGTAGTATTTCAGGTCCGAAACTTTACTTTCTTATCAGCCTCCATTTAAATCATACCAGAATAGGACATAGTTACTTTTACCTCCCCTCTCCAGCAGAGCTTTCACACATAAGTAATTAGATTCATTTTTTTTTTTTTAAAGTCATTTTGGTGAAAATCCAACAAAGAATTACTGTGCTGATTTGTTCTGAAATATAAGCTATTAAAATTTTAAATTCCTGTATGTCGGCATATATTATATAATTTTTCTATTTACTTTGTGGAGGCTCTTCCAACTGTAATTATTACCAACAACAGTTGTTACAAATAGCTGATCGGTGAGCCTGTACCCCATTTGAGCTTCACTTGAAAAACACGCAATTCTTTTTCCAGTGGGAAAGGAAATAGGAAAAGTCTAAGGTGTCTAGTGTTTTATTTCCATTTATCTAAATGTGGGCATGTGGATTATGTGCTAATACATCATTGTCATGGAAAAATATATTACATATGTATAGGAGAAGAGAAATTTAATCCTTTTGGGAAGAGTATGTTTTTGTTTTACTGGTGTAATTTGACATTTGGATGTCTTTTTAATTTAATTCTAAAGCCTTTAGGTAGAATTTATAGTCTGATCCTGCATATACTGTAAATGGATCTTCAGACACTTTGATCTGTAATGAAGCAGTTCCCTTAAAAGTTTTGCCATGTCTACTGATTCTAAAGATTTAACATTAGTTGAATTAAAAGAATGTAGTTAGTGAATAACATAGTCTTCTGATTTTGTGTAAGATTTATTTTTTAAGCAAGCAAGTTGTAAAACATTTAACTCTATTTGTCATCTAAAATAGAATCTTGTTTATAAGTCAACTAAAGGCCTTCCTCTCTTCTATAATTACCTTATAATTACCCTTTCCTCAGAAAGGTTTATTTTCCATTATTATTTGTCCTAGAAGTTGTGGTAACAGTTTAACTACAGTCAGAGTACAATTGTGAAGTATGTGATTCTGACTTAAGAGCTTTCCTTCTTTTATTGGCCTTACTCCTCTCCTTACTCCCATTAAGTCTAATCTATAGTATGCCTCATTCCCTTAGGGTTCCTCAATTAGACAATCTGAAAAACAGATCCACAAACAGAGATACTTGGAAAATTAGCATTTTATTTATGAAAACTACCGTTTACTAGCTGTGTGACCTTGGGCAAGTTATCTAATGTCTCTGCATCGATTTCCCCCTGCAAAGGAAAATAATATCCATCTCTTGGGGTTAACATATGGATTAAAAGAGTTAATACATGTGAAGTACTTAGAAAAGTGCCTGGCACATGACAGTAGCTAATATTTACTGAAATATTTATTGGTGTTATTCAACTATCACAGTAGTTCATTTTGGGACAGGCAGGTTCTTTACATTCCCAAATCATATTGCATAGATGGTCATCTAAGCCCTATCTGTAGGATTGGTTCTGACCCTAGTGGAATCTTTCCATATTGATTGATTTCTTCAGTAGACTATGTGCCAGGCATTCTAAGTACTAGAAATACAAGACCAAGTCAGGAAAATCTCAGCTGTCATGGAATTTGTATTCTTATGGGAGGAGACACAAATAAGGTAAATGTTGAATGTGATAAATGGTGGTGTGTGCCATGGAGAAAAGTTGGCTGAGGAAGAAAAGAGTGCCCAGGTTAGGGGGTGTTGTTTTATATAGGATGGGTGGGGAGGCCTCTGTTGTAGGGTACATTAATCAGAGACCTCCAAGAAGTGGGAGAGCCATGTGGGTGTCTTGAAGAAGAGTGCTCAGGGAAGAGGAAGCAGCTAAGTCAAAGGCCCCGAGGTAGAAACATGTTTGAGGATTTCAGGCTACAGCTGTGAGGCCAGTGTGACTAGAGAGGAGGAAGTGAGGAAGGGAGTTGTAAATCGGAGCAATGGTGGAAGTCTTAGATATAAATGTGGAATTAGAAAATAATGATTTCATCAAAGAGATGCAAATTAAAAGATAACCATTGGGAAAGATTTTGTAAATGACTGCTGGTGCTGGTGAGGATATGGTAAGATTGGCACTCCAGTATCAAGTGTGAAGCACAGTCTTTCTGAAAAGCAAATTGGCAATACACCATGTATCAAACCTTCCAAAGGTACTTGTACTTTGACCTTATTATTCCATAGCCAGGCATGCATTTTAAGGATGTTCATCAAGCTTTATTTTTATTAGGAAAATATGAGGAAAAACCTAATTTTTTTTGCCAACAATAAGAAAATGTATAAATTATATCTATAAAATATAATATTGGGAGAACTATGAAAAATGCTTTCACAGAATAATTATATGGGAAAATATTCATAATATATGTGAAAAATAAATTAGGCTATAACTACAGTACGATTTCTGGTTTTTAAGATATGGGTACATACATACATATAAAGTAAATATATACAGAAAAAATAGTTGGATGGAAATACATGGTAGTGGAAATGGTCCATATTTTTTCCTTTTGTCCTTTCCTTTATTGTCCCTGACTATACATTGGGATCACCTGGAGATCGTCAAAAAAACACAAGTATTCAGGCTCCTCTCACCAGAAATTATGAGTTAAACTGGCTGGGTTACAGGTATAGATACTTTCTAAAGAACTACCTGGGTTTTTCTGATATTCTGATTCATATTTGTAGCACACATTAAGGATAAATATTCAGTTTTGAGGTGTTTCTTTTGTTGTATTTAAATGCTTACCTACATAGTAAAGTGCTTTGATTTCAAGTTTAACAATCTGGGTTTTTATTTGTTGTTTGTTTTAAGAACTGCTTTCTGAAGCAAGTTTCCAAGAAGCACTTCAGGAGAGCATCCCTGACATTCGAGCACATGAGTGGGTGCCTCTGTGGCTACTGCGGTACTCGGTCATTGTTAAAAGTAGAGGAATTATCAAATCAAAAGGCTACATCTTACAAGCTAAAAGAAAGGGTTCCTAACTGCAGCTTAGGGTCATAACCTACTGACCTGTATTTTCCTTGAATATAAGATAAAATTGAGATGTGTAAAAATCTAATTACTGCCTGTAAGTGTGTCATGGAGGCAGATATTCTTTAGTTATATTTGACAATATATTATCTGTCAAGTTTGAATACTTCTCTTGCTTCCATATCAGTTCACTCACATGAACCACTGTATTGTTTTCATTAAACTATTGTTTTCTAATTGAAATCGTCTATAAAGAATATACTTGCAATATATTTTTCCTTTATTTTTATGACAATAGCAATCAAGAAAATTTGTCATTAGATATATTTTGGCCTAGGCATCAGGGTAATGTATATACATATTTTTTACTTCTAAAAAATTCATTAATTGCTTCTTACTCTATAGTATAACTAAGCAATTTAATTACAATTGTTACAACTGAAATACTGGAAGATATTTTTCCTGTCACTGATAAGATGATTGTATCTCAGACTAACTGGAGTAGCTGGGATCTACTAATAGTGTAAATAAAAGTCCTTTCTTCACTACATGAATGGAAACTTAAATTTTTTTTATGTGTCCTTGCTTGTAGTTTACCTGCAATGATTTAACCTTGTATTCTGTGCCATAATTGCTTTTGCTTTTATTACAGGACAAACCAAAGTAAATATGTAAAGGAGACTAGGAGCTTTGATCTTATTGTTTGGGGGCTTTATAAAAGCAGCTATTGTCACATCCAGATTCTTTTTAATTCTCATTCTGTCCTTAGTATCTTTCTACTCATTCAAGAATATTCAGTAAGTATTGAGCGATTACCGTGTGCTGGGCACTGTGGGCTCTGGAAGGAGGGAGCACAGGGATGAAGAATCAATTAAGTAAAATACGCAATACTCATTCCCTTCTAGTAACCAACTACAAGGGACTAAGAGCCGGAAAAGAGGTGAAAAAAATCTTTAGTTCAGGGTCAGTGTTGTCTATTTAGATAACTTTGTTTGAGATATGGTCTTAACTATTTAAAAACAGGACAGTATAACCAAAACTTTAAAGCTAAAAGAGACTGTGTATCATTCAATATGATTCCTCATTAGATTAAGAACCAGAAAATAGCCAATAAGTAAGTTGTGACCTTTGGTATATACTATTGGTCTCTGTAACTCTATAAATTTATATCTGTGACCCAAATAGTTTGAAAATTTTTTTAAAAATCTCTTGTATCTCAATTAATACTTTTAAACCATGTATTTTAACATATGGTTTGTAAAACTAAGCTAATGATAATATACATGTTTATACATACACACACATATACATATACACACATGTATGTAACTCATATAAAACTAATTTGCCCAAGTTTTTTCAGCTTAGGGAAAAGAACTATGATTCCATATTCAAAATAAACACATTAAAAATCAATATTATATAAACAAACAAGACTCTTCTATCATAAGTAAGGTTTTGTGGTTTACTAGTTGGATAATTTGATTAGAACTGTAATGTGAAATCAGCTGGTTTACCTGCTAAAACTTGTTTAGACTTTCAGCTTCCTAAAGCCTTCTGTAGCCTTTATATTAATTGTATGTAATGTTATTAAGTATACATAGTTAACTTTTTAATTTGGAAAAGTACATTTTTTCGTGTAACATAAGTCTTAAACAAATGCTCATTTTAATTTAAGCCTATAGAGTGAATTGGCCAAGATATTTAAGAGGGTACGTAAATATCACATTTATTATTTTTTAAAACCCTAGGCTTACAAAAGCAGATTTTTAAAAGGTTATTTTGAAAATAGGAAAAAAACATATATTGCCAATGTATCTAGACTTCAGGGGGACCTTTTTGTGTGTTTTTTCATCAACTCTTGACAAGGAACCAAGATTATAGATTCATTTCATGAAGGGGATCATGTATGGCTTTTTTTTAATGTGTTTTTTGTTTTGCTTCTATACCTTTAATTTCTGTTCTTGAATAACCTTTCGTTAAAAAACTGATTTTTTAAGGCTTCATCTTTTCTAAGCTGATATTCACTTCTTTATTTGGTGAATTATCAGAATATAGTGAATGCTTTTCAAATATTGAAGGATTTAATGTTTAAAAAGCCATAAAATAAAGAGTGATGATACTACCAAATAACTGCTTAAAACTGAAAGCTAAGTGAGCAATAGTGTATATAACAGATTTGTATTTCTGGGGAGGTGTGTATCCAGTGACCCAAGGTATAAAGAATTTGTATAACTTTTTTTCCAGTAAACATGACAAGAAGCTGCAGCTTATTATTATATGTCCAAAATACACTGGAGCCTTATTTTAACACAATGTACTGTAACTTGTAATTTGTTCTGTAATGAGTCTGTTTTGAATTCTCATCTAAGAAACTGTAGTCAAAAAAAGGACCCAGGTGTCTTATAAAATGTGTTTTCATGTAGTGTGAATTCTGAAGACCACATTGTGCCAGTATGATAATAGAGTATCCAACAACCAGGGCTAGAAATTGAATCACAAATAATAGCTGATAATTTTTCCATTCAAAGGAACATTTAGACAGCTGTGTGAAATGGAAAGTGAAGTTATTCTGTTTTGAATGAATGATACAGACTTTTCCCTACCAGAGCCTAGTAGTAACTGAAATAGGATCTTGATTTTCAGTGATAAAGGTCTAAGGCTCATTTAATTGTGTCTTTTTTTAGAACCTAAAAAGTTCAAGTTTAGAACTTCCTAAGTTTAAACTTAAGAAAGTTTAGAAATCTTTCTAACTTTTCCACCCAGTTTCAATATTTAGGAATGTAAGCAGTTGAGATATATATATATATATTGTGTGTATGTGTATATATATATACACACACAATATGTGAGTTTTATTTTTTAAAAATATGTACTATAACTTTTATTAATTTTTTTATAGTTTTCAGAGTGAGAAATAGGAGGGGGAAATGTTTTAATTAGATAATTCTGCTTTTATGTGTCTTTAGTAGTATACTATAAAGGCAAAATATAAAGCATCATTAAATATTTATAATAGTTTTTAATTTTAACTATATTATGAACTTAAAGTATGAGTTGTATATTTTTTAATTGAGTTGTTGCAATAATTGTAAGCATCTTGAAACACTGATTTTGAACTGTTTAAATTCAAACTGAGTATGATTTGAAAATAAATTATGATAAAAATGTAAACATCCAAGCCATAAAGTTATTCATACATTCATTCAATAAAGATGTATGGAATGCCTGCTGTGTGCCAGGCACTGTGCAAGGTGTTGGCAGAAAGACACAGAGACGAAAACAGCCCTGTCTTCAGAGAGTAGATAAGTATATTGGAGGGACGAGAGAGATCTCAGTGTAAACAAGAGCAATAAAGGGCTGCACCTGTTGTTAATAATAAAAGCTGTGAAAGGGGAGTAGGGTCATATGGAAGGACTGCTGGGAAGCAGAGTGAGGACATGTAAGAAAAGTTCCTTGAAGAAACTAGCCTTAGAGTTAGGATCATAGAGTGGGATGAGGGGTGTGCCTGGTTTGTATTCAATAAATACACCTATACTGAATGATGAAACAGTTTAACTTTAGAAATTCAGTGAAAACACTTTCTTCAAGAGCTTATTCTTATCAGATAGAAAGGAATGGCTTCTAGTGAGACAAGAGTAGGTAAGGTTTGAAAAGTCACATTTTACATAAGACAAAAACTTGCCCCAGTCCCCTAGACATGTTAGGGTATGTCTTATGTAGTTTCACTACCAGAAACGTCAGACAAAACCTTGATATGTATCTCTCAGCAATGAATAAATGTATAAAATGTTCTACAAGATTTTGGTCTGTGTTTTGGCTCATTATCTTAAGGTTCGTGTTTTACAATAAGCATTACTTATTTGGACTTGGCTTTGTTTTCTCTGTTTCTTTGCTCACTGTTGATTCTTGCATCTTATTCCATTCACATTTACTTTGTTCTTAATTATATCCTTAGTAATTCTTTCACTAAAGGTCTTTGGGCAGTAAACCTCCTAGGTTTTGTTTGTCTTAAAATGTCTTTGTTAACAATCTTAAATGATCATTTGACATTATAGAATTCTAAGTTTCCAAACACTTTCCCTCAGCATTTTGAAGATAATATTCCATTGACTTCCAGCATTTATACTCTTGCTAATGAGAATCTGGATTTTCTTCCCTAGAAATAATCTGTTTTTCCCTCTGGTCTCTTTTTTCATTTGAAATACTTGATTCATTTTGATATGTGTGGAATTAGAATAAAGCAAAAAAATGAAATCTGGCTTCTGAGTTTTCTAATAATACCAAAAAAGTAACCGTAAAGGAAAGTATCAATAACCAGATTTAATCAAAATTAAAATCTTACGTTGTTAAAAATATACTGTCAAGAAAATGAAAATGTGAGCCACAGACTCAATGAAATATGTGCAATAAATATCTTATGAAAAATAAATTGGACATAAATGTTTTTAAATTGAACTTCAAAAACACCATTCAAGATAAGCCATAATGGAAAAGAATATGAAAAAGAATGTGTGTGTGTGTGTGTGTATGTATAACTGAATCACTTTGCTGTATAGTAAAAATTAATACAAAATTGTAAATCTACTACACTTCAATAAATTTTTTTAAAAACTTCAAACCTCCATCAAGAAAGTCAAAACACCATCAAGAAAGTCAAAAGGCAACCTAAAAACAGGATAAGATACTTGAAAATCATACAGCTGATAAGGATCTTGTATCCAGAGTGTTTAAAGAACTTCTTACAGCTTAAGACAACCCAAGAAAAATTAGGCAAAATTTAGGACAGATTTTTTTTTTTCCCCAAAGAAGACATAATACTCAGTAAGAACATATAAGATGTTCAACATCATTAGTCATCAGGGAAATGCCAATTAAACCCATAATGAAATATCATCAAAGTAGCTAAAATTTTTAAAGACTGACAGTAGCAAGTGGTGGCAAGGATGTAGAGGAAGCAACTCTCACATAGTCCAGTAAAATGGTACAACTACTATGAAAAAGAACTTGAGATTTCTTACAAAATGTACCATGTGACCCAGCAACTCCACTCCTAGGTATTTACTCAAGAGAAATCATATATCTGAAAAAGACATATACCAATATCTATAGTACTTTGGAATTCTGTGGTGGCTCAGCAGTAAAGAATCCCCCTGCCAATGCAGGAGATGCAGGTTTGATCTCTGGGTCAGGAAAATCCCCTGGATGAGGAAATCACAACCCATTCCAGTATTGCCTGGAAAATCCCATGGACAGAGAACCTTGGCAGGCTACAGTCCACAGGGTGGCAGAGAGCTGAACATGACTTAGCAACTAAACAACAACATAGTACTTTACTCATAACACCTGGAAACAACCCAGATGTTTAGCAGTAGTTGAATGGAGAGATGAATTGTAGTATGCATGCTAAATAGTAGTTTTAATTTGCCTCAGTCATGTCCGACTCTTTGTGACTCTATGGACTGTGGCCCACCAGGCTCCTCTGTCCCTGGGATTCTCCAGGCAAGAATACTGGAGTGGGTTGATATGCCCTCCTCCAGGGGATCTTTCAGACCCAGGGATCGAACCTGCATCTTCTATGTCTCCTGCATGGGCAGGCGGGTTATTTTTAACACTAGCACCACCTGAGAAGTCTGAACTGTAGTATAATCAGCAATTAAAAAAAAATAACTACTGGTATACACAGTAATATATATTACTGCTGGTTTATATAGTAATAATATATATTACTACACTGGTTTCCCTGGTAGCTCAGATGGTAAAGCGTCTGCCTGCAATGAGGGAGACCTGGGTTTGATCCCTGGGTCGGGAAGATCCCCTAGAGAAGGAAATGGCAACCCACTCCAGTACTCTTGCCTGGAAAATCCCATGGACTGAAGAGCCTGGTGGGCTACAGTCCATGGGGTCGCGAAGAGTCAGACACGACTGAGGGACTTCACTTTCACTTTCATACACAGTAATATGGATGAGTCTCAGAAATAGGCTGAGTGAAAGAAGCTGGACATGAAAATACATTATTTCCTTTACAAGAAATTTTTACGACAGACAGAATTAGTATTGACTGTATTATCTATTGCTGCACCTGGATACCTCAGGGCGCCTCAAAATGTGGCAATCATGGTCATCTGGGACTCCAGTCTCCTTTGTGTGCTTGACTGAGGTTGGTCTCCTTCCAAGCTTGCTCATGAGGTGGTTGACTGGACTCAGTTTCCTTTCTGGCTATAAGCCAGGGGCCTTCCTCACTTCCTTGCCACATGGCCATCTCTATAGGGCAGCTCATAGCAAGCAATTACTAGCTTCCCACAGAATGAATGAGTGAGAAAGTACAAGAGAGAAGCCAGCCTTTTTTGTAATCTCATCTTGAAAGTGACACCCATCACTTTTGTTACGTTCTTTTCATTATAAGAAACTAGGTCTAGCCATACTCAAGAGTATGAAGAGGATAGGATCAATGGAGACCATCTTACCAGTCAAACTTAATTTAAAAGTAATATTTTGTATGCAGTAATGTAAAATGACCATGAATAGTATGTATTTTTAGGCATATGCACTAAAACTCTCATTTGAAAAGACCCTGATGCTGGGAAAATTGAGGGTAGGAGGAGAAGGGGACAACAGAGGATGAGATGGTTGGATGGCATCACTGACTTAATGGACATGAGTTTGGGTAAACTCCGGGAGTTGGTAATGGACAGGGGGGTCTGGTGTGCTGCAGTCCATGGCATTGCAAAGAGTCAGACACGACTGAGCAACTGAACTGAATTGAACTAAAACTCTCATCTTTTGGTTAAAATTCCTGCGAGAGATTCAGCCCTATAATTTAAGATTTTTAGTTAGTAAAATAGACTATTATGGGAGAGTTTCCCTTTAGGCCTGAGTAATAATTACTGTGTTTTTATATTTACTCTATCTTCCCAAAATCCACTTTGGGTAAAGAAAAGAGCAGGTAAAGAAGGCAGAGATGGGGAAACATGGCGGACCTGTTCAGTTCAAAAAAAACACTTCACAGTTTTGCCCCTGATCAGCAGACCAGTCCAGTCTTCTTATATTATTAATATGTACTAACATTTTAATCTTAGTATTTTATTTTTGTTCTTGAACTTTTTAGATTCTAAATACTAGGGAGTGTTTTGTTACTGTTGTTGTTTCATTTTAAAGGGGCCATACTTGTAAGTGAATAGTACACACTGGTTTTATATTAATAATACTCTCCCGATTTTCTACACAACTCCTGTAATCTTAATTTCTATTTTCATGCATTTGTTCATGTTAAAGTGGTCATGTATATTAAATGTTATACATAAGTATATATAAAATGAGTTAATGCATGTAAGGCACTTAGTACCAGCATATAGTAAGTGCTCTACTGGTTACTATGATTGAAGCTGTTGTCTGCTGCTTTGATCTCCATTACCCACTTTGTTGCTTCACCTTCCTTCCTCTACCCCATCCCATCACCTCTTCAAATTTAGCATGTCTTCTGTTCTTTCTTACCTACTCCAACTTACATAGATTGATGTTCTCTCAGATCCCCTCCTCTTCTCTCCACTTTAATTCCCCAGCATTTACAGTCTCCTCTCTGCTTCAATTATCAACTTTTCCCACTTGCCTCAAAGGAAGGAGCATTCCTCTGTAGCTCCATCTCCATTTTTTAAGAAAAAATTCCATGCTTTAGCTAGGATTAGGCTCAGCTGCAAAACACAGAAAATACCCAAATAACAGTGATTTAAAGTAAGAGATGTTTCTCTCAGGTGAAACAGCTCTAAAACAGTCTGTTTAGAACAAGACACTTGCTCCTTGGAAGAAAAGCTATGACAAACCTAGACAGTATATTAAAAAGCAGAGGTACAACTTTGCCAGCAAAGGTCTGTATAGTCAAATCTATGGTTTTTCCAGTAGTCATGTACAAGATGTGAGAGTTGGACCATAAAGTCCGAGCACTGAAGAATTGATGCTTTCAAACTTTGGTACTGAGAAGGCTCGAGAGTCCCTTGGACAGCAAGGAGATCCAACCAGTCCATCCTAAAGATCAGTCCTGGGCGTTCATCGGAAGGACTGATGCTGAAGCTGAAACTCCAGTACTTTGGCCACCTGATGCAAAGAGCTGACTTACTGGAAAAGACCCTGATGCTGGGAAAGAGTGAGGGCAGGAGAAGGGGGTGACAGGATGAGACGATTGGATGGCATCTCCGGATGTGAGTTTGTGCAAACTGGGAGACAGTAGTGAAAGGGAAGCCTGGCGTGCTCCTTTTCGTGGGGTCACAAAGTGACTGCAATAACAACTGATATGGCAGTTCCCCAATTTGTCAGAAACTTCTTTGTCACTGCTCTGCGATCCTTAAAGCATGGCTCTCCTCTTCATGGCACAAGATTGCTGCTTGAAAACCAGGGAACATGACTCTCCAGGGAGTGGAATGAAGTCAAAGGCAAGGAGAACCTCCTCTTTTAAGAGGTCTCTAGAGAACTACCCAACACTTAATGATCTGTAATTAGCTCAGACAGCCGTATCTGTCTGCAAGGAAAACTATGAGAGGAGTTATTTAGCTGAGGGCAGTGTGCCCACTGAAAATTCTGTACTTTGTGACTTTAAGGCAAAAAAAAAAAGTTTTCTGTTATAAAGTAGGAGAGAAAAGATACGATGAGGCGCGCGTTCTCATCTCCAACGTCTGTTTACTTCTTCAATCCATTGCCCTCAAACATATTCTAGCTCTTCTCTCTTCATTCTGAAGGAAAAATCAAAAAGCTTTTCTTGATTCTGGTCATTTTCCTTTCACTGAAAAAAAAAAAAAAAAAAAAAACCTTTTTAAAAAAACTCTCTCTTTTGCAATTTAACATTCCTCTATTCTGCTTTTTCCCCATCCCTACTCACGATCTCACCTTTAAATTATATAGCTTCCTTCCTAAGTAGTCGAGTTCCTGGGCATTTAGCAAACACGTCTTTTACTCTAACTAGGTCTTTTATTTATGTTTAACTTCACACATAATACAAGAGTGTGTGTGTGGGAGGGGCATTTAAGGTGTTGGGATAGATAATGCAAACGTCTCCTTTGACCATAACCATGGCTACATTAAGACTTTTGCTGAACAAATGAGAGGATACATGTAGTGGGGCACATGATGCTAATTTCGAATTCATTCGGGTGTAATGAGGACAAGGGCCCTAGATCATTGCGGGAAGGCCTCTCCCTGCACCAGCCTGGTCTGTCTTCTACCGCACTGTGAGTGAATCCAAGTGAAGTCGCTCAATCCGACTCTTTTTTTTTTTTTTAATCTTTTTTTTTTTATTAGTTGGAGGCCAATCACTTCACAACATTTCAGTGGGTTTTGTCATACATTGATATGAATCAGCCATGGATTTACACGTATTCCCCATCCCGATCCCCGCTCCCACCTCCCTCTCCACCCGATTCCCCCGAGTCCTCCCAGTGCACCAGGTCAATCCGACTCTTTGCGACCCCATGGACTGTAGCCTACCAGGCTCCTCCGTTCATGGGATTTTCCAGGCAAGAATACTGGAGTGGGTTGCCATTTCCTTCTCCAGGAGATCTTCGCGACCCAGGGACTGAACCCAGGGCTCCCGCATTGTAGGTAGACGCTTTACCGTCTGCCACCAGGGAAGTCCCGCACTGTACTGAACTCTAAAACCCAAGCCCTTCGGAATCCCGGCTCCGATTGCCTCGACCTAGGTCTGAGGGGCGGAGACGGCACGAGATTCTCTTGAGTTCCGAGATTCTCGCGGCAAACGCGAGTGAGGCGCATCTCTGACGTACTTCCGGGGCGTCGGAACAGGGCGGCCGCGGGAGCCGCACGCCTGGAAGATGGTGGTTACTAGGTCTGCGCGGCCTCGGGCCGGGAACCAAGCCACGTCAGTTGAAAGCTCGCGGAAGAAGGTAGGAGAACTCGAAAGTCTCTCTCATTTCTTTTAACTGCTTCGCAGAGCGGTGCTGAGGAAGGTGGGCGGTGCGGGGGTCTGGTGGAGCCTGGGGAAGGAACGGCAGAAAAGCCAGAACTGGCGGCGTGCTTCCGCGTACCAGGCTCCCCTCTAAGCCTGTAGCTTCTAAAGACCACATTGGAATCTTTTAAGGTAATCCTTGGCAGGTAATAGGTAACTTGATGTGCGTAGTTCAGCTCCGTAATGCAGATGCAGTGCTCGCTTTTTAACCTTACTCTAAAGGAGAATTAATTTCGGCCGCCAAGCGTGGATTGGAGAAGGCACCGTTTTCACGTGGGAAGACTGGTTGTGCCCTGACAGCATTTCCTTCTGGAGTGGAGAGGACTGCGGTGACGTCACCTCGTAATTCAGTGGTGCTAGTTGTCTGCTGTCTCTGATGCTGCGATGAAGGGAAGGGAACATTAGTATTAGTACACGTAGATATGAAAAGTAAGGACAGCGACCGATTCCATTGGCGTGTTTTCCTGAACACATCGTTGGTTTCTTTGTTCTTTACCTGTATGTGTTTCGGAATGTAAGGCCACCAAGCATTTGTGACCTTGCGTGAGGAAAATTTTTATTTGCAGTTGTTTTGTTTCCTAGAGTCAGGACTGAGGTGACGCTAGTGAGGCAGAGCCTGCAAATGCGAAGTCAGATCCAGTATCTGGCTGTTGATTTTTTAAATTGTGGGTGGTGGTGGTAGTTATTGTTTTGCATTAATTTTGTTTACTGAGTTTTTCCAGTGCCCCCTTAAAATTTGCCTTTGAAGGGAGTGCCTCATTCGCTTTGCCCTTGTCCCAGCCCTACCTAAATTACAATGTGTTTGGCTTACAGAATTCTGTTGTCACAAGACTTCAAGTGCACCCAAAAGGCAGGAAGGGGTCTTCACCTGATAACCCAAATACTGCTGAATCACAGACCACTCCAGAACGAAGTCCAACTCCTAAAACCAGGAAGAGTGGAACTACAGGCTCATTACCAGAAATGAACAAATCTTCGACAGATGGCGAGATCTCTGAAGCAGAGTCAAATTGTTCTTCTGTGTCTGAGGTCCAGGATCCTATTTTCAGAGTAACTAGGAGAAGACAGATCTTAGTTGCAGGCACCCCAGTTTCTAGTGTAAGGAAAAGGCTGAAAATAACTCGGGTAAGTGAGTCTCATACTGAAGAAGAAGTGTCTGAAGCAGAATCACATGTTTCAGGTATTTCTAGAATTATACCTGGCACAGAAATGACAACCAGAAGAAGTAAGGCTAAATCCCAAAGAGAGCCAAAGCAAGAATGCCATGTGGAAGTTATTTCTGACGCTGAGTCATCGTGCTCAGACGTTTCTTCATTTAATGGAATTGCAACTAGGAGAACAACAAGGAGTATGCAAAGGAAATTACAGGCACAAACTGAGGAGAATGATACTAAGATTGTACTAGAAAATGAGAAGGAAATCACACATACACCTGTGAATTTAGAGGATTCAGTTAACAGACGAACTTCTCGTTTACTAGCAAGATCACTTTCTCAGATAAATAAGCCAAATTTCTCTAATAATGAAATTTATAATGACCCTGATGATGATTCCGTCTTTGGAATCTCAGAAAAAAAACTAGCAGTGAAAAAAACCCGAAATTTTACCATAAGAGAGGAAAAGCAGGACAGTATTTCACCTCTCAAAGAAATATCAAAGCAGAATTGTAAAAGTTTAGATGAAGAAGCCAAAAAAATAATAGTTGGGGGAAAAGAAGGTAATGAGAAGAACTCTCAGTTGAAGAATCTTTCTGAACTTCAGGACACTGGCCTTCAGCAGTTAGTTTCTCAAAGGCATTCAACCCCTGAAAGTAACAAAACCACATCAGAGTCCACAACTCTGAACTGTGAGGCTGTGATGAAATCATTAGCTCAAACATTTGCCGTTGTGAAAATGGACAGATGGAATGGAGAGAGAAAGAATGCCATAAAAACAAGTGACAGTTCAGAACCTGGTGATGATAGTGATAGTGATGAAGAAGAGTGCACAGTTATAGGTGTCAGTGAAGACATGAGCGAAGAAAAGGAGGTAGATTCTGAGAGTGTTACCAAACCAAGTAAACTTGAGTTCAACACAACTCAGGATAAAGATGATTCTGTTTTGTTAGTTCTCAGCAGTGATGAAAGCCAGCAGTCTGAACACAGTGAGAATGAAGAGGACACTGTGTGTTTTGTTGAAAATAAGGGTAACAAAGAGTCCCTAAATGGAGACTCAGAAAGTCTGTCACGTGACAATGCATTGTTTGTGATTGACACTACTCCCGGATTGAGTGCTGATAAAAATTTTTACTTGGATGAAGAAGACAAGGCAAGTGAGGTTGCCATTGAGGAGGAGGAGGAGGAGGAGGAGGAAGAAGAAGAGGAAGAAAGTGAAGAAGAACTATCAGACCATGACAGAAATAAAGATAATGAGTTTAGTGATGAAGACAACTTGCTAAGTAACACAAAATTTAAACTGTAAGTTTTATCTTTTATTTTTTTAAAGTAAGCTTTTGATACGTGCTTCAAGTGGCAATAATTTACCATAGAAATACTACAAAGCATAGGAACTGAAAAAAATTACTGCTTTGGGTTCTTTATAAAAGAGCTTTGTTATCTGTCAGGGTTTCCCTTGTTTATTTGGGTGTCATATTTTTCCCACTGGTGAGAGCTAAAAGTACCCTGTTTGATGGTGTATTAAAAATGATCTGTTAAGATTTTCTTGCATGATTATGAAGAGCAACATACAAAAGGGAAGGAAGGTAACTTGGCTTTTTTATACATGTTGATTGTAGAGAAATTGAAAAAGAGAGGAAAGCTGAGAAAAATAGTAACCTATAATCCCATCCACTGCCATTAAAAAGCACTCTTTGGGGGCGGTTTCTTTAGTTTTTCTGTTTTCCAAATTTGTTTTTCCCAGGCACAGGCCTTTGGTGGCAGTGGATCCACTGAAAATGCAGGTATCCTTGGTTAAGGAACTGTACATTAACAGATGTCTTCACTCTAGTGTCTTTAGTCTTCACTCTAAACCAATGAAATCTCTGAGACTAGTCTCAGTGTACTTATTTTAACAAGCCACACCCTTTCCCAGGATAACTGTAACATACACTCAGGGTTTATAATCACTGCCAAGGCACTGTAATTGAGTGCCTTGTTGGTTGTTTATGGAAACTTTAAATTGCTCAGTTTATATGAATAATTAGGGAAGAAACTAAGTCCAAGTGTTTATAAGTGTACTTATAAAAAAGACTTTAGTAGTTACATAAATACAGCAGAAGCCCAAGCCAGCTGCTAAAGATTCTGATATGGTGGGTCTAGGGTATGACAGTTAAATTTTTTTTAAGCTCTGATGGAAAATACAGATGCTCACTGTTGTTTAAAACTCACTGATTTAGAGGCACTACTAAATGTCTTTAAATACTTAGGAAAACATTCCAAGTTTGGATAACTTAGAAGTACAGAGAAGAAGGCCGTATCTGTCTCATTGGCTTTTGAGATGGAAGAATATGGACGTTTATTAATTTACTACCTACATATGAAATTGAGCTAAATGCCAGATTATTTCCTCCTTTTTTCTGTAATTCTTTCCTTGTAAAATACGTGTATGATGTCTGTTGACTTATAATATGGCCTTAATCCTCTTTTAAGAAAATTTGGGGAATAAATTTGGATGTGCTCTCCAAAGACTTAATTCATTATTTATCCTATAATTTCTTCTAAATGAAAAGTCTCAGTTTTCATTTTGAATTGCTAAACGATCTAAAGATTATTTCTTAATCACTTAAAAAGTGATCATTTCTCTTTCAGTCTGAAGTTGACGAGCAGCAGCATAGATCCTGGACTGAATATTAAGGAACTGGGTGGTTTGTATATTAATTTCAATGCAGACAAGCTACAGTTGAACAAGAGAACCCTAACACAGATAAAAGAGAAAAGGAAAGATGAGGTAAGCTGCACAGAGTAGCCCACTGGTTTTCACAGAACTCACCAGTCACTTCTAGAAATGATTTGTCCTTGGTAAGAGACTAGTTTTCTTACAGTGAAACCACATTAGCCTACTGTGCTACTTTTTTCTCTCTTTCCAGGAGAGTCATTTCTTTTTTATCATAAAATCCCAGCTAAAGGTGACATTTGAAAACTAATGTAGGATCAGTATTCCTCTTCTGGCGAGCACCAGTTATGATCCCAGAGTTTTTTTGTTTTTTCTTGCTATACTTTTCATTCTTCACTGCGTTGGACTCTGTTGAAAATCTGAAAGCTGTGAGTACCCATTAACCCCACCAGGAAAAAGCATATGTGCTCATAGACATAAAATTGTACATACATTTTTAGAAGGAAATTACACGTTAGGTAACCTTATATAAGCCCTTGGTTTCTGCTGCCACCTTGAATGGCTTCCTCCTAAATCTGTCGTATTTTCTAGTCTTGCAGCCTACACAGGTCTTTAAACTCAGGTGCCTTTTCTTTGTTCATTCAGATGTGCTCAGGCACTTGACTTCACTACTTGCCCTTCTTTTCTTCCTTGCCTGAACCAGCTCCTCCTCTTGTATTATTTATCCTGGTTAATGACACCAAAATCTATTTCTCTTTTGTAATCAGTAACTAAGCCTGAAGGACAGTGCTTCTTATATACTTTCTATTAATATTCCACTCCCTCCTTTCCACCCCACTGTCACTGACTAGTGACATCTGTTTTACTTTTTCTAGACCACTGCATTGGCCTCCTCTTCTTCAAGCCGTCCTCAATGGTCTTGCTAGATTTCTCATTCTGAAAACACAAAATACCATCTGACCATGATATTCTCCTGTTTAAGTCCTTGAATGGTTCCCCAGAGCATTTCAAGGTGCCTCTGTTGATCTGGCTCTGTCTACCTGCTGTGTTCTTAGCACTGAAAAAACAGGATTTCTCAACCTCAGCAAAGCTGATGTTTGGACTGGATAATTACTTGTTGTGAGCAGATGTCCTGTGCATTACAGAATGTTGAGCAGCATCCCAGCCTCTACCCCGTAGGTGCCAGTAGCATTCATCTCTGCCAGTTCATGCCCCCACCTCAATGTCTTCAAACATGGCCAGTTGCTCTCAGTTGGGAACCACTCTAAACCCCACTATAGTACTTGATACACAACCAGCTCTTAATAACCTGTAAAATAAATGTCTTACACTCTTCTCTGACTGCTAGGAAAGTCTAGACCACTACCGTGCTACCCAGCAACTTCTAGCCCTAAATTTGAATTGAGGATTTAATAATTGCAAATGTTATTTACCACGTTAATATTTGCTGCGTTCCTGTGAACTGTTCCTGCCAGCTAACGGTTTTGTGAACTGTCTTTAGTTCTTGTACCAGGGAAATGACTAATGAGTCTGAGCTTCCTTTTAGTCACATACGCAGTATTAAGACAGTATTTAATTACCCTAGGCAAGTAATCAAAAGATGCAGAAGACATTTAGGAAAAGATTAACAGACTTGACTACATAAAATTTTTAAACTTAGGCAATTAAAAACATCTAAACAAAGATAAGTAAAAGGCCATGGGTTTAATACCACTAAGATACAGAATATAATTCTTCAAATTAATAACACAACCTTGTATAAAAATGAAAAAGAACACCGCCCTCCCACCCCAAACAAATGCATGTCTTCTCCACGGAAAAAGACTTATACACAGCTAAAAAAAAATACACAAAAAGATGATCAGCAGCAAATGGAAACATTCATGAGGTACCACTGACAAAACAGAGATAATCACCAGTGTTAGCTATGTTTAAAAAAAAAAAAAGGTACCAATTAACTTCTGGTAGGAGTTTGTACTACTTGGATTCAAGGCAATTTAGTGGTACCTATCAAAATTTAAATGACACATTTTGGAATCTGTTTTACAGAAATAAGTATTCAGAGATGATGTTTACAATGTTTAATGGAAAAAATTTAATGGAGACTATTAAACTAAATATCAAGAAAAATTGTGCATAACTGCTATGAAGTTGATCTTTGTATGAATTGACATTGAAAGAACATCTCTGATGGGTTGTTGAGTTGCAAAAGGCAGATTTGCTTGATGGCATGATTTAATTGGTTACCATTAAAACCTTGTGTTGTTTAATCAAAATCTATACTGCTGTTCTTATTAGTAGTCTAGCTGGTCTCAGATCACATAAAGCTGTTTTGTCAACATCAAAAGAACTTAGCCTAGTCAGGTGTTTTTTTGTTTGTTTTTTGGGGGAAGTTCCAGAACACTATAGCATTGTTTCTGTTGTCTTTGTTTTCCGGTTGGTTGGTGCAGGTGGCTGGTTGCAAACCAATGAAATGCGAGTGGACACATTAATGTATGTCTGGTGTGTGCAAATTCAAATTAGAAAAAAAAATTGAGATGAATATTAACTTTATAGATACCCTAAAATAACCCTTCAGTAAAGCATTTTTATTTTTATATAATTTACAGATTTAAGGACAGGAACAACTTTGCAGTAGTAAGTCTATCTATAAAGAAGGTTAATGTATCTGGAGTCATCAGTGTGGGAGATGTTTCCTTTTTAAGGCAAAGATGTTGAAAAAAATACTGACATTTTGACATTATTTTAAAACCAGTTTAATATTTTTGTAGCTTCTGCAGAAAACTGTCATTACTCCTGAATTTGAAAAAAACTACTGTGTCCCACCATATAGTGAATCAAAATATAAACTTCAGAAAAAACGCAGAGTAAGTACAGTGATTCTTATTTAGAACACTTAATGTGTTTGACTATATATATATTCAGCTTGTCTAACGTGGTTGTACAATTAAAATGTTTCCAAAGAAAATTATCACAGATGTCTAAGAGCCCATAAAATATGGTTTCATAAACACGTTTCATATAAATTTTCACAAAGTAAAAGTATACCAATAGGCACATTTGGATACAGTCTTTTTTCCCTTTATTAAAAACAGTGGCAGCCAGCATATGAGGTCACTGTCCACACCGTACTATGTTGCGGCTTATAGATACTGTTCACAGAGGGCTGGGAACTCTGTTGTTAGCTCTTGAAGTAATGTAACCAGCTAAAAACACCAGCCTATTTAGTCTGCCAAATGAAAGCAAGGAATTTCTTGAGTAAAATACATGGGACTACTTCCATTTCAATTAATAAGCATAAAGAAATTATGAATGGTACATGAGGAAATTTGAGGATGGTGTGCCAGTTATGTCACTGATATGACCAGAGCACCCTGGCGGGTGGTAAACACTAATATTTGCTGATGAACAAAAAAATGAAATTAAGCAAATAACTTGCTGTAAGTTTTCCAAAAAATAGAAATATTTTGAATTTTAGAAATAATACAAATTCCGGGCTTGTTGGAGAGAGTAACTCTTAAGAGACAACTGGGTGACCGAATAAAAGTGTTAAAAGTTTACAGAAAGGCTCCAGAAGTAAGAATGTTTTTATACTTTACATCTTGTAGGATATCTCAGACAGTAAAAAATCGACATTGTCGACTATTCTCCCAACAAGTCAGCAGTTCTTACTGAGATGCAAAATAAATTTTAAGGAGCCTTCATTTATGATACTGATAGTGCTCTGTCTAACTTGTCAAGAGAAATGGATTTTTGTCATTTAATTCATTTAATGAAAGGTGTATCTGGAGACTAATACTTACATTCCTGTAAAGTAACCTTGTTTTTAATTCATGAAATTTTCTTCATAATATTGAAATGGGGTGTCGTTATACACTACTTATTAAAAATTAGAATTTTCTAATTGTTTTTGGAATTTTTAATTTCAGCAAGAGCGACAAAAAACAGCAGGTGATGGATGGTTTGGTATGAAAGCGCCAGAACTGACAGACGAACTGAAAAATGATCTCAAAGCACTGAAGATGAGAGCTAGCATGGACCCAAAAAGGTTTTACAAGAAAAATGATAGAGATGGCTTCCCTAAGTACTTCCAGGTATGAAGCAAACAGAATAATGGTAGTGATGTTCTGAGGATTTTAGTCTGAAAAACACTGTAGTGACTTGTTTCCTCTTAAATGTGTATTTACAGTGTATATCTGCTCAGACCATATAATAATGGCCAGAACCCAGTTCAGATAACCATCAGCCTGTAATGGCTTTCCTCATCAAAAGACATGTTCTGAATGGTAACTAGGTTTCCAGATGAGCTCTGTAAATATGGAACCTGTAAGATGGGTGTGCCATATATTAATGATACACCTCTGTGGTATCAAGATAATCAGTTAATACCACCAGTGATTCTTTATAACGTTTAGGATAGACTGTCTACCCTGTGATGTAGCCTTTCACAATCTGCACCCACACCAGTTCACTAACCCTTATTTTGGTCACATAGCCCTCTAAGCTCCAACACACTCAGCTGCTCAGTCTTCTCAGGATGTGCACAGACTGGTCTAGTCATTCTGACTTTAGTGTTTGGCTCTGCCATGTTTGCTTGGTGGAATTTTACCCATACAAGTCCAAGTGAAAATGTCATCCTTGTGAAACCTTCTTTACCTCCATTTGGTAGAATTGGCCACTTAGTTTTCAGAGAATCTAGAGTGTTTTGTTCAACATAATATTAGGTTATGCTTTCATTTTTAGCCGTGTCTCTTTGGATCTTCTATAAAATTGGCCATTCACTGGCAGGGACCAGATACTCTCTGTTTCCCTAACCATGGCACAGTTCCTGGCACATAGCAGACATTGTATATTTTACTTGGTTGAATGTATGAACAAATGCCAAGTGTTCAGTAAGAAGGTTCTAAGCTGGCAGCATTTATGATAACCTAGGAGATCTAACAGGTATATAGTAGAATGTGTGTACCAATCTTGTTCAATTGGAAAACTAAAAAGGTGTTACTTTTATCTGCCCTACTTTTCCTCTATTTAGACTATTCATCAAGAATTTATAGTCTAGCACTTACATAGAAGGAATTTTAGTTTTACTCAAAAATTTTAATGAAGAAATGTCACTAGTAGGACCCAGTGCAGGTTGAATAAGTGATTTTTTTAAGAAATGTCAAAAATTAAATTACTAACTTTAATATTGGTAAAATATAAGCTGTGTTTTCCATTCCTTTCTATAAATGTACTTTGTTAGAGCTCCCCTGAGGTATGAAAACAGCTTGGCTTTCAGGTATTGCATGACTTATTTCAATCATTCATTCATAGATTGGAACCATAGTTGACAATCCTGCTGACTTCTACCATTCACGAGTTCCCAAGAAACAAAGGAAGAGAACTATTGTGGAGGAACTGCTGGCTGATTCTGAGTTCAGAAGGTAAAGGAATTTATGTTTCACTTTATAATATATGTTTTCCTTTAGAATGTGCAAAAACTTTAAATTCAAGATAATTTTTAAATGCTTTAGCATAGTTTCTCAACAGAACTATTAGGTATATTGGATGGGATAATTCTTTCTTAGGGAGGACTGTAGACTGTAGGATCTTTAACAGCATCCCTGGTGTCTGCCCATTAGATGCTGGTAGCGTACTCCCCTCCCTCCCAATTCATGACATTCAAAAAATGTCTTCAAACGTTTTCAGATGTTCCCTGGCATGCATAAGCATTCTCGATTCAGAACCACTGCTTTAGAAGGAAATGAGACTAACTAGAGGAGGCGCCCACAAAGGAGACCAGGAAAGAAGTGAGGCAGAAAGAAAACCAGGAGAGCAGTGTCATAGAAGTCAAGGAAAGAGTGTTACAGGCAGGTAGAAGCCAGAGCGAGTGGTTAACAGGAATAAATGCTGCTGAGAATGCAAGTGAGCTGAGAACTAAGATCTTCCTCTGGATTTAGTACATGGACGTCACAGTAACCTTGTCAGGAGTTTTTAGGGGAGTGATGGGGAGGAAACCAGACTGGACGATACTTGAGAGTGAATTGACGAAATAAGAGATGTGAGCAATACGAGAGAGGCACAGCTAGTGAATGGAGCTGGATTTTTTTTCCCCCTGAGATGGGGGCAGTTAAGTATGTTTAAATGTCCTTGAAGCAGGTATGTGTATAGCATAGATTTAAAAGCATGCCTCATATAGAAACTTCTGCTGAACTTCCAGACTGGTTTAATAGTAAAAGTGATAATATTTATGAGGTTTTAATGATTCTGGGTAATGGTGAAACTTTTAGCAATAAGCAATGCTCTTTTCTTGCTTATTTCTCTCTCCCTGGAAATCTCATCCCCACAAAGTTGTATTAATCTATATACTGTTGACTTTCAAATGTATGTATAGTCTGAATCTCTTCTGAGTCCAGAGCCACATAACCTGCTGCTGCCTCAGGAACAATAATGAATATCTCATTAGCCCCTCTGAGAGCTGACTGGGGCCTCCTGACTTGGTCCTTCTATACATCCTAGTCCTCTCCCAGTGACCTGTTTGTCATGACTGAACAGCATTGCCCTCAATCCCTTAGGGCACGTCCTTATACCGCCACCTCCCTTTAGTCCCATGTTCAGACTGTCAGATTTCCTCCCATTTTCCTATCTCTTAAGCCTGTCTCTTTCTATCCCACAGAGGTGTTGGGTACAAGGTGATTGAGTCTTTGCTTACTTCATATATTGACCTACATTTTGTGACCTTCATGATAGCAGTCTCAGAAATTACAGCATGGGTCTCTAGTAGTTGAAAGTTTCCAAAAGCCTGCCTCTACCATGGCCACTTTTTTCTTACTAGACTACAAGCTCTGAGGGCAGGGACTGTGGCTGACTCGTTCACTGCTTTGTCTCCAGCTCCTAGTATGGCTTATTCATGATGGAACTTGGTACAGATGTGATGGATAGTGAAAATGCAAAACAAAAAAAAATTTAGAAGCACCTGCCCATCACCCCCACCCCCCACTGCCCCCCAAACTCCACCAAAAGGTTACATTAACTTCTGATGTCTGGTGTGTCATACTTTAGAACTTAAAGGTTTGGTTTTTTTTTTTAGATACAACCGAAGGAAGTACTCAGAGATAATGGCTGAAAAGGCAGCAAATGCAGCAGGAAAGAAGTTTCGAAAGAAGAAGAAGTTCCGTAATTAAGATTCACCAAGCAAATCACAAAATTGTACATCTCCTCTTTATTTATTTACTAAAGATAATTTAAAAATTAGCAAGACCGTCACATAAAGTAACATAGACTGGCACTATTGGGGGGATTTCTCTTTAAAAAATTGATTTGAGAGAGAATCAGTCACTTGCCACATGGAATAAAAATAGGTGTGTCTACAAAGATCCACTCATGTTTAGACCCTTTGAGGAGGGAAAAAAGGAAAAGAACCTCAATCAAAATATTTAGAAAATATAAAGTTTGCTGACATTCAAAAAATTTAAAGTAGTATTTTCAAAGATACATAAGCAAAACTGTAATTATTATGTAGAGATGTACATAGGGAGGAGATGATGCCCTATGTCAGTTGCACATTCAAATCCAGAAAACTGGTAAAGCTGTGATACAGAGATCTTGTTGCAAGTATAAAAGTCACAGTTGAAATCAAAGAAATGTTACAAGTGTTGGAGCATGTTTATGTTAATATATGACCAAAGAACTAAATGAAGCTATGAAAAGGACTTAAAAGATAGACTACTTGGAAAGTTTGGGTTAAAGGTAGAAACAGGAAAGGTAGAAACAGGTTAAAGGTAGAAACAGGAAAGAAACAGTTTCTTTCCTTAGCAACTGAAACAGGAAGAAAGATAGATTTTTATCCACATTCAATGTTGTATTCCAGTGAATAGTATTCAAATTCCAGTGAATAGTATTCAAATAATTTTAACTTGGCCAGGAGGTAAAGTCTCCAGTGACAGAAATATGCATCCTGGCTAAGCAACTCATGACACCCAAGGAACACTAGTCATTTCTATTCATGCTTCTTGGTGGCTTATTGCTTCCTTTATGTCGTTATTCACAGGACCTCTATTTTCTACCGTACTGCTTTCTTGGGATTTCAGTAAATAAGAAACTTCCTATTTTGTGTTTATTGCTCAGGATCACAATCAGCCTAGTAATAAAACTAAATGACATTTATAGGCAGAGTGAGGGAAGCATCTGTATCTGTTCATTTTTATAGTAAAACTTTTATTTCAAGAGTATTAAGTTTTACGTTAAGGACCTGCTATAAGAGAATTAGCTATCAAAACAAGAAGCATTTACCTCATACACGTTCTTCCAGGAGACATTGTTAGCGGAATGTTTCTTCAACTCACGCTACTGGCGTTTTAGAACACTCAAAACTGGTGGCCCTTTTGTATTGTGTTTCTCTGTGCAACTGAGAATTTACCCAGTTTTTTCTCAGGCTCAAGGGAATGGGTCAACTTTTTATCTATTTGTAACTTGCCTGCTGGTTTCTGACTCATGAATGCTAGAATAGGTTGAATTATCTGGTATTCAAAACTGCAGTTACGACAGATAATTGGGACACTATAGTGCATTTACAGGGAACACAAAATTGGAAATCTCCATTTGAGCTTTCTAGATTGGGAAGCAGTGATAAGGAAGAGAATTGAACCTAGTTGCCAACCTCGCTAACCCGCCTTAGAGGTGCTCACCAAGTGTATTCTGATAGCTGATCCTTGGGCAAAGGGGTGAGGGGCTCTGACCCCCAAGCAGCTGAAGGTCAGAAACTTAAAGCAGGCCCTCTGTGTCCACAGCTCCGCGTCTGAGAGCCGCCTGGTCAGCTCCTGCAGAACATGCGGTACTTTAGTGTGGATTTATTGGAAGATCTATAAGTGGACCCACCCAGTTCAAACCTGTGTTGTACAGGGGCCCACTGTATTTACTTATGGTTATGTTGTAACACGCGCTTTTTTGGCTCCACTGATTATTTTATATGTATTATCTTTACGTTTATACTTTATTCAGATTTTCTTAGTTTTTTACCTAATACTCTTTCTTTTCCAGGATACTGCAGTCTTTTTTTTTTTTTTTTTTGGCTGCACTGCAAATTATACAGAATCTTAGTTGCCTGACTGGGTTTTGAACCTGCACCCTCTGCAGTGGGAGCATGGAGTCTGCCATTGGACCACCAGGGAAGTCCCTTTATGTATTTTTTTAAGTCACATAAATAACTTTGAACAAAGTAGAGAGTTATTAACAAATTAAAATACCTTATTCAGTGAAATACTGAAATAAACTGAAATACTTCAACTAAAAATCAGTTTAAGTCACCTCTGTTAACATTTACTTTAAGGGATTAAAACTGGTAAGATGCATAGCTGTATCTCAGATATGATCTTCACAAGTTTAAATCTTCAAAACAGAGTATCAAAGTATATCTAGGTAAAGATGAGAAGGAAGTCTCTTAGTGCCCTTAGGCTTCTACAAAAATCTGTATTTGAATAATGGATGTATTTGTCTTGTGTTTTTTTGTTGTTTTTTTTTAAGCAAAGCAACCATTAAGAAACAGGTTTAGTGACTTTGGCTTATGTCAACTAAACTCAGTTCACTTACTGGAGCTATTTGAAGGCTAATGACTGTCAGAAGTACCAGGACTTCTCAACTGAAAAGCATTATAAAGTGTACCAAGTGCTGATACAGTGTAATGAAAGAAGAGCCTTCAGAATACCTTAAGGAGCTCTTGAAAGATACCCGAAATGCTTTTAAGACAACTTAGAAATAGTCTGCAATGCTAGTTTTGGTTGTTTTGTTGTTGGTTATTTTTTGGGCGGGGGGGTGGGGGGTTGTTTTTCTTAAAGTAAGGAAATTAGGGAAAGGAAAATGAAGATGGAAGAAATTAGAAAACTAGCAGTTGATGAAGGCAAGTTCTCAGCTTCCTAGAATCTTAACACAAAAATCAGCTCTGTTCAGTGTTGTGCCATGAGATTAAAAACAACTGCTTTAGAGAAACACCATTATACGTGTTTTTAAGACCGGAGGAAATGTCTCATGGGTTCCCTAACAAGGCTGTCAGACTACAAGCCATGCTTGGCTGTTCAGAGAATAAATAGCAGGCTTTTAAAAGGAAGAAAGGCTGTACAGAAATATTTAATGAAACTTTGAGCAATTGGGATAAATTCAAGGGGTTGCATTCTAAATCTAGCAAATATAAGAAAAACTCACGTGAAAAAATTTTCAGTACCATCTCTGGAATATGTGCAGGTGCCCGTTCAGTTCAGTCTCAAGTAATGACAACTACTGTTTACAGTAACCATCTACAACATCTTATTGGAAGCATGCAGTTAGGATTGAAACAAAATGATTTACAAACTCCCAAAGCATCTGACTAGAACGTAAAATTCAGGTCTCATTGTTTAAAAGTGAAGACGGAATGCATTCAAATTATAATAATTTCCCTGAAGCAAGGTCAGTAGCATGACTTGTCTTAAGCAGATCAGTGTTTTATCAGAGTTGGAATGTTTCAAACTATGAAATGTGAGTTATCTAAACTCATCTAAACTCTGGAGGTGGTTCTGAAATGTAAAGTTACCAATAAACACTGAACACCGCTGTGAGAAAGGGGAAGCTTACAGGTTCAGGTGACAGGTGTTCATTCCTTATCACTGTGTAACAAACTGCCCCAAGACTCACTGATTCAAAACAGCCACTGTTTACTCAATCTCATGATTCAGTGGGACAGGGCTGGGCTAGATGGCTTGTACTCCACATGGTATCAAATGAGGTCCTTCAGCTGGCTGCTGAGCAGATCTCGAAGGCCTAACACATTCTTGAAATTTTTCATCTTCAGTTTAATGGTAGTACAGTATAGAAGGGCTTCCCCAGTGGCTCATCAGTAAAGAACCCGCCTCCCTGCAGGAGACACATGGGTTCGATCCTTGGGTCAAGAGATCCACTGGAGTAGGAAATGGCAACCCACTCCAATATTCTTGCCTGGAGAATCCCATGAATGGAGGAGCCTGGTGGGCTACAGTCCATGGGGTCGCAAGAGAGTGGAACACGACTTAGCAACTAAACAACAGCATAGAAATCGGCTAGAAAACCAAAACATGACCCACACTTTTGTGTGGCACTGCACAGTATTTAGGAAGTCCTGCTCTTCTCCATCTGCCTTCTTCCTAGTTACCCCTCCTAAGGGAAGAGGAGTTGCTAACCAGATAGGTGAGCCCAAGATACCCATTAGGCTATACTTTCACAAATAAACAGGGCTGATGTATTAACAGGTCAGAAACCATCTGCAATTGGTCACTTGCCCTGTTAGGGGCAGGCCTATCATTCTCTCTTCCAAATGAGGTGGGAAATCTGAATTTGGGCTTTCCTGAGCCAGGCTTTCTCTATGAAAGGTAAGGGATGACAGGGGCATAAGTCATTTAATCGCAGCCTACCTGAGAAGTCTGCAGTCATGGTGCTCTTCTAAAGCTATTACATGAGTGGTATACTTTGTTTTCCATTGATTCATCTTCCTTATGGTTACAACCTCCTGGGCAGAATTGCAAAGCAGAGGCTGGTATGGTTCAGGTGCCAAAATCTTGACCTCAGATCCCATGCAATGTACTCAAATTCTGAGGTCTTGTTCATTAAGGGAAGAAAAGTGAAACATGGATTATGAAAACTATAATTAGATTTAGTTCAATTTCCAAATTACCATATGAACTTTAGCTCCCCAAAGCAGTGAGGACTATTACAAATGACTGAGGGGTGTTCCTCAACCTTTGTCAGTGGCAGGAAAGAAAGATGTGCATGCAGTCATCTATATGAAGAAATGTTTATATGAAGTTTTGTTCAGTCCCTCCCTCCTACATGCACTCCTCCACCCCCATAACTCAGGGAAGTTCGCAGGAGTAATGTACTAAGAGAACAAAAACAACGTACACACTGTAGTTAATAAAACTTTTCTATATGTTAAAGTTTTACCAGGAAGACCTATTTTTTCCCTTAAATGTATGTGTATACATTTTTATGTGTACACAAATCAAAATGGCTGGCTCTGAAACAGAGCTAGGAGAACAAGTCATGGCTTAATTCTGTAACGTAAAGCTCATCCAAACTTTGGCTGATGTAGCTGTAACATCTGCCCTTCCAGCCAAGTCTCCCACTTAACCTGCTTCAGCTGTCACCTGCCCCCACCTGCCAGGAGGGAGATGGATGTCCAAGTGAGGTGAAAAGATAGTACACAACTGGCCCAGTGCCTCTCCTCATGCTGTGGTAACTGCTGAATCATGACTTAAACCCTTTCACATATTTTACCTGACTATAGTCCTTTAAGGTTGACTCTTCGTTTTTCCTTTAGTGAACATCATTATCCTGATCTGTCCAAAGGCAACTGAACCAAGACAAGCCTGCCGTTTCTCAGGCTCGGCCTCATCAATTCTAGTCACCCTATTTCCACTCCACCTCAGTCAGTCGCCATCATGGACTTAGACTCACTGCTTAAAACTGTTCAGTGGTCAAGATTCTGGACTTTGACTATCCCAGTCTGTTCTCCTGTTAGCCTTCCCTCCAGTTCGCTCTAACCCAACCTTGACCTGCACTTTGGAATTATCTGAGGTGGCCCCAAAGTCCTGTAGACTCCAAAGACTCTAAACTCCTGATCTCGAGTATTTCAGCCCCTCCCAGTCCTCCACCCCCATCAGGATACATTTTCCTCCCTAGTCAATCTGGATCCATTGGTGAGACGTTTCTTTATCTCTTTTTTTTTTCTCTGTTACTCGCACCTGCCACTTCCAGCCAAGGAAATACCCACTGTTCCTTCTGTGACCTAATCCATCAAGAGAAACCATTCCTCCATGCATCCAGCTGTTGTATTCAATAGCTTTTATCTTTGTCATCATCTCTTCTGGCCAGGAAATATTATTTGACATTACTGACCCTTCCCTCTTGAAGCTCCAGCCTCTCTTGGCGACTGCAGGAAGGTAAACTTTCTGCTTCTATCTCTCTGTTCTTTTTCTCTTTGCTGGTTTTCTTACTCTGCCCACTGCTTGCTAGTCTCCCATAATGCCTGCGCTCTTATCTTCTTCCTCTATACTGTCTAACTTGAATGTCTTGTTCTCCCTCTCCTGCTTTGCTCTCACTTCTCTGCAGAAAACACCAATGTCTCCATCCTTACATCTCTTTTTTTTTTTAAAATAATTTGTTTTTGGTTGCTTTTAGTTTTGTTACTGTATATGGGTTTTCTCTAGTTGCAGACAGCAGGCTTGTCAGCGTGGCTTCTTTTGTTGTGGAGCACAGGCTCTAGGTGTGTACTTCAGTAATTGCAGCATTCGAGCTCAGTAGTGGCTCATGGACCCTAGAGCATGCAGGCTTCAGTAGTTGTGGTGTATGGGCTTAGTTGCTCACGACATGTGGAATCTTCCTGGACCAGGGATCGAACCCATGTCTCCTGCATCAACAGGCAGATTCTTACTCATTACACCCCCACGGAGGTCCAACCACCCTTACATCTCTACACCTCTGCTCCAGATGCAAATTTCCTATTAACTCTGTAACATGCCCATCCATGTTATTGTGAAGTCCTAACTCAGCATATCCAGAACCAGACACATCATCTTTCTGAGATAAATGCTTAGCGCCATACCTGGCACATGACAGGTACTCAAAGGGAAGGTACTATTTCTCTGTTCTCCATCTTCCCCATTGGGGAAGTCTTCCTAAAATGGTTTTAACAGTGTCTTTCTGCTTTTTTATGTTCTATGGCCCACCTCTGCCTAACAAAACATGAGGCAATCCCTACATTCAAGATCTGACATTCAAGACTCCATAAAAGGACACCACCACAGGCTTATGTTCATCACTCCCCTGCTTATGCTCCAAACTGCCTTTTTGCTGGTCATCTGCCTGTTTCTCTCACTGCTCTGCTCTGGACTTCAAGAAGTGATATTTCCGAGATGCCAAATTGACTTTCCAGTGAGTCACTGACCTGAGATGAGGACAGAAAAAGGGAAGAGGGTATTTCTCTCCCTGTCTGGCTTGGGTTGGGTTGCAGCTCTGCCATTTCCCAGCTCCCACCAGGCAATCCCCCACCACTGGATACCTCAGGATTCTGGGTTCTGGGAACACCACCTCCTCCCCTGTCCCACTGGCACTAGGAGTGATAAGAGGTTTCCTACTGTTGGAATTTCTGGGTTACCTATACTTTGATCACCTATGTGACAGTTCCCCATATTACATTCCCTAAAGTGATGTATGTGTCTTTCTGCCTGGACCCAACTGACAGACTTCAGCCAAACCAAACTAGCTGATATTGAATGTTACTCAACATAATACCACATTCTATGCACACTAGCTACTGTGCTGGATACAGTAAGTTTTCACCTTTTATTTCTGTTCATATGGTTAACTCCCCCCTAGAGTATTCTCCTTGCCTCCAACCCACCTAACAAACTACTACTAACCTTTCAAACCCATTCAGAAACCAGTACTTGGAGCATCTTCTCTGTGCAAGGCAATAGGCCAGGGGCTTGGGGTGCCCAGGGAAGGAATAAGACCATCCCAGGCATCAATGAGCTGATGCTCTACATTTCTTCATAAAACATTTTTTGTTTTTTCCCCACCAATACGTGCATCCTTGGAATTCCCATTTGACTCTTATTTTTACTTTGTTTTTAATAAACACTATAGCACTTACTATCCTGCACTCAATATGCCAGCAAATTTGGAAAACTCAGCAGTGGCCACAGGACTGCAAAAGGTCAGTTTTCATTCCAATCCCTAAGAAAGGCAATCCCAAAGAATGCTCAAACTACTGCGCAATTGCACTCATCTCACACGCTAGTAAAGTAATGCTCAAAATTCTCCAAGCCAGGCTTCAGCAATATGTGAACCGTAAATTTCCAGATATTCAAGCTGGTTTTAGAAAAGGCAGAGGAACCAGAGATCAAATTGCCAATATCCGCTGGATCATCAAAAAAGCAAGAGAGTTCCAGAAAAACATGTATTTCTGCTTTATTGACTATGCCAAAGCCTTTGACTGTATGGATCACAATAAACTGTGGAAAATTCTGAAAGAGATGGGAATACCAGACCACCTGACCTGCCTCTTGAGAAACCTATACACAGGTCAGGAAGCAACAGTTAGAACTGAACATGGAACAACAGACTGGTTCCAAATAGGAAAAGGAGTATGTCAAGGCTGTATATTGTCACCCTGCTTATTTAACTTCTATGCAGAGTACATCATGAGAATCGCTGGGCTGGAAGAAGCACAAGCTGGAATCAAGATTGCTGGGAGAAACATCAATAACCTCAGATATGCAGATGACAGCACCCTTATAGCAGAAAGTGAAGAGGAAATAAAAAGCCTCTTGATGAAACTGAAGGAGGAGTGTGAAAAGGTTGGCTTAAAGCTCAACATTCAGAAAACTAAGATAATGCATCTGGTCCCATCACTTCATGGGAAATAGATGGGGAAACAGTGTCAAGACTTTATTTTTGGGGGCTCCAAAATCATTGCAGATGGTGATTGCAGCCATGGAATTAAAAGACACTTATTCCTTGGAAGGAAAGTTATAACCAACCTAGATAGCATATTAAAAAGCAGAGACCTTACTTTGCCAACAAAGGTCCATCTAGTCGAGGCTATGGTTTTTCCAGGGGTCATGTATGGATGTGAGAGTTGGACCGTGAAGAAAGCTGAGTACAGAAGAATTGATGCTTTTGAACTGTGTTGTTGGAGAAGACTTGAGAGTCCCTTGTACTGCAAGGAGATTGAGCCAGTCCATCCTAAAGGAGATCAGTCCTGGGTGTTCATTGGAAGGACTGATGCTGAAGCTGAAACTCCAATACTTTGGCCACCTCATGCGAAGAGTTGACTCATTGGAAAAGACCCTGATGCTGGGAGGGATTGGGGGCAAGAGGAGAAGGGGACGACAGAGGATGAGAGGGCTAGATGGCATCACCGACTCGATGGACATGAGTTTGAGTAAGCTCCGGGAGTTGGTGATGGACAGGGAGGCCTGGTGTGCTGCAATTCATGGGGTCACAAAGAGTCAGACACGACTGAGCGACTGAACTGATAGCACTTGCTAAGTGTCAGGCACTTTCTAAGAACTTACAACTTATTTTATGTAACCATTATGTACATATGTATGTATGTATGAAACGTACATACATACATATATAACAATTTAGGTAACCTTTAGGTAAACCTAGGAGATAAGTTCTACTATTATCCTCATCATTTTATTAATGAAACCGAGGCACAGAGAAATTAAGTAACCTGCCTAAAGTCACAGAGCTAATATGTATAATTCTGTTCCACTTTCATTTTAGCTAGGCACTATAGCTATGTGCATACCTATTTCTGCATCAACAGCAGAAACTGCTGGATTTTTTTCCCTTTCTTTTACAGTTACAGAACATATGATTTTTAGCTGGGAATGGTCCCACCTTTCCATGGGATGTGAATGAACGTGGTTTGTGCAACTTCTGGGAGGTGTCCTCAAAGAAAGGTGAGCTTGAAATGAGGCTCCATCCCTTTACCTTCTCCCCACTAACTAGTATGCTGACCTGATGGCAGGGGCAGCAGCAATCATCTTGGACCATGAGGTGGAAGTTGCATTTTGAAGATGGAAGAATGAGGAGCCTGGGTCTCCTGATCAAGTAGCTGCCATAGAAGGTAGATGAAGTTGTAAAATATTTTTTAAATTTTTTGATACAGAAAGCCTCAGATAAGAGGAAGCTGGAATGAAACCTCCCTGAGTCCCTGGTCTTTTAAGGTCTGTACTGGCTATAGGTGGCATTAAGATAGGAATGTCTCCACCTTTGGGGCAGAGCTCCCACTTTGTCAATACCTTCCTGAATTCTGAGTGTGTGAGGCAGAGCAGTGAAAGAGGGCACAGAGGAAACAGGTCCTCAAACATGGAAACCTATAATTTTCCCTTCTCCATCTTCATGCTGTAAGCTCTGCCCTCTTCCCGCTTGCCTCAGAAGAGCAGACACTCTTCCATCATGCTTAGGCTAATCCTTTCACCTTACCCCCATAACATTTTTGCACCTCGATTTTCTCATCTGTAAAATGAGATTTTGTACTTCTTAGGATTGAGGGGATAATTTTAATGGCAAGTGTTAAAGAAAGTTGCTGTCATGAAGCGGGTATTTAGAAAAATGTGAGATATCTTCCTTTGCCTCTTGACTCTGGTCCTCCTCAAGAGGAAACTTACTCTGTCAGTTTTTGGAGATAATGCTTCTTCTTGGATTTCTTGCTATTAATACCTCCCTGGCTACTCTTTTTGTTCCCTCCAAAGAACTCATTCTTTGACTATCCTTCAACTGTCTATGCTCTGGGTTTTTGTCTTCAACCCTCATCTCTCCATACACCATCTACACTCCCCCTGCATGACCTCACATGGTCCAGAGCTTCAAGTGTCATCTGTAGGTGAACGAATTTTAAATCTCAAGCCTAGATCAGCCTCCTGGGCTCTAGACCTTCTCTTTCTTCCCTCTTTCCCTAAATACCTACTTTCCTTTTAGTCCTTTCATTCAGTAAGTATTTACTGAGAGCTTGCTATGTACTTGGCATTGCATATCAACTGCCACTGTACATCTTCTCCAGGATGTTCCACAGAGACCTCAGGCTCAACACATGCAAGTATGAACTTGACCCACTTCTCTGTCTATCTCCTTCATGACTGTTTCAGCATCCACCCATAGTCCCTGGTTAGAAATGGGAGTTTTTTTCTGACTGCCCCTGCTTCTCTACATATCACTTAATTCATCAAGTCCCATCAATTTGGCTTCCTTTAATATCTCTCAATTTGGATACTTATCCCTCTCTCCAAACCACCTCTCTAGGTCCAGCCCTCATCATTTTCTTACCTAGATGACCTCAACAGCCCTGAACTGGTCATCCAGCCTCCCATCTTGTGCTGTTCCAGCTTGGGATCCATAATTCAGATGGCTGACACAACTCACACATCTGCACACACGTCCAAACCCACAGCTAATATCCTCACTGATGAAAAGCTGAAAGCATTCCAAGATCCAAGAACAAGACAAGGATGCCCACTCTTGCCACTTTTATTCAACATACTAATAGTTCTGGACATCCTAGATACAGCTATCAGAGAAGAAAAGGAAATAAAAGGAATCCAAATTGGAAAGGAAGAACTAATACTGTCACTGTTTGCAGGTGACATGATACTATACACAGAAAACCCTAAAGGTGCCACAAGACAACTACCAGAGCTCATCAATGAATCAGTAAAGTTGCAAGATACACAATTAATATCTAGAAACCTGTTCCATTTCTATACACTTAACAATGAAATAGCAGAAAGAGAAATTAAGGAAACAATCCCATTTACCATCACATCAAAAATAATAAAATACCTGGCAATAAACTTACCAAAGGAGGCAAAAACCAATACTCCAAAAACTATAGATGTAGATGGATGAAAAGATGTACCATGTTCTTGGATTGGAAGAATCAATACTGTTAAAGTGGCTCTATAACCCAAGGCAACCTACAGATTCAATGTGATCCCTATCAAATTACCAATGGCATTTTTCACAGATCTGGAACAAAAAATTTTTAAATTTCTAGGAAACACAAAAGACCCCTAATAGCCAAAACAATCTTAAGAAAGAAGAACATAGCTGGAGGAGTCAGGCTCCTTGACCTGAGACTATACTTCAAAGCTACAGTAATCAAAACAGTATGATACTGGCACAAGAACAGACACTAGATCAGTGAAATAGAACAGAAAGCCCAGAAGTAAATTCACTCACTTATGGTCAAAATTAATCTACAACAAAGGAAGCAAGAATATTCAGTGAAGAAAAGACAGTCTCTCTTCAATACATGGTGCTGGGAAAACAAGGCCGCTACCTGTAAAAGAATGAAATTAGAACATCTTGAACACCATATAAAAAACTCAAGATGGATTAAAGACCTAAATGTAAGACCAGATACCATAAAACTCCTAGAGGAAAAGATAGGGCTTTTGGACATAAATTACAGTAGTATGTTTTTGGACCTGTCTCCTGGAGTAATGAAAATAAAAACAAAAATAAATGGGGCCTAATTGAACTTAAAAGCTTTTGCAAAGCTAAGGAAACCATAAAAGGACAACCGACAGAGTATAAAAAATATTTGCAATGTTACCAAGAGATTAATTTCCAAAATATACAAACAGCTCATACAGCTTAAGAAGATCAAAAAAACAACCCAATCAGTATATGGGCAGAAGGCCTAAACAGACATTTCTCCAAAGAGGACATACAGATGGCCAACAGTCACATGAAAAGATGCTTAACATGGTTAACTATTAGTAAAAGCAAATCAGAACTACAGTGAGGTATCACCTCACACCAGTCAAAATGGCCATCATTAAAAAGTCTACAAATAATAAATGTTGGAGAGTGTGTGCAGAAAAATGAATTCTCCTACACAATGGGGGGAATGTAGATTTGTGTAGCCACTGTGGAGACCACTAAAGAGGTTCCTTAAGAACTAAAATTAGAGTTGTCATATGATCCAGCAACCCCACTGCTGGGCATATAACTGAAGAAAACTCTAACTTGAATTAACACACATGCATCCAAATGTTCACTAGTGCTGTTTACAATAGCCAAGACATGGAAGCAACCTAAATGTCCATTGACAGATGAATGGATAAAGAAGATGTGGTATTCACATACACACGCATAATGGAATATTACTCAGCCATAAAAAAGAATGAAATTATGCCATTTGCAGCAACATGGATGGACCTAGAGATTATCGTATTAAATCAGAGAAAGACAAATAGCACATGATATCACTTATATGCATCTTTAAAACTGATACAAATGAACTTATTTACAAAACAGAAATAGACTCACAGCCAAAGAAAACAAATTTATGGTTACCAAAAAGGTAAGGGGGGATGAGAAACTTGGGATTAACCAATACAGACCTCTATATACAAAATAACAGTAGACATAGAACTATACTCAATATCTTATAATAACCTCTGGAAGAGTATGTAAAAAAAAGAATATTTTTATATAAAACTGAATCACTATACTGTACACAACATTGTAAATCAACTATTTCAATTAACATTTTTTTAAAATGTTAAGAAAGGTAGGTGAGTACTTTAGTGCAACTAATAAATAGCACAGGAATCTTGGTTGTCTATAAAACTATCAGATTTAACTTTAAAAAAAGAAGTTAAAGCCAAAATATAATGCCTATTTAAAAGAAAACAAACCCAAATATATTTTCTAGATACCTACTGTGTGTGTGGTGGGTTTGGTCATTTTTCTATTCCATCATTGGTCATTTTCTTATTGATTTGAAGTTCTTTACACACTAAGGAAACCAGCCCTTTTTTGTGATAGGTATTATAATTGTTATTTTCCAGTTTGTCTTGATTTTGTTTATGGTATTTTATTTTTTGTTTTACAGAAATCCATATATTTGGATTTACTGATTTTTTAGTGGCTTCTAGGTTTGGAGTTATACTGCTTCAAGTTATTAAATAACTTCATTACATTTTATTTTAGTGCTTTTGATGGTCATATTATTTGTATTTTCTTCATCTGAAATGTACCTCTGTAAAAGGACTGAAGTGGGAATTTTGTCTCAGAATCACTAACAATGAACATTCCTCCTCTTCTAAGCAAATTTGAAATGCCACTTTTATCACTGTTAGTGACAGTAAAATGGATACAATCTCTATGAAAGCAGTTTGGTAATATCTATCAAAGAATGCACGAACAAGCCTTTGACCCAGCAATTCAATTTCCTAGGAATCTATCCTACAGATAAATTTGCATTTGTGTACAGTAATATAAGAATAAGGATGTTCACTGAAACACTAGGAAAATACAGAACAGTGCTATGGCCAACTATCGGGGACTATTAAATCATTGTGATACTTAAGTACAATGGAACAAGGCAGTTCTATTGCATTAATAAGTGAGTTAGCAATCATAGTATACCACCAATGGCATGCAAAACCACCTACATTAATGACATCAACAAACATAAAGAGGGTAGATGCAGAAATGCTGACATGTGCATAAGACAAATCTGAAAATATTTCCAAGAAACCATTTTCACTGATGGCTTATAGAGTTGAAGGGTTGGGAAATAGGAAAAACAAAGATGTTTACTTTTCCCTGTACTTTTTTTTGACAATTTGGGATTTTGTATTTTTTTGCATGAATTGTTTGTTGCAGCATTGTTAAAATTTCACTCACTCACTGATTTATTCGCATTCATCGAGGTAGAACCCTAATCTCATGCAAAGATATGAACTGTCAGAAGGGCTTCACCGGTAGCTGTCGGTCAAGAATCTGTCAGAAGAGGTACAAGATAGCCATGGCTAGAGGAGCTACAGGCAGAGTCTCTTTGCACCGGAATCATGGAGGAGAGGAGCAGGCGTTCTTATTCGAAAGTCATTTTCCTGGGCCTCACTGGAGTGACGCCCAGAAGGCCTTGCCTCGCTGCCGCCCGGGCTGCTTTTCCCAGTTCCCGGATCAGGCTGCGGAGTCGGCAGGGCCCTGGACCAGAGCCACCGAGCCAGGGAAGCAGGAGGAGGGATAGACTAGAGGAGCGAGCGACTAGAAGAAAAAGAGCTGCAGAAAGCCGAATACAGTGGGGAGAGCGGGCAGAAAATGCGAGGCGAGTGTACACCCTTTAAGAAAAAGAGAGAAATGACTGGTGTAGAAAATAAAACAAGGGGTGGGAAAAAACCTCCGACTCCGCCGGGACTCGAACCCGGAACCTTTGAATGCCTTCAGCCTCTAGAAGTCCAATGCGCTATCCATTGCGCCACGGAGCCACCTGTTGGAGTTTCCGCGCATCTGCTCTGTTAAGCCAGAGGCGACGGCCCCGCGCCCTTCCCACCGCCACCATAACTGTTGGTCTGTATGGCTGAGGCCAGAGCACTTCCAAACATCGGCCGCTGGCGCCCGTCCTCATTCGGCGACCGCCTTTTAATAAAGTCGGCTTAGCCTTGCAAGAGAAGGAAGGCTGGTGAGTCTGAGCGCAGCCGCAGGCCGGTCTCCCGCCCGCCCTGGGCGCCGCAGTACCTGGCCGAGCAGGACAAATCACGCCCGCGCTCTTCCTCCCCCGCTATTTTCCTTTCCGATCTCCCCCGCCTGCCCGCTCTCCCGCGCCCGGTTCCGCCCGGCCTGGCCCCGCCCCGGCGTTGCAGGCCTCCGGCCGGCAGTTGCGCCTTTAAGCCGGGCCGGTAACGCCGGGCACTTACGTCGCACCGTTTAGCGGCCGGTCCCGAGCAGCGACCCCTCCCGGGTCCCGACCTCTTGCCTGGCCGCACGCGGCCGGGATCCGCCGCGGCGGGCGCGAGTCGCGGCGACGTCTGTGTGAATGCTTGTGTGTGTTTATTTGCGCGGGGTTCGGCAAAATGGAGTTTAGGTTGCATTTCGCTCCCCACAGACCCAGAGCCGAATTTCTGAGGTATCCGGGCTCTGGTGGACTGAGGGGGACGACGCGCCCCGCGCTGCAGCATCCTCCGAGAGCTCGTCCCAGCGCCGGCAGCTGGCTCGGTGGGCGCAGCGTAGCCGCCGACTCCGCGCGGCCAGAGCACGCGGCTGCGTGGGCGGCGGCGGCGAAGGGCCTGCGCGCGTGGGAGCGCGGGGAGCATGCGTGAGCGGTCGCGAGCGGTCGGGGGGCGCGCTCCCGAGAGCAGCCGCGGGGTTTCCGGGAGGCGGCGCAGCCAGAGGCTGGGTAAGCTCCCGCCGCTCCAATGGGCGCGGTCGCCACGAATCCAAGGGTTTGTCTGAGGGGACCTGGGGTTTCAGAGCTCCCTGTAATTCCTATTAGTACGACCCGAAAGCCACTTGAAATAGACAAGCCAAGTAAAAACCGCGTGGTTGCCCTGCAAACGCCTCTGCATACAAAACCCTTGATCCCCGCTCCAATCAGCTTGCGGTTTTCCGAGCCCGCCTACTTAGAAATTGCGGGGCTACTGCTGTGCTATCTCTTCAGGCTCGTTTGCTGCCTACCCTGTGGTCCACTCCGCTCCACTCTGCCCAACTACATCGTGCCTTCCGCACCCTATCCCAGTGCTAGCGAGGGAGGAAGCACCCAGGAAGGGTCGAGTAGAGTAGGGATCAATGCGTTCTTATTTAACTTCACTCCGCTTTGATTACGCCAAAGTCTTTGTGTAGATCACAACAAACTGTGGAAAATTCTTTAAGAGATGGGAATACCAGACCACCTTACCTGCCTCCTGAGAAATCTGTATGGAGGTCAAGAAGCAACAGTTAGAACCGGACATGCAGCAACAGACTGGTTTCAAATCGGAAAAGTAGTCAAGGCTGTATATTGTCACCCTGCTTATTTAACTTATATGCGGAGTATGTCATGGGAAATTTCAGGCTGGATTAAACACAAGCTGGGATCAAGATTGCCGGGAGAAATATCAATGACCTCAGATACGCAGATGATACCACCCTTATGGCAGAAAGTGAAGAGAAGCTAGAGTCTGTTAATGAAAGTGAAAGAGGAGAATGAAAAGCTGGCCTAAAACTCAACATTCAGAAAACTAAGATCATGGCATCCAGTCCCATCACTTCATGGCAAATAGATGGGGAAACAATGGAAACAATGACAGACTTTATTTTCTTAGGCTCCAAAATCACTGCAGATGGTGACTGCAGCCATGAAATTAGAAGATGCTTGCTCCTTGGAAGAAAAGCTATGACCAACCTAGACAGCATATTAAAAAGCAGGGACATTACTTTGCCAAAAAAAGTCCATCAAGTCAAAGCTATGGTTTTTCCAATAATCTTGTGAGCTGTACCATAAAGAAAGCTGAGTGTGGAAAAATTGATGCACTTGAATTGTGGTGTTGGAGAAGACTCTTGAGAGTCCCTTGGACTGCAGGATCAAACCAGTCAATCTTAAAGGAAATCAGTCCTGAATATTCATTGGAAGGACTGATGCTGAAGCTAAAGCTCCAATACTTTGGCCACTTGATGCAAAGAACTGACTCCTTGGAAAAGACCCTGATGCTGGGAAAGATTAAAGGCAGTAGGAGAAGAGGACGACAGAAGATGAGATGGTTGGATGGCATCACTGACTTGATGGACATGAGTTTGAGCAGGCTCCAGGAGTTGGTGATGGACAGGCAAGCCTGGCATGCTGCAGTCCATGGGGTCGCAAAGAGTTGGACACGACTGATCAGCTGAACTGAACTGAACCACTACAATGTTATGAGCCAGATACTATCATCCTCTTTATAAGGAAGGGAAACTGCAGCTAAAGAGTTTGAATGACTTGTGTAGAGAGGCCCCGCTGGAGTGTGACAAGAACTTTGAAGAATCGTGTATTTTACCCTACTTGCCAGTTATGACCTCTTGCCAATTTCATCGATGTTGACAGAACACATAGGACTCCTGGGTCAGAGATGAAAGACTATCACTGTAGCCAGAGTGTTAACATGATTGTATCAGTTCTCTGAACCCCACTTCTCACAGGAAAGAAGCAGGTGGGCTCAGATGGAAGACTGCACACAAAATGGGTTGTATTACATAAGAGGAATGCTGATCTTGGGGAACCTACCATTTCATAGCACACAGTAAGCAAGCCGGCTCTTTGTCTCATAGACATTCCCTAATCCTTCAAGGTTGCTCACTGCAAACACAGCCTGTAAGAATGACCCAAGTGAGCAGGGTCTTAGATTCATAGCACATTCAGCAAGAACGTGCAAGGATGCTAAGGGCCTGTGTGCATTGCCTCTCCAAACAATGCCAGAGCCCAGACTGATGCCAGGCCTGTATGTTTCATTTTACCACAATACATTAAGTTTCTTGATAGTAAGCACTTTATGTAAAACATCATTATGCCCCCTTTAAGATTAATGAAATAAATATCCTCACATGCAGGAAGGAGAAATTCTGACATATACAAAATTAACTCTTAAAATAGCAAATGACTTCAGAATGTTTCTGTTTAATCTTTTTTGAACTTGGAAATGTGCCGGGCATTAGTGGCATCTTAGAGTCTTCACTAGTCCTTGGAATTGCAATGCCTTAATGTTTCCTTGGAATACCATACAGAGGAATTCTGGGAGCATTGGAGCCAAATTACAAATGATGAATCATTGACATGATTAACAGTTCAGACTCATACATGAAAGGTCTGGGAACGGGGAATAGAAAAAGAAATCACATGTTAAGGAAAGATGTGTTTGTCCTTAATTCCTTTTAATAAATCAAGCGAATAATTTTTAGATATTTGATTGCTTTCAGTAGTTGAGATCAAAACCCCTTGTCTTTGTCATGGAAAACATTACCAAGATACAAGGTTACCAGACAGTGTGGGAAAACCAGGGCTTGTATGACCAACTCTGTGAGCAATCAAGGTGTGCTTTTTTACATCTTACAATTAGATGCCTGGGAAAGCCATGGCAGAACAAGTGCTGTATATGTTCTCTGACAATAAGTGGTTTGTAGTGAGTCTGGTTTTAGAGGCAGCAGTGTTAGCATGTAGAGGGAATGAAAACCTGTATTTAGTTTCCATCTAAGGAGAAAGATCCAGTAGGTTTTCTCATCCCCTTTCCTAAATCTAAGAGCTGAATTTTCTCAGGCAATAGTACATGCAGTTAACAGCCATCACACAACTTGCACCAAGAATTCCTACAGGTGAAAACAGACAAACCTCTTCCTTTCTGCCGACAGAGGGAGCCAAAGCACGGACTATATAACCACCTGTGAGCCGACTGATCTTCACCCAGCTGCAATTTGAGTTCCCTGGGCAGCAAAACCCTACTTCATCTTGGTGTCTTATTTTTAAGTTCAGATCATTATACCCCTCTGGGAGTCTGCAGTAACATTTCTCATGCTTGTATAGAAGGATTATTTTTAAGTTACTGAGTTCTATTTGCAGTGCTTAGAAGCAGCTTCAGCCTTCCCCAGAATCTCTAGAAATCGACTGTATTTCTATTTATTTTCACTAGCTTTGCTTTGCTTCAGAGGAAGGAGGTCATTGGAGTACCAGTGTAATTCAATTCAAGGAGTATTTAGGGAGGATACAGTTGGGCCTACTGTGGGAGCTAGAATAGAAGTTTAAGACACAATCCCTACCTTTAAGGACACTTCAGATTCCTTGGGAGAAATACCTGTGACTATGAAACGAGGAGCAAACTAATGCAAGATGGCATATGAAAAAGTGGCAAAATGTGATTGGGTATCCCTACCAGTAAACTGTTTTTGAGTTTGCATTCCCAAATAAAAAGCATATACTCTATACTAATTATCTTTTTTAAAAGAAAAAATGTAAAGGAAGAGATTTTTTAAAAAATCAAACACTCCAAGAGTGGTAGTTACGAACATAGGCTGTGAAGTCAGACTCCTGGTGTTCAAGTCTTGGTTGTGCCTCTAATTTGTAAGACATCAGCTTTAACTTTTCTGAGCCTTCTCCTCCACCTCTGAAAAAATCCTAAAGTTGTGAGCATTATGGGAGTTAATCCTTGCAAGGGTTTCTCTCTGTCCTGGCACATGGTAAGTGTGTAGCAACTGTTTGCTGTTATTATTAGCAAGCAGCTTTCAATAAAGAAATCTCATACATTCTGCAGGAACAAACCGACCTCAGATACAGGGTCAGCTAAATTTGTTGCAACTCAAGAAACATTCTCAACCTCCCTACTGGACTCCTACTCAGCTGTTGACATCACATTTACATGATATACCAAACAGAACACTCAGCTTCTCCAACTAGAACATCTACCTTCAGCTCCGTGGTTTCCTTATAGTTCTCCCCCAAGAACCTTGTGTGGATTCTTATCTTCCTGAGTGCAACCACATGGTTTCCCAAAACAAGAGAAAAACAATGCATCCCTGAAGGATTTATGAAGACTCTTCTCTTGCCAGACAAAATCTGCTCACAACATTTAAGTGATTGCTTTTTTCATCCTAATAATCATTAAGCAAGCTATTTAATACACTAGGTGGCAAGGTGGAATAGAAGAAAGAAAAGAAAAAGTGCCAGGATGAAGAAATTTAGATATTAACGTAGAAAAGAGACACAAGAGTCCTTATGAATGTACAGCTAGAGTGAGGGTTTGCAGCGTCAGGACGCTGGGCAAGTAGGATAGAGGCCAGATGTGGCAAAGGGGCTGGGGGCAAGCTTGGTTCAGGATGAAGAACATGGATTTCATGCAGTAGGCCGTTTCTTTTGGCATGAGAATGGCTATGGAAGTGTTTTAGAGTGGTTAATTTAGGAGGCAATGCACCGGCTGATCATCGAAAAAGCAAGAGAGTTCCAGAAAAACATCTATTTCTGCTTTATTGACTATGCCAAAGCCTTTGACTGTGTGGATCACAATAAACTGTGGAAAATTCTGAAAGAGATGGGAATACCAGACCACCTGACCTTCCTCTTGAGAAACCTATACACAGGTCAGGAAGCAACAGTTAGAACTGAACATGGAACAACAGACTGGTTCCAAATAGGAAAAGGAGTATGTCAAGGCTGTATATTGTCACCCTGCTTATTTAACTTCTATGCAGAGTACATCATGAGAATCGCTGGGCTGGAAGAAGCACAAGCTGGAATCAAGATTGCTGGGAGAAACATCAATAACCTCAGATATGCAGATGACAGCACCCTTATGGCAGAAAGTGAAGAGGAAATAAAAAACCTATTGATGAAACTGAAGGAGGAGTGTGAAACAGTTGGCTTAAAGCTCAACATTCAGACAACTAAGATCATGGCATCTGGTCCCATCACTTCATGGGAAATAGATGGGGAAACAGTGGAAACAGTGGCTGACTTTATTTTTGGGGGCTCCATAATCACTGTAGATTGTGATTGCAGCCATGAAATTAAAAGACGCTTACTCCTTGGAAGGAACGTTATAACCAACCTAGATAGCATATTAAAAAGCAGAGACATTACTTGGCCAACAAAGGTCTGTCTGGTCAAGGCTATGTTTTTTCCAGTGATCGTGTATGGATGTGAGAATTGGACTGTGAAGAAAGCTGAGCGCCGAAAAATTGATGCTTCTGAACTGTGTTGTTGGAGAAGACTTGAGAGTCCTTTGGTCTGCAAGGAGATCCAACCAGTCCATCCTAAAGGAGATCAGTCCTGGGTGTTCATTGGAAGGACTGATGTTGAAGCTGAAACTCCAATACTTTGGCCACCTCATGCGAAGAGTTGACTCATTGGAAAAGACCCTGATGCTGGGAGGGATTGGGGGCAGGAGGAGAAGGGGACAACAGAGGATGAGATGGCTAGATGGCATCACTGACTCAAGGGACATGAGTTTGAGTAAGCTCCGGGAGTTGGTGATGGACAGGGAGGCCGGGTGTGCTGCGATTCATGGGGTCGCAAAGAGTCGGACACGACTGAGCGACTGAACTGAAGTGACACAGGCTGAATGGAATGGGGTGCAAGGGTCAAGGAAAATTGGATCCCATTTGATTTGTGCTTAGTGTTGTCTTATAACTTCCATCTCTTCAACAAGCAGTAGTTGAGTGTCTCATTGACATACAAAGGAAAAAGACGTGTGCCTGGCTTACTGCCTAGAAGATGTGATGAAAGGTACACAGCTGTGATGCAAGGTAAAACAGTGTCCAAGTGAGTCAGATGCAGTGGTCTGGGGCTTCAAGGGGGGAGAGTGAGATTACATCCTGAAAGGGCAAAGCAGGCAGGAAGCTGTATTTGGAAAGGGCTACCTAACCTAGGGCCGACTTGCCTGCAAGGAAGGCAGGGTTAGCAAACAGACTGCGGAGGATGGAGGAAAAAGATAGGTCAGGGCTGGGGAAATGGCAGCGGCTGAGCAGTCCAGTGTCTGAACGGGTTCAGCTAACTTGGCCTTGGCTGCAGCAGGTGCTGGTGGAGAAGGTCACCGAGGTTCAAGGCACTGGTGACCAAGTCAGATTCGGGCCAGTTCCATGGTTCTGTGCCATCAGCGGATTCACAGGAGGACAAGAATCACAGCTGAGGATAAAAGGAACATGATCCAGCCCCCAAAGGGAAGGTTTTGGAAAGAACTGGTTGATCATCTCGGACCAGTAGGCTGGTGTTCAGAGAAGGAGTCTAGTCTCAAAGGGACACTAAGGCAGAAGCAGGTATACTGTGTCTGAGGCAGGCAGCACCATGTGTGGGATTCCAGACCTCGAGGCTGCCAACCAGGCTTCCAAGCCTGGAAGAGCTCAGGAAGAATGTAGAACCTTCCTGTAGGTGGTAGTCACTCCCTGCTGTCAGGATAGCTAGACAAAGGCCAAGCCTGACCTGGGTCTTCAAACCTGCTCCGGCTTTGAGCCGGCAAAAACCACACTTATTCACTTAAGCACTGAGCACAGCTAAATGCCAGGGCGCTCCGCTGGTCTCTGGGGACACCGTAATGAGGAACACACGTGCTTTCCTTGCTCCCATGTACTTTGCAGTCTTGAGCAAAGTCAGACAGGAGAGCATGGATGGATACCGGAAGATAGTTTGACTTGTCAGGAGACAAAGATCCTGAAGCCCTTTGAAGGCAAGGCTACAGGGCCTGAAATTGATGAGCCCGTGTCACCTCCTCCACAAACTGTCCCAGACCTTCTTCTTCAACCAAGTCTGCTGGTGGGGATGAGCTCCTCTTCTAGGTTGGAGGTGGGAGTCGTATAGTTTTCTATCTTATTTCTGTATCCTCTCTGAGACTATCAGCATCTTGAGGGGAAGGAACCACACTTTCTTGTCGCTAGATCACCCATGTCACACAGCTTGTGGGATCTTAGTTGCCCAGCCAGAGATCAAACCTGGGCCCACAGCAGTGAAAGCTTGAAGCCCTAACCAGTGGACCACCACGGAATTCCTTAGCTTGTCTTCTTTTTAAACCAGAAGCTCTAGAAAGTTAAACATCCTTGCTTTCTAATTTAGGCAGTTCTCCCCAAGGCTTACTTAGCACCAGGCCCTGTCACTCCAGAGATGTTGCGTGAATGATCTTGGGAGTAGAACCTGATCTTCAGTGTCCTAATTCTGCCTTCAGTCTCGAAGTTTGTGGGAGTGGGTCTTGAATCCCATCCCTTCAGATCCACTTCTCTTTCTTCCATATTAGGAAACAAAGGCACTCTCCACTCCTGGCCCACAAAGGATAACCATCTATTAAAACTTAACTAATCTTAAGTCTTTAGCAATTGAGAGTAATCATGAAGTCATAATGCATTGTGCCAGGCATTACACTAAGTTCTCTGTGAATACGTGAATGTGCTCCATCCTTTTTTTGACTCAGTCATTGCCCCCATCCCCGGATGAGAAGGGGAGCCATGGAGAGAGCAGCAGGATGGATCAGGCACCTGCCCCCAGCTGCCAGTTACCTTGAACTGTAGCTGCTTCTCCCAGGAAAAGGATCAGGAGGGAACCAGCAAACCACTGGAAATGGCCTTGTTAGACCAGTGTCCGCAGATTCTGCCACACACTAGAACCCTAATGCCCAGAATGCACGTGAGACCAATTAAAGCAGACTTTCTGCGGGTAGGACACTGGCATCTATAGCTTTTTAAACTTCCCAGGTGATTCTCATAAGCACCCAAGTTTGAGAATGATTGCTTTCTGCTCTTCCTGTTAAAATGCTGAACATGGGCTAGGAGTATCAGCTTCACCTGGGAGCCCTATCCCAGCCCTGCTGAAGCCAAATCTCTGTATTTCAATAGATGTCCCAGGTGATTCATTTGCATTAAAGTTTGAGAAGCACTGGTTTAGGGCTTAGGTAGCAAACTCTTATTAATCCACTTGGCTTCTGTTATCAGCATTAAGTCCTCAATAAGCAGACCTCAAAATTCCATTGAAAAGCTCTGAATCAATCTGATTTATTAATTCAAAAAGTGACCTCAGAGAAAACTATGCCGTTTTACTTCCCACTGTGTGGGGAACTGGGGAAGAAAAGTTCAATTGCTAGTTATGCCCAACAGAACCTAGGTCGAGTCCATTCCAGAACTGGCAGAAGAATCACTCCTGGCTGTCTTTCTCCTTCTGAGATAGACTCAAGGACACGGGTAGGTGATGAGCACACCTGGGCCGCCAGGTAAAATCCTCCAGCCAGCGGTGTCCACACTTTGATGGCTTCAGCTATTTCCCCATGGTGTATATGTGTCATAGCTCCACAAATGATACCAACCATCCTTTGTCCCAGCGAGGTCTTGTTATTTGTCATCAGCTTTCTGATTTCAACTAGAAACACTGTCCATTTTTTTAGTTGTTTCTTTGCCATTACTTTAGAATGCTGTTTGCTTCACCTCATCTCTGCCAAGTCCTTGAAGCTGCTTCACAAGGTCTGTAAGAAAACAATTTTTGCAGGCAGTGGTAGTTTGAAAACAATCATATATGAGTCATATAATTTCAGCCTTAAACCTGAGACCACTGTCAGAGCAACCAGGCTTATCTTTGTAAGTCAGTCAGAGGAGGAGGAGAAAGTCTCAGAGAGGCATGACTGTGTAGGGCAGCATGGTTTAGAAGGATTTGCGGGCAGGTGTATGACCTGGGAAATTACTTAGACTCTCTGAACCCATTTTCACACCTCTGAAGTGGAGAAAGTTATTTCCTCTTTTGTTTGTTTTTTTTTTTTTAGAAAGTTATTTCTATTTCACAGGATTGTGGTAACAGTAAGGGGAGTAATAGCTATCTTTATTGCCTTTAGTCACTAAGTTGTGTTGCAACCCCATGGACTGTAGCCCTCCAGGATCCTCAACCCTCATGGGATTCCCCAGGCAAGAATAATGAAGTGGGCTGCCATTTGCTCCTCTAGGGGCATCTTTCGGACTCAGGGATTGAACCCGAGTCTCCTGCATTGGCAGGCGAATTCTTTACCCCTGAGCCACCAGGGAAGCCCAGTAATTATCTAGGGCTGTGTTAACCAGTTATCTCAGACCTTAGCAGCTCAAAACAATAAAATATCTCAGTTTCTATGGGTCAGGGAGCCACTTAGCTGAGTGGTTTACACTGAGGGTCTCTCTCGAGGTTGTTTGGGGCCGTGAGTACCTCAAGGTTTGACTGGGGCGGGAGGGTCTGCTCCCAAGATGACGCCACTCACTCACAGGCCTGTTGGCAGGAGGGCTTAGTTCTTTGCCTCAGCCCTCTCAACAGGGCTGACTCCCCCAGACTGAATGATCTGAGAGAGAGGTGGAAGCCACATGCCTTTATGACCTAGCCACAGAAGCCCCATACCATCACTTCTGCATTCTATTGGTCACGTGGATCAACTCCAATACAGTGTGGGAGGGGAAGGGTGAGCCACCCTCACCACTGACCACCAGGGAAGCCCCACGCCGCATCTTTAATATTAGTTTCTTCCTCCTCTTAATATGGCAGCCAATTTCCCTCCTCCACTCCAATCACCAAATATTCTGCGAAGGAAGATTCTTGAGGTGATTCAGTTTTGTTCTCACTCCAAATTACTTTGTCTAAGTCGGAAGCTTCTGTCCTCACATCAGGCCTCACATCTGATCAAGGATCCAGACAGTTATGACTCAGAAATTTGGTACTGGACTCAGAATTTATCCCAGTTCATCTGACAAGCATGGAGATTGACTGGGATGCTCCTTGTTTTACTGGTCCTTGTCCACTTTCCCCTTGAAAGAATCCACTCTATGAATTTTGTTATATCTTCAAGATGTCAGGCTCAAGCACTGTCAAATATGGTGGCTGAAATTTCTCTCCTTGTCCTGGAATATCTGCCCTTGAATACAAAGTGTTTACTCTTGGATCCCTGACAATATGGTTGTATAAATGTGACCCCATGATTATACAAACAAATTCACATTTGAAAGGAAAGGGCTAGTTAATACCAAGTTCTTCAACACTAGCAATGGGGAGGCATCAAGAAATAGAGAGGGGCCAGTCCTTTCTGTCTGCTTCTCCGGCTGATCCTCCTTGGTGGCCAATGATTTGTCATTTTTCAGCCTGTGGTAAACAATAATGATAAATAGAAAGATCTCCAGGGTATCATCATAGCAGAGTCTGTGCTACAGCCTTAAATACAACTCATGCAAGTGTCGAATGAACTGATGTATGGATGGATAGATGAATAGACGGATGAATTCTTCAGGTATAATATGACTATGAGTATATGACCACTATAAGGGTAGTGCCTCAAGTGAGGGGACCATTCCCATTGGTCAGGCCTCCACTCTGCTGGTGGCACCCACCCTGTACTGGTCACTAGAGATAGCACCCAGTCTGGGAGAACATGGTACCATGTTGCAAACTAGGTTATAGAGGAATGTTTAGAACCCAAATGATATGCACTTGCTCATAGGACTGGCTGGATTGACTGGGAATCTGGAAGGAGCAGGACTTGATAGACTTCGAGCTACAACAAGATGGATCTTAGAGCCAGTATCCAAAGTCAGAGTAGAGTGAGGTAGAGGATGGGTGAATATAGCTCTGGAGTCAATCTGGAGGTGAAAGCTGGGAGCAACAAAGGAGTGCAAGGTAGGGGGAGACCAGGAGCGAGGGTTGAGTGTACAGAGGCTCACTGAAGTTGAGGGGAGTGGAAAAGAAGCAGGAGGAAGGAATGTTTATCAGTGAAGTTCAGCTGGAAGTGATGGAAAGCCCAAAACAAGAGTTAAACGTCATTCTGTATTAAGTAACAAAGTGTGGAATTGAGGCATCATTAGCTGATACCTAGCAATTTCAGGATGATCAAGGATCCAGATTTCTTCCATCTTGTTACTTCATCATCCTACACCTGTAGCTTCCACCTCATGGACAAAGATGGCAGCTTAGATTCCAGCCTTTACATCCATGCTCCAGTCAGTCATTTGGAGAGAGAAGCAAAATGAGCACACCGTCTCCCTTAAGGCAGGGTTTCTCAGTCTTGGTATTATTGGCATTTGGGGTCAGATTGTCATAGGACCTGTCCTGTTTAGCAGCATCCCTGGCATCTACCACCAGATGCCAGTGTAACTTCCTTCTTCCTAAGTGTGACAGAAAAAACGTCCCCTGACATTGCCCAGTGTCCCCGGGGAAGCAAAATCTATTCAGCTAAAGAACCACTGCTTGTAATTGACTTCTAGAGGCTGCACCTGATCCCTCTGCCACTGATCAGAACTTAGTCACAGAGGCAACTGTTAGCCACCAGGAGCTAGGAAATGTAATCTTTATTCCAGCCAGCCATGTGCCAGCTAAAACCCAGGAGTTTTATTGCTAGAAAGAAAATGAGGAAAGGTATAGGGAGATTACGCAAATGCAAGGGCTCAGCCAAACTTTGGGCTGCTTCATTCCAGATCCCAGCTCCTAGCTACTGGTTAGCTGAAAGTAGAAGGATTTGTGGTCCCAGTGGCATCTTAGATCGCTAGGGTAGGAACTTTCCCCTCAAAGTCTGAGCCTTCAGCTGAGAAAGGCAAACACTGGGTTCTCACTCATTGCCTTTCAATGTGGCACCTGAACTCAGGTTTATGAGTATGTTACAAGGCATAGAACTTTGAGTTGCCCTTCACTGTGAGACCTGTGTTTTGTTTCAGTTCCCATGAGACAGCTCTCATCTAGTTTCCTCCCCACCCCCTTCTACTTTCCTTCTCTTCCTTCCTCCTTTCTTCCCTTAGGTGTTCTTACAAGAGGACTGGATGTAGAATTAGCAGCCCTGAGATCTAGCTTCCTCCTGTCACTGACTTAGGGTGAGTCACTCAGTTTGTCTGGTGTCAGTATCTGTAAAACTAGGAGCTGACCAGATGATCACTGGAATCCCCCCTCACTCTGAACGTGCAGGCTCTCCAGAGTCCACAAGAAAGTGCAGGCTCTCAAAGTCCCCCTGAAAGTGCAGGCTCTCCAGAGTCCGCAGACTGTGGGGAGAAGCAGAGAGTGCCTTTTCCCGAATGGTATAAACTCAGCCCCTGGCAGGGTCTGTGTCTGCCAGGCTCCCCCACTGTGTGAAGTCCCAGCCTGGAAGATGTCACCAATCCCTCCCATGGGCTCCAGATAGACCTGCTTTGGATGAATGACACTCTGGTTTTGCTAAGTTTCACCAGCTCAAATCAGACCTTATGTGCTCACTACAAGCCTGTCGGATGGATGCAGCGCTTCCCAGCTGCCAGTTGAAGGTTGAAACGGCCCAAGTGGTGGCCTCTGGGGTGGTTTTGTTTCATTGGTCAGGTCCCCATGCCCGGTTAAATTCTGTTTCTCTAGTTAAAGTGTTTTCAGTCTTTATTCGTCCAATAAACACTTCTTGAGCACCTGTGATTCCCAGGGGCCCCAGGAATACAAAAACAAATAAGTCACAGGCCCTCCCTTTCTGGAATGGCACTGAACCTGGCCTTGCTGGTGTCCACCGTCTTGTCCCACCTCACTGTGCCACACACACACACACACACACACACACACACACACACAGAGACACACACACACACACACACACAGAGACACACACACAGACACAGACACACAGAGACACACACACACAGACACACACACACACACATAGAAATACACACACACACAGAGACACACACACACACACAGACACACACACACACACAGACACAGACACATACACACACACAGAGACACAGACACACACACACACAGACACACACACACACACACACAACACACACACACACAGACACACACACACAGACACACACACACAGACACACACACACACACACAGACACATACACACACACAGACACACACACACACAGAGACACACACACACACACACACACACACACACACCCTCTCCCTGGCCTTGCTGGTGTCCCACCGTCTTGTCCCACCCCACCTGCCGCCTGTGTCCCTCCACCAGCTGCAGGCTGTGCTTGGGATCCTCTCGCCTGAATCCCTGTCTCTTTCCCTGTGCAGATTTTGCATTTGCGCAAGCTCAGCCTGAAATGGGATACTGCCCCTGCCACACACACACACACACACACACACACTCACACATACATACAGTCACACACATTCTTGCACATGCATACACTCATACACACACACACACACACACACACACACACACACACACACACCTCTCCCTGGCCATGCCTTCCTCATTATTCAGGTTTCAGTTTAAATGTTTCATCTTTTGGGAGACCTTCCCTGACTGTCCTGCTCCCAACCCCAGACTAAAGTACACCCTCTTTTACATTCACCCATAACACCCTGACTTTCCCTTTCGAAACATTCCCCATCTTGTATTCCTGAAGTCTTCTTCTCCCTCACTGCACTGCCACTTCGCTGGTGGCACTGAGGAGCCCGGTCTCTCTTGATCACTGCTGGCAGACAGTGGGCCCTCAGTAAATTCCACATGGGGACTTCCCTTGTGGTCCAGCGGCTGGGACACCACACTTCTAATGCAGGGGGACTGCAGTTTGATCCCTGGTCGGGGAACTGGCTCCTGCATGCCACAACTAAAGATCCCATGTGCCGCAATTAACACCCAGCGTATCCAAATAAATATAGATATTTTTTAAATAAATTAAAAATTAAAACATAAATTTCACGTGAATGAATTCCGCATGAATGAAAGCATGAAAGGGAGAGAGATACAGACAAACGCCCTCCATCAAGTGCTGCTCCAGGAAGGCTGGCAGAGTGGAAAGAGTCCCTGGCTGCAGGCAGTGGGGAGGGATGGGTGGGAAGTCCTCACAGGAAAGAGAGAGGTGGAGAGGAAAGCAAAGAGCAGCCCAGGTAGAAGAAACTGCAGGGGCGAAGGCATGGCGCGGGGCCTCTGACAGTCCCTGGGCCTGGGGAGACACTGGCCAGTGAGCAGTGCTGCAGACATGGGGAAGCTACGGGCTCCCAGCCCTGGGTCTGTGTTCTCCCAGGAGCACAGGCCAGTGCATCCCTTGCGCTCTGCCTCTCCCCTCCTGCCCTCCGCCCACCCTGATACTTTGTTTAAGAGCTTTCAGAATCTCTGGATCTGGAGTCCTTAAGAAGGTAGGGTGGTCCCGTGAGCAGGATTCTCCACTGTCTCCTTCTTTCCTTCCCTCCCTCCATCCCTCCCTCCCTTCCTTCCATCCCTCCATTCTTTACCAACTTCGACTCATATTTACCAAGCTCCTTCTGTGTGTTAAAAGTTGGAGAGAGAATTTTCCTCTCATTCTCTCTGAAGGCTTTGAAAAGTGAATCCAGCCAGAAACCAGACACAGTTCCACTGGGCTGGAGCCACAGTAGGGGAAGCAGAGGAGAGCTGGCAGGCAGGCAGACAAGAGCAGGAAAGCATCTCGGCCGGATCCCCAAGCAGGCACAGATTTAGGGGTCAGGTGAGTGGAGCTGCCAGCGCAGAAATGGGGCAAAGAGTCAGCAGGATGAGCTCCCAAGCATTGGCCCTGGACATGGAGGGAAGCTGAGCTCAGGAGAGACAGAGAAGGGGCAGCTTGAATCCCTGCTGCAAGAAACAGTCAGAGCTTGGAGAAAGGCAGGGGTTGTGCCCTTGTTTCATTACTGTCTCCTGCCAGCGTGACCTCTGGTTCTCTCTCTGAAGGGACCTTAACTTTTAAATGCCTTGGTTGCTTTTCTCTACCAAGGAGGAGCTTAAACCTGCAAAATTCATTTTTTGGGTAGGAGGGAGAATCCGCCAATGAAGGCTGCTGCTTAGCTCCTAAGAGCAAAGCGGGGTGGGGCAGGCTGAGTTCTGAAGGCTGGGCTGCCCAGGGCAGATGCTCTGCAAGCTGATGTATGCCCAGGGCAGCCGCCAGCTACAGCCCTGGGAGTGAGACTGGCTCTGAGGTTGAGTTGGGGACATAGGTGTGGCGCTCAGTGATTTCCTCTGGGGTTATTGAGTGGGCTTTCCTGTGTCCTGGCTCCCTAACTGGACCCTGGGTGTTGAGAGAATGTCATCCACTTAAATCACCCAGGGAATTCACCCCAGAGCTGATTGACCCGCTGAGGATTCTAGGTCTGTGCTTCTGAGCTTTGATGGATGGCCTGAGAGCTGAGGAAGGGGATGGCCTGGAACAAAAGCCAGGCATGCCGCTCGCAGCCAAGCCTGACAAAGCTCTCTCTCTCACAGACCCTTCCTCAGGATGGCAGAGCCCTCCCAGGGAGAAGGCTGCCCCTCAGGCCGTCAGGGCATGCAGAACCCAGTGCCCAGAAGGAAACTTTCAATCAGATTAAGTGCCTTTTTTGATGAGACAGAAGGAATGAGGAGGAGGAGAGGCCCTGCCAGGCAGCTCTGGACTTACAGAGGGCATGAAAGAATGTCATCTGAGGAATGGGGAGAGAGGACAAAGAGCTTAGTGTGACAGGAACCCTGGGAGGAATAAAGCCAGCCAAGGGAGCCAGAGGGAGAGAGGGCCAGAAAGAAAGGAGGAGGAGCCGCCAGGCGGATGCAGGAACACAAAGAGGAGGGGGATGGTGCCTCTAAGCGCCCGGGCCAGAGCAAGGGAGCCCTGACGGGAGGGAAGGCTGCAAGGTCAGTGTGTCTGTACACCCAGAGCCATCATCTGAGAGGCCAGCCCAGCCCAACCCTCTGGGATGGATCTGGAGGATCGGAGGAGAGGACGGGCCGCTTAGTTGAGGCAGTCAGGCCCGGCCTGCAGCCAGCCATGGGGAGCCCTGCTCCTGACCCCAACCTTCGAACACAGCTGCCACATGTCACTTTACGGAGCAGCACTAGGGGTTCTGAGGGCAAAGGTAGAAGGAAGTTATTTCTGTCCCTACTGTTTTGTTCTTTGGGAGTCCTAAACAGTCAGCAGGGCGGGAAACGGGAGTGCAGGCCAGGTGTCTGTAGGAAGGAGGGAGGGGGCAGAGTTGGTCAGGCTGCCTGGGAGGGGCCTGGGGTGAGGCCCAGGGTTCATTTGTTCATTCAACAAACACATGTTCACCATCTACTAAAAACAGAGCAAAGAAGCCATAATCTCTGCCTCTTGGAGTCTAGTTTACATTCCAGCTGAGCGCTATGCTTTTTCCAGTAGTCATGTACGGATGTGAGAGTTGGACCTTAAAGAAGCCCGAGCGCTGAAGAATTGATGGTTTTGAACTGTGGTGCTGGAGAAGACTCTTGAGAGTCCCTTGGACTGCAAGGAGATCCAACCAGTCCATCCTAAAGGAGATCAGTCCTGAATATTCATTGGAAGGACTGATGCTGAAGCTGAAGCTCCTACTTTGGCCACCTGATGCTAAGAGTCAACTCATCGGACATGAGTCTGAGCAAACTCTGGGAGATAGTAAAGAACAGGGAAACCTGGCGTGCTGCATTTCACACGGGGTCACAAGGAGTCGGACAAGACTTAGCAGCTGAACAACAACAACAATTGTTCAGTATTTCCTGTGTACCAGATGCTAAGTCTTTACATTCATCTGTTCATCATTACAGTATCCTATGGATCTATTTTCCAGTGAAACCACAGTGCCTCACAGCCACCCATTTTACTCCCTTCCACAGCCCATATCACTTTCTGACACTCTATGTTTACTTCGATTACTTGTCTGTGTCTCTTCACTAGAATGTTAGCTTCCTGATGGTGAGAATTTGTTTCATGCTCAGCACCTAGAACAGTGCTTAGCATACAGTAGGCCCTCAATAAATAGCTGATGAATGATAGTACTATTATCCCCATTTTACAGATGAGGAAACTGGGGCCCCAAGTGGTTAAGTAGCTTGCTCAGATCACAGCTAGAAAGTAGCAGAAATAGGGTATAAATCCAGGAAACTTGGGTCTGGAGACACATAACTACAACAATAGACTATTAGCCCAGTATAGCATGACTAGATATGGGCAGGCCTGAGTTGGGGATATTGTGTGGAAAGGGTAGACCAAAGTATTCAGCTCATAGGTAGGAAGAATAAAACCCTGAGTGGGAGGTGGTAAGCACTGAAGATTAACATTAGCTCTTGGACATTTGTGCTAAGAGTGCTGGTATTAACCTGGTATGAATATAATCATATAGAAACCAACAGATATCTACTGAACCCGTTTAGTGTGCAAAGCACCAAACGAGGGGTTAAGAGAAATATCACAAAGTTTAGAGGAGACACTTGGCACTCAAGGAGCTTATAATCTTAATTGTGGAGGCAAAGCAGTAGCACATGAAAAATTAATAGTGAAGTCAGTAATATTAAGAGTATCGTAAAGTAGCATATGGCTAACGGACAGATCAGCAGCCCAAAGAACGAGTTCTTCACCCTGAGGCCTGGGTGGATGGAGAAGCTTCATGGAGGGAATAAGTCTTCACTGGCCCTGGCAGAGCGAGAGGGCTGGGGATGTGAATAAGGAGGGTGAGGAAGCAGGAGGAGGCTGGGACAAGGAGAACTCCTTGAGCAGAAAGTGCTGTGATGTGGAGTGCTGCAGAGGTGCTGGGTTGGGGCTTGCAAGATAAACAGACCTGGTCAGCTGCAGAAGAAAACCTGAACATGCGAGTAGTAAGGGCAGAATAGAGTCAAACTGTGGAGGGCTTTGAAAGCAGGATGACAGATGTGATATGGAGCTTATGGATGACTGTCCATCTTGAACTAGGAAGGAGCCCAGAGACAGGGAAGCAAAATAGAAGGAGCGTAAAGGCTAAAAACACCTAGTGGCTGGGGGCACAGGCTTTAGAGTCGGCGTGAGTTGAGATTTCACTTTTGCCTGTTCTGAGTCATGGGAAAGACCAAGGCATGCAACATTTCTTGAGGCTTGTTTCCTGCACTCTAATAAAAAAGCAGTGACAACAACAAAAACATTTCATTAGGTACTGTGAAGTTAATCTAATGAGAAATAACATACGCAATGCACTGGGCACTGTGCTCAGTAAGTGGTAACTTTCAAAAGCCATGGACTAGATCCACTAAGAAGGCTTGGTTCTCAGCCCCAAGAACCAGAAAGCAAGGCCAGACCATGTTCCATACTGGCCTCCCCTCGAGTGACTGACCCCTTTTGACCCCTTCTTTGATGCCCTGGCACTCATTCCTTCCATCACATATGCAAGTACACACTCATATATAAGGCTAAATAAAACTCCTGCAGAAACAGGACAGGAAGCTGGAAAGATATCATAAAGTTTCTTTATGTAACAGGAATTCCTGTTCCCAGGATAGTGTTGGTTTAACAGGATGTAGAGGGACCAGGGAAACAGATGGCTGGGAAGTGAATGTTATGGAACAATACAGGAAGGTATTGCCTTCCTAGGCTCAGGACAGACAAACTAGTTCTATTATTATAGCTGCTGCTTCTGTGCTGCTGCTGCTTTTTTTCCCCTTTATGTAGTGTTTGCTTGCCTGCCCCTGAAGGCAGTTTCAGGACTTCAGCAAAATACAAGTTAGTACCTGTTTTAATAATGATAGCTAAGATAGTTTAGGGATTTTGTTTTGTTCTGTCTTCATTTTTGGAGTTGCATTTCTTAATATTTCAGCCTTAGCGACAATGGTTGTTTTGACGTGGTCAGTCAAGAGCTCAGTGAGCAACAGCTTAAATGCCTTCAATATTACCATCAATTGCTTGATTTTTAAATAGAGCTCTAATTTCAAAAGTAGTTTATTAATTACTCACCAATTAAAGCAACACTAGAAATTGCGGCTTCATTTCAAAAGTATTGCTTGGGGGATAAGGTCATGAGAAAACATCAGCTACCCTTCTGTCAATTATGCTACAATAATAAACCAGGTCATGGTGAGCCTCCACTGCTGCTAATGTTTTAATGTGCCTACTCAGTGCCAGGTATGACACTAAGTTCTGGGTGTAAAGTGGTGAACCAGACCTCATAGTCTTTACCCTCATGGAATTCTAGTAAACTTTTCCAAAGCGCATTCAGCCCTTTGCAGAGCAGGCTGACCTAATTTTTCACCCACTTGTTCTTTGAGAAGTTGTGATGAATTTGTGAATGCCCCATTCACATTCTTCCCCAGCATCCTTTGTGTCTGGAATGCACACATAAATGAGGAAGCAGGGCAGGTGTGAATCAGACCATTGTAAACCCAGCTCAGACCATGATCTTGCGGCTTAATCTGCACTCTGTTCTAACCCGCTGCTAACCAGGTGGAGTGCGTACATGCATGCTCAGTCATGTTTGACTCTTTGCGACCCCATGGACTGTAGCCCACCAGGCTCCTCTGTCCATGCATTTTTCCAGGCAAGAATACTGGAGTGGGTTGCCATTTCCTACTCCCAGGGATATTCCTGACCCAGGGGTCAAAGCTGCATCTTCTGCATTGGCAGGGAGAATATTTTTTTGACCACTGATTCACCTGGGAAGCCTAACCAGCTGGAGACAAGCTCTCTAATAAACCACAGTAAAATTACATTCTGAAGTGACTCCTTATTCATGTTTCTGGCCAAACATGTTTCCTATATATCTGTTGCTGTGCAGGGCATCTCTGCACAAATGGTGCATGGCCCTTCCCATGTTTTATTTCATTTTCCATTCAAAGGAAGCCTGTGAGGCAGATGAGTCAGGCGATGATGTCTTTCACATGGTGAGGAGTGACTTCTCCAGTCTTGTAAATGAAAGGAAGCTGGGCAGGCTTGTTGGTCACTCCAGGCCAGGGCTGCCCACCTCCCCAGTGCTTTCTGGCCCAACCTCGCAGACTAATCTGGGCACCAGCTTTACAAAGTCAAGTGCACTTGTACATCAGTATATAATGAGCCCCTGTCTGTGTGATGCTCCTTTCTCTGAGCTGGCGCAGAACTCCATTTGCTGAATCATCAATTCTCAAGAATCCCAAGTTTCCCCAAACATGAGGACCCCACAGCTGCTCCAGAGAATGGCTCCAGTTCACTACTTAAAGATGCCTCTGCTCCAAGAGTGAACCCCAGTAAGAAAAGAAGCAGCTAGTTAATTTCATGCTGAGAAATATTTCTTGCCTCTCCTCCTTGATCTATTTATTTCTCATGATTCTTCTGCTCTGAGCTTCTCCTTTGGCCCTACAAAATGAATCTCCCTGGTGTTCTGGGAGAGCACTCAAAACTATAAAGCCATAAAGAGGAGGCTCTGGGCTATGTGAGGGGCAGTAGGAGTGGATGAGTCACGTGGGATAGGAAAAGTCTGCCTGGGAAGGCACAGGAACCTCATTTAGGATGTAATTGCTGCTCTGCTTGTTTCCATCACTCAAAAAACTATAAGCTCTGTGAGGCAAGCATGGATCCTGCTCTCCATGTAGCCCCAAGGCAGAGCCCGGCGTATAGTTGGTGCTCAATAAATACTTACTGAAAGGAGGAAGGAAGGCAGGTAGGTAGGAAGAAATGTGTGTGGGGGCACCGAAACGTCTCAGAAGGATGCAAATAAAATGTGGAGAGTTAAGGTTTGGGTAAGAACAGTTTGCACAATTCTGGCATTAGTGCAGGTGAAACCCCTACACCTAAATGTGCTGAAACCACAGGTGTTCCTGGTTTGGTGGGGGTGGGAGGACGCCAGCTGAAGGGGAGGGCTCAGTCCCACCAGCCTGGGAGCAGCAGTGTGGCAGCAGCCCCAGCGGGGGTGGGGTTAACACGGCTGGTGCACGGGCCAGTGGGGACCCCAGATGGGCCCCGAGGGCAGAAACACAGAGGGCCAGACCTCCCTGTGTTCCTTCACAGCACGGCTGGCTCATGGATACCTGCTGTTCGTGGAAGCCTCAGGTGAGGCAGCAGCTCTGTCGCAGCAGCCGCAGGGGTAGGATCCGCTCCGGGCTTTGCAGGTAGCGGACGCGAGTCCTGAAGGGCAGCTTTGGCACTCAGGGACCTCCGGGCTGGGTTTGTGCAGACGTCGTAGCAGTTGGTTATAGACAGTTTAAAACACCGCATGACCACATTTGTAGGACCCTTTCACATTCAACCGCCCTGTAAGAGAAGCAGGGCAGGAACTGTCACCTTCTTTTTATATATGAGAACATCAAGATTCAATAAAGCTGAATAGCTTCCCCAAGGTCTCACAACCAGAAAGGGGTCAAGGTCTGCGCATCATGGTTTCTGGTCCCTTGTCCATTCTATCCGCCGAGGCAGGCAGCGGCAGTGTTGAAAATGACCAGCAGAGGGCAGCCTTCGCACAGGCTGTCTACTGCCTCTATGGAGCTCAAAGCTACCATCGCTTTTGGGAGAGACCCCCATCATGGACCCCCGAAGATACATTGAGAAGGATGCAACGTCATGTCCTGTGATTTTCCTACCCCCGAAGCTTATCTAAATGTAAACATGAAACACCAGGTAAACTTAAATTCCGGGACAGACTACAGAGTAACTGGTGCTCATGTATCAACTGTTTGCAACCCCATGGAGAGCAGCCTTCCAGGCTCCTCTGTCTGTGGAATTTTCTAGGCAAGAATACTGGAGTGGGTTGCCATTCCCTTCTCCAGGGGAATCTTCCCGACCTAGGGATGGAACACACTTCTCCTGCATCTCCTGCACTGGCAGATGGATTCTTATCACTGAGTCACCTGGGAAGCCTCAAATAACTGGCCAGTGACCTTGAAAAATGTCAAGGTGAAGGAAGAGAAAGGCTAAGGAATTGTTCCAAATTAAGGGAGACTAAATAGTCGTGACCATTAAAGGCAATACAAGATTGATCTTTGATGGGATTCTGGGCTGGGAAAAAGGTAGTAGATGTAAAGGACATTATTGGGACAACTGATGCAATTTGATTTGGACTCTTTAGATAATAGTGTTCTATCAATGTTGAGTTTCCTAAAGTTGATCATTGTACTGTGTTGATATAAGAGAATATCCTTTTTCTTAGAAATATTTAGGGGTAAAAACGCAATGTTTTGAGCTTGCTTTTAAATAGTTAAGAAAAAACAGTAACAATAAAAGAAATGAGCAAAATGTGAAGTGAATCTGGGTAAAAGGTATATGGAATTTTTTTTTTTTTTTTTTTTTTGGCTGTGCTGGGTCTTCGTTGCTGCATGGGCTTTTTTCTAGTCTTGGAGAGTGGGAGCTACTCTTCACTGAGGTGCTCGGGCTTCTCATTGCAGTGGCTTCTCTTGTTTCAGGGCTCAGGTTCTAGAGCGCTAGTGCTTCAGTAGTTGTGGCGCCTGGGTTTAGTTGCCCCTCAGCATGTGGGATCCTCCCAGACTGAGGATCAAACTCATGTCCCCTGCATTGGCAGGCAGATTCTTAACCACTGGACCACCAGGGAAGTCCTAGAATTTCTTTGTACTAAACTTTGAAATTGTATCCACATAAAAACAACAAAAAAGGCTGCCCTAGTTCTCCAGGGTTTGGGGCTTGTGGTAGCCTGATTCTGGGCAGGGAGAGAGCTCCCTTGTTGGGGTTAGGGCTGGGATAAAGAGGCCTTTTCTCAGCGAAAGTGGCTTTAGCTGTGAAGGCCTGACCGCCTTTGGCTGGCCATAGTATCTGCACACAAAGCTTACCTGATAATAGAATTGCCTGACCTAGAAGATGGCCTTTGCAGCCAGTGTTTTGAGAAGACAGGCTGTGATTCACACCTCTGCAGGGGGGGAGAACAGTGGACCCAGGTGAATGTGGAATGGAGCTTGCAGGCCCCACCTCTCAGTAGAGGCTGGGGACACAGGGAGCGTTCAGAGCCTGTGAAATACAGAAAAGGAGTGTAGTGTGGGGTGGATGCAACTATCACCTAGAGCCTTGCTGAGAGGATCCTTCTAGTGGGTAAGACTGCTAGAATCTGAATGAGCCGGGGAAAGTATTGATAATGAAAAGATACCATGAGGGGCCGCCGGATAAAGGACATTGTGTAGAAAAGGCCCATGGGAATGAGGGAGAGTAGACCAGTTCCCTTGGAACCACCTGGAGGGCTCCCTCCCCCACCCAGCCCAGAATTCTGATTCATTTGGGCCTGGAATAGGGATTGAGAATTTACTTTGCTAACAGACCAGCCAAGTGCTGCCAGGATTACATTTTTTTTTTTTTTATCTTATTTATTTTTTTTTTTATTAGTTGGAGGCTAATTACTTCACAACATTTCAGTGGGTTTTGTCATACATTGATATGAATCAGCCATAGATTTACATGATTACATTTTGAGTGGCAGAGATGCAGCAGGTGATTGTGTCCTGCCCACGTTAGAGGAGTCACAGCCGTGAGGGACAGCTGAGAGCCTCAAGCCCAGTGTTCTAAGAGGTCCAAAGCGCCTGGGGTCACCTCTGTCCAGGCAGTAGGGACTAGGGACAGATGGTGTCGTGGATGAAATGCCACAGAAACCGAGTTTCAGAGGAGATGGGGTGGAGGAGGGCCTTCTAGGGAGAAAGAACCACACAGGAGTAAAGTCCAGTCCTGTCCATTTTATCATTGGGGTCCCCTGGGGAATAAAGGCCTTAAGGCAATGGGAGGCAAGGAGGCTAAGAGACAGGGTCAGGAAATTGAACTGCGTGGAGCCAGTGCAGAGCCTCTGATGGGAGGAAGGAATTCCAAAAGATTGACTGGGCAGCGATATGGAGGGTGGATAGCGGGGAGGCTTGAGGCAGGGAAACCAGATAGGAAGTCCAACTATAGGCTGCATGAGAGATAAGCGCCTGAGGTAAGGGCCCAGCAGTGAGTGTAGAAAGCAAGGAGGTTTAAACATTACAGCTGAGTTGGAGTGTTGAGTTACACAAAGAATCCATTTGTTCTCTTAAGCTTTTGGCCTAGAGTTACCACTGAAATGGATTTAAAGAATTCAAGATTACAAAGTTGTTTTTCTTTTTTTAAAACCAATCTACTAAACATTTGAAGACATGGAGAATTAAAAGTCAAGTGTTAGCTTCCATGTGAACATCTTCAAGAGTTTTCCGGGCAGGAAGTGGGCAGATGGAGATAGTGATGTGCTGGTAAATATTTAACAACAAGCTGGGAGTGGAGGAGAGCCCTGATTGGTGGCATTTGTCCATTTCCAGGCTTTAAAATCCTCCCACAACCACTGATTTCAAGCTACCAGTATGATGTCAACCAGCTTGCACAATTCCAAAAAATACAATTGACCCTGGGAGGCTATGTGAGCTGGCTCCAGCACACTCCTGAATGGAGGCCCAGTGCCAGGAAATGGATGGAGCCGCTAAGGCAAGAAGTGGGTAGTGACACCCCTCAGCACTGGTCCAGGGTCCCAGCGAGAAGCCCAGGGTGCTGACGGCTTTGAGTAGCTAGCACGTAACACTTCTCAGAGTGGTAAGTGGAGAGCTGGGGCTTGTTCCAGGGCCCCCCATGCCAAGAGGATCATTTCACATGATACAGGAGAAGTGAAAAGGCAAGAGTCTTATACTAAGAGGAAGAAGAGCCAGTTTCGAGTCCGTCACTCAGCTCCACACTGTCTGTGCTTAACTGTACCAAGACTCAGTCCCTTGTCATTAAAATGAGGATGGTATTAGAGAAGGCAATGGCACCCCACTCCAGTACTCTTGCCTGGAAAATCCCATGGACGGAGGAGCCTGGTAGGCTGCAGTCCATGGGGTCTCGAAGAGTAGGACATGGCTGAGCTACTTCACTTTCACTTTTCACTTTTATGCACTGGAGAAGGAAATGGCAACCCACTCCAGTGTCCTTGCCTGGAGAATCCCAGGGATGGAGTCGCACAGAGTCGGACACGACTGAAGTGACTTAGCATTGATCAAGTCTCCAGCAGAATGCACAGCCCAGAAGCATTCAACACGTGTCAGAGCTTCTCCACTCCCTCCCCTCCTCCTATTTCCCACCCTGAAGCATTCTGAACGTCTCCCCTCCTCATCTAGGGTTTACGCTGGCCCAGGCCTTGTATCTGCCCAGTAGGACCCATCCTCCCTCCCTCAGGATTGTCTCCCACACTCAGTGGAGCCCGGGAGTGGTGTTTGTCTGTCAGTTGCAGAGAGAGAGGGGAAGGGAAGCTGCCTGTGATCCCCTGGGTTTTCTCCACCCTGCTATGGACCCTGACAAGTTGCACTACCTTGTCCTTGGAGTCCAGTATTTTTTTTTTTTTTTTTTTAATGTTTGGTTGCGCTGGGTCTTCGTTGCTGCGAGGACCTTCTCTAGTTGTGGTGAGTGGGGGCTACTCTTCACTGCAGTGCTGGGGCTTCTCACTTTGCTGGCTTCCCTTGTTGCAGAGCACAGACTCTAGGCAGTCAGACCTCAGGAGCTTCAGCATGTGGGCTCAGGAGTTTGGGTTCCCGGGCTGGAGAGAGCTGGCTCAGTAGCTGTGGTGTATAGGCTTAGTTGGTCTGCAGCATGTGGAATCTTCCTGGGCCAGGGATCCAAGCCCTGTCTGTCCCCTGCATTAGCAGGCAGATTCTCTTCCACTGTTCCACCAGGGAAGTGAAGCATTTTTCTGATAATTTTTCCCTTTGACTTGAAATTGAGATTCTGTTACCTATAACCCAAAGACCTGAGATGCCCTAATGATCTTTCTTTTAAAAATCTGGTTCAGATAAAAGACTGGGAATCAAATCTGGATTGTGACCTTGGGCAAGTCCAAGGGTTTTAACCTCCTTGGTCTCAGTTTCAGATAGTTTGCCTGTGCCCCAAGAGAAACTTAAAGGGTTATTCTCTAAAAGTTATTTTTTTTTAAATTATGAGTAAAAACCTAATTAGTATAGAAGATACAGATATGTATGTTATAAAGAGGAAAATGAAACAATCTATTATCCAAAGACTCAGAGATGATTTCTAACACCAGTTTTATTTATATCCCTCAACTTTTTCAAGCCATGATGTTCTACATGGTCTTATAAACTACTTACCTCAGAAATTCCTCATTAAAGATTTTAATTAGTAATATATTCAAATGTTTAAGACCAAATAATACCAGAGACCTTACAATGAAACAAGTTACCTGCTCCACCCCTCCCCATCCATGGTTCTGCTCCCCCGAGACAAATTCTAAGCATTTCTACTTAGAATTCATTTGGAGGTTACCTCCGTATTTCTAAGTAAGATGCTATTTATTGATTTAACTTCAGTGCTTTCTATTGACTTCCTTATGTAATAGATGAGGCATCAGCTCATTTCTACCCTGTTCCTATCTCCTCCTCCAACTCTTCTAAATATATTTAAATGACTATTTTCAGAGTTAAACCCTGGTCTCTTCTTCAACTTCAAAGAACACAATTAAGCCCCCATTTCCTGCTCCATCGACTACAGACAGTATCTCTTTGCTCCTCACTCCTTCCCTCCCTCCCTCCCACCTCTGTCAGCCTGTTCCATACTTTTACAGTTTGTTCTGACAGCTTTGTTCTTGTTTGTTTGTCTAAGGTTGATCTAAGAGTAGAAGGCCAGAAAATAGTGTTTCTTTTATTTTGGTGATGTAAACAGAGCTCACAGCAGATAAAGGAGTGAACTAGGACCACATTTCTTTATGGGACCAATGTCCCTATTCAACAGAGAATATTTCTGAAGTAAATTTATTCTTTTTTCTTTACATTCCACCAATTTCCTTTATCTTAGCCTCATATCATGTTTTCCAAGCTTTTGATCACACTATTTTTCTATGGGTTCTATTTCCTTTCCTCCCTAAAAACAAAACAAGAAGCCTCTCCCTGCAGCTCTCTGTAGTTCTGTCTCCCTGCCCTTATTTCCTATGGGTCTGCTGCACAGGACCATTATTCGCTGCTTTCATTGATCAGAGTCACTCTTTTCAAGACCATGATAGCTTCCTCTTTCTTAGTTTACACTCTCATTTTGCTGGAAAGTGTCCTTGAGTCACTGTTCAGGATAAACTATACAGAAGGTAAAATTTATAGAACTTGCCTACTGAAAATGCCTTTATTGTGCTCCACTTGATTAATCAGTTGGCTGTGTATTAAATTCCAGGTCAAACATCACATTCCTCAAAGCAGAATCTGTTTTTATCTCTCTGGAATCTTGTGACCCTGGTCTTTATCTTTTTTTTTTTTTTTAAATTGGAGGCTAATTATTTTACAATATTGTGGTGGTTTTGCCATACGTTCACATGAATTAGCCATGGGTGTACATGTGTTCCCCATCCTGACCCTCCCTCCCTGGTCTTTATCTTGTATTGAGAGTTTTCAGAGATCAGGTCCAGGTGTGAATCTTTTCTCGATTATTGTGCCGGGCCTCTGTGGGTCCTATGAGCAAAGACACATGCCCTTCTTCATTCTGGAAAATTATTTATCATTGTTCTTTTATAACTTCCTTCCTTTTGTTTTAACTTTTTCTTACTGGAATTCCTGTTACTTAGATCTCAAACCTCTAGATCTTTTGTATTTTCCATCATGCATTTTTTTTGTTTTAAAATCTCTTAAAATATTTTTAATTATGAAAGTATGATTTAAAAATTTTAAAATCTTAAAATCTATACTTGGAGATTACAACTTCATCATCTAACCTTACTAGGGTTATTATTTTGGCAAGTAAATTTTAATTTTAAAGAATTTCTCTTGTTCTGTTTCTTTCTCATAGCACCCTTTTCTTGTTTTTACCACAGTGATGTATTTTCCCAGTTGTCTCTGAGGTTTTTTAAGAGTATTTGTTATTTAATCCTCTCCTGCTCCATGAATTATCTGTTTCCTCTAGAATCATGTTTGCTTGTTGGTTTATCTTTTTTGTACATTTTCCCTATTGTCAAATTTCCTCCATATCTGTTTACTCTTGGTTTTTCTTTTAATATTTAAGGTTGAGGTTGAAGCAATAGGAGGCTGATGGGAAGTTTAAAGAACATGGGCAGAACCTCTCAGGTTTCTCTCCAGGGAAAGGTGGCAGAAAGCTAGTTTTTTTGTTCCTGTGAAGGATTCCGAAGGACAGGAGTGCAGAAGAATCCACTCTGAACTTCCAGGCTCCATATTGGCTAACTGAATTCCCCCCAGGTGGTCTGTACAATCTTTTCAGAAACAAGCCCTCCAATGTTGGACTTAGAGAAAGTGACTGGCACCTGTCTAGTGTCCAGTCTGGGCAAACAGAGGTGTTGCATATGTAGAACTTCGGCAGTTTTCAGCCCACTTTCCCTTCCTGCTTTCTGAGATCCTTTGCATTTCCATGCTGAGGCATCTCTCAGTGTCTGGACAGACCGGAGCCTCCGTTGCCTGTAGCCTCCCCCATCTGCTGTGTTCCTCCATATTCACCCAGCCCTTTCTGTTTCCAAGAAATTTGCTCAAACTTCAGCTGATGGCCCTTTCCTGCTTTCTTCTTTGCTGTCAGTCTGTATCATTTTAATCCATTCGTTGTTGTTTTAATGACAGTCTCAGAGGATGAGTGCAGTTGCTAAGTCCTCTTGTGGTTTAGTCACTGCCCTGTCTGACTCTGCAACCCTATGGACGATAGACAGACTCCTCTGTCCATGGGATTTCCCAGGCAAGAATACTGGAGTGCATCACTTTTTCCTTCTCTAGAGAAGCCCTGGGAAGCCCAGGCTAAGTCCAAACCTGAACTTGGAGCCTGAAATAGCCTTAGCTGAATGGTACTCCATAGGGCTTCCCAGGTGGCGCTAGTGGTAAAGAATCTGCCTGCCAATGCAGGAGAAAGATGCAGGTTCAATCCCTGGGTCAGGAAGATCCCCTGGAGAAGGGCAACCCTCTCCAATATTCTTGCCTGGAGAATCCCACGGACAGAGGAGCCTGGTGGGCTACAGTCCATAAGATTGCAAAGAATCGGACACAACTGAAATGACTTAGCATGCACATGGTACTCCATAGCAAGGTTATACCTTAAACTGTAGCAAATGTGTAAACAATTTTGTGATGAAGATCCAGGTAGCTAAATCTTCACATGCAACCATGATTATTTATAATAAATTGTGAGAATTACTGCATCAAAATGGAAGCACCTATATTTTTAAAAAATAAAACATACATTTACCTTAGAATCCAACCATTCCAATCCTAGGTATTTACCTAGAAGAAATGAAAACACATTCTCATACAAAGACTTGTTCACAAATGTTCACAACAGCTCTATTCTATGCAAGATAGCTAAAAGCAGAAAACAACCTGGACATCCTTCAGCTGCTGAATGGATAAGCATATTTTTGTATACAAAAAAATTTTCATAAATAGCAACAAACTATTGATAAATCATCACAACATTAATGAATCTAGAAACATGCAGAATGAAAGAAGCTAGATACAAAAGAGAAAACAATATACTATTCTTCTAATTTATATGAAATCTGGAGTAGGCAAAAATAATCTGTCATGGTAGAAAGCAATTAGTGGTTGCCTGGGGCAGGGGTGAGGGAACAGGAAATCTTTTTGGGGTGATGTAAATATTCTATATCCCGATTGAGGTGTTGTTTGGAGGGTGTATATTTTTAATCAAAACTCATCAAGCCAAAGTATATGCTTAAAATAGGTGTATTTTGAATGCAGATTATATGTTCATAAAGATGGTTTTCAAAGTAAAAATATTATATGTATTTCTAAATTATCCTTATAGTTTTTTCCCATTATTTTCTTAGTATTTCTTATGACACCTTCTTAATATGTTGTCATTACCAAAAATAAAAAGTAAAAAGAAACTTTTACAGTCATTTAAAAGGGAAATTTCAGCATAATCTCACACTGCCTTTCACTCCCACTCCACCCCAAGTTACAACCACAATGATCATTTGAGTGTTTCCAGACTATTTTATAAATATACCAATACAGAGCTACATGAACAATGTGTATAGAAATAGGATAATACTATATACGTATTCTTGAAACTTGCATGTAACATTCTCTAGCTTTTGCCTGATGCAGTGGGCCCGACTGGTTTCTGTGGTAGTGACTAGAAGGTGTCCTGCACATAACAGGCCTTTACATGTTAGCTACTTTGTCTTCAGTTCAGTTCAGTCGCTCAGTCATGTCAGACTCTTTGCGACCCCATGAATCACAGCACGCCAGGCCTCCCTATCCATCACCAACTCCCGGAGTTTACTCAAACTCATGTCCATCAAGTTGGTGATGCCATCCAGCCATCTCATCATCTGTTGTCCCCTTCTCCTCCTGCCCCCAATCCCTCCCAGCATCAGGGTTTGTCTTCATTTGCTGGTGAACATTTCCTCTTGCTTCAAGAGAAAATATTTTACCAACATTTTCAGTTCATTTCTTCCTCTTTTTTTTTTTACTAACATTACATTTTTTTTTCTAACTTTTAACTTAAGTTCTTGCAGCCTAAATTCTTTCTACTACCAGAGGGGAGGTACTTCTAGGTGGGGTTCTGGGGGGTGGTCAAGACTGAATGATGAGAGACTTGTTGTGGATTAAGGGTGGAGTTGTAGGGGGTTTGGCTGCTACTGCTAAGTCACGTCAGTTGTGTCTGACTCTTTGTGACCCTAGGGACTGTAGCCTGCCATACTCCTCTGTCCATGAGATTCTCCAGGCAAGAATACTGGAGTGGGTTGCCATGCCCTTCTCCAGCCATCTTCCCAACCCAGGGATCGAGTCTGCCTCTCTTAAGTCTTCTGCATTGACGGGCGGGTTCTTTACCACTGGCACCACCTGGGAAGCCCATCCAGGGTTTGCGGGAGGAACGGTAAAGCTGTCTGCCAGCAGAAGAGGCTCTGGTCTGCACAGTCTCTGACTTCATTTAATTTTAAGTTTTCACCCACCGCCTGTGTGGGATGCCTCTTTCCCTCCACCTCGTCAAATTGAACACCGTGCCCACTGTATCCAGTCCCTGAGAATGCAGGGCCACTGCCTGAAACACCTGCTTCTTCCCCTGACAGAGCCATGGGCCGCTTACATGTTCAACCATGAGCACTTTCCCAAGAAATAAACCCCAAGGGCATGTCTGAAAGGGTTACCTGAGAGATGAGTGGAATGTAGGTTTCTAAACTGGAACAAAAGGATCATCTGGGAAGTGGTGGAAAATGTAGCTTCTCAGACCCCCTTCTACATTAGTCAGATGTAGGGCATACTGTGGGTACCCCACTTGGAGGAATGCTGGACTAGGTGGTAAATAAAAATGTTCAGTCTTCAAAGTTGAAAGAGATGTGGACTGATTCCACACGCAGATAGATGCAGAAGGGTTGCAGCTCCCTCCTCAGCCTAACCCTGGGATTGAATTACAGTTCAGATGGTCCATTTCACTCCATTCCTTGTCTCTGTGGGTTCTGTCTCAGCTTGGGAAATCTGGAAGAAAAACATCTCTTCCTTTTGACCTAAAAATTGCATTCCCATGCTTCAGGAGGGCCTGAAATGGCAACCCACTCCAGTATTCTTGCCTGGAGAATCCCAGGGACAGAAGAGCCTGATGGGCTGCCGTCTACAGGGTTGCACAGAGTCGGACATGACTGAAGTGACTTAGCAGCAGCAGCAGAGTTGCCCTTGGGTCTCTTTCTTCACCCTTTCAGGAATGTCTCTGGTTTAAAAGTTTAATTTTTGACCCTGTTCAAGTTAACTGTTGCTATATGAAAAGACACCCAAAGCTTAGTGACTTAAAACAACAACGTTAATTTGTTTTGCTTACGAATCTGCAGTTCAGGCAGGCCTGAGCAGGAATGGTTTGTCTCCACTCGACATGGTCCCACTGGGGCTGCTCAAATGAGAGTTGCATGACCCACCTTGGAGATGGTTCCCTTACACTTATTGGCAGGCTGGAGCTGGCTCTGGCTGGGAGCCCAGCTGCGTGTGTGGGCTGGCTCCTTTGAACATGGCTCTCTCTACAGGCTGCTTGAGCTCCCTCATAACATGGAGGCTGGGCTATAGACGTGAGCATCTCAGAGAGCAAGGCATAATTGCATGGTGTTTTTGTAACCTAGCTTCAGAAGCCACATAGTGTCTCTTCCATCATACTATGGCTTCAAGAAATCATGAAGTCCTCAGTTCAAGGGGAGGGAAAGTAGCCCCCATCACTTGATGAAAGCAGCGTCAAGTTTACATAATTAAAAAACCAGGAGGATACAAAATATTATTGCAGTTATCTTTGGAGAATAGTTCGTCAGTAGGCTCTGATCTATTTTTAAAATTATGTATATAGGTTTTTCTGATGCATATTCACTGAAAGTGTTAGTTGTTTAGTCGTGTCTGACTCTTTGTGACCCCATGGACTATGGCCCACCAGGCAGCTCTTTTCATGGAATTTTCCAGGCAAGAATGCTGGAATGGGTTGCCATTCCCTTTTCCAGGGGCTCTTCCCAACCCAGGAATTCAACCCGGGTCTGCCGCATTGCAGGGAGACTCTGCTATCTGAGCCACCAGGGAAGCGTGTTCACTAAATGCTGTTATTTCTATTTTATTTCATTTTATCCTCTTCACAACCCTACAAGGGAGTTATATTCCTTTTGGCACATCCAAATACTATCCATACATATAGTCGGTTTACCTGACACAGTGTTTTAAAAATCATGATTACATATGTGAAAAAATTATGTAAATATCTGAATTTCTGACTTTTCTTCACAATTTTCAGAATATTGAATATGTTTAGGCTGGGTTTTCCTCCTCTCAGCAATGGGCTGGATCTGAGTAGTGGGGGCCCCCTTCATAAACTCCCATCTGTGATCCATTTGCCACAGTCCCCACCACTCCCTATTACCCTTCAACTGTAACATTTTATGCCTCACAAGCACTTGATTCTGAGGCTTTCTGCTTTAGGAAAATACACCCCAGTTCTACCATAGAAAAGTAACAAATAATACTTTTTTTTGGTTTTTAGTTTTCTGTAGAGAACTCCTTTGGGGGTTTCTTTCTTTTCCAGTTTGACCTCTCTTTGGAGGAAGCCAAGCAGGTCACTGTTTCTTGTCTGAAGGACATCTGCAGCTCTGCTCATTTGAAGAACACAACTGAGTGATCTGCCCTAGTTCCCAGAACAGTCTTGATGCTCAGTTCCAGTCCCGTCCCCCACCCCACCCCGCCCAGACGGGCCCTTCTGGGAATCCCCACGACTGAGCAGAATTCTCCTTGAGACCTGGAGTTCACTGTCTGTACTGCCTGACAAATGCTGCATCCCCATAACATTGGAATTCTCAACAAGGGTAAGGGAAGCTCGTACAAGGAGCACCAACGTCAGAGTTTTCCAGCATCACAACCTCGCCCAGCGCCAAGTCTGCACACAAAGACTGTCTCACTGGAAGATAAGTGTCCAGTGTTCACACCACTATTCAGGACCAGCTCTGAATACTCCTGGCACAGTGCTCACTTTGTCTTTTCAGGGGCACTTGGTTTTGTTTCCAAAATGTCAACAGATAACTGTAAGTGTTGATTAAACAACCAGAAAAGTACAGCCTAGGGAGAGAATCTCTCCACCTTCCTCTAGCCCTTCAGAGGAGCCGGGCCCACCCTGAAAGGGCAGCAGGCAGGTGCAACCGGCTGGGCCCACGCTGTGTAGTCAGGACACCTTCCTCTCTGGGGCTTGAGTTTCTCTGCAGCTCTTTAATGCTAGGAAGAACTGCTCACCCTCAGCCCAGAAGATGCCTAAGAGTAGGAAGGACAGAGTGGTTTCACTGTCTGTCAGTGGGTTCAGCCACCTGGCTAGAACATTCCCCACAGCCCCTAATCCATCACATTCCCCAGCCCTCTCCCCATCAGTAACCAGGGTCCTAAATTTTATGTTATCATTCACTTGCTCTTCATTATAGTTTTGCCATCTATTTTAGAAATCTATTGCTATTCAAAAACAACCATAAAACTTAGTGGTGTAAAAGTAACAATCTTTATTTTCCTCCCAATCCTGCAGGCAGGATTGTGTAGGAAAAACTCACCTGTGTCTCACACGGCATCAGCTGGGGCGGCTCACCTGGGGCCTTTTGGATCTATGTTCTTCCATGACGTGTTCGCTGGCTGGCTGTTGGAGCTGGGCTGAGGCCTGGGCCTTCTCACAGCATGGTGCCGAGCTCCCAAGAGAGAAAATTACACAGAAGCTGTGTGAACTTTGGCCACCTAGCCTCAAAAGTCATATATCATCTATTAGTCGAAGCAGCCACAAAGTCCCACCTGGCTCAAGGGGCAGGGTCACTGCCTGCACCTGTTAATGGGAGAGTAGGCAGGTTCTGGAAAAACAGGTGGGACCAGAAATACCCTTGCAGGCTTTTTGGGGAAGTACCACCTACTGGACTATTAATGTAGGTACTACATAGGTAAAATATTATTTGATTTTGCACGTTTTATTTTTATTTTCAATTTATTTAAAAATATATTTATTTTTGGCTGTGCTGGGTCCTTGTTGTTGTGCTCAGGCTTTCTTTAGCTGTGGTGAGCAGGGGCTACTGTTTGTAGTGATGCATTGACTTCTCATAGCAAGTCTTTTCTTGTTGCCGGAGCACTGTGGCACTCAGGCTTAGTTGCCCCACAGCACATGGAATCTTCCCAGAGAAGTGATAGAACCCATGTCACCTGCATTGGCAGGCAGATTCCCAACCACTGGACCACCAGGGAAGTCCTGATTGTGCATGCTTAAAGCTTTATTGAAATATTGATACTAAATATTTGTCGTTGTTAAGTTGTGTCCAAATTTTTGTGACCCCGTGAAGGCACACCAGCCTTCCCTGTCCTTCACCATCTCCCAGAGCTTGCTCAAACTCATGTCCATCGAGTTGGTGATGCCATCCAACCATCTTGTCCTCTGTCATCCCCGTCTCTTGCTGCCTTCAATCTTTCCCAGCATCAGGGTCTTTTCTAAAGAGTTGGCTCTTCACATCAGGTGGCCAAAGTTTTGGAGCTTCAGCATCAGTCCTTCCAATAAATATTCAGGGTTGATTTCCTTTAGAATGGATTGATTTGATCTCCTTGCAGTGCAAGCAACTCTTAAGAGTCTTCTCCAATACCACCATTCAAGAGCATCAGTTCTTCAGCACTCAGCTTTCTTTATAGTCCAACTCTCACATCCATACATGACTACTGGAAAAACCATAGCTTTGACTAGATGGACCTTTGTTGGCAAAGTAAAGTCTCTGCTTTTTAATATGCTGTCTAGGTTGGTCATAGCTTTTCTTCCAAGGAGCAAGCATCTTTTAATTTCATGGCTGCAGTCACCATCTGCAGTGATTTTGGAGCCCAAGAAAATAAAGTCTGTCATTGTTTCCATTGTTTCGCCATCTATTTGCCCTGAAGTTATCAGACCAGATGCCATGATCTTAGTTTTTTGAATGTTGAGTTTTAAGCTAGCTTTTTCACTCTCCTCTTTCACCTTCATCAAGAGGCTCTTTAGTTCCTCTTCACTTTCTGCCATAAGAGTGGTGTCATCCGCATACCTGAGGTTATTGATATTTCTCCCAGCAATCGTGATTCCAGCCTGTGCTTCCTCCAGCCCAGCATTTCTCCTGTTGTACTCTGCATAGAAGTTAAATAAGCAGGGTGACAATGTACAGCCTTTCCCAGTTTTGAAAACAACAACCAGGCCGTTGTTCCATGTCTGGTTCTAACTGTTGCTTCTTGACCTGCATACAGGTTTAGCATACTAAACATATTTTCCTACAACTTTGTTTCCCCCAACAGCTATGAGAGTCATTTATTGTTGGGAGATGTTTATCCATTTTTAGAACTGCGTAATATTTCATTGCATTTGTTTACCACGATTTAGTTGTCCATCCTCTTGTTGGATATTCATATTTTTTCCAGTCTTTTTTCTTATGTGTTATGCTTTTTGTTATTTTATACAGTGCTGCTGTGAACATTCTTGTAGAACTCTGTTAGTGCACAAGAGCCTAGGGCAGTGGTTCTGAACCAGGGGTGATTTTTAGCAATGACAGGAAATGTTCACCAAATATTCCAGACATTTTTGGTTTCTGTGACTAATGATAGGAGCTTTGCTTCTGGCATCTAGGGGGCAAAAGCCAAGGATACTGCTACATATCCTACAGTGCTCAGGGCAGCCCCTTTTAATGAAGGATTATCTGATCCAAGATGTTAATCATACCGAGGGTGAGAAGCTCTAGCTTAGGGTAGGAGGCAATTCCTAGATGATAGGGCATTTGTAGTTTCAACTTTTGTTGTTATTGTTTAGTCACTAAGTCGTGTCCAACTCTTTTGCGACCCTATGAACTGCAGCCTGCCAGGCTCCTGGGCCCAAGGGATTTCCCATGCAAGACTATTGGAGTGGGTTGCCATTTCCAAGTTTCAACTTTATTATATGATATTGAATTATTTTCCCAAGTGGCTAAACTAATTTACACTCTGCCAGAGCAGAATGTTCCACATCCTCTGATATTATCAGTCTTCTTAAATTTTGCCTATTCACCTGTTTTACCTTTTTATAGATAATACCATTGATTAGTAGGAGTTCTTTATATATTCTCCGTATCAGCCCTTTGTTGATCAAATATGTTGCAAATATCTTCTCCCAGTTTGTTGCTTGTCTTCTCACTTCTTCATGGTTTTTCTTTTTTTAATTGTTGTTGTTGTTTTTTGGCTGCATTGGATCTTTGTTACTGTGTACAGGCTTTGTCTAGTTGTAGCATGTGGGCTTCTCATTGTGTTGGCTTCTCTTGTTGCGGAGCATGGGCTCTAGGCTCACAGGCTTCATTAACTACAGTGCATGAACTCAGTAGCTGTGGCTCCTGGATTTTAGAGCGCTGGCTCAGTAGCTGTAGCGCACAGGTTTAGCTGCTCCGAGGCTTATGAAATCTTCCTGGACCAGGAATCAACCTGTGCCCACTGAACTGGCAGGCATATTCTTAACCACTAGACCACCAGGGAAGCCCCATGGTTCTTCTGATAAACAGAAGTGTTTAAAGTTTACAGTTAAGTTTATTAATCTTATACTAGCCTTTAGGCTTGGGACTTGGGGGTATTATTTAAGACAGTCTGTCCTTCTCTGAGGTCCTCACTGCCTTCCAAGCCTGGGAGCCCACTGAGGTCTCAGCCCTTCGAGTTGGCTCCTCTTGGAACCTGATGTTCCTCTTGTTGACCCCAGAGGGGGCTGTCCCTCCTCATCTTCTGGAATGATTGCTGAGGACTTATGGATAGTGGACTTCTGCACTGATTTCCTGACACTGTACTTCCTCTGCTGGCACTGGAGTCCTTCCACGACCTCTCAGGCCCTCTCCACCCAGCACTGAACTCTGCCGTGTGGGGACTGGCCTCAAAATGAGCTGCCTTCTCTGGAGCCAAATTGCCCCCCGCCCCAGTGTCAGCACCATCAAAGATGCCCCTTAGACATCAGCCTTGCTTGGTCTGAGCTCTGATTTTCTATAGTACATGGATCGTTTCATCTGGACCCAGATGGGAAGCATTCCTCTAGCCCTGGATCAGTAACAGTGGAGCTGAAGATGCAGAGTGGTGCCCAAGAACACTGCTTCTCGCAGAAGGGGAGTCCCAAGTGAGCCTCTCTGCTCTGACCATGCACCTTCAAGCCAGGTCTGCCTGTCCAGTGCCCTTAAAGCTGACCACAGTTGAAGGGTAGCCTTGGAGCTCTCTGCTTCATCCATCCATCTGTCTATCCATTTTTTTTTCCATTTATTTTTATTAGTTGGAGGCTAATTACTTTACAATATTGTAGTGGTTTTTGTCATACATTGACATGAATCAGCCATGGATTTACATGTATTCCCCATCCCAATCCCCCCTCCCCCCTCCCTCTCCACCCGATCCCTCTGGGTCTTCCCAGTGCACCATATCTATCCATTTGTCAAGTTTTATGTTGGAGTATAGTTGATTAACAATATTGGGTTAGTTTCAAGTGTACAGCAAAGTGATTAAGTTATACATATCATGGATCTGTTCTTTTTCAAACTCTTTTCCTATTTAGGTTACTACAGAGTATTGAGCAGAGTTCCCTGTGTACATCCTTGTTGGTTACCTATTTTATATTAATTTTTTCAGTAGTAGTTTCTTTTTTAAAAAAATTATTTATGACTGTGCTGGATCTTTGTTGCTATGTGTGGGCTTTCTCTAGTTTCAGTGAGCAGGGGCTACTCTGCATTGCTATGTGTGGGCTTCTCATTGTGGTGACTTCTCAGGTCACAGGGCATAGGCTCTAGGCATGCAGGTTTCAGTAGTTGGAGAGTGTGGGCTTAGTAGTTGTGGCTCCCAGCCTCTATCGTGTGTAGATCTAGTAGTTATGGCCCACAGACTTAGTTATTCCATGGCATGTGAGAGCCTTCCCAGACCAGGAATTGAACTCATGTACCCTGCATTGGCAGGTGGATTCTTAACCCCTGGACCACTAGGGAAGTTCCAGTTATCTATTTTATTTTTTTTTATTTTTTATTTTTTTATTTATTTTTATTATTATTATTATTTTTTTCCAGTGGGTTTTGTCATACATTGATATGAATCAGCCATGGATTTACATGTATTCCCAATCCCGATCCCCCCTCCCACCTCCCTCTCCACCCGATTCCTCTGGGTCTTCCCAGTGCACCAGGCCGGAGCACTTGTCTCATACATCCCACCTGGGCTGGTGATCTGTTTCACCATAGATAGTATACATGCTGTTCTTTTGAAATATCCCACCCTCACATTCTCCCACAAAGTTCAAAAGTCTGTTCTGTATTTCTGTGTCTCTTTTTCTGTTTTGCATATAGGGTTATCTATTTTAAATATGGCAGTGTGTACATGTAAATTCCAAATTCCCAATCTGCCCTTCACGCTAGTACTCCCCCACTAGTAACCATAACTTTGTTCTCTGAGTCTATTTCTGTTTTGTAAATAATTTCATTTGTATCATATTTTTAAATTTCACATATAAGTGGTATCATATGATATTTGTCTTTGATTTACTTGACTCAATATGATGATCTCCAGGTCCATCTATGTTGCTGCAAATGGCATTATTTCATTCTCTTTAATGGCTAATATTCTCCTGTATAAGTGTACCACTTCTTCTTTATCCATTCATCTACAGATGGACATTTAGGTTGTTGCCATGTCTTGGCTATCGTAAACAGTGCTGCAATGAACACTGGGATGCGTGTATCCTTTTGAACTATGTTTTTCTCTGAATATATGCACAGGAGTGGGATTGCTGAATCATATGGTAGCTTATTTTTGTTTCTTAAGGAATCTCCTTACTGTTCTCCACAGTACCTGCACAATTTACATTCCCATCAACAGTGTAAGAGGGTTCCCTTTTCTCCACACCATCTCCAGTACTGTTTGTAGACTTTTTGATGATAGCCACTCAGATTGGTGTGAGGTGGTATCTCATTGTAATTTTGATTTGCATTTCTCTAATAATTAGTGATCTTGAGCATCTTTTCATGTGCCTCTTGGTCATCTGTATGTCTTCTTTGGAGAAATGTCTAGTCAGGCCTTCTGCCCATTTTTTGATTGGGTTGTTTTTTTTTCTTTAATATTGACTTGCATAAGCTGTTTGTAAATTTTGGAGATTAATCCCTTGTTGGTCACATCATTTGCAAATATTTTCTCCTATTCTATGAATTGTCTTTTCATTTTGTTTATTGTTTCCTTTGCTGTGCAAAAGCTTTTGAATTCAATTAAGTCCCATTTGTTTATTTTTGTTTTTATTTTCATTAGGAGATGGATCAAAAAAGATTTATTTATTTATTTTTGGCTGTGGTGGATCTTCATTACTGAACATGGGCTCTCTCTAGTTGCAATGACTGAAGGCTATTCTTCATTGTGCATGGACTTCTCATTGCAGTGACTTCTCTTGTGGAACACAGGCTGTAGGCGCACAGTCTCAGTAGTTGTGGTGTGGGGGTTTAGTTGCTCCATGTGGGATCTTCCCAGACCAGGGATTGAACTGGTATCCCTTGCATTGCAAAGTGGATTCTTAACCATTGGACCACCAAAGAAGCCCCCAAAAAGATATTGCTGCGATTTATGTCAGTGTTCTGCCTATATTTTCCTTTAAGAGTTTTATAGTACCTGGTCTTACATTTAGGTCTTTAATCCATTTTGAGTTTATTTTTGTGTATGGTGTTAAAAGAGTGTTCTAATTTCATTTTTTACGGGTAGCTGTTCAGTTTTCCCAGCACCAATTTATTGAAGATGCCATCTTGTTCCATTGTTATAAATTGATTAACCATAGGTGTGTTTGGGCTTTCTGTCCTAGTCCATTGATCTTTATTTCTGGTTTTGTGCTGTACCATACTGTTTTGTTGGCTTAAAACTCAACATTCAGAAAACTAAGATCATGGCATCTGGTCCCATCACTTCATGACAAATAGATGGGGAAATGATGGAAACAGTGACAGACTTTATTTTCTTGAGCTCCAGAATCACTGTAGATGGTGACTGCAGCCATGAAATTAAAAGACGCTTGCTCCTTGGAAGAAAAGCTATGACCAACCTAGACAGCATATTAAAAAGCATGGACATTACTTTGCCAACAAAGGTCTGTCTAGTCAAAGCTATGGTTTTTCCAGTAGTCATGTATGGATGTGAGGGTTGGACTATAAAGAAAGCTGAGTGCTGAAGAATCGATGCTTTGAACTGTGGTGTTGGAGAAGACTCTTGAGAGTCCCTTGAACTGCAAGGAGATCAAACCAGTCCATCCCAAAAGAAATTAGTTCTGAATATTCATTGGAAGGACTGATGCCGACGCTGAAACTCCAACACTTTGGCCACCTGATGCAAAAACTGACTCCTTGGAAAAGACCCTGATGCTGGGAAAGATTGAAGACAGGAGGAGAAGGGAAAGACAGAGGATGAGATGGTTGGATGGCATCACCAACTCCAAAGGACATAAGTCTAAGCAGGCTCCAGGAGTTGGTGATGGACAGGGAAGCCTGGCATGCTGTAGTCCATGGGGTTGCAAAGAGTTGGACATGACTGAGCAACTGAACTTATACTGTTTTGATATAGTAGATACTGTTTTAGCTTTGTACTGTAGTCTAAAGTCAACAAGCCTGATTCACGAAGCTCCATTTTTCTTAAGATTGCTTTGGCTATTCAGGGTCTTTTGTGTCTCTATACAAATTTTTAAATCTTTTGTTCTAGTTCTGTGAAAAATGCTTTTGTTAGTTTGATGGGATTGCTTTGAATGGGTAGATTTCCTTGGGTAGTGTAGTCATTTTGACAATATTGATTCTTCCGATTCAAGAACATGGTATATCTTTCCCATTCACCCATTTTGGACTTAAACTGGACTTAAATTTGCTTCCCTTCCCTCGCAGCTCCACACAGGACCTAATCTTTGGTGCCCCTCTCTCCTGGATCCTCTCATCTTTGACTTCACACTGGTCTGAGTTTTTCTGGCTTTGACACTAGGCATTTTGTAAGGGCTTTAGATGAAACTCATCTTTTGGCTTCCATTTGCCTCAAGAAAGGCACCTCATGCTGGTTCAAGCTTTCCTGACCCAAACTCATGGATCTATATAAAGTTGAAGAGACAGATTTCCTGGTTTCTAACTGAATAACTGCCAAGTCAGAGAGAAGATAAATCTTAAGATGGGGAGCAAAGAGAAGGTGAAATAAGAGTTAAAACAGCCAAACATCAGGAAGTTGTAGAAGGATGGATAGGTAGAATGAGACGACTTAAGGCCCAGATCTGTGTATGGCAGAGAGCTAGCATAGGGCATTCTGCATACTAGTTCAGAGTATAATCTTTGTAGACAGAGGGAGAATCTCCTAACCTTACTGGTTGTGGATCTCAGGCAGATAGCCACTTTACAGTGGGGGCAGGGGGATAATTTACATGATTATATGAATATTAAGTGATCATATATAAACCATATTCACAGTATTTGGCATAAAGCAAGTGTTCATAATGGCAGCTGTTTTTATCACTATTAGTCTGTGAACAGAGTACCAGCTGTCAGGTTCCTTTATGGGTGTGTTGTCACAGACCAGGGATTGGCAAACTGTGGTCCATGGTCCAAATCCTGCTCACTGGATGTTTCTGAATGACCCTGGAGCTAAGAATGGTTTTTACATTTGTAAATGGTTGAAGAAAATAAAAGTAATAATATCTTGTGATATGTAAAAATTAAATGTAATTCAATTTTCAGTGTCCAGGAATAGAGTTTTACTGAAGCATGGCCATGATATTTATTTTGTACTAGACAGTCAGCTGGACTGTGCAGAACTGGGTCTTCTTCTCTTCTCCATGGCTTTGTACATACTGGCTACCTTTCTCTTCCCACTGGCCCTCCCTGCCCTGGACCCCCAGAGGACCTTTAGGTGAAGCCATCCTCAGTTGATCCAATGCACCAATGTCTGATTGGTGCCAATGGGCCTGATTCACACCAGAGAGCCAGGATAGGACTGTTCTGAGACTAAAATGAAGTAAAATGTGCAAAAGTACTCTGAAAATTCAATGGGCGTTATTATTCAGCAAACAATGGTTAGTGATAGTGAGATTTCAGTGTATTTTATTCTTCTTTGTATGTTTGGTAATATGTCTTTTTAAGCAAAAAAAAAAAAATTTTTTCAGAAAACTTAAGATCATGACATCTAGTCCCATCACTTCATGGCAAATAGATAGGGAAACAATGGCAACAGTGACAGACTTTATTTTCTTGGGCTCCAAAATCACTGTAAATGGTGACTGCAGCCATGAAATTAAAAGACGCTTACTCCTTGGAAGAAAAGCTATGACCAACCTAGACAGCATATTAAAAAGCACGGACATTACTTTGCCAACAAATGTCCATCAAGTCAAAGCTATGGTTTTTCCAGTAGTCATGTATGGATGTGAGAGTTGGACCATAAAGAAAGCTGAGTGCTGAAGCATTGATGCTTTTGAACTGTGGTGTTGGAGAAGACTCTTGAGAGTCCCTTGAACTGCAAGGAGATCAAACCAGTCCATCCTAAAGGAAATCAGTTCTGAATATTCATTGGAAGGACTGATGCTGAAGCTGAAACTCTCATACTTTGGCCACTTGATGTGAAGAACCAACTCTTTAGAAAAGACCCCGATGCTAGGAAGGATTGAAGGCAAGAGGAGAAGGGGAAGACAGAGGATGAGATGGTTGGATGGCATCACCGACTTCATGGACATGAGTCTGAGCAGGCTCCAGGAGTTGGTGATGGACAGGGAAGCCTGGCGTGCTGCAGTCCATGGGGTCACAAAGAGTTGGACATGACTGAGCAACTGAATTGAACTGAAGCAAAATTACCAGAATGCTCTCATTTCTGACCAGACCAAGTAAATTTTTAAGCCAAATTTAAACACCCATAAAGCATGTCAAACCCACCCTCCCTGTGGAGTTTTGAGCTTCTCAACCTTATTTCTAAAGAAAATCCTGGCTCTGCCATCTTGTTTTTGCTTCCTGTACATCTAATGTCATTTTTCTTTTCCAGTCTCTATGCTTCTGTTTTGGACCATTTCCAGCTTTTAGTGTCTGAGTAGAGAGCAATTGAAAATCATTACATTTGAAAAAGCCAAGGAATTGTGAAACCAGTGTTTTAAGAAAATTATCAACCAAGTTTTGACATTTCCCTAGGTGATGATGAGGACTGGAGCGCAAAAAACACTCTGAGTCAATCTGTCAATACAGTAAGTCCCCTACATACAAACCTCCAAGTTGTGAACATTAAAGGATGCGAACATGCCCCTGTATGCTAGCTATTGTACTGGACTACTGTACTTTTCAAAGTACTGACTATAAGAGTAAAAATATTTTGTGTTCATTTGTTTTTCATGTCTCACTTGTATAAAAAGTGTTATGAACCTATTACAGTCCAGTACTATACAGTCAATTGTGTTAGTTGGATATCTAGGCTAACTTTGTTGGACTTAAGAGCAAATTGGACTTAGAAACATACTATTGGAATGGAACTCATTCATATATAGGGGATTTACTGTAACTATTATGGGAGACCCAGAAAAGCAGAGGGGAGAAGTAGTGGATGGCCAGAGTTTTCTCTAAGGGAGGGGAGAAGCAAAGCACCTGCAGACTGGGACAGGAAGTAGCAGGATGGGCAGCTGTCCCTGGAGAAGTTGGTAAAGGAAGGCTGAGGAGCCCCTCAGGGAGGGAAGGCTGAGGTCTAGGGTGTTGTCTGCCTTTCGTGGGGCCCCAGAGGTGGTACTGAGGAAGAATGGGAGGGGATCCCATGAGTGGTGAGAGGTGAGGTCAGCAGGAAGGACGTGAAACAAGGCAGGGCTGAGGGTAAGGAGACATGTCCTGAGAGGTTTGCGTTTCAGCTGGAGGACAAGGGCTACAGGAACATGAGTCATCCCAGGATTAAAAGGCCCTGAATTCAAGATGAAATGCTGGGGTAAGGTTGTTCCCTTCCTGGAGGCAGGAGAGGCGGGGATGGTGGGCATGAGAGGCCTGATGCAGATGAAAGGGTGGGAGGGGGCTGCTGCAGCTGCCTGGATCAATTCCCCTGGCCTGTACCCAGGAGTACCGTGTGTTATGACTGTGTCTTCATTTCCTGAATTACTTAAATACTAAGCAGTTACTTAAAAGCGCTGAAGGAAGAGGCTCAGGTTTCTAATGACCTTCTGTCAACATGACTAATGTTGCCCTGGGACATCTTTCCCCTCAGTTTTGTATGAAGCTTACTTTCCTCTTCACCCAGATTTCTCTCAGAGAGGGGGGCTTCTCTGAACCCTGTGCCCAAAACAGCCCTTCATATCACTTGCTAATTGTCTTATCCTGCTTTATTTTCTTCATCCTGCTTATGTCCACCTGATACCTTCTATATTTGTTTAATAGTTAACTATCATCTCTAGTTCCCCTGGTGGTTCAATGCAGGCTCGTTGCAATGCAGGCTTTGCCTGCCAATGCAGGAGACGTGGGTTTGATCCCTAGGGGTCAGGAAGTTCTCCTGGAGGAGGAAATGGCAACCCACTCCAGTATCCTTGCCTGGAAAATTCCATGGACAGAGGAGCCTGGTGGACTACAATCCATAGAGGGTCACAAAGAGTCAGACATGACTAAGTGACTGAGCTCACTGTCTCCACTAGACTGTCAGCCCCCTGGAGTCAAGAGCTTTCTCTTCTTCTTGATCCTCTTTCCCAGGGCTCAGAGCAGAGCTCAGTGAATATTTGTGGAAAAAAAAGGATGGATGAATGGGAACGGTGAGCACAGGCGGAGTGGCCTTCTGGCTGTTTACAGGCCCTGAGGGATTTCATCTCTCAATTAGAAGTTGTTGCCCTGTTGATAGTTCTGTTAACCCATGAGTAGTCTCTCTGACCCTGCCTCCTAAGCAAAAGTGAGTTGCCTAAAATTCACACCCATGCTGTCTCTTTCAAAGTTTTATACAATTAAATCTGACTGCTAGAAACTCGGCTGCTGGTTTTGGCCACTCCTTCGCCCCATCTTGCCATTCCTTCTTAACTGCCTTTTCTGATATCGGCCAAGAGATACATTAGAGTCAAAAAATCAAAACTCAACCGTGACCCATTACCAGGACTTGAGGTTTTTAATAACTAAGACCGTCAGACAACCTCCTCTCCCCTAAGAGCCCAGGTTGAGCACAGGTTGTGGGCAGACTGATAACTTAACATGTGATTTTTAAAAAATTTATTTATTTTTGGCTGTGTTAGGTCTTCATTGCTGTACAGGCATTTCTCTTATTGCGGCAAGTGGGGGCTACTCCCTGGCTGCGATGCCCAAGCCTCTCATTGCCATGGCTTCTCTTTTTTGGAGCACAGGCTCTAGGCTGCCACGGGTTTCAGTAGTTGCAGCACATGGGGTCAGTAGTTGTGGCTCCTGGGCTCTAGAGCATAGGCTCAGTTGTTGTGACACATGCCTTGCTCCGAGGCATGTGGGATCTTCTTGGATCAGGGATCAAACCCATGTCTCCTGCATTGGCAGGCAGATTCTTCACCACTGAGCCACCAAGGAAGCCCCTTAAATTTTATCTTTCTGGCCACACCACACTGCATGTGGGATCTTAATTCCCCAACCAGGTATCAAACCCACACCCCCTGCAGTGGAAGCTCAGAGTGTTAACCACTGCACTGCCAGGGAAGTTCGAACTTCTGATTCTATGATAGCAGATAAAGGGAAACAGGGAAGGAGCTACCTTCAGAAAGGCTCTGAGGAGGATGATCATCCCATCCTTGAGGAATGATATCTGAATATAAAGCTGAAGGACGAGCAGGAGTTAACTGAGCAAGGAAGGGTTGGGTAAAAGTATCTCAGGGCAAGTCTCAGAGACTAGAAAAGTGGGACCTAGTGGAAGAACTGGAAATGCCAGGTGCCTGGAAACGGAGCAGGAGGTGGGAGTCGTGGGTAAAGCTCCAGCTGCAACAAGAGACAAGCAGAGTGGACTCCCAGCTCCCACACTCCTAGCTGTGTGACTCTGGGCAAGTTAATGATCCCATGAAAGGATCAGTTTCCTTACGGAAGAGAGCAGCAGTCTCTCGGTGAGCTTCAAGGATGAGGCAGTAGAGGTCAAACACTTAGCAAAGTGCCTGCCACACTAACTATTCATTGTATGTTGTGCTCTTGTGCTACCCAGGCCTGCACTAGTAGGGAGGTGCCCAGAGCATGGGGTGTATTCAACAGACATGTGAAGGTACTGCAGGCTCATGGAGACAGCAGTTCTGTCTCCAACCACCCAACTCTTCACCACCAAGAAGAGTTGCTAGAGGTTCCTCTTGCTAGAGGTTTGGTCCTTTCCCAGGCCCATTCCTCTTGCTAGAGGTTTGGTCCTTTCCCAGGCCCCTACTGGAAGCTGTTAATAGTGTAACCCTCCAGAAATGTAAGTGCCTTTACCTGCATTTGGCATCTGGTCCCATCACTTCATGGCAAATAGATGGGAAAACAGTGGGAACAGTGACAGACTTAATTTTTTTGTGCTCCAAAACCACTGCAGATGGTGACTGCAGCCATGAAATTAAAAGATGCTTGCTCCTTGGAAGAAAAGCTGTGAACAATCTAGACAGCATATTAAAGAGCAGAGACATTACTTTGTCAACAAAGGTCCATCTAGTCAAAGCTATGATTTTTCCAGTAGTCATGTATGGACGTGAGAGTTGGACTATAAAGAAAGCTGAGCACCGAAGAACTGATGCTTTTGAACTGTGGTGTTGGAGAAGACTCTTGAGAGTCCCTTGGACTGCAAGGAGATCCAACCAGTCCATTCTAAAGGAAATAAATCCTGAATATTTGTTGGAAGGACTGATGCTAAAGCTGAAATTCCAATACTTTGGCCACCTCATGCGAAGAACTGACTCATTGGAAAAGACCCTGAAGCTGGGAAAGATTGAAGGCAGGAGGAGAAGGGAACGACAGAGGATGAGATGGTTGGATGGCATCACTGACTCAATGGACATGAGTTTGAATAAACTCCGGGAGTTGGTGATGGACAGGGAGGCCTAGCGTGCTGCAGTCCATGGGAATGCAAAGAGTTGGACACGACTGAGCGACTGAACTGAACTGATGGGCTTCGCTGGTGGCTTGGACAGTAAAGAATCTGCCTGCAATGCAGGAGACCTGTGTTCGATCCCTGGGTCAGGAAAATCCCCTGAAGAAGGGAATGGCAATCCACTGCAGTATTCTTGCCTGGAGAATCCCATGGACAGAGGAGCCTGGCGGGTTACAGTCCATGGAGTTGCAAATAGTCAGACTTGACTGAATGACTAACACTTTCACTTTTCATCCACATATATAACTACATCCAGATCTGTTTTTCTATAATTTATCTCCTTTCAAGTTTATACCCTTGTGATCATAATATAGTGGTTCTTTTTCACCTTGCTTTTCAAAATCAATTTATCTTAAAGAATGTGCCACAACAGTACATTCAGACAGTTATTATTCTTTTAAACATCTGCATAGTTTTCCATTATATGGATGAGCCATAATTTAACCAGTCTTCTACCCACTGACATTTAGGTTATTCCAGAATTTCTTTTTCTATTACAAATAATGTTGCAATAAACCCTTGAACATATGCATGCTGCGTGTTTGTGAAGTGATAAACTTACATAGGTGAACTTGCTGTGCTAAAGGGTGTTTGCATTTAAAACTTAGATAGCTGTATGGCTCCATTCACTTTCTAGGTGCTCAGAGGGAGCTGGGCTGCAGGGCTAGACACGGGATTCTTTCTGAGTAGCGTCCAACCAAACAAGATTGGAAGCCCAAATGTAATACCCTATGTTTTTCAGCAAGATTACAGTGGTCTAGATTGAAAATTATTCCCACAGGTGGGTGTGTGTGTGTATGTATGCACACATATATATATACGTGTGTGTGTATATATATATATATATGTATACAAATGCTAAGTCCAAGAAGTTTCACAGACCACATTGTATTTATAGATATATTTGAGGAACATGCATATAAGATTGGATGAAGTATGTAGTCTCTGCATTGCATGAATGTTCTTGAAACATGAGTACTGAAACAATGAAATGGTACTGGATATATGGTAGGGTTGCCAAGGAGAGCCTGATGACACCGGGTGGGTTGCTATGACCACAGAGGAGGATACATTCTCTTATGTATATTTCTGGCCCTTCAATCAGGACAGAGGGATCTCTTATCTCCCATAACTAGACCTTATCAAGTTGTCAACAGATTACTATACCTGAAGAAAATCAGCCAGCCAGTAGATGGAAGGTCCAAGAAATAAATTTCTGAGATCTTATTGACTTATCTCCATATAGCATATAATTTTTGTGAGTTCTTCAGGGTGTTGCCACAACTTTTCAAATTGGTAAAATAATTTTATTTCTTAGCCATGCTGCTTATGGGATCTTAGTTTTCTGACAAGGGACTGTACCCATGCTCCCTGGAGTGGAAGCACAGTCCTAACCACTGGACTGCCAGGGAATTCCCAAAATAATTTTATAAAAAGCACTATTCTGTCTATATCCTAGTATAAAATGCTGTAAGATATAGAGTTAAGTGAAGAAAGCAAGATTAATTAAAGCATGTATGGTATGCTACAATTTGTCTAAAAAAATATATGCAGTACTTATTTTTTTAGTGCAATAAGGTAAAAGAAAAGATATAAGATTGGAAATGAAATAAAGCTTATAATGAATAAAGTGTATAATGTGATTGTGTACAAGGACATTTAGTCCTTTGCCTAAAGGAATCTCCAAGTAAACTACTAGAACTAATAAGTAAATTTAGTCAAATCAGAAGACAAAGCGTCAACATACCAAAACATCAAAAGGTCAATAGGCAAATGAAAAGACAGTAAACATCATTAGTCATCAAGAAAATAAAAATTACAATAAGAAAATACCACCTATCCATCCTAATGGCTAAAAATTCTAAAACCGAGTTGAATACCAAGTGCTAGCTAAGATGAGGCGCGATAGGAACACTTATGCACTTCTGGTGGAAATAAGAATGATACAACCATTGGGAAATTAGCTGTTTCTAACAAATTTATGTAACTTCCTTGTAGCTAGTAGTGTGCTTGTAAACCTTTAACAATTGGTTTGGGGGTGGAGGAGAAGGAAGTCCTGATTTATAGCATTTGCCTATTTCCATGGTGTAAATATTTCCCCCTTGGGATAAATATTTCCCCCTTGGCTGATTTCAAGCTACCAATGGGAAGTCATTGAAAGTAGAATTGGGAAGAAATGCACATAACTGGCCCCAAGCTGTACAAGCTGGCTCCAGACCACTTCCTATGACCCAGCAGCTCCACTTCTGAGTACACACCCAAGAGAAATGAATAGTAATATCCACAAAAAGATGAATTCTATGAGAAAGTTCTTAGCAGCTTTATTCCTATCAGACACAGTCTAAAAACAATTGAGAAAAGATGAAAGGATAAATAAATCATGGTGCATTCATGCAATAAAATACTATTTAGCAATAACAGACAATGAACTGATACAACAGCATGAATAATTCTCAGACATGGCATGTTAACTGAACCAGGCACAAGAGTGCACTCTGTATAGTTGGTTTCATTTACATGAAAGTCAGGAATGAAAAAACTAATCAGTGTAGGAATCAGATGGTAGCTATTTCTGGGATTTCTCAATTGACTTTTGGAGTGGGGACAAGGTAACCCTCTGGGGTGATGGAAATATATTTTATCTTGATCAGCCTACGTAAGTGTGTATATTTGATAAAAATTCACCAAGATGTTCACTTATATGTAAAGTCACCTCACTAAAGTCCTTGTTGACAGTGATTTTGCCTCATTAAAAAAAAAAACACATAGGAGTCACAAATTTTTAAACAGTTATCTAGAGAAGGATGGAGGAAACTAGGAAATGACACCATTAAAAGCTAGATTCAGAATATACCTTGTCTTGTAGGTTTGATTTTGGACTCATGGGAATAATTTACATAAAATATAGACTAAATTAAATCAAAATTGAAAAAGGCAATTCCTTAAAATCAAAATGTTTTTAACTGTGTATTGAGTTGGTGGCCAACCAAGAGGAATTATTTCAAGAGATTTTTAAAAATTTAATTAATTTTTTTTTCACTGCTGTGGGTCTTCATTGCTGCATGCAGGTTTTCTCTAGTTGTGGTACAAGGACTTCTCATTGCGGTGGCTTCTCTTGTCATGGAGCATAGACTCTAGAATGTGAGGGCTTCAGTAGTTGTGTAGTTGTGGCACATGGGTTTATTCGCTCCAAGGGATGTAGAAGCTTTCTGGAGCAGGGACTGAACCCATGTCCCCTGCATTAGCAGGTGAATTATTTACCACTAAACCACTAGGGAAGCCCCTCAAGAGATTTTTAACAGAATAAAATGTTAGTAATAACATTGGTATTATTATTCTGAAATTATTAGCTACATATAAAGTAAGTAATTATGTTAATGTTAATAGAAACCAAGAATTTTACCAGAAGAGACAAAGAGATGCAAACACAGAATTTAATAATGTAGTAAACATTTTATAGTCTTAAATTTGAGTGGAAAATATTAGTATGAACTGTTGATACATTTTCTTATTTTGAAAGTCTGTTTCCTAGTTCTGCCTACTGAAAAGGCCTAGAAAAAATGGCCAGTCACATGGAATGTGTGCCCTGAGTGCCAGTTTAGTCCCTTAATACTATTTCCCACTAATGGGAACCAGGGCTTCTTGAGGAGATGGATGGTTCTGGTCTGAGGCAGGCAATGTACGTGATCAACCTGGAACATCACAACATACCTGAAATTCCTGGAGTCATGTCAAAAGGACTCAGAGCCAACCTGTCAAGGCTCTAACTAACCACGTATGGGACAATTTAAACATGAAAATGGAAAAGAATTAAAACATGTGAATCATGTTCAAAATTCATAATATTCATAATGATGCTAAAAAAATTCCAACCCCAAACCACCATTGGATGATACTGGGAAACCAACTTACTGTTCTGAATATAGGCAAGTAAACATGTTATCTACTTTCGCCATATGAACTGAATTTGAAACAGTAGTGAAGGAGATGTTTCTTTTTATAGAAGCATTCCAGTCAATAATTAAGGAATGTCAACATTTGACAAGTCCTAAAAGAAATAATGGTTCTAGGCAAGGATGATAGTATTAGTTCCTGGGGCTACAATAACAAAGTACCACAGACTGGGTAGCTTAAAAAAGAAATTTAATGCCCCTCAGTCCTGCAGTTGAAAGTCTGAAATCAAGGTGTTGGCAGAAACATGCTCCCTCTCAAACTCTATGAGAGGATCCTTCCTTTCCTATTCTATCTTCTGGTGTTTGTTGGCAAACCTTGTCATTCCTTGGCTTGTAGATATAACACTCTGATTTCTGCCTTTGTGGTTGCATGACCATCTCCTCCTTGAGTCTGTGTTCAAATGTTCCTCCTCTAGTAAGTGCTGGTTAATGTGGGTCTCATTTTAACCTGAATGACCTCCATGGGCATGAAGTTTAGGATTTGAACATATCTTTTGTGAGGGATACTATTCAATCCTAGTCATCAATGGCAGTTAGGATCACAGAGTGAAACAGGACATTATCTATTATTCCAAAGAATTAGACCCAAATCAAACCAAGTCTAGATCTAACTACCAATTTACAGGAAACAGAAGGGATGGAAGAGCATGCTGAAAAACTCCACAGGTATATAATCTGTGAAGTCCAGAATGTGGGAAATTCTGCAGGACAAGTGACTTGGTTTCCTCAACCAATAAATTATGAGGAAAAAGCAGAAACAGAACCTTTAAATAATTATGAACATAGTAGACATAGCAACCAAATCCCATATATAGCGCGTGTCTGGAAATCTGAATACTTACTAGATAGTTAATGATATAGAGGGGTTACTGGCAAGTTTTAAAAAACTTATCTTTAAATGAGACTCTACTATATAGCACAGGAAAGTAAATTCAATATCCTGTGATAAACCATAATGGAAAAGAATATGGAAAATATATATTTGTATAACTGGATCATTTTGCTGTATAACAGAAATTAATACAACATTGTGAATCAACTATACATCAATAAAATAAAATTAAAATTTTTAATAAAAACATATCTTAATGGTGTGGTGATAATGTTTAAAAAAAGAGTTCTTAATATAAGAATACATAACTTCAGGGACTTCCCTGCGGGTCCAGTGGTTAAGACTCTGTGCTTTCACTGCAGGGGGCACAGGTTCGATCTCTGGTCAGGAAACTAAGCTTTCACTTGCCTCCTAGTGCAGCCACAAACAAAAAACAGCAAAAAACAAACAAAATGAAAAAACGTGCTCTCAAATAAAGCAACACGATGTTTGGAAGATGTCAGGAGAGTAGGGGATGGGTTAGGTACAAAACAAGATTAGCCATGTTAAATAATGAAGCTTGGTGTTGGGTACATGGGAGTTCATGATACTGTTTTTTCTATATGCTAAAATTTTCCAGCATATACAATTATAAAAATAAAATGCAGTACATTAATTCAGTGTTTCTCAACTTGAGGCAGTATCAGAATCTATTTCCTGAAGATTCTTCCCTTCCCCAGAAGTTATGCCTCGTCCTTGCAGAGAAATTGGTGTTGAAAATATTTACACTTCAGTAAAGAGTATTTTTGTAAAGAAGTTAGACTATCATAGGATGAAGTTAAGTTATACATTTTTTATACATTTTTGCAGAATGTGTATGTTCAGGCTTTCAACTATTTTTACTCATCTTTTAGTTCAATGAATATCCAAAAAACTTCTGCCTCACATCTTCCTAAAATTTGAAATTATTGTATATATTGGGAATCTGATTTCAAATTCAGATGAATTTATATCTCATTAGCATTTTTCATTTTTTACTTATTCTCAGGCTCTGGCTTAAATGCTACCTCCCCTCCTCCATCAATTTTCCTGATTCCCCTCTAACTGGGAGTAATCTCTCTCTCCTCATAAAGTGATCTTACGTACTGTTTTGTTCCTCTTTCATCTCTTCCTACTTGCTAGCATTATTTTACTGCTATTTATATATCTATTGGCTTCCCAGGTGGTTCAGTGGTAAAGAATCTGCCTGCCAAGCAGGAGACTCGGGTTCGATTCCTGGGTCTGGAAGATCCCCTGGAGAAAGAAATGGCAACCCACTCCAGTATTCTTGCCTGGAAAATTCCACAGACAGAGGAGGCTGGTGGGCTATATATAGTCCATGGGGTCGCAAAGAGTTGGCTGAGTGACTAAGCCACCATCTCCCTTCCCCAAACTCACTGAGATTTGCTGTTCAGTATACTTTTCTAGGATACTGAGTTTCTCTTTTCAAAATCATCCATTGCAGCTTGATTAATGATGGAGAAGTTTTATTTTTTGGAAGCTCCTGTGTAGCTGACAAAAATACTTTTCAGCAAGGAAGGAATTTTTAAAAATTCTTTTATTGTAAGAGTACTAAGTGTATACACAAGGTAAAAAAGAAAATCTAAAATGAGCCAAAAAGTCAGATCACTCCTGCCCTAGTTCTACTCCCCAGGGTCTCCGCTATTCCAAGTTTCTTGTGAATCGCTCTACACATTTTTTCTAAGCATATACAAAAATAAATGCTATTGGGCCTTACTGCAAGTACTATCTGTTGGGTTTTTTTTTTTTTTTCACCTTGCAGTATACATTAGAGACCTTAGCAGCAAATACAGAATCTCTTTTTTGTTGTTGCAGTACATGGAAATCTCATCATTTATTTCAGTCCCCAGTTGGCAGCATTTTTTCCCAGTTATTTCCTCTTACAGATAATATTGCAATGCACCATCTTGTACACACAGAGAAAAGGAATTTTGTTGAAAATCTGCATTTCTGAAGGAAACCCCTCCTTCATTCTTTTAGCTGGGGGCAGGAAGCACCCTGTGGTATGAAGCAATCGCTCGGCAAACCTTCCAGACCTGACGGTATCACCTTGTGATTCCCCAGCGGCTGGGTGGTCAGGAGTGCGCCTGGCTCCCTAGAAGAGAAGACGCCAGCACCCCCGGCTCTGTGGTTGAAAGCGGATGCCCCCTGAGTCCCCTCGTGTTTGAAGCCCCAGCCAGGAGAGGTGAAGCCTCTGCATCGTGTCGTTAGGTAAGTGTGCTGGCTCCGGAGGGGTGGGGCTGAGGCGTGTTAGACGCAGACTCACCGGCACGCTGCAGTGGTTCAGTTGGTGTTTAAAGTTAAGACACTAAATGCTAATGTAGACAATGTCTCTGAGGCCAAGAGCAGTTAGTACTGTGTCCTCTCTGAGAACAGCATTTTGTGTGGGTGAGCAGAGTAAGCTTTTATTTTAGTTCATTCTTTTAAAAAAAGAACAACTGTGGCTTGTGTTTAATCCTCTGGAAGTCCTCTGTGTCAGCGAGCCCTTTCTTTTCATGTGGGCATCTCTTGCCAGAAATTGGAATTTCCTGGCAGAGAAGAGACGCAATTTGAGTAACCCAGACACAGACAAATACACTTCACTTCAACAAAGCTTTTCAGGTGTCACTGAAGATGTGTGAGAAACCAGATAGAATGCTATAGAAAATGCTCTTTTAAAAAAGTATTCTCCAGTTGATGGCTTTAATGAGGCTCTTGCTTCTCATCTCAAACTGGATAAGCTCAGGCCGAAGCTTCACTGAAGAGGGTTTTGTTGACCACAGGGAAAGGGTTGGGGATATGGTCAACATCTCAGTCCAGACTGTGGGGCTTCCTTTCCAGCTTAGATAATAAGATCAGGGCTCAGAGCAAAATGCTTATGACTTGATTTGTTTCTCCTCTTTAAAAAAAAAAAAAAATACTTATGGTGTCTGTTATTTGAAAAGTAGATAAAAGGTTTGTTTACAATCTCTCCCTGAAGAGTGGAATTGAACAATCCCAATTTTGGAATTGTTCCTCACTGCTCTTAACTACCTTGATGAAATTTGGCTGATCTACAGTTATTCAAAGATAAGCATATGTTTGTTGGGAAGGGAGCAGTAAAGTGCTTGCTCATCTGACAAGTCTGAAGTTTACATAATGGCATTTGGCTTCACAACAGGGGATAGTAGGAAAGCATTGCTCTAGTGGAACTTGAGGTGTGGATTCAAGTGAGGGATGAGATTGTGGGGAGAGGGTTGAGTCTGGGGAAAGGGTGGAGGTCCTTTGAGTTCTCAGAGGAGATGCAGGATGAGCTGGTTAGAAGTAGAGGTCAGTTCTGTTTTAAAAAGTGGTAAAGCATTAACATCCAGGCAAAGTAAACAAAGAGGAAGAGAGCTAATGAAGGTGTGGTGCTGGGTAGGGGGTATGGACCAACCTAGGGTGTGCTGGTCTCAGGATAGCCTGGGCACAGGGCTCTGCACATTGTCTGTGCAGGTTCTCAGGACTGAGGGTCAGAGGCTTTAATACACAGGGCCCAAGGAAACCAGTCTCCAGGTCTCATGGGCTCCAGTAAGAAATCTGTCAGAGACCAAGGGGTTAGGTCCTAATTGAGAAGGACCCTCATTCTCCAGGCATTCATCCAGGGAAGCTTTCTGTGCGCTGGCTCCCTCCCCGTCTCCCCCACAGAGGGTGTCCCATTTCCCATCACCTGTCCAGTCTCCCTGAACAGCTTTTACAATCTGAACTAGTTCAGTTCCAGAGAGAAGCGTTTGTTAAGCATTCATTAGCTTGTAAGATTTTTTTTCACTCTGTGAAATTCTTTCAAGCTTTTTGACATTGTCAAGTGCCTGGATGATTGGGTTTGAACAGCTGTGATCTTCAGCTGTCTGAAGACCTGTAATGCCATCCCTGTCGAATGTAGATTCTAACTCAGGGATTATTTTAGTCAATAAGAGGTAATATTGGAAAAGGGTATAGGGTCTCCCCTTCCTGCCTTTGGGGCCTGTAAGTTAAGACCTGTTCTTTCATGTAAGTGACTGCTAGTCAATCTGGATTCTAGTTTCTCTAAACAGATCAGTTTCCTAGAGAGGTGGAATAACAGGGTGCCTCGCTTAGGAGTCAGGAAACTGGGGTTCAGCATTGTTTCCACCACTAATTACCCCACGTGCCCTTTGGCAAGTCCTTCAGTATTCCCCTTAAATAAAGATGAAGGAGTTGAATTAAGATGCACAAAGATTTCAATAATCCTAAAGGAGGGGCTGAACTGATGAGATTAAATCTTAAAAAGTTGTCTGCAAAGATAGATGCTGGGAAAAAGCTAACATTACTGTTCCTTTTGAAAAGGTTTGTACCCCTGAACATGAAACAGGAGTGAGTTGTGGCTACCAGTATAGTTCGCATTTGCAGGCAGCTTCCGTAGAAACTCAGCTTCCAGAATAAGGTCAGAGGTCAGAGTTCTGCTGTGCTCTGTTCTGAGCTGGCAATGACATCACCTGCCTCCCGTTTCACATCTACCTCCAATACACTCTCCAACTTAGAAATCAGAGTCATTCTTAAAAACTAAATTCGATTGTGTTACCCTCCTGCTTACAAACCTTCAGGAGCTCCCTATTACCCTCAGAATAGTCTCATACCATGGCCTTCATGATTTGACCCCTGTTGATCTCAAGCCTATCTCTTATCCCCCACTGACCCACAACCTTCAACCCTTAGTCTTGTAGTTCCAAACCACAAGCAGTTCCCAGAACTGGTCTCCTCTCCCTCTCTCCCCCCTCTAGAGTGCAGTTTCCAGCAAACACACACACCTCTCCACCTGTCAGCTTCCCCAGCCTCTGGGCTTTCAGAGTCCGCTGGGTTTACCCCTGTCATAGCACTTCCCACACTATATTGCAATTCCTTAAGAGTACTCCACCCTCCTATCCCAAGACAGTGGGCTCCTCAAGACAGAGACTATGCTTTTTCTAGCATTCTCAGCATCTGCTCTCTTCACAGAAGGCACTCAGGAAATATTCGGAGAATCAACGGAAGGCTGGGGGAACAATTGACAAACCAAGTGTACTCAGAGAAGAGTAATAAGGATGGTGAGGGTGGTAGAAATGAGGTTAATGTAAGTTGAAGAAGGTGGAATGGTTTAGCATGGAAAAGAGAGCATCAGAGCTCACCTTCATGCCAGGACTGCCTTGGGCAGTGGGATTTGATTTACTCAAGCCTCTCCAGAGGGCAGGGTTAGATTCTGGTGGGAGCAAGGCAGACATGGTGCAATGTAAACGGCAGCAGTAGAGACTGCTATGAGACTGTTTGGGTACATTTGGTGGAGGAAGGATGCCCTGCAGACAAAAGATGGCTTCTAGGTGACTTAAAGAGCCTCCTGGCTCTGAAGGGCCCCAGCACTGTCTCAGGAGTGTAGCTAGAAGGATACTTGTGTTGGATGAAGCATTCATCCCAATACTATTGAACATAGGCTCCAAGATCTGCAAGCACTGAAAGTTCTAAAAGTCAGTGATTCTCTCATCTAGGCCAGAAGACCACACGCTTTACAAAACTGAACAGACATTCTAATTCCTGACTTCTCTTCCTTAACAGCTTCAGCATATTTTACCTATTCCAGATCCACCCATGATGCCAGGTCCACTTAGTTGTTCCACTGGGGAAGGAAAGAGCTGCACAGAGAAGTTATATAACCTGCCCTAATTTTTGAAGGATACTAAGAGACAGAATCTTAATAGGAAACAGAACTCCCAAGTCCAAGGCATTACAGCAGATGGCTTTTCCAGGTCCCTGATGACTTCACGGGCCAAGTTGGCCTACAAAGTTTCATGTTTCTTACCATTTTGCCTTCATCCTGCATCTAAGTTCAAGAACACATCACTGCAGAGTGGCGATGGAGATGGACTCAAGAACCAGATTTCCTTTGTGACCTCAGACAAATCACTTCCTCTTTCTGTGACTCAGTTTCCTCATCTATAAAATGGATGTAAAAATAGAATTAACCTTATAGAGTTGTAAGGATAAAATGAGGATACAGAACATGGATATACTTAATAAGCATTACCTAGTGTTATTAGTATTGGATGAGGACAGGACTTGGCAATAAAGACAACTGATTTCTCATTTTGGTGCTAAAGGTACAGGGTAGTGGCCTTAAGCTATTCTCTGCACCTCATCAGAAGGTCCTCAGAGCTTCCGCTGAGAGCCTGAGTGGGGTGTAAAGGACCAGAGATGACAACCATTGGCAAAGAAGAACCAGATTGGGGTGGGGTGGGCTGAGGACCTAGCTGGAGCTCATCTGCTGCTGTCTGTGGTCCTGAAACAATTTGTTAATTATCTAGAAAAATGAGGGTGTGGTGGGGTTTACACCCACAACCTCCCTTCCCAACAGTTGCCTGCTTATGGATAGTCCACCCACAAAATGGAGTTTGGATAAATTATCAATAACCTTTGAATCATTCGTTTCTTTTTCTCTGAAGACAGGTAATTCATGTCTTCTGATGTGTTCACAGGGATGTTGTCAGTTTACATACCATCCGTGTATAAAATACCTCCCCACCTGTTGCCTGTCTGAGGGACACAGTCAGAAAGGGGTAACAGAGTGGAAACAAAAATATCTTACACTCTGAGCTCCCTCCCTACTGAATTTCTATGGGCTTGAAACTCCAACCCTGCTGAAGGTACAGCCCAGCTTTCACCTGACAGAGTCCCAGGGGCCTCATACAGTTTTTAGTGACAATTCAAGTCTTCCTGCAGAGAAGGCAATGGCACCCCACTCCAGCACTCTTGCCTGGACAATCCCATGGACGGAGGAGCCTGGTGGGCTGCCGTCTATGGGGTTGCTAAGAGTCAGACACAACTGAGTGACTTCACTTTCACTTTTCACTTTCATGCATCTGAGAAGGAAATGGCAACCCACTCCAGTGTTCTTGCCTGGAGAATCCCAGGGATGGGAGAGCCTGGTGGGCTGACGTCTTTGGGGCCGCACAGAGTCAGACACGACTGAAGTGACTTAGCAGCAGCAGCAGCAGGTCTCCTGAGGCCGGGGTCAGAGCCACACTTTCCTCTGCAGGTGGCCTGCATCGACCATCACTGCCTCTGCCGATCCTGATGCTGCACCTGCTTTGCGGTGCCCACCTGGGATGGGGCAGGCTCTCCCCCGCCAAGGTCACAACTCTTGAGATGCTTCAAAGGGCTCTCTTGCTGTTTCAACTTAAAATTTTCTTTTGCCAAAGACTTGGGATGGATTCCGAGTGGAATCTGGGCCAAGGGACGGTTAAGACACTTCCCAGCATCTTGCGCAAAAGTCTTTCTTCTTTCTTTCTCATTAGCCTGGACAGTGCAATCCATCACTGTACTAGTATAAAGCCCAGGCCCCACCAGAGGCCTCCCCAGGAAAGAGATGGGGGGCATGCTGCCCCTGTTCTCTTTTTGGATGTCAGAATTTAATCTGGCATCTTGTAGCTCAGTTATGTTCTCGATATCCTCATCAAATAACTCCCAGTGAACCTTGAGATGGACAGAGCTCCTGAAGGGACCCTGCTGACTGGGCTCCCTCTGGGACCCCCAGTCCGCAGATAAGAAAGTGCTTCAGACTTTCAGCACCAGGGGAATTTTCCAAACCTGATTAAGTGTCATTATGAGGAAAAAATTAGAAATAGTTTTTCTTTTCATAGATTCAGAAAGCAGAAAAAAACTCTTAATGTTGATTTGGCCCATTCTGGCTGCTAGCAAGGTTAAACTCAAATAAAAAGTGGTTAAACTTAGAGAGAAAAACACCTCCCAGAGATTGAGATACTGCAATGTCTCCTTATATGATGGAGGGTCCCCCAACCAATGGCCACATAAATTCCTCTGTGGTGCTGCTTAAGACCTTTACCTACGGGACCACACCTATCAATAATTACCTTAAATGTAAATGGGTTGAATGCCCCAACCAAAAGACAAAGATTGGCTGAATGGATAAAAAACAAGACCCCTTTATATGCTGTCTACAAGAGACCCACCTCAAAACAAGAGACACATACAGACTAAAAGTGAAGGGCTGGAAAAAAATATTTCATGCAAATGGAGACCAAAAGAAAGCAGGAGTCGCAATACTCATATCAGATAAAATAGACTTTCAAATAAAGGCTGTGAAAAGAGACAAAAAAGGACACTACATAATGATCAAAGGATCAATCCAAGAAGAAGATATAACAATTATAAATATATATGCACCCAACATAGGAGCACCACAATATGTACGGCAAACGCTAACGAGTATGAAAGAGGAAATTAATAGTAACACAATAATAGTGGGAGACTTAATACCCCACTCACAACTATGGATAGATCAACTAAACAGAAAATTAACAAGGAAACACAAACCTTAAATGACACAATGGACCAGCTAGACCTAATTGATATCTATAGGACATTTCACCCCAAAACAATCAACTTCACCTTTTTCTCAAGTGCACACGGAACCTTCTCCAGAATAGATCACATCCTGGGCCATAAATCTAGTCTTGGAAAATTCAAAAAAATTGAAATCATTCCAGTCATCTTTTCTGACCACAGTGCAGTAAGATTAGATCTCAATTACAGGAAAAAAATTGTTAAAAATTCAAACACATGGAGACTAAATAACACGCTTCTGAATAACCAACAAATCATAGAAGAAATCAAAAAAGAAATCAAAATATGTATAGAAATGAATGAAAATGAAAACACAACAACCCAAAACCTATGGGACACTGTAAAAGCAGTGCTAAGGGGAAGGTTCATAGCATTACAGGCTTACATCAAGAAACAAGAAAAAAGCCAAATAAATAACCTAACTCTACACCTAAAGCAATTAGAGAAGGAAGAAATGAAGAACCCCAGGGTTAGCAGAAGGAAAGAAATCTTAAAAATTAAGGCAGAAATAAATGCAATAGAAACTAAAGAGACCATAGCAAAAATCAACAAAGCTAAAAGCTGGTTTTTTGAAAAAATAAACAAAATTGACAAACCATTAACAAGACTCATTAAGAAACAAAGAGAGAAGAACCAAATTAGCAAAATTAGAAATGAAAATGGAGAGATCACAACAGACAACACTGAAATACAAAGGATCATAAGAGACTACTACCAGCAGCTCTATGCCAATAAAATGGACAACTTGGAAGAAATGGACAAATTCTTAGAAAAGTATAACTTTCCAAAACTGAACCTGGAAGAAATAGAAGATCTTAACAGACCCATCACAGGCAGGGAAATCGAAACTGTAATCAAAAATCTTCCAGCAAACAAAAGCCCAGGACCAGATGGCTTCACAGCTGAATTCTACCAAAAATTTAGAGAAGAGCTAACACCTATCTTACTCAAACTCTTCCAGAAAATTGCAGAAGAAGGTAAACTTCCAAACTCATTCTATGAGGCCACCATCACCCTAATTCCAAAACCAGACAAAGATGCCACAAAAAAAGAAAACTACAGGCCAATATCACTGATGAACATAGATGCAAAAATCCTTAACAAAATTCTAGCAAACAGAATCCAACAACATATTAAAAAAATCATACACCACGACCAAGTGGGCTTTATCCCAGGAATGCAAGGATTCTTCAATATCCGCAAATCAATCAATGTAATACACCACATAAACAAATTGAAAGATAAAAACCATGTGATTCTCTCAATAGATGCAGAGAAAGCCTTTGACAAAATTCAACACTCATTTATGATTAAAACTCTCCAAAAAGCAGGAATAGAAGGAACATACCTCAACATAATAAAAGCTATATATGACAAACCCACAGCAAGCATCACCCTCAATGGTGAAAAATTGAAAGCATTTCCCCTGAAATCAGGAACAAGACAAGGGTGCCCACTCTCACCACTACTATTCAACATAGTGTTGGAAGTTTTGGCCACAGCAATCAGAGCAGAAAAAGAAGTAAAAGGAATCCAGATAGGAAAAGAAGAAGTGAAACTCTCACTGTTTGCAGATGACATGATCCTCTACATAGAAAACCCTAAAGACTCTACCAGAAAATTACTAGAGCTAATCAATGAATATAGTAAAGTTGCAGGATATAAAATTAACACACAGAAATCCCTTGCATTCCTATATACTAACAATGAAAAAACAGAAAGAGAAATTAAGGAAACAATACCATTCACCATTGCAACAAAAAGAATAAAATACTTAGGAGTATATCTACCTAAAGAAACAAAGGACCTATACATAGAAAACTATAAAACACTGATGAAAGAAATCAAAGAGGACACAAACAGATGGAGAAACATACCGTGTTCATGGATTGGAAGAATCAATATTGTCAAAATGGCTATTCTACCCAAAGCAGTCTATAGATTCAATGCAATCCCTATCAAGCTACCAATGGTATTTTTCACAGAACTAGACCAAATAATTTCACAATTTGTATGGAAATACAAAAAACCTCAAATAGCCAAAGTAATCTTGAGAAAGAAGAATGGAACTGGAGGAATCAACCTGCCTGACTTCAGACTCTACTACAAAGCCACAGTCATCAAGACAGTATGGTACTGGCACAAAGACAGAAATATAGATCAATGGAACAGAATAGAAAGCCCAGAGATAAATCCACGAACCTATGGACACCTTATCTTCGACAAAGGAGGCAAGGATATACAATGGAAAAAAGACAACCTCTTTAACAAGTGGTGCTGGGAAAACTGGTCAACCACTTGTAAAAGAATGAAACTAGAACACTTTCTAACACCATACACAAAAATAAACTCAAAATGGATTAAAGATCTAAATGTAAGACCAGAAACTATAAAACTCCTAGAGGAGAACATAGGCAAAACACTCTCCGACATAAATCACAGCAAGATCCTCTATGACCCACCTCCCAGAATATTGGAAATAAAAGCAAAACTAAACAAATGGGACCTAATGAAACTTAAAAGCTTTTGCACTACAGAGGAAACTATAAGTAAGGTGAAAAGACAGCCCTCAGATTGGGAGAAAATAATAGGAAATGAAGAAACAGACAAAGGATTAATCTCAAAAATATACAAGCAACTCCTGAAGCTCAATTCCAGAAAAATAAATGACCCAATCAAAAAATGGGCCAAAGAACTAAACAGACATTTCTCCAAAGAAAACATACAGATGGCTAACAAACACATGAAAAGATGCTCAACATCACTCATTATCAGAGGAATGCAAATCAAAACCACAATGAGGTACCATTACACGCCAGTCAGGATGGCTGCTATCCAAAAGTCTACAAGCAATAAATGCTGGAGAGGGTGTGGAGAAAAGGGAACCCTCTTACACTGTTGGTGGGAATGCAAACTAGTACAGCCGCTATGGAGAACAGTGTGGAGATTCCTTAAAAAACTGGAAATAGAACTGCCATATGACCCAGCAATCCCACTTCTGGGCATACACACTGAGGAAACCAGATCTGAAAGAGACACGTGCACCCCAATGTTCATCGCAGCACTGTTTATAATAGCCAGGACATGGAAGCAACCTAGATGCCCATCAGCAGATGAATGGATAAGGAAGCTGTGGTACATATACACCATGGAATATTACTCAGCCATTAAAAAGAATTCATTTGAACCAGTCCTAATGAGATGGATGAAGCTGGAGCCCCTTATACAGAGTGAAGTAAGCCAGAAAGATAAAGAACATTACAGCATACTAACACATATATATGGAATTTAGAAAGATGGTAACGATAACCCTATATGCAAAACAGAAAAAGAGACACAGAAATACAGAACAGACTTTTGAACTCTCTGGGAGAAGGCGAGGGTGGGATGTTTCGAGAGGAATCGGGTGGAGAGGGAGGTGGGAGCGGGGATTGGGATGGGGAAGACGTGTAAATCCATGGCTGATTCATATCAATGTATGACAAAACCCACTGAAATGTTGTGAAGTAATTAGCCTCCAACTAATAAAAAATTTAAAAAAAAAAAAGACCTTTACCTATTTTTCCATCCTTGAGGGGAATCAGAAGGAAGATGGTAGCTTGCCTTGACTGTCTCCCATCACACAATATAATTCTCTGTGCCTGAGTTCTTAACCACCCATCACACACATGCCCACACATCCCTACACACATGTGCTCAGTTGGTCAGTTGCATCCAACTCTTTGCAACCTCATGGACTGTAGCCCACCAGGCTCCGCTATCTATGGGATCCTCCAGGCAAGAATACTGGGGTGGGTTGCCATTTCCTACTCCACCAAACACATACATTCAGCTCTAAACTGTAGTCACCTATGTCTGGCTTGGCTCTGGGATGTGAAGGGGGAGCCCTGGGTATGCAATACCGTAAACATATTTTCCCCAAGAGATGCTTATGCAGCAGTTCAGACATTCTCATTGCTCTGCCTTTTAATTAGTTCAGGGAGTTGCAACCTCACAGTGTGGGTGTGCTTGCCAGCTGGGCTTTTGGGGAAGTTATCCGGTCTGCGCTCCTTCTGTCTCCTCCCTCAGTGTCAGGAAATTATAGAGCTAGCTCTCTTTGCTTGTCTTGGAAGTGTGCGCGCTGATCTTACCCCACAGAGCCCTGGACACTCCGGGGCCTGTCTGAGCCAGCGCTCAGAGGCCCCTGGGGACCAGTGTGGTGACACGCAGCGCTCAGGTCTTGCAGCCTGCTGTCCTTGAGCAGGGGGAGAGGCAATAGCTTTGGGCTAAAAGGGATGGTTTTCACCCGTAATTACTTGGTCCCTTTGGGCGACATACTGCAAAATTAGTGCCCCTGGGGGCCCAGAGAAGGGATTTTATGACTCAAGGGAAAGCAGCTTGTCTCCCAGGCAGAGTCCTGTTCTAGAGGCTGCCAGATACCTTATCCCCATGAAAGAAGAGGCCCTCGAAGAGCCCTTCCAGCCTTCCTCTGGGCTGCCTCCCCAAGGGGTTCTGGGATGGCTGCGGCTGAAATTAAAACTCTCACTGCTGCTGACTTTTCAGGATAAACCATTCTCCTCTGCACAGTAACCCCTTGCTTTGTTTATGCATCCTCCCTCTGGGTGTCCAGATCACTCTTTCGGCTCTATTTTAACTTCTCCACTCACCAGGCTTGGGCACGTCCTCCTCTTTCCCTGGGCAGTGGGGTTTCTCCTGGCTTCTCCCCTAGATGTCTTTGAGCTCAGTCTGCATGGCCAGTGCCTCTCTGACTTGCCGGCTTGCTCCTGTGGGCTGTGGAGGTTTCTACACCACGCTTTTCAGCTGAAACCCACCAGAGTGCATTGTCTCTCGATTTACCTCATGTTTTGGCACAGATTCCCCTCTATTTCCTCCTATCTGCACATCTCTTTTTGTGGCTGTTCCCATCCTTCCAGCCTCACTCACCTTTTGGGCAGGCGTTCCCACCTGGACACTTGGCTTCTTCAGATCCCCTCCTATCTGCTGCAAACAGGGTCACTAATCACTGCCTTGGCATTGACTCTGAAGCTGCAGCCTTGCAGGCAGGCACCTGCTCACCACTTAGTCCCACCTGTCATGTTGATGGTCACTGAGCCTGACCTCAGCCAATCCCAGCCCCACAATGTCCCTGTCCCTAGACTAAGGCAGAGCACAAATGAAGGGGCTTGGAGCTTAAATATGTACTTTTATAACCTCTAATTTCAGAAGAGCTGCCTAACTAAATGTTGCATTGGATGTTATATTTATTTTTTCAAAATGGGTAAATCTAACTTTGTATGATTTTTTCCATTTTATTTTATAAAGGAGTAATATATGTATATGGTTCAAACCTCAAAAAGTCTAAACTCTTTTTAAATTATTTTTGGCTGTGCTGAGTCTTCATTGCTGCACGCGGGCTTTCTCTAGTTGCAGCACGTGGAAACTACTCTCTAGTTGTGGTGTTCGGGCTTCTCTTGTTGTGAAGCAGCTGCTCTAGGGCACACAGGGTTCAGTCGCTGCAATTCTCAGCCTCCAGAGCACGGGCTCAGGAATTGGGGTGCACAGGCTTAGTTGCCCTGCAGCATGTGAAATCATCCCAGACCAAGGATAGAACCCGTGTCTCCTGCATTAGCAGGCGGATTCTTTACCCCTGGTCCACCAGGGAAGTCCAAGCCTAAACTCTTACACAGCAAAAATTCTTTCTCACTGCCTTGTTTTCTTCTGCCCAGTTTCCATCCTGTGTGGGTAGGCCCGGTGTGGATCTTTCTTAACTTGATCACTCTTGGTAGTCTTGTACCAGATTCAGAATCACTGCTTCTAAAACAATGATGTGCCAGCTAGTTAGAAAAGCAGGCACACTGTGGCACACTTGCCATTTAGGATTGAAGTACCTGCTCCTCCCCTACCCCTGTGGCTATACATTCTGTACTAAGATCTTTCTCTTTCTCATAGCCTTTGTGGTACTAGGAATCTCTATCTCAGCCATCTTTGTCTACGTGTCTTTGTTTCAATGTCTTGAAGCTCAGAGCAGATTCCATTACATGGGAGCTTAGTGAATTGCCCCCAGTTGATCAGATAAGCACTAGAGAAATTCCCTGGAAACCTCCAACAGAGACTTAGAAAGAGCCAGCACAATCCATTTATCACAGTCAGATTATGGCTGATATCCTCAAAATGAAGGAGCCCTTGAGGTCATTTAAACAACTTGAAGAGGGCTCAGCGGAGGAGAGAGGGGACAGGAGGGACGTGTGGGCAGGCAGGCATGCTCAGCTTCAGGCTGGGTGTCCCCAGAAGTCAGGGCTTTCTCTGGACAGAGCTCAGTGGCCCAGGCAGCAGGAGTGACCAGCATTCCTATAGTCATAAAGAAAATTCATCTGGGCACGTAAATCTTTGGAGAGTTCTGGCTGCCCACCTCCTGGGCACTCTCATCTCTGGGTTTCGTCGGAAAGGCGTCTGGCAGCCTGGTCATCATCAGCACCATCTCTGAAACTGCCCATGGCAGTCACCCTTCTCTACACGCACACACGCTGAGTGCCGTCTAATATATTTGTCCCAAATCTTCACTTTTCTGAAGTGCTTTCAACTCACTGACTCAACTGGAGGGGTCACCAGTGCTATTTGATGGCCCAGCCCAAAACTAGAACTGCCCCTGAGTAAACTTTCTTTATGTTTGACCTGCTGCCCTACATATCTCTGGGAATTGCCACTGTTTTTAAAGATGCTCACTGGCGATCACGGAGGTGGCCCCAGGTACCACAAGATTCAGAATCATAGGAATGGGGAAGTTCACTGTGGTCCCAGTGGGAAGTGCTGACCTTCAGTCATAAACATGTAGAAACTGGCATTCTTATGTGGTGTATATGATTTATGCAGTGATACCACAGTAAACATTTAATTAACAAGAAAATGTCACTCGCAAGCCACACCCAGTGCCCCGTGGGATATCACACTTTGCACTGGGGACAAGTAAAAGGAAAACAAGGATTGGGCTTGGGTAAACTGGTGCTGGTGGTTTAATTGCTAAGTCGTGTCCAACTCTTTGCGACCCCATGGACTATAGCCTGGCAGGCTCCTTTGTCCATAGGATTTCCCAGACAAGAATACTGGATCAGGTTGCCATTTCCTTTTCCAGGGGATCTTCCCCACCCAGGGATCGAACCCAGGTCTCCTGCACTGCAGGTAGATTCTTTACTGACTGAGCTACCAGGGAAGCCCAACTACCTGGTCTTTAATTAGGAGCTGTGGAAGAAACACCTAAAGCCCCTTTCCCTAGGAATATCCTCCAGGATGTCCGTTCTAGTTCATGCCTGCCAGAAAGGTTCTCCAGCCTCTGAGCAGGGATGGTCATCCCAGGGGCTGCTTGACTGATGGGTGAGGTCCTGCTTAGATAGGGGATCTCACACATGTGTCACAGCTGGGGAGATACCTTCCCCAGAGGTCTATGGATGGGCCCTGGGGTCTGAGTCACAGAGGGTGGGATTATAGAGCCAAGACTGGGTCTGTGGATAAGGAAGATCAATGAGAACTGCTGAGGAGGAGAGCCTATGGGTCATCTGAGTAGAGGGCCAGCGACATCCTTATCTGAAGACCGTTATCACATTAAATAAGGAGAAGAGATGGGGCCCTGGAAGTGTGGGTGGGCTGAGGAGGGGAGTGGCCAGGATGTCTCTGGACAGGGCACAGCTAGAGCAATAGTGATGCATTATCTCTTCAGGGTGAAGATGTAACTATTGCAGATGGGGTGTTCTGGGTGAAGGGCCATGGCCAGGGTAGGTCAACCCTGCTGTGGCAAGCAGGGGACAGGTGTCTGTCTAAAGGATGGTCATCAGCCTTTGTGGTCTAGTTGGAGTTCTCAACCCTGCTCTTAGACAACCAGAGGTAGGTGGTGAACAAGAGGAAAGGAAGGTGGAAGTTCACTAGCACTTTCCAGATCAACACAGGAGCCTTGGGTCAGTGATCAGGTGGACAGGTGGTGTGTGGTCCAAGGTATACTGTTCTTGCTGGGTGGAGTCATGGTGGATGATAGAGGTGGGCAGGGCCTGCCGTGTGTCTGACCCTGAAGCCCGCTCCTTCCTCCTGACTGAGTACATCTCTTCCTTGTACAGTGATATCATAGTCACAGCTTGAAATCGGCCATGGTGGGAGTGCCTACACCATGGAGATCAGGAAATGCTCCTATCAGGGTTTTCTTTTCCAGAGAGCCAACTGTTAAACATTTACCAGCACATCACTCAGGGGTGGGGAAGTAAAGTGTACCTGTCGGCACATGAAAAGGGATGAGTCTAAAGTGAGGGACCTTGACTGCTGAGGAGTTCGGACTTTATCCTGAGGGCTGATGAAAGTCATTGAGAAGCTGGATAATTCAGTACATTGCTTGAGAGGGGAGTATTTGAAGTCTGTTTGTCTGGGTTCAAATGCTTGCTCTACCACTTGCTAGCTGTGTGACCTTAGGCAGGCTACTTAACCTCTCTGAGCCATAGTTTCTTCATCTGTGAAATGGGAGAAATAATGCCTGCTTTACAGTTTATTGTGAGATTTAGACAAGTTTTACATAAAGAGCACTTAAAACAGAGCCTGGCGTGCAGTGAACATTCAGTAAATGTTAGCTATTATAGATGTGTTTAGATCACTCAGTGACAAGACCATATTTGTCTTTGGGGATGAACACTGCAGCCAAGAGAATAGATTGAAGGGGGAAGGACGGAGGCTGGAAGAACAGGAAACAGCAAGGGATGGTGGGAGCCTGAGCTAGGCTGGAGAGGAGGGAGTGCACCTGAGGGATCTTGAGGCGGGGTGGAGAGGGCAGGGAATACGGTGCAAGAGGGAAGGAGAAGCGAGGGGAGATCAGAGCCAGCAAGCAGCCATGAGCAGTGATGGCTTTGCGAGAGAGGTGGGTCTTGAAGGTGTATCTCTGTGGAGAAGAGGGAGCAGGACCTTATGACTAGAAGAAGCCATATAAGAGAAGAGCAGGGATTTTCCAGGGAGTGTTGGTGTTTTCAATAAACATATGTCACATGAGTATTTAAATGTTTGATGGATGTAGCTGGAATGAAAAAGGAAGAAAAAGCAGTAGGCTAGAAAAAATTAAAATCCCATAAGTTTCCTGCATTGCTCCCAGCTCCATATGCTGCTTTCCCAGAACCTACAGAAGCCACCCGCTGACAGGTCCAGGCATCACCCCTGCCCTGGCCGGGCAGGCAGCCTTCCAGCCCAGGGCTGCTCCGGGTGGGGTGGGGGCCCTGCAATGGCCCCGACCAGTGTTGCTGTGGAAATTAGCCAAGCACCAGAGGGTTAAATTCTCCCTCTCTTTCATGAAGAGGAGAGGGAGACAGAGACCTTTCCTGTTTACACTGTGCTGGGCTTTCGGCGCCTTCCTGTTGTCATAATGGTTCTTTGCTGGTGGCACAGGCCCTCTAGACCACTGGGGCAATATTTCACCCCTGCCACACTTGAAACCCTGTCACCAGAGTCTGGCTAACAGTGTCACAGGCTGTGGTTGCATCAGTCCACATTCTGTGAGGTTAGCTGGGGGACAGTGATAGGCTGGTGTTATATCCAGTTCTGCATAGGAGCGTAGGGGAGAGGGCTAATGGCGTGCTGGCAGTTACACTGGCTGGGCCATGCAGACCTGGAACCTTCCACAGTTCACCTGCTTCCACCAACCACTTCCCTACTCAGCCTGGAGAAGGGTTGGAGGTGGTGAAGAGCCAGACTTTTCTCACATTCTATCCCCCAACAGCTTCTCCTCAGCCACCAAACACTGTCTCTCCTCTCAAATGAGATGGAAAAATAAAGATGTGGCAGGTGGCGTTAGTGGTAAAGAGCCTGCCTGCCAATGCAGGAGACCTGAGAGACCTGGGTTTGATCCCTGGGTCAGGAAGATAACCTGGAGGAGGGCAGAGCAACCCACTCTGGTATTCTTGCCTGGAGTATCCTATGGACAAGGAGCCTGGCGGGCCACAGTCCATAGGGTCACAAAGAGTCAGACATGACTGAAGCGACTTAGCATGCAGCAGCAGTAATGCCACGAGGGTAAAAAGATAGCAGAGAACCAAGTCGGATCTGTTAAGTGACTCAGAGAACTCGAGTTGTTTGGAGGGAGAAGATAGATACATGTAAGAAAGGTGAAAAGATAGGCAGACTTTGCTCCTAAGTTTGGTGCGAATATCTCTCAGATATTCTCCTCCTGGGGACCCATGACTCTGCCATACTTTAAAAATGACATACACCAGGATGCTCAAAGCAGAGTGTTGCTTATCTGTTGCAGTTATCTTTGGGAATCCGGCAAAGTGGCATAGATTTAGACCATCCTAGAACTGGCTCCCAATCAGGGGCTTTTCTCAGACATTATTTGGCTGTGTCAGACCCACCTGGGCTTAAGGCAGGTCATTTGGACTCTCTCCCCCAAGACGGCAGCCAGTTCACCTTCTGTGGGCCAGGCCTGCCCAGCAGCTCCCAGCCAATGTATCTTCTTTTCCAGCCACTGCTGGGGCTTCTGGGAAGCCCTTCTTCTCTCCTCTGGCCCTGTCTCCTGATAAGCAGGTCAACTCCCAGGGGTTGACCTGGAGCGGTGGAAACTGGAGGCCCAGCTTCCTCCTCCTCTTTCTCTGCACCCTGGTAGGCAGTGCTGTCAGACTTCCCATCAGAGCTGAGTCCCTCATTCTCCCGCTGCCAGGAGAGTTTGCCCGCTGGTGGGGAGAGCTGGGTCCTTCCCCAGAAATTGCCCTCACCCAAAGGGAGCTGCTTTGCCCACGGCTTTGCCCGCACCCCAGGGTCAGCTGTCTCCAATGACTGGATGATGCAGAGGTACAAACTCTTAGCCCTTTGTCTCCATTCAGGACCTCTCTGAAGGGCTGACTCAGCCTCAGAGCTTCCTCTGGGTGGTGGGGTGGTGAGATCTCTATGCTGATCGTGCATTCTCACGTGTGAGCCTTCTCTCCCTCCCTGGCAGTACCGTTCCCAAGCATACTTGCCAGTAATTGCATGTAAATCTCCATTCCAGTGTCTGTTCCCCAAAGGAAGCCAACCCATTACACTTAGAGACCCTGGACGGAGGGCTGTGGGCCCCGAAGTCCAGGCAGTGGTCTGCAGGGAGGCTGGGCGGTGGGAGAAGCAGTGTGGCGAGGAGGTTGCTGAAGGAATGACCCAGGGAAGAAGGAGTTCATGCTGAAGGATGCCTGCCTTACCCTCTGCAGCCTGTGGGGGATTGTCTGGCCCTGTTAAAGGAAAATGAGAGGATGAGAGAGATTCAGCTGTTTGTCCCACAACTGACTAAACACACACTGCAGAATCCATCTTACTCCTGGTGGCCTGGGCACATTTACCTCAAAAAGACATTACTGCCCTTCATCTGAGGTCAGCTGGGAAATTATGCAGTTAGTCTTACCATTAGCTAATTCAACAAGTGATGAGATGCCAAAAATTAAGAGGAAAAGATAAGAAGGAAGAGAAGCTGGGGAGCTGTATGGCCTGCTCCTCCTCTGGAGAAGAGGGGAGTTGGAAGGGTGCTCCCCACTTGTTCTGGCTTCATGCTCCAGGCCCCATGATGTGCTCTCCTTTAGGAAGATCTCTGGCTTTCCTTAGTCTGAACACAAATCCCCTGACTATGACAGGAAACAGGAGTGAAGGTTTTCTTCTTTGCCTCTCAGCAAAGAACCCAGAAGCCAGACCCACTCATCTGTTCGTCAGATCTAGAACAGACCCCAGTTACCATGGCTTCCAACCTGGGGGTGAGGAGGAGCCACAACTGCTCACATCCTCAGATCCCCTGTCTCAAACCCTAAAAGCTCAGAACAGCTCAGTGTCTCCTATTCCCATTCCAGAAAACTCCACAAGCCTAGGGTATAAATTTTGTAAGGCCAAGAACCCCACACTGGTGGCTAACTTTTTTTTTCTTAATGCTTATTTACTTATTTTTGGCCACACTGGGTCTGTTGCTGCGTGGGCTTTTCTCTAGTTGCAGTGCACAAGCTTCTCGTTGAGGTTGCTTCTCTTGTTGCAGAGCACAGGCTTTAGGCACAGGGGCTTCAGTAGTTGTGGCTCCTGGGCTCTAGAACACAGGCTCAATAGATGTGGCACAAGGGCTTAATAGCCTCAAGCATGTGGGATCTTCCCAGATCAGGGATCAAACCTATGCCCCTTCATTGGCAGGCAGATTCTTCACCATTGAGCCACCAGGGAAGCCCCTGGAGGCTAACTTTTAATAGTGCCTGACACAATGGGAATGCAAAGGAATAGTATAAAAGCCATGAGATTTTCTGAGGGCTGTTGGTGCCAAAAATCATTCCAGTCCTTTCTAGAGGCTGTACCTGTGCATTCCCCCAGGAGGTGCTTATGGGGAAGGGACAATGCACACAGACACACATCTGTCCAAATGATATATTACCTCTAGGCACTAGCTGAGGCCCCTTTAGTTTCTGTCAATGTTTTTGTTTAAAATAATTTTTTAAATGCATTTTATAACAATTTCAGATGAAGTTGGAAAGTAAGCACAAGATACTAACTTGCTTCATCAGCTTTTTTACCCAATCCCAAGATCCCCCAGGGAGAAGGAAAAGTTAAATGCAAAGTTTACAAGAACTTACATCACATAAAGTGAGTGACGAGCTCTCCAGGTTGGCCTCTGGGCTGGTTTTGAGGAGGGAGGGTTGGAGGGCTCTGTGCTACTTGGAGGTAATAGGGCTGATTATTAGACCAGGGGTTGGTATTGCAGAGATAGAGTGAAGGGGACATGGCTAAGACTGAGCACCCCAAGAATAGCCCTTGGATGACTCTGGACCTGCCATTGTTTTCTAGAATAAGGGCAACTCACGCTGCCAAGGGCAGTAACACACAATGGGGAGAAACCCAGTTGGGGAGAAAAAATTGGAAACCCAATTTCTCCCAATGGGGAGAAACACTACCTGCAATGAAAAGTCAGCTTTCTTTTGTCCTTTAGGGTTATGCATAGCTCTAAAATTCTGATATATTTTGTCTATGGAGCTGACAGTTCTCCACCATTCACTCAGATTGTCAGAGGCTGTAGACAGGAGAGCCCAGCAGCCCGCGTGACAGGGGACATATTCTCCCCCACTTAAGTGTCGAGAGCAGGTGAACTTCAGCTACAGATTGGCTCCTGTCTTTGGGATTTCCCACTCTGTTTGGTCTAAGCCCTGGAGTCAGTGTGACTCCAGATAACCCTGACATGGAATAATAAACAAAAATTAAAATGGTACAAAAGCCCCTATCATCAGATGTCATCTTAGGTAATTTTAAATGATGGAATGTTTCTTCCTTTCTGGGCATGTGCATATGTACACGCACACCCTCTTTCATCCTGTATCTCTTTATACATTTATAAATTTCTGCTCCTTCATCCACATAATGGTGATTTAAAAGTCTCGCTCTGTCTCACCCCTGAGATGCACTGTGTGGGTCAAATGATATCCTGCAAGCCTTCCAGAAGGATGAAATGCTAGAGAAACAGCAGGTGTCCCCATGGACAATCATGGATCCATCACTTGTTATATGATTACTCTGCATCCTGCCCTTCATGTTCAGAGAACAGAGGAGTCCAAAGTTTTATTTTATTATTTTTTGTTTTGTTTTGTTTTTTATTTATTTTAATTGAAGGCTAATTACTTTACAATATTGTGGTGCTTTTTGCCATACATTCACATGAGTCAGCCATGAGTGTACATGTGTTCCCCATCCTGAACCTCCCTCCCACCTCCCTCCCCATCCCATCCCTCAGGGTCATCCCAGTGCACCAGCTCTGAGTGCCCTGTCTCATGCATCGAACCTGGACTGGTGATCTATTTCACATATGGTAATGTACATGGAGAATCCCAGGGACAGGAGCCTGGTGGGCTGCCGTCTATGGGGTCACACAGAGTTGGACACAACTGACGTGACTTAGCAGCAGCAGCAGCAGCAATATACATGTTTCAGTGCTATTCTCTCAAATCATCCCACGGTCCAGCATTTTTGAAGCTAGGCTCTCAATGATCCCTGTGTTGACAAGATCAAAGTTGAAGGAAGACAGCAGGACGTGGGCTTGTTTTTCCGGGCAGGCTAACTGAGCAGTTCTCGAAATGTTTGCATATATGGGGCAGAATTCCATGCAGTCTTCGAACCTTCAGCCAAGACTCAACATTAATGATGCCAAAAGTTTCATTTTTTTGACTGTGGGAGGGCTGCGATCACCCTTTAAATGGCCATTCAGTTTGAAGTTCAATAAACACTTTGATTGAGAAACACTTTGAGGGGTGAAAAGTCCTTGGCTGTGGGAGCATTTTTCACTCTCTCTTTGCTGCAAGATTTCCTGAGGTTTAAATCACAGTAATGTACCCTTAAGTGTACATGCAAAAGAGCCAAAATGCCAGCTCAGTGGTGACCATGGCACCTGGTAGCTGATCTTGTCTTCCAATAGCAGGAAGTAAGACCAGTGGACTCTTAGGCAGTCACTGGTCTGAATTGATTATCAAAGCTCTAAGTGGAAGCTTTTCCCCCCTGCCAGACCTATAATGGTCCTGGGAGTGTATGTGGAGAGGAGATATGTGATTACTCAAAACAGGAAATTCTGCAACAGAGTGGCCAAGACAAAGCCAAGAGGACAGACTAAGTTGAGAGAGGTTGCTCCATGGCCACTACCAAGAAAAAGGCTTCCATGAGCCAGTGAGACATTTAACAACACGAGATCAGCCTCCATTCCCTTTAGATGGATGGGAGCCTCCATTCCCTTAGATTGAAGACATAGCCACATCTTTGTCCCTCACCCTCACGAGGCTGGGTGTAACACACCTGAGTGTAATACAAGAAATATAGTTTGGACACAGAAGATCTGGGTTTGAATTCCAGCTGTGTCACTTACCTGCTGCAGACTAGGAGCAGACCCTCTCTGAGGTCGTTTCTTCACATGGAGATGGCAGTAAGACCTACTGTGAAGGGTCTTAAACTTGAACCAGTCACAGCCTACCACAGTGAATGTGAAAATGTTCTGTAAGTTTACCATATGCTTCACCATGGGTCACCAGTGAGGTGTCAGCTAGAGAGGGGATGCTCACAGGACAGACAGTGCTGCAGCTAGTACCATTGCACTGTTCTTTTCCTAAACATACAACAAATGAACAAAATCTTGCCAGAATCAAAAGACAACCTTCCCTTCTGTTTTGTCAGCTTCTTGAAAGGCAGCCTACTGCTGGCTAGTCCCTTCTCTGGGAGAAAAAGTAGAGCAGGCTCCTTTGCTGGTTGTATGGAGGGTGGTTCTGGGCATACCCCTACCCTCGCTGGGGTCACAGCACTTCTCAGCCTTTTGCCTTGAGGTCAAAGGCTGATGACCCTCACAGGTGTGACATTCACCACATGCCTCTCACAGAGTTCAGACCACCCTGCTCCAGCTCCCTTTCCCATGTCTGAATGAATTTCCTTACAGTGAGATGGGAGGATCATTAACTCCTTCCCTAAGCAACAATCTTGTGTATACAATCACGCACCCACTCTTACTTCAAATCTTATACATCCAGTTATTGATAAGTGACTTGGTCACAACTGACTGACACCTGATGGTATACCTGGAAGACAAGCTTGAGAACAGATGTCTTCATCTGCAAGTGAGATCAGGAATTGGCTTGTGCACCTTAGTATTTCCAATGCCCAACACATGGTAAGGGCTCAGTGCCGGCTCGAATTGGAAAGAGAACCCTCCCATCTCCCATAGATGAGCTGTAGAGTCATTCCAGACTCGGAGGTGCTGGGTGATTAGTCAGAGATCTTTCTGGAGCAAAGCAGTTAGGTGACAGGAGGAGATAGGGGCTCTATAGGGGATTTCACTGCTAGGATGAGGAGCCAGCTCCCTCCCCACTCTGTGGTAGAGGCAGTTTTCGCTGGAAGAGTTAGTGCCTACCCTATTGCATGTCTGCCTTTGAAGAGGTGGCCTCTTGCCAGCGAGAGGTGCCTGAGGTCTGGGCTTGGTGAGGGCTGGACGAACTGAGCATGCAGGTGCTACCACTCAGAGAGTACACGGGAACAGCCATGGTAGATCTGTAGGTGCAAGGCAAAGAGGTGCATCCTGAGTGCCATCCCTGAAGACACTCAAAGGCACCTGCATTTATCTGGGTCCTTGGGTAGATCTGTAGCTCCAGGGGATCTGAGGGTGTTGGGGCCAATGCTACCATGGATTTTCCCTTCCAGTTGGGAAAGGCCTTACCAGGGCAGCAGCCTGAGCCACACCCCCTCACTTAGGAGCAGTCTGGAGGCTGGCAGCCCATGGAGTGTGTTGAGCTCACCAGTGTATGGAGAACCTTCTGGATAATTTGTCACAAGTGTGCTAATAACTCTGGGGACCAAGGGTAAATGAGTCACACAGCAGTTTTTGTTTTTTTGGCTGCACCCTGTAGCATGTAGGATCTTAGTTCCCTGACCAGGGATTGGATCTATGGCCCCAGCTTTGGAAGCATGAAGTCTTAACCACTGGACTGCCAGAGAAGTCCCCACCACAGAATGTTTCTGAGATTTGGCTGTGTGAATGAGTTGCTCTGTGAATTGTTACTGTCTCACCACAGCTTAGAAGAAACTAGATCTGATGGGCTTGGCCTATGAGGCAAAGCAGAGCTTGGCTGTTTCAGCCTTAGGGAATGGGCAAAGTGGTCTCACAGTCTGAGAACCTCACTGGTGGTACCAGGCCAGCTTGAAAGTTGATCAGATCAGAAATATGAAGAGATTTGGTTCTAGCCCTTAAGAGACGGGAATTGTAAATGACAAATGGGGAAGAGCCAAAAGCAGACAGGAGAAGGCCCTGGGACTGGAGGACTCAGCTGTGGCTTAGGAGTGGGCTGTGCTCAGGCCAGAACCAAGTGTCAGTCAAGTCCCTGTGGAACCTGAGTGAATCATTAGCCCCTCTCATGGTCAGGTTCCTCCCTGTGAGATGGGAAATCATGACTTCCTCACTGAGCTGTGGTGAGGATGAAGTCAGGTCAGTGTGTGAGGTGCTTCCCATTGTGCCTGGCACAGAGCAAGTACAGGGCTTGGTACTGTTCCTGGTTGTGGTGTGACTTTGCCATCACCAGTGCCGTGTAACAAACAGCGCAACTTTAGCAGCCAAAAGACAACCATTTTGTTATGTTCATGGATTCTGTGGGTCAGGGATTTAAATACTGATTTATTTATTTTGATTTGTTTGGCTGTGTTGGGTCCTAGTTGCAGCACAGGGTCTTCATTGCATCACATGAGATCTTTGGTTTCAGCTCACGGGCTCAGTAGTTGTACTGCCCAGGCTTAGTTGCCCCACAGCATGTGGGATCTTAGTTCCCTGACCAGGGATCAAACCCACATCCCCTGCATTCCAGGGCAGATTCTTAACCACTGAACCACCAGGGAAGTCCCCATCAGGGACTTAGAAAGGACAGAAGTTCATCTCTGTTCCATGATGTCTGGGATGTCAACTGGGAAGGCTTAAAACCTGAGATAGCGCAATGGTTGAGCACTAGCCTCTTCCTAAGTCTTATTCACTCACGTCTGGTGCCTGGCCAGGGCAGGACTTGATGCATTCTGCTGACCAGAGAGCCTGCACTTGGCCTTTCCAGGTGGCTTCCCTACAGCATGGTGTCTCAGGGTAGTTGACCTTCTAATACAGTGGGCAGCTCTTCCAGAGTAAGTGTCCAGAGAGAACCAGGCAGAAGTGGAATCACCTTTTCCGATCTGGCCTCGAAAGTTGGCAGCTTCTGTTGGTTACAAGCAAGTCTCTGAGGTTGGCTGCCTATAGTCAAAGTGAGGGCATTTCTGCATGGGAGGAGTGTTAAAGAAGGTATAGACATGATTTAGAGCTGCCAAAGTAAATGGAGAAAAGAATAATGCCTTAAGCTTACAGTTGTAAAAGTCCATTTGCTTTTAAATTTTTTTAAAATTAGTTTTATCGTAGTATAGTTGATTTACAGTGTTCTGTTAATTTCTACCATACAGCAAAGTGATTCAGTTATACATACATACACATTCTTTTTAATATCCTTTTCCATTATGGCTTATCAAAAGATATTGAATGTAGTTGCCTGTGCTATACCATAGGACCGTCTTGTTCATCCATTCTATATGTAATAGTTTGTATCTGCTAATACCAAACTCTCAGTCCATCCCTCCTCTACCTTTCCTCCCCATTGGCAGCCATAATTCTGTTCTCTACATCTGTGAGTCTCTTTCTGTTTCATAGGTAAGTTCATTTGTGTCATTTTAGATTCCACATACAAGTGACATCATATATTGTCTTTCACTTTCCGACTTACTTAGTATGATCATCTCTAGATCCATCCATATTTTTGTTTCAAACTCTAAACTTTTTATTTTGTATTGGAGTACAACCAATTAACAATGTTGTGATGGTTTCAGGTAAAAAGCTAAGGGACTCAGCCATACATATACATGAATCTACTTGCCCCCAAACCTCACTCCCATCCAGACTGGCACATAACATTAAGCAGAGTTCCATGTGCTATACAACAGGTCCTTGTTGATTATCCATTTTACATATAGCAGTGTGTACGTGACCTTCTAAAACTCCCTAGCTATCCCTTCCCCACTGGCAAGCACAAGTTTGTTTTCTTAAGTCTGTGAGTCTTTGTGTTTTGCCAGTAAGTTCATTTGTATCCTTTCTTTTTAGATTCCACATATAAGGGATGTCATATGATATTCCTCCTTCTCTGTCTGAATTACTTCCCTCAGTATGACTCTCTAGGTCCATCCATGTTGCTGCAAATGGCATTATTTCATTCTTTCTAATGGCTAAGTAATATTCCATTGTATATATGTACCACATCTTCTTTATCCATTCCTCTGTCGATGGACATTTAAGTTGCTTCCATTAAAGTTGGCTATTGTAAATAGTGCTGCAGTGAACATTTGGGTGCAGGTATCCTTTCAGATCACATTTCTCTCTGAATATATGCCCAAGAGTGGTATTGCAGGGTTATATGGTAGCTCTATTTTTAGCTTTTTAAGAAACCTCCATACTGTTCTCCACAGTGGATGTACCAATTTACATTCCCACCAACAGTGTAGGAGGCTTCCCTTCTCTCCACACTCTCTCCAGCTTTTGCTGTTTGTAGATTTTTTGATGATGATAGTCATTCTGTAGGTCCGTCCGTTTTGCTGCAGATGGCATTGTTTCATTCTTTTTTATGGGAAAAAAAAAAAAGCCCATTCACGTAATTCTCCCAGTACCTTTGAGTGGTGGGCCGGCAATGAGAGGTTACTCCATTTTGCAGTGTGGAAGCAGGCTCAGAAAGGCAGTCACTTCATCCCCTGAGCTGAAGTATTTATACAAGACGCCCTCTTTGGTCCCTTTCAGCTCAGAATTACTGTGGTTTTCTGCTCCTTGCAGAAAGAGACAGTCCTGAAAATTTGGCTTTAGTGAAGGAAACAGTTTGACCAGACCTCTATTTACTGTTTCAACAATTTCTGTGACTTCCTGGGGCAAATTGAATTGCTTCCACTTAGCCTACACCTGGATTCTGAAGGCAGCTAATTTTAGATTTCTTGTTTCAGTGCCAAGTATTGAAGGAACGTTGAAAGAATAATCCTTGCTCAATTGGAGTACAAATTCCTTCAACACAGATCAGTTATGGCACCTCATCTTAAGATAAGAAAACCCCATTTATCACATAGCTTTAAGTTGAAATATTAAATCCAAAGCAGGAAAAGTAAAAAACTAAGATCATTTTTAAGCAAATGACTCACCGAGCAAGTAAATTTATCAAGAATGAAAATTTTGATAAATAGATGCAATTCACTTAGTACTTGTGGTCCTGATTTCATGACTGAAAATTAATTTTATATTAAGTCCATTTTAATGGATTCAGGAATGATAAAAGAAGGAGGAATTTCCTAGTAAAAGACTCCTGTGAAAATTTGCTTCCTAATTTCAGTTTTATAAATTAGGGTGTCTAGAAGTTGGGTCTTCTTAAAATGTGCTCAACCAATACCACATAGTTTCCTAGACACTGTTAAAGAATCTGATTTTAGAAATTTTGGATCTTCTCTCTGTTGAAATGCTCATGTGGAAAGTGGCATCACCTAATTTGTTTCCTTTTACTTTATTCATAATTTATATAAAAAAAAAACTTGGGGAAGGGTGATAAAAAGGAGAACCATGAAGGAACACTGACCAATAAATACTTAGATCCAAACATGTTCTTTTCCTGTGGCTTTGGAAGGCGTAGTGAGAGATTAATACAATTCTACCACCACCACCCTCACCCCTTTTTTGTTGAAGGACCTAGTAACACATTTTTGAGATGTACACAGTGCCCTCTGGTTCATGCAGATCATCTTGCAATTTGAAACTTAGTAAGTTAAACTTTTAAAGAAGAAATTAAACTGGCGTGGCACAGTAGTAAGGCTACATAAGTTCCCAGTCCAGTGTTCATTCAGCACCTTCATCACGTCGAGCATTGTTCAGGGCGTCATGGGGAACAATAGAAGCGTTAAGATACCATTCCTACCGCATACATTCCAATCTAGCTGAAGGGATGAGACACACACACAGGCTACAGCGATCAAGCCAGCTTCCTATACAATATTATACCAGGCAAGAATATAGTTCCAGGTATGTGAAGAATTAAAGAATAAATAGGTCATCTATCAAGTGCTGTCAATTATGTAGCATAGACAATAAAGATCAAAGGAGAACTGGTGAAAGAAGAAATAGCATTATAGCCCTGTATTTATGAAGCTTTTAAAAAACATTTCCTATCATTATTTCATTCATTTTATTTATTTTATTCTGACAAGTTTGGAGGCCATCAGAACCAGGATCACAACTCCTGTTTTATGAATGGAGGAGACTGAGGCCCCTGAAGGATGAATGACTTTATCTCAGGGATCTCATGGACATGAACCCAGAAAGTCTGACTCCAAACCAGATACTCTTTTCCCTGCATGACACTAACCCCACATGTGGCAGCCTTTTTTAAAGAAGGATTTTCCCAAGAGGAGATTTGAACTAGGCCTTGAAGGAGAGGCAAGGGATGGGCAATCTGCGAAGACTGGGCATTCAAGAAGACCTGAGAAGCTGGACCAGAGCCACAGGACAGACACGGCATGTAAGAGACAGGAGGAGTTCAGCCTGGCTGTGGTAGGTGGTTTCATGGGGGAACGAAGTGGAGGGAGCTTGGACAGGTAGAGGTAGGCTGATCTCAGGAGGTCTGGATCTCTGGGCTGAAAATGGTACAGAGTCACCAAAACCCAGAAGTGAGGTGAAATATTTTTAACAATATTCAACTGGACCCAGTCATTCTGGGAATTCATGGATATAAAGAAATAATCTTAAATATGGAAAAACAATTTGCAGAAAGATGATCATCAAAATCTAATTGGCATCAACATATCAATAATGGTTAGGGTAGGTTAGACTATGTTTGGTTCTTTTTATTCCCATGTTTCCCAATGTTCTACATTTGGGAACAGGGATGTACTTCTAGATACATGAATATATATGAATGAGCATCCTATGGGGCCATTATAACTGGTCCCCAGGGAGATATGCTTCCCTTGTGGCTCAGCTGGTAAAGAATCCACCTGCAATTCAGGAGACCTGGGTTTGATACCTGGGTTGGGAAGATCCCCTGGAGAAGGGAAAGGCTACCCACTCCGGTATTCTGGCCTGGAGAATTCCATAGACTACAGTCCATGGTGTCGCAGAGAGACAGACACAACTGAGCAACTTTCACTTTTACTTTTCAGGGAGATGTGTTCCTGACATATTTATGACCAGTTTATTATCAACATTTTCTTGGGATTGATTGGCCCATTCTTTCACACATCCTGTAGAACTGTTCTGATGGAGGGCATAGTCAGGACACACACACACCAACTAAGAGCACATCATACTCACAAGCTTGTATCTAGTGGGTTATTTAACCATTGAAATAACTCCATGTATGCTTTTCTTTGGACAACAAACCTTCTATTTACTATGAGTCAAAAGACTGTCAGCAGGAAATTAGGATTATTAATGGCTGAGAGATCACCAGAGGTAAGCCAGACAGACTAGAAAAAGCCAGGCAAGTGGAGGAAAGCACAAGAGAATGCCCTAGCACACTGGCAGGGGCAAAAGATGGTGCTTGCTTTCCATTCTGGCTGAAGCAGTGCTACGGCAACTCTAAAGGGGGAACACCATTATTTCAAAAATAATGAGTGTGGTCAGCTGAATAATGGCCCACAAAGATCTCTGGAACCTGTTAAGGCTGACTTCTAAGAAAATGGGTATTTGTAGATACGACTCATTAAGAATCATGAGATAAGGACATTATCCTGGTTTATCTTAGAAGGGCCTTATATGCAATCACAAGTGTCCCTATGATAGGAAGGGGGGGATTTGACAGTGACTGAAGAGGAGGAGGCAGTGTGACCACAGGGGCAGGGCTTGGGGTGATGTAGTCTCAAGCCAAGGAACACCAACAGTCATCAGAAGCTGAAAGAGGCAAGAACAGATTCTTCCTTAGACACTCCAGAGGGAACCCAGACCTGCTGGCACCTTGATTTTGGACCAATGAGACTGATTCCAGACATCTGGCCTCTAGAACACAAGGGAACACATTTGTGTTAAGTCCCCAAGTCTGTAGCGATTTACCACAGCAGCCACAGGAAGCCAATGCAATGGAAAACGGTAACATTTGAAAGGGAGAGTCCTCTGGAAAATAAGGTGAGATGTGGAAGGAAAGGGAGATGTGGTCAGGCATGAAGTGCTGAAGAAGAGCTGGGTGTTGAGAGTTAAGGATGAGCAGACTTGGACTGATCAGCTGTGAAGAGTGAAGAAAGGCAATGGCACCCAGGAACTGGCTCCTGTGAGCTTTATGAGTCATGGCACACTTCTTCCCCAGCTCCACATGCAGAACCATCATGTCGGTGGCTTGAAACTAGCTGTGGTGAGAGTATTTACACCCTAGAAATTGGCAAACTCTACAAAACAGGGCTTTCTTCCAGGGAACCAGCTGTTAGACATTTGCCACTAAGTAAAAGGGGAAGGAAAAATGGAAGATGGATTCTGTTTAGAACCAGAAGACAAGCATTGTCATGTGCTCATCTCATTCATTGTGTAACCATTATATGCCACTTACAGAAAGGGAACATTGGAAAGGTGATCTAACTTTAGAGCTTTGAATTCAGTGTGAGATTTGGATTCTCTCCTGGCATTTCTTCATGAGTGAGTGATAGTCGCTCAGTCATGTCCAACTCTTTGTTCAGTTCAGCTCAGTCACTCGGTCGTGTCCAACTCTTTGCGACCCCATGGACTGAAGCATGCCAGGCTTCCCTGCCCATTACCAACTCCCAGAGCTTGCTCAAACTCATGTGCATCAAGTTGGTGATGCCATCCAACCATCTCATCCTCTGTTGTCCCCTTCTTCTCCTGCCTTCAATCTTTCCCAGCATCAGGGGATTTTCCAATGAGTCAGTTCTTTGCATCAGGTGGCTTGGAGTTTCAGCTTCAGCATCAGTCCTTCCAATGAATATTCAGAACTGCTTTCCTTTAGGATTGACTGGTAACTCTTTGTTACTTACATGTATATCATAGTCTGCTTTATTGTCACATAATGGGTCAAGAACAGGGGACACAATAATGATTTAAGACACTGTCTTGGCTTTGGGGGGAAGACAGAATTACAGTGGAATTGGGAAAGTGCTAATAAAGATGCAAGCATATCACAAAAGTAATGTGGGGGAAAAGTAGGGATGGGGTGAGGACTTCCCAGGTGAGGTGACCTTTGCACAGTCTGAAGGAAGAGTAAACATTTGCCAGACATAGAAAATTATAGGTGAAGAGGGCAGTTTAAATGGCAAGACTTGCAGTGACCCAATGGGGAGAGAAGCAAGTAAACAGTGGTGTGCGGTTGGGAGGTTGAGAGGCTGAAAGGATGGTGATTAGAGTAGCTACTTCCCTCTAGAGAAGAGCCAAGGGGTTAAATTCACAAGATTATTGACTGTGGCCAACTCAAGTTCAGCCTGGACTGAATAATTAATAATCAGGGCATCTGATTCAAGAAATGGAGTTAGCCATGGCAGCAAGGGCTTCTAGGAGGAACCAGTTCTTGGTGATGGATAGATGACAGACAAGGGGGCTTCCCTGGTGGCTCAGATGGTAAAGAATCTGCCTGCAGTGCAGGAGACCGGGGTTCAATCCTTGGGTCAGCAAGATCCCCTGGAGAAGGAAATGGCAACCCAGTCCAGTATTCTAGCCTGGACAATTTCATGCACAGAGGAGCCTGGTGGGCTATAGTCCATGAGGTCGCAAAGAGTCAGACATAACTAAAGGAATAACACTTTCACTTTTCAGATGACAGACAGAGAGATTAAGGAGATCAAGCTAGGTGGAGTAAAGGACACAACAATTAAGATGCAGCCATCTGTGAGAGGAGAGTAGAGAAGAAGGTGGGATCTGGCTGGTGGTGGGGAGGGCAGCGAGGGAGCGGGGAACTGGAGTGGAATTCAGGAGAGTGCAGAAGCCCAGATGTCAGGTTGGCCTCAGACAGGACGTGTTCAGCTGGTCCTGCCATGTCCACGAGGATGGACGAGGACTGTCTGCCTACTGCTCAATCCCAACACCTAGTACCTAACACTGAGTGGTCATTCAATATATGCTGGAGAAATAAATGAATGAGGGTTTTATTTATTTGTTCTCCTAGGGTTCTGTTTCTTCCAGAGACACTGGATACAGGGAAGCAGACATCTCCATTTTCTTAAGGTGAAGGCCTTCCAATGAACCAATAGGCTTGGCTTTCAGTTGAAATCAGAGGCACTTGATGAGTTATTGCTGCTGGCAGGTGGGTGAGATGGAGCAGGCAGGCATCTCTAGGTTTGTAGTGAGCCAAGGTCTAGAGGTGGGAATCAGGGCAGCGTGTGTGGGAACACTGTGCTGGAAACACAGGCAGTTAGGTATGGCCAGAGCACGGTGCATGGGGGACAGTTGTAGGGGACGGCACCTGAGTGTCATGTTAAAGGATTCAGATTTTATCCTGAAAGCAATGGGGAGCTACTGGAAGGTTTTAAACATGGGAACAATAAAGTCAGTTTTACGTTTGGGAAAGATCAGTCTGGCAGTCATGCAAATTAGATTGAAAGGCATGAGGCAAAGACAGGTAAACTCACTAGGAGGCTGTTTCAATACTGTAAGTGAGATCCTAATCTAATGTAGTGACGCTGGGACACAGAAGGAGACAAAATCGAGAACTATTTAGGAGGTTAACTCAATAACTTGGAGTAAAGACAGTAAGTTCTGCAGATGTATGCTGTTACTTAAGAGATAGAAAGTAGAGGGTGGCTCTCACACTGATTGTAGCAACACAGGCATGGAGACCACAGCTTGTACTACTGGACCCTAGATTTGGACGTGGCAGCATCTATCCTCGCTAGAATAGAGCCCCTTAGTGCATGCCTGCTGAGGTTGGTGCCCCAGTCCAGGGTTTCAGGTGTATCTATTTGCCAGAAGAAAGGACACTTTAAGGGAAACTGAGAAAGCGAGTATTTAAGACTCTCTCTGCTTCTCACCTAAACTCTTAAGGTGGGGGATTCTCCAACTGAAGAAGGCTATTCAGAGGGTCTTGTTAACCAATAAAAATAATGACAAATGCTTGCTTACAATATAAAGAATAAGAAAAAGAAGACCATGACCAGGACCCTGAGAAAAGCCAAAATTTAAGAGTCAGAGGATCCAGAGTCAGTGAAGAAAACCAAGAAGGAACAATCAGAAACTAAAAGGAGTTTCAGAAGAGTAAGAGGTGCAGTGTTGCAGGAGCCCCAGAAAGAGAGGGCTTTGAGAGGGACTGAGTGGGATCTTCCCTGGAGCGGAAGATCAGGAAGTGATCAGGAGCAAGTGGGAGTGAAAGCCAGAGTAGAGGGGGCTCGGGAGTGAGTCATGTTAATAAGGACAGAGCCTAGACCTTTCTTAAGAAGTTTGGCTTGGAAGGGGATAACAAAGAAAGAGAAAGTCGAAACTAAGGTGTGGTGCAGAGTGGGAGGGTGTGGATTTGGGCTTTTGAGCCTGGAGCGCAAGGAGTACATTTATAGGAGTGCATGCAGGAGCCTGGAGCGCAAGGAGTACATTCATAGGAGTGCGTGCAGGGCCAACCCTTGTTCCCCGAGGATGCCCACAGGCTGTGGGGAGAACCAATTTAGCAACAGCCTCTCCCTTTATGCTGCTCTGAAAATTGCTCTGCTCAGCAAAAGGTATTCATGTTTTCTTTCATTTTGTTTTTAAGATTCTAAATTACCCATGAAGCATTCCTTTTTTCGGGATTAAGAGCATAGACCATCTCCACTTTACATCTGGGGTTGCAGATGTTCATTGCAAAAGGCATCCTGAGACGGTTGGGGGCGGGCGGTCTGTGGCTTAGGAGGAGGACTCTGGGATTGAGTGCAACCTTGTAGCATCTGTGTCCGGAGCATCTTTCCGAGCTCTGGGACAGTGATGACACCCAGATCAGGCTTCTCAGGAACAAGGGCCGGTGGCCGCTGCTGCCCACTTCCCTCAGCAAGTTGGATGTTCTCCTCCTGCCCTACATGCTCACAACTCCAAGAGCTGATGCACAGTCAGCTGCCTCTCTCCTGGGAGAGCCCAAGAAAAGCAAGAGACCTCTGTTGAATTATTCATTAAACTTGCAGCCTTCTATTATGCCAAAGACCTCTAACTAACCTCTAAACTCACACAGGCCCTACTTATGAGTGAGTAAATACTTCTGTCTTCTGAAGAGTTCTTTTAGCATTTTTCCTCATCTGCCCTCAGAAACATGCCCGGGAGTAAAATTTGTGAATAGCCTCACTTTTTAGATGAGGAAACCAACAAATGAGTGAATAAGGCAGGAAGGCACTCCCATCCTTCACACAGACGTATGAACACCTGGAAGAGACACAATGAGAATCCGGGACCCTTTTTTTCTGCCTAACAAGTTTTAAGAGACTGTGGAATGTCTATTTGATTATGTGCTGGGTTTGAGGGGGTGGATTCAAGGGGGAAAAAAAAGATGGTGAGTGGCTGGGAGAGAGAGAAATGCTTTTTTATCACCCACTTTTCCTTTGCATAAAAGATTTTAGCCCAAGAAGCTAATGTTGAGTAAATTCTGAATAACAAGAAAAGTCTATGATAAAGCAGTTCTAAAAGCAACTGAACAGTTGGTCACCCTGCTTCACCACAGATGATGTTGACAAAAGCTCTATTCATTTGCTGCAGGGTGAAATAGTCTGTCATCAAAGTGCCCAACTCCTTGCAGGCAGGCAGAGGCTGAATCCAGCTGCCAAGCCAATAATGACCCTTTCCTCTTTACTTCTACCAGACAAAACTGGCAGGTGACATGGAGAGTCTACCCTACACCACATGGTGGGTTCCACCTGGCTTTCTGAAAGGGTCTGTTTGTTTGTGGGAAGAGAGTTAACGTCACCCACAAGGTCTTCAACCCCCTTAAGCCCCAGCCATCTCCAAGAAGGGATATACCCACTGTGTAGGGCAGACATGTGTGCCTGATTTCTTCCCTGGAGATAATTAAGTTAAAAAAGAAATGCCTTTTGGTCCTGGCCCAGCTCAAAGTCAAGTTAGAGAAACTGCAGAGTTTCTCTTTGGGCGAATAGCTTTCATTCGCAGTTTCTTTTCTTCTTTCAGACACCATGTCAGCTTGCTTCCTAAGGGGATTTCCTTGTGGGAAAGACATGAAATCCATTGAATCTGGCTAAGCATCCCATTTAATGAAGGCAATAAATCATGTCAATGAGGGAGGTCTGGGGAAGCCCAAACCAAGGAAGGCGGGACAGAAGTTTCTGTAGAAATGGAGGGCAGGCATCTGCTTTGGTCTCAGCCTGCTTTGTCATCAACAATACCATGGGGAAAACTGAGTTTCAAGGGAAGCTGCCCAAGAGAGAGCCTGGAAGGAAGTTCCAATATGCTTCTTGATTTCTCTTGGAGAGTCTTTTCAAACCCTGGTTCCCTTGTGTGCAGAAGGGCCAGACTCTCTGCAGGTGGGTGGCCTGTGAGTCACAATTCAAGTATGGGGGAAGGGGTCCCATGTTCTCTCTTAGACTCACTGGTTGTTCATGGAAAGGGCTACTATTGGAGAAGCTGAGGTAGTGAGGGCTTCTCCTGAGGTAGGCCAGCAATGGGGATATTTACTCCTGGTAGAGTCCATTCTGAGGGCTAGAGACTGGTGAGGACAGCCTCACCAACTTTGTACTGTCCTGAGAGCTGGCTCTGCAATCGAGCCCCATTGGGAATAAATGATTTTGCCACTCACTTTCAGTGTGACTAACACCCTCATCACACTCTGAGCCTTGGCTCTTCCGATCTGTAAAGTAGGGATAATAATGCCTATCTAACCGGGCAATTGTAAGGGTGAAGTGAGATGGGAGACGTGAAAACTCTGGTTAACTGTGATGTACAACGTGGATGGGTGTGGCTACTGTTGCATCCAGTCTGCTGCCTCCCTGGATGTGAGTTAATCCAGCCTGGCTAGGTTAGATCCACTGGTTTTCCCAGCACTTTCTGTCACCTCACACTCTGCCGCCTCCTGCCCTTCTCCCGCATCCTCTTACATGGCATTGTACATTGCCACCATGAAGCTATAACCCTCCTTTTAAAGAAACAGACAACTATAATGTAGACAGAGAGATGATGGGCCCACAGGCAAACTGATAATCTCTTTACAAAGAGACACATTGAATAAGTACCTGTTCACATTATGAGCAAATAATGAGGTCAGTGTACTTAAGAGTAACTTGGTAAGAATGGGCTTGTCTGTACTTCCTGGGTGATTGACTGGTCTCAGCAAAGTCCTCCCAACATTTTCTGAAGGGGTGAACCTGGGAAAACACCATCTGCTTGAAACCACATTGGACAAGTGCCTGGAGGAAAAGCTAAATCAGATGTTCCCCCATATGGGCCATCTTTTAATAGTGAAAGGGGCTTATTGGATAAGTTTAAGTAAATTTATTTTTTATGAAGCTCCCAATATAGAGGCTGTATGCTCCAGGGCATTGGAAACTGATTCGTGAGACTTATGGTACATTTGGGGCTATGTATAGGGCCACCTGCCTCTGCATGGGTTACTATTGTTGTTGTTCAGTCCCTCAGTTGTGTCTGACTCTTTGCAACCCAGTGGACTGCAGCATGCCAGGCTTCCCTGTCCTTCACCATCTCCCAGAGTTTGCTCAAACTCACATCCATTGAGTTAGTGATACCATCCAACCATCTCATCCTCTGTCACCCCCTTCTCCTCCTGCCCTCAATCTTTCCCAGCATGAGGGTCTTTTCTAATGAGTCGGTTCTTCACATCAGGTAGCCACGGTATTGGAGCTTCAGCTTCAGCATCAGTCCTTCCAATGAATATTCAGGGTTGATTAGGTTGTGTGGGTTACTAGCCCACTTGTTATGGAAAGTTGCCTCCAAATCTTTCCTTCTCCTGGGCCCAAATTTCTCCCTAGCATGATTTGGTACATCAAATAAGACCCTGAGAAGGCACAATTAATTCATATATAGTCTATTTCCCACTCCCTATTAGGTGAAATGTTTTAGGAAAAGTTACACAGTGTCATTTCTTTCATGCATTTCATATAGTTTTAATGTCAAGTGTCTTTTGGGAATACAACTTCCCAAACAACTTACACTCTGTTTGAGAAATCTTTGGATAGTGCTGGCCTAGAGTTTGTTTGACAGAGGCTGAGTTCAGTTCAGTTCAGTTGCTCAGTCGTGTCTGACTCTTTGCGACCCCATGAATCACAGCACGCCAGGCCTCCCTGTTCATCACAAACTCCCGGAGTTTACTTAAACTCATGCCCATCGAGTCGGTGATGCCATCCAGCCATCTCATCCTCTGTCGTCCCCTTCTCCTCCTGCCCCCAATCCCTCTCAGCATCAGGGTCTTTTCTAGCGAGTCAACTCTTCACATGAGGTGGCCAAAGTATTGGAGTTTCAGTTTCAGCATCAGTCCTTCCAATGAACACCCAGGACTGATCTCCTTCAGAATGGACTGGTTGGATCTCCTTGCAGTCCAAGGGACTCTCCAGAGTCCTCTCCAACACCATAGTTCAAAAGCATCAATTTTTCAGCTCTCAGCTTTCTTCACAGTCCAACTCTCACATCCATACATGACCACTGGAAAAACCATAGCCTACATAGGGGTAAATTATCATGGATAAAGAAACCACAGCCCTAGACAGGACAGCCAATGTGCAGCATGCCTGGAGCAAGGGTCTCTGAAGAGGAAGGTGGCTTGCATTCCTGAATGCAGACTAAGGAATCTGAGTTCTGCTGTTGGCAGTAGAGAACCAAAGGGATTTCTAGCAGGGGAGTAATGATCAGATCAGTTGGTAAATGAGGGAGTCTGTTTGTCTGAAATTGTTGTCCCTCTTTTCCCTTGGTGCAATACATCTAGGAAGTATTCTTGAACTAGCTTTGGCTCAAACACTGAACCCTTTGATGACAATTTATCCCACCACTGCCTTTTGAGAGTCTCTGCTCCCACAGTACAACAGCCAGTGGACTGTCTCTATCCCAAACCAAATGGGGATGCTTCCAGGAAGCAGTGAAGAGCGGTCATACCACAGGACCACACTCCACTAGGAAACAAAGCTATTTATGTGATAAAGTGCAAGTGGCTTAAAAAAATTATCCCATTACAAGCGAGAAAACTGAGGTCAAGAGAACAAAAATAATTCATCCAAGACAGGAAAAACTTAACGTGTTTTACAGGGTTTATGCTGGGCACCAGGGATACTTAAAAATAAGACATAGTTCCCATCCTCAAGGAGTAGAGAAACATGTAAACACATCATTTTATATCTAATCCCAAGGGACATTTGGAATTGGAATAGGTGGTTACTACAATGCTATTCAGGTCTAAATTTCTTTGTATAACTGAAAGCAGAAGCATCTAGTGGGGTAGGGGTGAGTGGAGTTGAGTGTTATGGGAAAATAAGAAGACTTGGCATCAATAGAAGGCATCTTGGAACGGTCAGTGTTGGAGCCACCTGGGGTGGCCAGTCTCTAAGTTGGCCCCCAGTGAGTCTTGCCCCCTGGTGTCTGTTCATGACCCTGTGTAGTCTCTCCCATGTTGAATGACATCCAGGCTGGGTGACCAGTAGAGCCTGGTAGATGGCATGGTGGAGGTCTCGGATGGCACTGTGGGTTTCACCTCAGTCTCTTGAATTGTCTGGAGTGGGGCAGTCCTCACACCTTGAGGACACTCGGGAAGTCCACGGAGAAGCCCGTGTGGAGAAGAATGGAGGCCTCCTGACAACAGCCAAACCTCGGGAGATGATCCTGCTGGTCAAGCCTTCAGATGACGCAGCCCTTGTAGACATCGACTGTGGTCTCATGAGAAGATCTGAGCCAGAACCAAATTCCCAACTCAAGGAAATTGTAAGAGACAATAAATGATGGCTATTTCAAGCCACTAACTTTGGGGTAATTTTGTTGTGCAGCAATAAGTGAACCTAGCATCTCTGTTAAGAACACAGGTCTTATGTTATCCAACCCAGTAATCTCTGAACTATTTCCAATTTAGTACCCCAATTTTTTCTGATACCCAAATTGAGTCAAATAATTTTATTATCCTTACATAAAGAGAGTTGACTTTTAGTAAATATGATTTTGAAATGTAGGTTGCATTTTTTAAAAGGAGTGATTGAAGAAAAGTTTATAGAGTTTAGCAGGATATTAATTTTCTTTCCAGTTCTGTTCAATATGATGTTGGTGGCATTTCAACAAGTGTCCTTTTCTTCAATTGCCTTCTTTATATGGTGGCATTTTGGCAAGAGGTTTTCTTTTCTGTGTGGTAGCATTTCTGAAATAGTTTTGTGTGGGTTTTGTTGTTTATTTGTTTTCTAAATAGTAGGTTTACCAAAAAAAGCTCTATGTTTCAATCTGTAAAATAATGAACTTCAACAGAAACCTAGGATGATTTTGTCAGGGTATTTAAACAGTAGAGGTTTTTAGTACTGGGGATTTTAATTCTCAGTCTAATTCAGTTTGGGGAGGGATTTCTTTTACCTAAAGTAGACAAGGATGGAATCTGTGTAGTATACAGAAACCTGCTTCTAATAGGTGTAAATTCCATTTAAGCAGGCCCAGGTGCTAAAACCAATTAGAGAAAATGGAACCTGGCAGATGGAGAGAAACTTGCCAGGGTCCCGTGGGAGCAGGGGTTTTACTCACAGCCCATGTGACAAACACTTAACCCAGTTTGGGAGATTATTAGAAACCATTAGCACCTTGTCACCCACAACGATCTAGAATGCCTTTTGCTTTAAACCTTAAGCTACAGGCTCCCATTTTTCCCTTTAGATTGTAAAGACCCTTAGTTATATGGAGCTACTCTGCTTCTAAAATTCTTCTGTGAGGAGCTCATTGGATTGATTATAGCAGGAAAGCATAATGGACCAAGTGTAATAACCCTAATTCTTTCTGCTCCTACAACCTTCTGGTCGGCTAACTGTTTTTCCAAATAGGTGTCTTCACTCTGACAGCCTGCACCACACACCTCCCTTTCTCCAATGCCTTGGGTACATTCAAAAGGACATCTTCAGGGTTAGAAATGCTGGTTTGAGATGCCAGACCCAGACAACTCTCCGTTCCTATCTCTTAATTGAGGCATCATAGTGTGGAGGTCGGTACATGGACTCTGAGTCCATCACTTATCATGTGTTACTTGGACAAATTATTTAACCTCTTTGAAGCTAGTTTTTAGCCTGTCAACATGCATTCCTTGCAGTGTCATTGTAAGGATTAAAATAATAGTAATGATAATTACAATAGTTAATAGTTATTGAGCTCTTGATATGTGCCAGGCATTTTTCTATTTTATAGATATTGACACACACTTAATCCTCATAACAACCTCATTTAGCTGATGAGAAACCCAAGGTACAGAGAGGTTAAGAAACTTCCCCAGGTCACAGAGTTAACAGGTGTCAGAGTGAGGTTCACATCTGAGCAGTCTGACCTGAGCTGATGATCTTAGTACTATACTGTGCTGTCTGCATGGAGGTATCAGACATTAATAATAATATCTATTTGTGTATCGAACGAGTCAAAGTGGTTGTATGATTTTTCTCTGGCAGTGCTCAACAGTCCCAGGTTGGAGCAGCAAAGGGCGGGATGGTGGTTGAAAAGAGCCAAGGTTGGGGTTTAAGAATAGGCTTTATGAAAGGAGGAACAAAGATGCTGATCAGGCAGTGGTTGAAATGATGATTTTTTTTTAAGATAGCGTTTTATTATTTTTTAAAACTTCATTTGTTTATTTATGGCTGTGCTGGGTGCTCAGGCTTTTTTCCTCTAGTTACAGGGAGTGAGGGTTACTCTCTGGATGTGGTGCCCGCGCTCCTCACTGCAGTGGCGTCTCCTGGTGCAGAGCACAGGCTCTAGGCTCACAGGCCTCAGTAGTTGTGGCTCCTGGACTCTAGAGCACAGGTTCAGTACTTGCAGCACACAGGCTTAATTGCTCTGTAGTATGTGGGGTCCTCCCGGAGCAGGGATCAAACCCGTGTCTCCTGCACTGGCAGGCAGACTATTCACTGAGTCATCAGGGAAGCTCTGATACTATAATCTTGAAATTTAGTTTGGAAAGAAAAGGAAGTGTTAAATTGCAAGAAAACAGATGAGCCGGGAGCTTTGTGACAAAAAAACCAAGAAACCATAAAAAAATGATTGCAATTGACATGTTAAAATTTTTAAATTATGAATAATTACAAGTCCCAGAAACAAAATACTTTGAAACTAGAAGTGATGGTTGCACAATATCAAATGCCACTGAATTGTATACTTTAAAATGATTAACTTTATGGTATATGCATTTTACCTCAATAAAAAGAAAAAAAGCTAGTAACAATCTCAGAAGACAGAGTGGGGAAAATATTGGCAAAATAAATGACAAAGGAATAATTTCTTTACTACGTAAAGAGTTCTTGGGGTATGTTGAGAAAAACAACATCAACCCAATAAATTAGGTTCATCCTCACTCATAATCAGAGGTTTCAAATTAAAACTAGGATGCTACCATGCTAGTCACCTGATTAATTGGCAGTGATCAAAAAGACTTGTACCTTCTTTTTTCTTTTCATCTTTCCCTGTGCTATTATACAGTAAATCCTTGCTAGCTATCTATTTTATATATAGTAGTGATGCTCACCCCCTTTGACCCACCAATTCTACTTTTTTTTTGGGTGGGGGGCCACATCATGTGGCATGTGGGGTCTTAGTTCCCCAACCAGGGATCAAACCTGTGCTCCCTGTATTGGAAGTGCAGAGTCTCAACCACTGGACTGCCAGGGAAGTCCTTAGGCAATTCTTTAAACGTGGTCGATATATATGTATTGTTAAAGGAATGTTCTCCTAGCTGCATTATTAAGGGTAAAAATCAAGGTGTAGAGAGTGTTCATAGTATGCTATTCTCTCTATTTAAAGTAAAAGGGCAATATATTCATTTGTGTAGGACTGTGTCTGAAGAATGTCTTTGGAAAAATAATCAAGAAACTGGTGATACTGTTCGCCTCTGGGAATGAGATATGGGAGGCTGGGGATCAGAAGGGAATCTTCTGTTTGCTCTTTACTGTTTCTTAAAAACATGAAAAACTAAAAGAAAAAAAATAATGTCTTTGATTATTTGGCATGTTCCTCCCTGTTGCAAGCTACTGTCTTAATCTGGGCCTTGCTACGTTGCTGTTATTGGAATGTTGGGGGTACAGCAACCCCAACCATTAACTGATAGACATAGACCTTCCTCCAAGTACCAGCATCTTGAATTACATCTGACTCTGGTAAGCATACTTTCTGAAGCCATCTGGCATACTTGGACACTGGTCACTTGATGTCAGCCAAGCAAGGACTCTAGAGTGGAGACCAGCAAGCAGGCAGAAAGCCAAGCTCTACCTGGGTCATCTGTCGCTGTTATCAGTGAAGCCGGTGGCAGAGGATGTGGAAGTCAGCAGGAGCACTTTTATCCAAGGCTGAACACAAGTCTGTCAGCTGAAAACACAGCTGGTACTCTGGGGTAATTCCTAACTTCCTATTAGAAACAAACAAAAGGCCCGCTCTACTGAATTTCCCACTCGGCATTTCAGCCTGGCAGCTGATCTGTAACGCCTATCACCTAAGATAGCAAAGATATTAGGCTGGGCCACTGGACTAGAACAAAAAGGATGGGAAAGGCCATCCCCTCCTGACCTCTGCTCTGCAGAGCCACTGATTCTGTGGGAACCCAGGTGCATCAGGGGTTTGGGGACTGGAAGGAGACAGAGGACCAGGGATTGAGATCAGGGGGAATGAATAAGAAGACAAAAGAAGGAAAAGAATGTTGAGTGAGCAGAGGGGACAAGCCCTAGCACCCTCTCCCCTGCACCTCACCAGAAGTCGCAGGCCCACCCAGGGCACACCAACTAAGCCCACCAGGTGAAGCCAACCCTAACGGCTCATGGGGGTCAGGAGACTCAGGCTGTGGATTCGGAGGTGGTGCTCTGTGGCATTTTTTAAAATGTCTGTTTATTTGGCTGCATTGGCTCTTAGTTGTGGTATGTGAGATCTTCAGTTGCAGCACACAAACCCTTAGCTGCGGCTCGTGGGATGTAGTTCCCTGATCAGGGATCGAACCAAGCCCTCTGCATTGGAGCACAGTTTTAGCCACTGGACCATCAGCGATGTTCCTGCTCTGTGAGATTAAATGTATGTCCCAGCCTGCGGCCGAGGCAGGAATGCTCCTCCCCACAGCCAGCCCCTTAGGTTTCTGTTATTTATGCCCGCGTCCGTGGGAAAGAGCATCTCTGTGGCCTGACTTTGCGTGCTGACTTTGCAAGGCCTGGCAGCTGGTGTCAGCATTTTGTGTCACCATGAGCAACCTTCCAGGTGACAAGGTACCTGCTTGACCTGACTTGCCTTCCTCTCGATTTTGTGCCACCATGTCACAAGTTCGGAGTGTTCAAGGCTGGAATTTCAGGAGCTCTCTTCTTCTGTGTACTAAACTTGATTTCTGGGCACATTCCATCCACTTAAAACAGGGGTGAGTACATCATTTGTGAGACTCAGTACAAAAATGAAAGTGCATGGTCCCTTGCTCAGAAGTTAAGAATGACGAGACGGCAGCAGCATGGGACCCTTCTGAGCCCGAGCCCTGTACAGTTTATACATCCATGCAGCTGGCTCTGCCTCAGGATCTAAGAGGCTAAATTTCTATAGATAAGGTTAACTGAGCCCAAGATTATACAGTACACATTTTTAGTCAATTTTTTATTTTTAGAAAAGTATAATACTGTATTAAAAGATCAAAGCTTAAAGATTGTAACCAGTCACTACTGGATTTGTAAAAATATACAGGGCCTTCAATTCAGGAGATATGAACATCTAGGTACATCACTTATTAACACTTAACTGTTTTAATCACTGTGTAACATGAACCTAATTTTCTCCCAGATTTGGTAGCTTAACTGCATTTCCCATCTCATAGGCTTTTCTGTAGCCCCAGAGCACCTCCTTTAACCAGAGTTGGGGGTCACCTAAGATGTGCCAGCCGCCACAAAGCCATGCCGATCAGGAAGGACCAGTTCCCAAGGGAAGGGGAGGGCATCTCACAGCTGCACAGCTAGAAACCCAGCGGGGGCCAGAATCTGGGAGATTAATTTGTACAACAAAGAAGAAGGAAGGAGTTCAATGTTTGATGGACAAGTCAAGGTTGGAATTCCAGGTCAGAGGCAGTGCCAGCTCCAGACCCACCAGCCTCCTCCATGGGGTCAAGGAACTGTGTCATCCACAGAGAACTCAGGCAAACCCTCTTGGCCATTCTGTTCCTTGCCTTGTTCCTGTTCTCCTGTCCTGGCTCCAAGGTTAACCTGTGCAGACCTGCAGGGTCCCGATTAAGGTTGCCAGATTTAGCCAACAAAAATACAGGACCGAGTTAAATTTTAATTTCAGGTAAGCAATGAATAATGTTTTAGTATAAATATTACATGGGGCATACTTAAGCTATAGCATGACTCACTGGTTATCAGAAATTCAGATTTAGCTGGGCATCCTGTATGTTATCTGGCAACCCTAGACCTAATCTTGGACCCCCTTCACCTGATTGAGGACAGCGTCTCTGCAGCTCCTCTGCTCCTAGACCCCAAGTGGTCTTCCAGCAGGCTTTCCTAGACTTGGTTGTGGTCTGCCCTAGCCTGCCCAGTCTTCTGGTGATGAACTTCACAGATGTGCTGTGGGAGAAGCTGCTACCCCTGTGGAATGATGCCGGTGCCAGGTGGAGACTCATCTCTGACCTGCGGCCAGCTCTGCTCAGCCTCAGCACATTCCTTCCCAGCTCAGCTCATCCTTGGCACTGAGATGGGGCAGCCCGGTCATTGACCTGCTGGGTGGGCTTTGAGGGGGAGGTTCCAACTGTGATTGTGGCTTGGGGATGCTTGTTAGGTTCTTCTCCTCGATTTAGTTTTATTTTTTAATCTCCCTTTTTGGAAACAAGCATGAAAAGTTATCAAGTGTCAGGAAAGTGTGTATTTCCTTGTGGTATGTCATTTAATCCTCACAACAATTCCATGAGATGGGTGATACTGTCCCCAGTTTGCAAGTTAAAACATTTGGGTGCCACTGTACTACTCTTGGCAGGTGCCAGAGCTTGAATTTGAGCTCCAGTCTTCTAAATCCAAGTCTGTGCTCTATTACTTCCCAACTTCATCATCAGCCACCCAAGTAGAAACTTCGCTGTAATTGCTCACACCTCGCTCTCCAGTAGGACCCTGTCTTTATCATTCCGTCTGCAGTGCCCTCCGTAATGCTGTTTCTCCGTGCAGGCCATCACCATGGTTGGAGAAGACAGGAGGCTCTTGGCTGGTCATCTGCTTCGAGGCTTTCCAGTTCAACTCATCCATTACTCAAAACTGCTTTCTACAAAACATATCTGACCATTTACTCCCCAACTTAAAAATGGTTGTATATCCACATGGCCTATAGCTGTGGTTCTCAGACTTGAGTGTGCTGAAGAATTGCCCGAAGGGCTTTTAAAAATTCAGATTTACCAGGCCCCATCCTGGAGCTACTGATTCAGTAGGGCAGGGTGAGGCCCAGGGTTCTGCATTCCCACCAGCTTGAGATGATGCCCGTGCAGATGACCAACGGATGCCACTCTGAGAAAGGTCTATAGGATAAAATTTAAAATCCTGACATGGCACTTAAGAATCCTCCCAATCTGCTCCAATTTCTATTGCCTCATCCGATTCTCCAATTCCAACCTAGTGGCCTCTTCCGTCCTGGGCCCCCCTCCACCCTCCCAAACCTATGTGGGTAAAGGCCAGGAGGTTAAAGATGGGGATCTGGGGTCTGACTGTGCCTCAGGCTCCTTGGCCCCGTAGAGTGGAATAACAGCATCACCATAGCAGTGCTATGAGGAGAATGACTAACTGTGAGGTACTTGGAGCAGAGCCTGGTCCTTAGAAAGCACTCAGTGAAAGCCATTATTAATTTTTATTTGTATAGCTTTACTCATTTTGCCTCCTCTTCCTGGAGTTTTGTTCCCCTCTTTCATGCCCAGTTAAGAAGCCATAGTCTCTGTGAGATCTTCCTGAGTCCCCTGGGGTCCCATTACCTACTGTCTCCTGATCCAGTCCCCCATGATTATTGCTTTCTGTTCTCTGCTCACATAGTCATATTGTGCTAGGTAATTTCACTTACTCTCTCTACACACGCGAACCACCTGAGGGCTGCTCACTTTCTGTAGGACTTGGTATAATGCCCGGCACTTTTTCTAAGTAGACTCATCACCATTCCTCGTTCCATAAAATTGGATATTCAATCTGTTATTTTAAAATGGAAGTTTGGAAGCTTAATTTAATAACTGTACTTTTAAATGAGCATCTCTGTCCTCCCACCTCTTGTTAGCACACTCCCTGTTTTCTCCTCCCAGTCTCTCCACCGTTCTGCGGCTGCAGCCAGTATGCAGTGACTAGCCTAGCCGAATTGTTACACATTCCAAATGCCTTGTTTAGGACTGAGTGCCCACCACCCACTCACAGACCTGGTCCTTAATGCTGACAGCAGGAATGTTCTTCCTCTGCTCTGCCTACAGAATCCACAGGGAGGCTGCTGAATGCTGTACTTCCAATAGGTGTGTCTGAGTCTCATTGTTTGGTGGCTCAGGTTGTGGGACATAGCTTCCTTGAACCTGGGACACATTATCCAATAAGTGGTTAATTAGCTTTTCATGGGTCTATAAACAATTCTGAGAGCTGGGGCGGGGGGGATGTAATTTTCCAAAATAAGAAAAGGAAGCCATGATAACAAAACTGAAAAATGTTTAAGTAAATGTCTACAAAATGTAATAGGGGAGAAGGAAATGGCAACCCACTCCAGTATTCTTGCCTGGAAAAGTCCATGGACAGAGGAGCCTGGCGGGCTGCAGTCCATGGGGTTACATGGCTGAGCATGTATGCACGAGGGTGGAGGGAGATGAGTTGGTAGCAATAAACTGGTAGAACTAGAAAAAAAAATGTAATAGGATTCCAGCTAGTCAATTGCATCTGAGTCTACCTCCTTCATGGTGAAATATGTTACATTTCATGTAAAGTGAACGAGCACTTTAGGGTTTTTGATATGGGATGTGGTCTCCAAAAGCAGAAGGGCTTGGTGCTGAGGAAAGCCTCAGAGAGGCCCCATGTCTGCTGGGAGCGAGATCGCAGCTGAGGAGAGAAAGAGGACTCTGGACAGTTACATCAGGGGAATCACAAGGGATGGCAGCAGATGTATCCAACAACTCAGGCTCCTGGCACAGGGCTATAAGAGCATCTCTGGAGAATGTTGCTTTACAAACTTTCGGCATCGAATTCTGCCGCCTCAGGCTCAGCATAACCAGGTCCGGTCCTCTTCTGACCAAGCAAGAGGGTGCACTGGAGACTCAAACCAGAAAGACTTGGTAGTCACATTGTTTTTTATTTCATCAGCAACATTTATAGAGCCCTGCTATGAGCTCGTGCTGAGGAACACAGCAGTGAACAGGACAGGCTCAGCCCCTGTCCTTGGGAGGGGGGCCTTACAGTTCAGTTCAGAAAACACACCCTGAAGAGCTAATCATCAGTGGAAGAGAGTCACAGAGAATGGCGGGCCGAGTGGGTGCCGCCCACCTCTCTGTGTGTGGCAGAGGGGCCTGTCTAGTCTGGGGGTCAGGGAGGATGTCCCGAAGGAACTGACTGTTCTAATTGTTGGCTTTGCTGTGTCTTGGTTGTGGTGTGCGGCTTCTCTAGCTGTGGCACGAGGGCTCTAGATGGCGTGGGCTCGGGCTCAGTAGCACTGATGCATGGGTTTAGTTGCCCCGTGGCATCTGGGATCGTAGTTCCTCAGCCAGGGGTTAAACCCACATTCCCTGCATTGCAAGACAGATTCTTAACCACCTGATTACCAGGGAAGTCCTGAGGAACTGACACTTAATGTAACAAGTGAAGGGTGAGTAAGAGCTAACTGGGTGGAGAGTGTTTCACACTAGAAGTCCCTGTGCTGCCTTAAACCTGGTGCTGGGGTGCCAGGGAGGGGTGTCCCCTGTGTGCCCACTCTTCTGAATCCCCTCCAGGTTGGCCCACTGACTCCATGCCTTGGTTTCCTGGTTTGCCCTGAGTTTTGCTGGAACTGGAGTAATGCTACATTTTTTGCTGGAACCCTGCCCTGCCTGGATGCCCTAGCCTCTGACCATGAGGGCTGGCCCTCGGGTGGCCCCTGAAACGCTGTAAGGCTGCCACCACCTGTTCATCACCACTGCCCTGGAAACCATGTCCCCACTTACCCCATTTGACCTCCCCAGAGGTCAGCCCAGGCCACATCACAACCTCACGCACCACCCCTTTGGTCTCTCTGGCTGTGGGAACCACGCCATTGCAGTCCCACCACTTCCGTCTGGCTTATGACTAAGATTCAACCACAGCGTAGCAGATCCTACCAGAAGGCTCCATGTCATAGAGCAATGTTTCCCAAACTAGGGCATCTGATGAACCCCAAACACATCCATGCACTCCAGTGTGAGGAATACTACACTAAGAGATGCCTGCAGGCACTGTTGGAGGGCATGATTATAAATACAAACTCAGGTGTGTGCCTTGAAACGATGTCAGTATTCTGTTGTCAGTGTGTATGCTCAGCCTCTCAGTCATGAGAGGCTCCTCTGTCCCTGGGATTCTCTAGGCAAGAATACTGGAGTGGGTTGCCATATCCTCCTCCAGGGGATCTTCCCAACCCAGGGATGGAACCTGTGTCTCTTGCGTTTCCTTCATCAGCAGGCAGATTCTTTACCACTAGTGCCACCTTGTTCGGGAGTCACACATACAACAAAATGTTAATTCTTTTAGATTAGCATAAAAATGAATGAAAAATTAATAGTTCTCATAGAGAATGCTCACGGTTACTCTGGAATACTTTCTTGGACCCTGAGGGGTTTGCAGGCCTCATCTGAAACATATGGCCTTTAGAGTATAGAGAACACATCACCTTTCTGGACCTCAAGATTGCCCTTCTCAGCAATGGGTTTATGTTGCCCACCTCTTCCATACCTCTCAAGTGTCGTAAATATCCATTAGGTGAGGTGTGTAGAACACTTTGAACTGGCCTGAAGATGCCATGTAATTACCAAGGTGAAATATTGTTCTTTTTCTTCATCCTGTCTGCTGGCTGCCATCCAGCCTGCTCACCTCAGTAGCCCTGAACTTCCTCCTCCAGTAAAGACTCAGTTCCTCCTCTCCCTGTAGAAAGGACATAAGGCCAGATTTTCAGGAGAAAAGCCACCAGTTTCTACTCAGAGACTGGGTTTTGGTTTTATGTTGTGCTCTTCAAATTCACTTGTCTACTGCCTATGTGGCCTAAGGTTGGAAAGGAAAAATGACAATGAATAATATTTAAACTGCCCTGGTACCCAAAGGGCCAAGAGTTCTGAGCAAATAAAAGGACCTGGAAAGGGGTACATACATGTACACGGGCATGTACACACACACCCAGACCTCCACCCAGCCACCCACCCCCTCAGCAGCTGCGCTAAAGTCTCCTGAGTAGACGGCTTCCGGCGTATGTTTACTTTGTGACTTTCATCTGAGGAGCTCATAGCTCCTTGCTAGAAAGGGGGTATTTATTAATCCTCAGCACCCTCCTGTGAGGCTGCTAGCTACCCCAGTGCAGTCCTGGGCAAGGGTCTCTAAGCCCGGCCTTACCCCCAGGCCAGCGTCCTCCTGTTCCTCTCCCCAACACAGTGTTTTGTATGAAACACTTATAACTGTTGGGGGAGTGATCATCATTCCCCAGTGATGGGAGAGGATTTAGAAAATAAATGTTTGGGGTTTTCAGTGTGTTTAGTCCTTAAGAACTTGTTCTTTTTATAAGAAAATTGGGAGGAAGGTATAGAGGTTTCTCATATACCCCCTGACCCACTCACAATAGCCTCCTCATTGTCAACATCATTCATGTATGGCACATTTTTTACCAAGGCTGAACCTGCACTGACATGTGATAATCACCCAAAGTCCATAGCTTACCTTACAGTTCACTCTTCGTATTGTACATTCTAAGCGTTTGGACATGTATCCATCATTATAGTTGCATACAGAGTATTTTCACCACCCTAAAAATTCTTCATGATCTGCCTATACTTTGGGAACTTTTTTTTTTTTTACTAGCTGTTTTTATGATAATGAGCTTCTTCATTTGCTTAAAAAGTTCTTAAGAGCTGTTCTTGGGAGTTCACCTTCATATTCACCTTTTCTTTTCATAAGATCTCTGTTTGACTCAGTCTTGGTCCAGATGGGTTTCACAGGTCCAAAATAGGTCCTATATTATCAGACCAGTTTGGATCTTTTACTCTGTATCAGTGGTTTAATTTTGGACCTTGCATGCACACTATATAGACTCTGTCCCTATGTTCCATGATGCCTCTGCTTCTTTACTTTTTATGTGTGAATTCAGTGCTCTCAAAAGCAAAATCTACATCCAAAATACTTTATTTAGTCACTAAGTAGTGACTGACTCTTTGTGATGCCCTGTACTGTAGCCAAGCTAATCTGTCCATGGGATTTCCCAGGTAAGAATACTAGAGCAGGTTGCCATTTCCTTCCCCAGGGGAACTTCCCAACCCAGGGATTGAACCCATGTCTTTTGCACTGACAGGCAGATTCTTTACCACTGAGCCACCCAATATACTTTAGTTAACTAAGTATTCCATTTAAGAAGTTAGATTTTTTTTTTGATAATCAACATGAAGATAAATGACCAAAGACCTATGAACTACAGGGGAGAAAAGTCTTTTCTCAAGTTATAATTTATGTTTATGAATGAATCTGAAGTCATGTGCTTTTCCCTTATACTATCTCCATTCCAGAACCTTTAGATCAATAGTTTTTTTTTTTTAAAAAGATTATATTTTCAAAGAATTGAAAATATGGTAGTGTCACTTAACCTTCAGTGATTCAGAGGTACTTCATAGTACCAAATAAGCCTTTAATGAACTTGAGTTTCCTTCTCTCTTCCAGTAGAAAGCTGTTTCTGAAGCTTTATAAACCAAGGGGAAACCTAAGGCCTTTGTCTAATCTAAATCCCCCCTCCAAATAGGAAACTGCATGAGTCCGGCAAACTGGGCCAAAGCAGGCCCTGCAGGGTCACAGCAAGTGGAGGGAGTGTCTCATTTGAGCCTGAAACCTTGCGGACTTTTTTTTAAAGCTGCCTACAAACCAGAGTCTGGTGAAGATTCATTTTCCCAAGCTCTTTTCCCATAAGCACCTGGTAAAATGCCACTTTGGTCTCAATATACACACATATAGACACACATACATACATATATAGATATTCTTTTTCAGAGTCTTTTCCTATATAGATTATTACAAAATACTGAGTGTAATTCCCTGTGTTTTTCAGTCAGTCCTTGTTGGTTGTCTATTTTAAATACAGTAGTGTGTACATGTTACTCCCAAATTCAATTTTGTATTTCATTTTGCTGCTTTGCAGGTACTTAGATATTAGCCCCACTCTTAGAGTGTTTGGGTACAGGGCAAGCACTTCTGTCTCTGCAGCTGTTGTTTGCATGAGGCTGATATTTGTTTAGAAATGACAATTGCTACCAATCATGGAGGGGAGAGGCTCCATTTGGCAGGGATTGGTTGGCATTGGGGAATTCTGGAGTTACTGCCCAGAGAGACGTCAGACAGAAGGGTCAGACAGGAGGAGACGGAAACCTCTTTATTTCTTTGTGGACATTCTCTGGGGTTCGAGGTTTCAGAGCAGGCGACGCGGCTGAAGGACTGTGGGGGCTCCCTCAGGGCAGGAGAAGGTGGTTGGGAGCCATTGGCTGTGATCTCAGCAGGTGACAAGAGTGGCCTGGCCATGTGACAAGGGCTTGGGGAATGCTGTTCTGACTCCACGGCAACCGCTGAGTCGTTTGTCCAAGCTCAGGTCTCTCCAACATGTTTAGCTCTGCAGTCCTCTTCACTCCCTGCCCACCGCCACTCTCAGGGCTGCTCTTTCTGTCCCAGTGGCTTCATGGCCTCACAAATCTCCTCTAGCATCAAGCATGTTGTCCCGAAAGAAGTTTCACCCAGGGCTTGTCCTGCATCACCAATCCTGCTGATTTTGGCCCCATACTGTGAAGCTGGTTCTGTGATGTTCTTTCTTTTCCCTGCCTGTGCTAATTGTTTTCTTTCTCTTTCTCACTTTCCCTGGAGAGCAAACTCTCTCCTGAGCCTGCTGACACTAGGGAAAAGCCACCTGCCCAAGAGGCTTGCTCTTCTCAGCCCTGTTTCCCAGCTTGGCCTGCCAACCCCCTGTGGAGCCTTGCCCTGGGGCTCTGGGATGGAGACTTCCGGGATCAGGATCCCTCCTGAAGGAGGAGCCCTCTTGCCTTCATTCCCCCATGAGGTAGGGGCAAGCGAGGAGAAGCCTCTCAAAACCTAGAGCCTCCGAGAACTGGTCTCTCCACCCCCACTTCTCCTGGGCCTGGGGCATTACTCACTCCTGAATAGGGCTGTGTGTGAAGAGATGCTGGGTGTTAACACTGTCATCACTTGAGCTAGGGAAGGAGTGGAAACATGGGATTTTGAACCTGCATGTGGAATCTTTTAGCCATGCACTGTGTCAAAGGCAGAGAAAGTTGCTTTGATTAAGGTGGCACCTGAAATATACATTTTTTGATATCTATTACATATTTATATAAGACACAGGCTTCCCACTGATGTTTTCATCCCATTTAGGATGTGTTTTTATAGCTGAGCCCCTGACCTCGCACCTCCTTCCTTTCTAGCCTACTCCCCACCCAATAAAATAGTTCATCAGAGGACTGTTCAGGCTCCGTGGCTTTCCCCTGGCATGGAATTGGTGTTGGATTTCTCCCAGAATTTAAAAAAAAAAAAAAAGATTAGATTGAGATTTACAGAAAAGTTGCAAAGACAGAACAGAATTCCCCATACCCCTAGCTTAGTTTCCCCTACTGTTAGCATTTTACATTACATGGAACATTTGTCACACTGAGAAACCAACACTGGTATATTATCATTAACTAAGCTCTACCCTTTATTCAGATTTCACTAGTTTTCCCACAATGTTCTTTTCTGCTCCAGGATCCCATGCAAAATTCCACATTGCAATTATGCATCCTTACTCTTTGCCATGTGACAGCTTCTGACTCTTTATTGGGATGACCTCGGCAGTTTTGAGGAGAACTGGTCAGGTATTTTGTAGAATATCCCATAATTGAGGTTTGTTTAGTGCTTTTCTCATGATTAGACTAAGATTATGAGTTCTGGTGAGGACATATATTATTTGAAATCTTCTGTAGGGAAGATCCCAGAGATGTTTTCAAAGCAAGCCAGAATTTCCCTCTAATGCTTGCTAGAAGGCCAGTTGTGCTGGATGCATGGATTTTGCAGGGCTGGTCTTGGAAACCCCGAGGAGAGCATCTCACTGTAAGCCTTACACTGTGAGTTTTCAGCTCCTGGGTATTCAGTTCAGTTCAGTCACTCAGTCGTGTCCGACTCTTTGCAACCCCATGAATCACAGCACGCCAGGCCTCCTTGTCCATCACCAGCTCCCGGAGTTTACTCAAACTCATGCCCATTGAGTCGGTGATGCCATCCAGCCATCTCATCCTCTGTCGTCCCCTTCTCCTCCTGCCCCCAATCCCTCCCAGCATCAGGGTCTTTTCCAGTGAGTCAACTCTTCTCATGAGGTGGCCAAAGTATGTATTAGGAGGATCAGTTTGAGTATATAGATATAGGTATAAATAAAGATATATACACAGATATATACACACACACACACACACACACACGTCTGTGTGTGTATATATATGTGTGTGTGTGTGTGTGTGTGTGTGTGCGCTAAGTTGCATCAGTCATGTCTGACTCTGTGAACCTATGGACGGTAGCTTGCCAGGCTACTCTGTCCATGAGGTTCTCCAGGCAAGAATACTGGAGTGGGGTTTCCATGCCCTCCTTCAGGGGATCTTCTTGACCCAGGGATTGAACTTGTGTCTCTTACGTCCCCTGATTTGGCAGGCTGGTTCTTTACCACTGGAGCAACTTGGAAAGCCCATATATATAGATATGCATACAGAATCTATCTTCTCTCCGTCTACACCCACTGAGCCATTCAAAAACATTTAGCAAGTGTCCACAAGTACACAGCCCTCTGTGAGCAGTGAAGGTGCAGAGTAGTAAATAAGGTTCAATCTAGACCCCAAGCCCTGCCTGCAAGATGACAGACGCAATTCAACAAATACCCCTGTACTCGCACTGTCAGCCATGTGCCTGAAGCCAATGAAGCAGCAACTGGAAGCATGATGAGGAATAGAAAGGCAAGTTCGAGGTGCTGCTGGGGGATTAATTAGGGGGCATCAGCAAAGGCGTCTCTGTGAGAGTGGGGTTTCAGCTTAGGAAGGATGAGCGAGAGGGAGTCAGGGGTTCAGAGGCAGTGGTGGGCTCCAGGGAGGAAAGTTCATCAGGCAGAGAGAACAGATCACGTCAAAAACAAGCTAGCATCAAGAGAGACGTCTGGAAGAACTGAAATACAGCCAGTATGTCTGGAACTTAGGTATATATAGAAAGAAACTGTGGCCTACAAAAATCACATGATAATTTAGTCGTATGACATAGTTCTACTTCCTTAAAATTAGCTTGTTCTGTATTCTTCAACAGAGAAAACTCGATGTTTTAATAATAGGTTTATACTTTATATATTCTGCTAAATTTCTGTACAAACATACTGAAAGCTCAGGTGTTTTATACATGCGATGCTAAAACTAAAAATGTGTATTAAGGAGGCTAGAGAAACCTGTAAGGGTATTTTAGTTCCTGCTGATACATCCCCAGTTCTCCATTTCAGGACCTTGAAGGCTTTCGTTTCCCCAGATGCTGGGGCTAGCGATTGCTGAGGGCTTACAGCTGAGACCTCCCAGGCCTTGCTTTCCTCTGAAGAGAGCTGCCCCCACCCCAAGACTGTACCCCTCCCAGGGGGCTGCTCACATCCAATGACTAGTTGATGCAGGCGTACCAAGTCCTGGCCCCTTGGCCTCAAGTGTTATTTATTTACTTATTTTTAGCTGTGCTGGGTCTTCACTGCTGTGTGGGCTTTTCTCTAGTTGTGGCCAGCAGAGGCTACTCTCTAGCTGCTTGCTCAAGCTTCTCATTGCAGTGGCTTCACTTATTGCGGAGCACAGGCTCTAGGGCACATGGTCTTCAATAGTTGCGGCTCCTGGGCCCTTGGGTACAGGCTCAATAGTTGTGGCGCACAGGCTTGGTTGCTCTGCAGCATGTGGGATCTTCCCAGACCAGGGATTGAACCCGTGTCTCCTGCATTGACAAGCAGATTCTTTACCACCGAGCCCCCATGGAAGCCCCCTAGCCTCAGATTGAGACAACTCTGAAGGACTATGCAGTCTCACTGCCCCAGAATAGGCTGAGATGTTACAACTGCATCACTGTTCAGCCTTTCCCTCTGCCCACCCCACTTTTTTTCACAGCCTTGCAGGTAATGTTTCTGAGAGGACTCTCCAATAAACTACTGGTATGCAAATCTCTTTCCTGTGTTAGAAATACAGATATAAGCAGTATTGGTTTCCTGGGGCTGCTGTAACGAATGACCATAATCGGGGTTGCTTATAACAGTAGAAGTTTATTCTCTCTCTCTCCTGGAGGCCAGAAGTCCAAAATTTAAGTCAGCAGGGCCATCCTCCTTCCAAAGGCTTTTGGACACAGCCCTTAGGAAATCCACTTGTGATGGGACTGGTGGTGATGGTGGCCCTTTCCTTATAAATGTCCCCAGTCCAGGGGGCCAGACAGGAGCCCCAGCCACCGGCAGAGGGTGCCGTCACTCAAGGGTCTTCTACTCTCTAGGCATCCCCGTTCCTCCTTTGGCTGAGCCCCACAGGCACCGGCCAAGGCCCAGTGGAGTCAGTTTCCATCTCTTGTTAATCACTTTATTGCCACCCAACCCGTCTGTCCAACGCCCCTTCCACCCCAGACAGGGGTCAGTCCAGTTCTTCCAGCTCTGCAGGACACAAGCGCCACCAGGCATCCCCAGAGGGAGGTGGCCCAGTGGCTTTGTTTTCACACTGGAATGTGATTTCCCTTTCCAATTAGAGACCACACAGGATGGAAAATGAGAGCACGGCAGCCCTTCTAGCATGAAACCACATCAGCCTTTACCAGGAAGAGCTGCTTCCAGGCCCACCTGTTTAAAGCTCCTGGCCTCCTTCACCTGCTATCACTCAGCTGTTTCCTTTGCCCCCAGACAGGCTCAAGGTCTTGTCTTGAGACAGGATCATTTCTCTGGACACGTCCGGTCCTCAGGACCAGCTTCCCAGGGCTTGTTGTTCTTGTGGCTTGTGTGGCAGAGAAAGACAGACATGTCAGGCTTTTAAGACAAAAATAAAAATCAAAGAAACTAGCAGCAGGTAGGAAGTGGGTATCCATCCTTGACAATACGCACTCCTCTGGGGTACCTCCCAGGAGATCTGGCAGGAAGTCTGGGCCAGTGGGGACTGGAGGGCTCCTGGAGGCAGGAGAGGGACTCAGCCCTCAACACAGTAACCATGGGGCCACGGGCACTCCAGGTGGGAGGGCAGGGCCTCTGGACTGCCCCACCTGCCTCTCCTTGAGAGCACAACCATGGTGCGCTGTCTGTTTGCCTCCCTGCCAACAGGCAGCTTGGCCAGGGGCACTGGCATATGTTTTCCTACTTCCAGTCTCACTGCTAGGTCGATTTTCCTGGCTAGTATCTAGCATTCTGTTAGGAACATCATGTTTCCAGAAGCACCTTACTCCCAGGGCTAGGTCAGTGTTGGGGAAAAATTGTGATTTTCCAGCCACACCTTGGGGCTGTCCTGGGACTGGGGTCTGGTGGTTCCTTTCTGGCTTCTGGGAGCTTAGAGAGCTGCCTGAAGCTTCTAATCATGGCTGCCTCTTTGTTCTTCAGGCCTTGACCTTTATTACATCATCTCGACCCCCCACCCCCAGCTCCTTGAATCCCCCATTCTTTTCCCTCTTTCTGGCTTGGAGTGAGGCTTTTACTCTCAGGGACCTAATCCTGTTGCTCGTATGTGTGACTAATTCCCTCCCCTCCCCCTCGGCTCCCAGCAAAGAGGAAGGGGCCTGTTTGCCCTGATGAGGGGGTCTGCGTCCCTTGCTGGCAATCAAAGCACAGACACATTCCTGTGGGTGATTTCCTGCCCTGAAAACCAGCCCTGCAGGACAAGCATCCTCTGTTCCCTCCGGGCCACCAGCCCCTGGGACCAGAACTTCTGCAAGAGGGATTTATGATATAGAAAGTAGTCCGTTGCCCTTTCAAACCTGCTGTGTTCTTCTAGTGTTAAAGCAGATTGCATTGTTGTGGGACAACATGACTCCCCGGAGAAGAGACAGTGACCCTGACAGCCTGATGGTTCTTGGGTGGCCGCTTGCAGCAGAGGGTGTGTGAAGGTGACACAGTGCAGGATGGAGGCCTTATTATCCTCAAAGCACCCCAGAGACCCTGCGGGTCAGCTTCAGCTGCCTGATTTCTGAAGTTAAAAAGCACATAATTATGGTATTGTTTGACTGCCAAGAATTCTGGGTTAATCTCAGTTTTATTTTGACTGCTACCTAAAATAGCCTGTCCCTGAGGACAGCAGCAAAGGCCAGGAGGCCAAAAACAAAAAGGCAGGCCTGAGATCTAAGCAGGCTCTCATTTAGCATCCCAAACCAGGATGCAGAGATTTGGGGAGGCTCCCGAGTGCATGGGATCAGACACTTGGAGCCAAGGTCACCCCTCAGCCCTGTTCCCTTACAAAGGCCTTTCTTTCGACACTGGCCTAGGGTGGCCCTCTGCCTCAGTGGACCTGGCCTGAGCCTGTGGAAACAGCAGTGATGGCCAGGCCCCACCACACTCGATGTCCCCAGACACATTCAGGGTATTCCCTGAGATAGTTTGGAGCCTTGCTCCTGTGATCCAGGGAAACAGGATGATTAATATGAGCTGACATTACAGACTGCTTGTCCTTGCCAGACACAACTGTAGGTGCCCAGGCCTGTGGTACCATGTTCGGTTCTCACCCAGAGTCCCCTTGGTCAGTACTTTGCTGTCTGCTAGCCTGCCCAGAGCCACACAACTGGCAGGTGGTGGAGACAGAATTCGAGCCCACAGAACCCTGGCTCCAGGATTTGCCCCCTTCCAGAGTTAAGGGGTCACAGCCTCGAAGGCTCAGAAAGAACAATTCCCCCTGGAACCTGTGGGAGAGACACCTTTATTTCATTAGTGTAGAAGATCAGGCCTGGTGAGTGGAGTGTCTCCTTCTTAGAGCACATACAGAAACTTCCTTAGTATTCCCCATCATACTCAGTTCAACATACATTTTCTAAGAGTGCCAGTCTGTTTCCAAGGTCTCTGGGCCACCAGGCAGTGGATCGCTATGGAAAGTTCAATGTCATTAAAGGGAGAATCACAATACAAGGCCATGTGTGCTCCTATGGAGGAATGCCTGCTGTGTGCAGTCAACGAGGACTTCCCAGGGGAGGGGGACATTCAGGTTACATCTGAAAGGGTGCTAAGATTCGTCTGAGTGGACAAAGTGAAGGTGGATTTTCTTACAACATGGGCAGTCTATTGCTGTATTCTACCAGACTCAAGAGATTCCTGAGGATTCTGAGCTATCGGTCCTGGGCGCTGGTCTGCAGGATTTAAGTAACCATCCGCTTCCCCCTCATGGCTGGCTCTCACTGTGCTGACTTCAGAGGGCCTTCCCTACCCTTCCTTCCTGCCCCACCTAAATGCCTCTGAAATGTTTCCTGCCCGAGGCATCCTTCAGCTTCTAAGGCATCCAGAGATGTCAGTCCAGCCATTTGCGGTGGCTGCTATCTGCACACTGCTACCAGGGGTCCCATGGTCTCAGCCAGCAGTGCCCAGGGAGCTGGCTCAGGCTCTTTGCAGCTGCCCAGCACCCTGATGCACCCCCAGTACCCAGAGTGGGCGTGTGGTAAGGCAGATTGCACCTTGAGAGCGCAGGGAATGCCCCAGAGCACTGGGGTTCCAGAGGGCTTCCTCCTTCTCTTCTCCTCCTAAGCAAGGAAGAGGTAACAGGAAAGCTCAGGGACCAAGCTCCCAGGCCCGGTGTGTATGGTACGCGTGGGAGTGTGTTCCCTTTGCTCCTCAGAATGTCCTCATCTTTTCTACCTTTTGTTGTTGTTTGACTGAAGTGATTCTGAGTTCCTTTCACTGGAAAAGAACAAAGGCAGGTAGGAGTCACATTCCTCACCAGTGGAGCAGCAGGAGCGGGGAGCAGCCTGACCGCATCAGTCCTGCCTGGTTCTCCACCAGGCCCCATGGCTGGGGAGTGGACTGGCCGTGCGAAGGCAGCGCTATCCAGGGAAGGCGGGGATGGTGGAAAGGGGCTCATTATGACTAACAGAGACACTCCTCTTACTCCGTCACTCAGAAATTCCAAGGGTTTTAGGAGCTCTGTGCCAGGAACTGGGGACAATTACCAAATACATGTTTGCTCTTGTGTCACAATATCACAGGAGATCTTTTCCCAGGGGACAAGAGTACATGGGTCAAGAAGGAATGTGGCTTTTATACATAAACTATCACATCACAGCACCTGGCACTTTGGAGGCCTGCAATACCATTAATAGCTGTTATCATTATTACATATTCGGGGAATGAGTAAGTGATTTGAAGAGTGGAGTATGCAGCAGAGGACACTGGTGGATGATGGAGAAGAGGTAGTGAGGTAGGCAGTCTGTAAGGAGCTCCCAGTGATCTCACCTCCTGGTATTCACATCCTTGGGTCACCCTTGCCTAGAGTGTTTCACAGTTGATCTCTGCTAACCAGTAGAATACAGCCGTGGAGTGAGCGAAGTTCTGGAGGGGCCCACATGGTGAAGAATGGAGACCTCTGGCCAACAGTCAGCCAGGAACTATTAGAATTTTGTCATCAGCCATATGAGTAAGCTCGGAAGCAGACCCTCTTCACGTGACTGAATTTGGGGTGGTTTGTTATACAGCAGAAGCTAATCAATAAAGCGTTGAAGGGAACTGTCCAAAGCTGTAGGTAAACTCTGAAGTAAGCAAAAGGACACTGACAGTAGCCTGGCCTTGTTCATATAGTGGCAGCACAGTTTTAAGAGTAAAAGAGTGGACACTGTAAGGTCTCCTGAGGTCCAGGCCAAGACCTTCCATAACCTTGCAACCTCTGCATTCTATCCCCCAAAAGAACAGTCCAGATAAACGGGGTGAAGAAATGGATTCCATCTCTTGATCGAAAGAACTGTGCAGTACTGTGGCCACTTTTGTGTTCTCTCCAGCCCATCTGCAGTCTCTTAGTTCAGGCACCTGCGTCTCCCTGCCTGAATGCATTCTCTGGTCCGGAGAACAGGTTCAGCTCCTGTATGAAGCAGACCACAAGTGCTGCGGAGTTAGTCCCCTCAGGCCAGCCAATGAGAAAGGCAGCTGATGAAGAAATCCCCCAGCTTCCAAGCTCTTGATCAGATAATGTGCCTACACAGTCTTTTGGAGGAACCTGGGGAAATTGAACCAAGCTTCCCCACAGTGGTCGCCAGCTCATAAAGCACCCTTGTTGGTGTTTCTCCCTTCCCCATCTCTCACATCCCCACTGCCTTACTCTGTTGTGTGGATCACCTTCTTTGAGGGATCTTGTACAGCTTGCCCCCAAATCCTATCTATGGGTCTGTTTCTAGGGAAATCTGCAAAGAAGTTGATCACCCCAATCTCATTGGCCAGGCTAATGAGTTGGATTTTATTCTGTAATTGATTGGGTTTCTGGGAGTTTAAGCTGGAGAAATCTGTATTCTAGAAACAAAATTAGTGGCAGTGAAGGAACTAATACCCTGCCCACTGACTTCCAGGCCAGTGCTCTTAAGTCAACTCTACACTGTTTTAGGCTTTGGATGTAGGATTACGCAGATCTTTTTTCCAAAAAAAGTTCATTGATTTTTGAATAGATAATAAATACACGTGAATATAGAAAATAGAAAAGCACGTAAGGTCAGATCTATTTTTATAAGCACTTTCACTGTAAAAGAGCAGCTAAATAGCCATTGTTTCCAGAATGTTTTAAGCCACAGTACAGCTTGATTCCTTGGGCAGTTGCTCCTGGCCTGCCTCTTGCCCTTCCCGCCCCTGCAGCTTGACTAAAGCTCTTGCAGCATCCACTCTCTGCAGGCCTCTCTGCTGGAGGTGAAATACTTGACCTCCCGCTAGAAAAAAGTTTTGACACTCTTGGCCCTGGGAAACTTGGTGGTGTTGGCATATGTCATCTTTGCTCCCTGTCGCTACAAATAATTGCAAGTTGACTGAAGGCTACTCAAATGCATTAAGGTTTGTGCCTTGTTCTGACACAAATCTAAAACATGCAGAGTGAAGGCCAAGCCTGAAGCTTTTATCTGTCAGCTGGGGAGAGGAAGAGATAATGATGCCTAACCCCTCAGGTCTTTCCATTTCTCCTGGAGAGGTGCTGTCTGCTCTCAAATGAATTGCCCTGGATCAACCAGAGCATCTGCATTTATTTAAATCAAATCCATAAATAGTTTTCAGGTGTCTGCTATGGGCCAGCCCTGAGGTGTTCAGGTAATTGTGAGCCACCAGCTTAGTCACTCAAGGAGGCAGACTGGTGAGGTGGCAAGTCTGGCAGCTTTTGGAACCAGGTAGGTCTACTGCAAATTCCATCTCTCCCACTGGCCACCTGAGAGATGTTGGACAACTTAGTCTATTTCCCCAGGTCATTTGCTTCCTTAACTTTAAAATGGCCCCACTTTTTGCACAGGGATAGGTGAAAATCCCAAAGACGGTGCGTTGTTTCCCTCGTTTTTTTTTTTTTTTTTTTTTTGAGGAACTTTCAAACTAGCCAGAGAAAGAAGATACACAAGTGGAAAGTAAACATCTCTAAGAGATCAACAGTTCAAAATAAGAAAAAACAAAGAGAAGAAGGTAAAAAAAAAAAAAAAAGAAAATAAGAAAACAGAAAAGATACAGAGAGGAGTGCTGAATTTCCAAGGTATTAATCTGCTAGGGCTACGATATCAAAGTACCTCAGACTGTGTGGCTTAAACAGCAGAAATGTATTTTCCTCACAGTTCTGGAGGCTGAAAGTTCAAGAACAAGATGTCAGCAGGGTGGACTTCTGAGGTCTGTCTCCTTGGTTTATAGGTGGCCAGCTTCTCTCTGTGTCTTCATATGAAAAAACACCAGCTATATTAGAGGGGCATTCAGCCATATGACTTATTTTACCTTAATTACTTAAAGACCCTATCTCCAGATACAGTCACATTCTGAGGTGTTGGAGGTTAAGATTTCAACATCTAAATTTTGAGGTGACCCCATTCTGCCCATAACAGGCAACAGTATTTGTTTAGAAGTTGAGCAAGGGAGCATAGCAGAGGGAGAACAAGAAGGCATTCCTGGTTTGTAATTTCAGTCAGTCTTAACTCAATATGGAATTGTAATGCCAGGCACATAATTGTTGTTTTGCTCAGTTATTTCTTTTGCAGTCCCATGGACTGTAGCTCACCAGGCTCCTCTGTCCCATGGGATTTCCCAGGTAAGAATACTGGAGTGGGTTGCCATTTCCTCCCTCAGGGAATCTTCCAGACCCAGGGATTGAACTTGCATCTCCTGCATTTCAGGGTAAACTCAGTGGATTCTTACCCTCTGTTGCAGGGTAAAGTGGATTCTTTACTACCAAGCCACCAGGGAAGCCCCTGGCGCATAGTACTGCAATAAACAATTGTTGAACAAGTGTGCAAATAAATGAATCAGTACCCATACATGTTTTGTTACTGGACTTTATGAGAGACATCCAGAGAAGAGTATATATAGATGACAAACAGGCAGAATGGGTGACTTTCATATTCAAAAAAAGGTTCTTTGAAGAATATATTTTGATCTGTAAAGGCACAAGTTAAAAATGAGTGTGACAGAAGTTTATGAAACTATGAAAGTCAAGGATGAAAGTATTATAATCTTTAAATCTTCACCAAATATTGTGTTGCTATGGGTAGATAGAGGACAACCTTTGAACTCGGTGAAGTTTCAGAACGTATGCCCAGAAAGAGAGAGAGAGAGTGGATAAAAAAGGAAAGAAAGACGATCCTGTTGCTCTTAAACAATTTCTTATCCTTTGAGACACTAGAGACTGAAAACGTGACTAAGGAAAGGAGGGATTCAGTGAGTTCACGGCAGGCTGATCTCAGTGCAAGTTACTTCAGATTCCTTTGGGATTTTGACTCCCATGCTAGAGACAGACTGCTGGCTGTGTAGATCATGGATCTAGCCAAATGCCACATTTCTATAGTTAACCAGCACCCACTATGCTCCAGGCGGTGTTCTAGGGAGTGAGGACGCTGTAGTCAATATGATCATGTGCTAGCTCTCAAGGACCCCCACTCCAGAGAGAAGTGTGAAGAGATAAACTGCAGTTTACTGAGGTAACTTCTCTAATAACAGTACAATTTAAGTGCTTTATAACCTCAAAATTCTTGTGACAATAACTAAATGGACAGTCTGCATTAAAGAGACTTGGCAATATTTGATCAATAAATGTACAGATAAAAAAATACCTGGTAAAAGATACTAAGAGCATGGACTTAACACCATATCCTTTGGGTTACTAGCAAGAAACCTAACCTATTTACTTCTATAATTAATAAGTTGAGTCTATAAAAGTTATTTTTCTTTCTCATTTTTTAAACTCTGCCTTCCCTACCTGCACTTTAGAACTTGCTATGAACTCAGACAATATTTGTGGGTGGTAGATGAAAAGTTGGGTGAATAAATGGGTTAAAGAATGACTGTTTTGCTTCCAGAACTGAGCAGATTTTTCTAATAGAAATTCGTTCCTCTTTAAAGTCTCACTATAGCGTTAGTCTGGAGAAGGCAATGGCACCCACTCCAGTACTCTTGCCTAGAAAATCCCATGGACGGAGGAGCTTGGTAGGCTGCAGTCCATGGGGTCGCTAGGAGTCGGACACGATCTGAACGACTTCACTTTCCCTTTTCACTTTCATGCACTGGAGAAGGAAATGACAACCCACTCCAGTGTTCTTGCCTGGAGAATCCCAGGGACGGGAGCCCGGTGGGCTGCCGTCTGTGGGGTCGCACAGAGTCGGACACTACTGAAGCGACTTGGCGGCAGCAGCAGAGTGTTAGTCGCTTGGCCGTGTCCGACTCTTTGTGACTCCATGAACTGTAGCCCACCAGGCTCCTCTGCCCGTGAATTCTCCAGGCAATAATACTGGAGCAGGTTGCCATGCCCTTCGAAACCATTTTGGAAGTCTCTTTGGGTAGAAGTCCTGGAAGCTGTCTTGATTTTAAAAAAAAAAAAATAGCACTTCAGTTTCTGTGTGCAGATTTTAAAATCTGCATTCAATTATATAGATTGGGAGGCTCTATAGAATTGCAAACAGCATGCCAAAAATTATATTGACTGAATGTTGAGTTCCCTAGCACACACTGAAGGACACTTCGCGGCAGTGATTTCTCACTGTTTCTCTACACTGGGATGAGTTCATTTCAGTCTGAGTGTTGCAGAGGAAGTCTGTCTCGCTGAAGAGCCTCAAAATAGTTCCTAGGCCCAAACATTCTTGCTGACCTGAACCAGGAATCTGGACATCATTAAATGAGTTTTCCTTATGTGAATTTAGTCTTAGCTCAATATCCAAGAGAAAATAGTCCTGTGGCTTCATCAGAAGTCTTCTCTCCCCATCCTTTCCCCACCCTGACTCCTCGTCCTCCCATCACCAAGATGAGACCCTAGAGTTGGCGTATACAGTCATTAGCCACCTGTGACTATTTTAAGTTAACTTGATTACAATTAAATAAAATTCAAAATGCAATTTCTCAGTTATACTAGGTACATATCAAAAATTCTGAAAAGCCACGTGTCTAGAGGTTACTATAATAGACAATGTGGAGAACATCTTCATCACTGTAGAAAGTTCTGTCGAACTGCACTTCCCTAGGGAAAAGGAGAATGAAGAGTTGAGGAGGAAAGTGGTAAATTTTTGTGTGTGGCTATTTTCTTTTTTTTAAAAATTAATTTATTATTGGTGGTGTTGTTTGTGCTGGTTCTTCATTGCTGTGAGCAGGCTTTTTCTAGTTGTGGAGAGCAGGGGCCACTCTCTAGTTGCAGTGTGTGGATTTCTCATTGCAGTGGCTTCTCTTGTTGCAAAGCATAGGCTCTAGACTGGGGGCTCAGTAGTTATGGCATTGACAGGCTTGCTTCACAGTATGTGGAATCTTCCCGGACCAGGGATTGAACCTGTGTACCCTGCATTCGTAGGCAAATTCTTATCCACTGTACCACCAGGGAAATCCAGGAAGGTGGTAATTTTTCACAAAACACCAATAACACACAGACCAGCCACATAGGAGAAGAAACATTCTAGCAGGACACTGCCACAGGACGCACAACTAGGCAACAAGAGGATAGAGGGTCTAAGGTTGGGGAGAGGGTAAAGGCTTTGGGATCAGAACTCAGGTTTCATCCTGGTTCTACCACCCACCACATGAGTGGTGGAGCAAGTTATGTGAACTGTCTGAGCCTCAGTCTCTTCATCAGGGAAATAGTGGTAATAGTTCTTATGCCATAGGGTTGGTGTAAAAAATCCTGAGGCAGTTAGAAAAAGTACATAGCATATGGCCTGACAGATGGAAAAAGCTCAAAAAAAAGATAGGTTGGGGGTTAGAGGAGGCACAGGGGGAATGAAGGAGATGTAAAGAAGAAAAGGGAAGGACGTGGAGATAAGGCAGCCAACCTGGGAAGCAGAAATGTCTAGAAGATTACAAAGTAGACCTAAGCAGCACATGGCTGGAGGGCAAACGAGAAGGCAGCTGAGCCTCCAGACACCTGAGAGGCACAGAGGAAGATCCCTTGGGTCTCAGAATTAGAGAGCTGAGCCAGGCAGTGGCAAAACTCACCTCCAACTGGTGGTCTTCCTGCCCATCTGTAGCAGCAGGAATTGCACTACTACTTGGAGTTTAACTGTACTCATGTTGATGCCACTAATTATGTGCAAGAGATGCAGAGATGTAGCTTTCCTGGGACAGGGTGGGTGAGCCAGGGCTGGGACTGGCATGGCCAGCTGTCAAGGTGATGCAGGGCATTAGGGTAAAGGGAAGGGGATGACGTTTATTCAGTGCCTGCTGCCATGTTCAACACTTGTGTATCCAATTGCACTTGAACCCTATGGCAATTCTGAAATGTTGTTATTTAGTGGCTAAGTCATGTCTGACTCTTTTGTGACCCCTGTAACCCTCCAGTCTCCTCTGTCCATGGGATTCTCACACTGGAGTGGGTTGGCATTTCCTTCTCCAGGGGATCTTCCTGACCCAGGGATTGCACTGGCGTTTCCTGCTTGGCAGGCAGATTCTTTACCACTGAGCCACCCAGGGAAGCCCCCAGTTCTGAGATAGGCACCCCCATTTTGTGGAAAAAGAAAATGGGGCTCAATTGGGTAAAGGAAAACTTGCCTGGGGTCACACAGTGGGTGCTAGTTCTGGTGTACCATGGAAAAGTGTTTACAAGAATGGCGGCGTTCTCCACTTCCCATCATCCAAGCCCCTTTACAGTGTGACTTTTTGTCTCTTCCCTTAAGAGGTTGTGTCTATTTCTCCATCTCTGGATCTACCCTGGACTTGTGACTTTCCTTGACCAATATAAAGTGGTGGGAGTGACACTGTACCTTTTCCAAATCTTTCAAGAGGCCTTGTGTTCTTGAAACCCTAGAGCTACCATGGAAACACACCCACCTAGCCTGCTGAATAATAAGAAACACAGGCCCGTTCACTTTCATTGTCCCAGCCAATGACCTGTCACCTGCCTTCACTAGAAGGGAGGCTATTTCAGGTCCATCATGCCCAGCTAACCCAACTAATAGCTGATGCCAGATGCATGAACAAGCCTAGCTAGATCAGCAGAGCCTGGTCCGGGTCAGCAGAACTCTGATGAGCCATAGACACTTTAGAAATAATAAATGAACACTTTTAAAAGCCACTAAGTTTTCAGTTGGTTTGTTCTATAGCAAAGGCTGGTTGATACATGAGCAAAATAGATACATGTTCTCAAAAAGCTTATGGTCCAATGGACTGTAAACTTTAATCACAAAACCTTACAAATACATATCAAGAGAAAGGAAGTGATCATTTAGCTAGCCTCCCACGAAGATCCCCAGTGACTCCCATGTCCTGGTTTTCAGACCATATGTGGTCTCCTCCTGTACTGTGCCAGGGTTGGTCTGCTCAACCAATCGGATATAGCAGAAAACATGATCTGTCCCTTCTAAGATTAGGCTACAAAAGACTACAGCTACTGTTCTGGGCCCCTTCTCTCTTTCTGATCATTAATTTTTGGGAAAAGCAGACTTTCACATGCTAAGGACACTCAGGCAGCCCACGGAGAGGCCATGCAGCAAGGAACTCAGGTCACCAACAGCCCGAGAGGCACTAAGGTCTCCCAAGTGCAAAGTAAAAAAGCTGGGGAGGGACCCTCCAGCTCCAGAGACTGGGCCCCAGGCTCACCCCGTGGATGGAACCTCTTGAGAGATCCTTGACCCAGAACCATCTAGCTAAGCTGCTCTCAGACTCCTGAAACATAGAAACTGTGAGATAAAAGGTGTCTGCTGTTTTAAGCTGGTAGGTTTGTGGGTAATTTGTTATGCAGCCACAGATAACTAACAAAAGGAGTTAACTAGACAAAGCAAGAGGAAGAGGTGGAATGTTCCAAGCAGAGGGAATAGCGAGACTGAAGGTCCTAAGGTAGGAGGGTATCTAGCAAATTTGAGAAACTGAAGGAAGACCAATGTGCTAGGAGTTCAAACAGCAAACGTGACACTATATGAGACTGAAAGATCAGTGGAGACCAGAGCTGTCAGGGGTGGCCTTGGGCATCTTACTAAGAAGTTTTCTTCAGGAGCAACAAGAAACTGGATGATTAGGGGACCAACCCTGGGGACCCAGGAAGTCAAGGTTCTAAGACAAATGAGATAAAGAGAATAGCAACACAGCTGTGAGGAGTCCTGTCCTCATTTGCCCTTAATTATGAATTGTAACCATGAGAGTTAGGGAAAACCCTTGAGAAGCCAAGTTAGCCATCCTTGACAGGGACTGCACCTCATCTCCTTGTGATGCTCATCCAGGTACCCTGGGGGTCAGTGATGTGGTGGGGCCAACGGTGGGCAGCAGAGGAGGATGGGAGAAAAGAAAGAGTGTGAAAAAGAAAAGGGGCAGAAAGGAAGAGGAGCCAGCGAGGAAATGGGAAATGGCTGAAGAGAGGGAAGGGCAGTGTCCGGGAACGGGCAAGGATGGAGAAGAAAAGAGGGAGGAGACACCACAGAGAAGCCTCGTGTTAAAGGGTTAGTCGCTCAGTCGTGTCCAACTCTGCAACCCCATGGACTGTAGCCCACCAGGCTCCTCTGTTCATGGGATTCTCCAGGCAAGAATACTGGAGTGGGTAGCCATTCCCTTCTCTAGGGGATCTCCCTGATCCACAGATTAAACCCAGGTCTCTCACATTTTGGGCAGATTCTTTACCATCTGAGCCACCGGAGAAGCCTAGGGAGTCTGCAAAACGGTCGCATAAAGAGAGTTAGAAGCATAAAGGGGGAGCAGGAGGCTCTTAGAGACACCTAGGTGTTCAGAAACCTGAAAAACTCAGGCATGAGACTGTGTGTGTTAAGGATTCAAGGAGTGGAATGGCCACTTCAGTGGAAGATAAGCAGATGGACAGTAGAGGGAGGTGAGTGGAATCAGGGGCAGCAGCTAACGCCAAGCTGGAACACAGTCAGGGTTCAGGGATTTGAGCTCATGGCCATCACTAGGGGCTACACCTTGGGGACTTGCTCTCAGCTGTAGCAGCCATCCATTAGGGAAGAGTGATGATTTACAGCCGAGGGGCGGGGGCAGGGCTTGGTGGGCTCTTCAGATTCTGCACTGAGTTCTCCAATCAGCCCTGCCAGGATAAGGTCCCTCCAAATGAGTGACTTGGGGTTTTAGTTCTCCCCACGCAGAAATCCCCTTCAAAGGGCAACGGAAGAGGCGACAAAAACCAGAGCCTTGAGGAGAAAGCTGCTCCCGGCACAGCATGGCTGTGCCTGCCTGGCTTCCCGGACGGTCCCTGCAGTAGGTGCAATGACACGCGAGGAAACGGGCCATCTCTTGGCCAGCCTCTCTTGGTTTTCGACCTCTAGCTGTTCTACACCCTGTCCCACCAGCAGTGGATCTGTACTGTTTTGAAAATACTGACTCTCCTGGAATCTTATTTCATGCCTTTGTAGATTTGGTCAAGCCAGTCTAACCTTTTTTTTCATCAGTGAAAAGAAATCTAAAGATACACGTGTTCCCCAAAACAGCTTTGAAGAAGGAAAGCAAAGAAAACACAGCACTGAGCAGATCTATTTATTTTGTGACTTAATTCTGAAAAGGTCATGTCTTTTTTCTCATTTTAAAAAGTATGTATTTGAGATAGAGATGTGAAAAAATTATATGCTGTTTAATCAAAGAAATAAATTCTACCAAGATAATGGTATAGGAGCAAAACTCCTACAGAGAAGGGTTACGTTGACCAGATAAAGGATTTTTTTCCACCAATCTAAAATTGTAAACGATACATAGAATTTTTTAAAAAATACAACTGCTTTTTCATCGAAGTTGCCTTCTTCTCCCTCTTTTCATCTCTAGTCCAGGAGGTTCTCCCCTCCCTCTTCCTTGCTGTTCTGGGGGGAGGGCTGCCCGCTGAGCCCGCACCACGGCCAGCCCTCATCCAACACCAGGGGTTGGAGACATCCATGTACAGGGTCCCCACAGAGGGAGTGGGCTCTGGGCTCTGGGCGCCTCTGCAAACACCTGCACAGACACAGCCGCGCTCCACTGAAGCACAAGGGACCCGTTATAAGACAAAGCGTGTGTCACTGCACTGGTGCTGGCTCAAAACCACTTTCCGGTTAGGCAGATTCATTAGCCTCTGTTTCCCTTGAGTGTGCTTTGAACAGACCACAGACTGGGAGGATCAGAAAGAAGGGGAAAGAGAGGCGGCTGTAAATCAGCATGGCCTCTCCAGCTCTCCGGGTCAGAAAGCAGGTCCTGCTGAAAGGACAAGGGAAACAGCCTCACCTTGGGGAAGGCCTGGTGTTACCTCATGTGCCTCCCAGTCGGGGGCCCTCAGGAAGCCTGTGACAGCCCTCATCCCTTCCTTCTCCCTGGCTTTGAACCAGCTGCTCTTGGAAGGAAAAAGCTCTGACTTCATGCGGGCTCCCCAGCCTCCCTTTTCTCTAAACACAAGGAGGACTTTTTCTCAGATGATTGTGTCTCTCCTCCTAGTGATTCTTTTCCTTTCCTTCTTCAAATGTGCAATCAGTTCTCCTGACCCCTGTTTTAATAAGCTTAAAAGCTGATCCCCCACAAGCATCAACAGAGAACATCTATTTGGGTGTTGTAATCACTGCCAGCTCTCACTGAAAAACAGAACAGCCTGCCAACCTCTCCTGCCTGTGCTCTGGGCACAGCCCTGGGAGGAGCCAGTATGGACCCGGGACGCCATGCTTTCTTGGAAAGAAGTAATTCCAGCTAGTTCAGGTGTTTAAGGGATTACTACAATGATCTTTCTCGTGTGGATTTCAAAATGGTCTGTGAATAAAGTAAGTTACACAAGGGACTTTATGGTGGTGACATTGCAAAGACAGAAGGGGGAACTGAAACAAGTTTCTTTTTTAAAAAAGATAAACTTTTTATTTTGTATTAGGGTATAGTCAATTAACAGGCTTCCCAGATGGCTAGTGGTAAAGAACCCACCTGCCAATGCAGGAGATGTAAGAGACCCAAGTTCAATCCCTGAGTCAGGAAGATTTCCTGGAGGAGGGCATGGCAATGCACTCCAGTATTCTTGCTTGGAGAATCCCATAAACAGAGGAGCCTGGAGGGTAACAGTCCATAGGGTTACAGAGAGTCAGACACAATTGAAGTGACTGAGCATGCACACATAGTTGATTAAAATGTCAGGTGAATAGCAAAGGGACTCAGCCATACATACACATGTGTCCATTCTCTCCTAAATGCCCCTTCCATCCAGGCATAACATTGAGTAGAGTTCCATGTGCCGTAGTGTAAGTCCTTGTTGCTTATCCATTTTAAATATAGCAGTGGGTACATGTTCATTCCAAACTCCCTAACTATCCCTCCCCTTGCCTCATCCTTCCTCCTGGCAACCATAAGTTCATTCTCTAAGTCTGTGTGAGTTTTGAAACAGGTTTCTGTCTGTCAGAAGTTTCATTTAGCCAGCATGATTTCAGAAACTAGCATTTTGCTTTTTTCACAGTTCTTGACATCTCCTGAGAGTAATCAGATGCTAGGTAGAAAATTTATGAGCTAGAAATATGAAAATGAAAGAGATCATGACAGCTTGCCCAGGACCCACTGTTGGCTGGATTCGGGCAAGGGATGTGTGAAACTGCGAGTGTTCCTGGGAGGACTGTGTACAGCCAGGTCTTGGAAGTGACGATAAGATGGTCTTTGGGTTCATCCTACTGCCTGTTCTTTGACACACAGAGGGTTCACTTTCACATTAGTCCCATCCATCAGAGCCCAAATCCAGCTTGTCTGGGGATTTTCATTGTTTTGAAAGCCCCTAGAGCAGGGTGAGAAGTGGCTTGGGGACAGAGCTGAGAAGGCGGCTCATTGCTGAAGGTCACGGTTCAGGGAGTAGTTCTTATTCTTTTCCCCTTGCAAGTTCTACACAAGTGAGCAGTAAAAAGAGATGCTTATCTGCTTCCTTTATTTTAGCAGGCCCCGAAGTTGAAGTTCCGTTTCCTTCTAGAAACCTCTGACTCAATGGCTGGAGGAATGCTCCCCCGCCCCACCCCATCCTGTCTACTCATGCAGTTCTCCCTTCTCGCACCACCTTGCAAAGCATGCTCAATTCACTGTGTCTACATACTGCAATTTCCTTCTTTGTTTATGTTATTTATATGTGTTGGTCACCTGTTGCGTAGGTAAGATTTAAATCTGGCTGTGTTGGTACGGTCCATTTTTATTATTATTATTCTAGAAGGAAAATCGTATTTATAGCCATGTATAAGTGTAAGATGTTATTATTTTTTCCTTTTTGATGGTAGCACTTTGCTAATCATTAAAGCATGTGGTAGTGGTCACGTGTCAGCCTCAGCTTTGAGTGATCTGGGCTTGGGAACTGTTAGAATCACTATTAGTACCATGATCATCATTTTAAAGCATGATCACTTATTCTGGATTATGTACGTCTACTATGTTTGAAAAAGTGTTGTTGTAACTACTGAATAATTTTTATTGTTTTCTAATTATTTTTATTACTAAAATAACACACAGAACACTCATATTTTAAGATAGAAAAACACCCTTTTAGTATATGCATGTTCACTATATTTTTCACCATATATAGATTTATTTTCTTCTCAAAAATAATGGTATACTGTGGGTTTTTTTAGTGTCTGTCATTTCACATGGTAGTAGATCATGAATATAGTTCCATATCACAGTTCTTTTATAATAGAGATTTAGAATACTGTGTGGTATTCCATTATATTGACTTTATATAACCAATCCCCTGTTATTGAAATTTACTTTTTAAACACCTATTTAAGTACTTACTACGTGTCAGTCACAGCCTATCTCCATTTTACAGATGAAGAACCTGAGATTAAGTAATTTGTCCCAAAATAAGTGATGGAGCCAGTTTCAAACTCGGTTTAGCTCCTGATCACATTTTACTGGCCTCCCTCTACTACTACTGAAAGGTCAAGACCTTCTTTACCTGGCAGAAAGGCTCAATCGACATAAAGTGGTCCTGGCACACACACACAAAAAAGGAACTGCTGTCTTGTGAGTCACTGTTACTTAGAATGATATCATCAGCTGTTGAGACCACATGCAAAGAGGCATTGGGGTGGCATGAGCCGTGTGAGCCCCGCAGCCCGGAGAGGTGACCTCAGGAGAGACCGCAGACCTGGGTCCAACCAGCTTGCTACCTGTGTCAGTCACCCTCCGGCAGAACACAGAAAGCGGCCTGGCCTCGCCTGCGCCACGCGAACTTCCTCACACCAGACTGAGAAGGCTGTAGGAGCAGCTCCTAACCAAACCCAGCCAGGGAGAAGGGCACAGGCAAGGTAGGAAGGGGCCCAACGGCTGCCACTCTGCCCCGGGAGCACCAGCAGCAATGAGCCAGCAGGACTGCGGCCTGGGCTACATGGAGGTATCAATCCAGCCTAGGAAGCGGCCTCTGGGGCAGCATCTGGAGCTTAGGAGAATCTCCTGCCTCACCCACAGAGGCTCCAGGGCAGTTGTTTCCTGGGTGCTTCTGGATCCTTACTCGTCATCACCTTGAGACCGGGCTTTGGGCTTTGGCCACCTTTTTCCCTACCCTCTAATCATCTGATGTCATAGCCAGCAAGGATAGTTGTTCTGTTTTACTTCTTTAATTCTACTTGTTTTGTTCTACAACAGCACTGTGAGATAGAACAATAGTTAGCAATGATTATCCTCATTTTAGGGATGAAGAAAGGGAGCTGCTGAGAACTTAGCTAGCCTGACACAGGAGAAAGGATCTTAGATATGGAGAATCACAGGGCTGTGACCTAGACCTAAACCTGTGCCCCAAAGGGGCCACCACACCCTGGGCCTCAGGAGGCAACTGTGGCTGGAAGGGAAACACAAGTTGACCCCTCTTGCTCCCCTTAATCCCATCCCTTCTGAGAAGAGAAAGAGGAAGCAATAGGGGGGTTTCCCTGATAGTCCAGTGGTTAAGACTTCACCTTCCAATGCAAGGGGTGTGGGTTCTATCCCTGGTTGAGGAACTAAGATCCACATGCCACGGGGGCCAAAAAATCAAAAGGTAAAACAGAAGCAATATTGTAACAAATACAGTAAAGACTTCATAAGGTCATCTGTCACACACGAACCCCACACCTTGGGTTCCCACCCAAGGCATGATTCCACCTTCTCTGTAGCAGCAACCCTGGTGGAGCCAGGACCAACTTCCCTGTTTAGCAAGATGGTTGGCTTAATTGACAACAATCTAAAGAATATGGGAAAGAATCTTTAAGTGGAATTAGGGAAGACTGGCAAAAACTGGTTTTCCTACTGCTAAATGATTATTGGGGTGTGTCTAATGTGTTCTGGGTTTTTTTAAATGAAGCATTATGCCCAAGTCCTTGAAGATAAATGCCCCCCCCCCAAAAAAAAGTGCAGTGTTCACTAGGCTTTAAAAGATAGAAAGAATTGCTGCCATCCTAGTTGGAAACACAGTGATGGTATCTCTGGATTAATGCAGTAAACCCCTCTGCAGTCTATTCTCTTTGCTTTGAGCAGACCAAGCGCTCAAAAAAGCAATAAATCAGGTCACTGTCCTGCCCAAGAACTTGCGATGACTTCCCATGACCCCCAAGTAGGGTCCCAACCCCTCACAGGGAGTTCCTAACCAGCCCAAGTCTCTGTGGAGAGGCTGAGCGCCCCACGGCCATGCTGCCCAATGCAAATCCCAGGCCCAGCCCCTCAGAAGTTGTGTGACTTTTGCTAATGTGTCTACTCCTCTGTGTCTGTGTTATCATCTGTGAAAGGAGGAATAGAACTGACCTCATGGATGCCTGGCACACACTCAATGGCCACTAGCTGTTTGTATTATTACCTTTGACCTCACCATTCTCCCTTCTCCCCACCTTCCAGCCCATTATACTCCATCCCACCCACCTCCTTTCTGTTCCTTGAATTTGCCAAACTCACGCCAACATTTGGACCTTTGCCTGGAACTCTCTGCCCACTCCTCCACCCCCACCCAAGTCTGTGGGCTATTAGTTTTCATTCGGGGGTTTCAACTCAAGGTACCTCCTCAGAGAGGGCTTCCCTGACCACTCGGGCAAAATCAGCTCAGTCACTCAAGTTTATTGCTGTCCTGTGGACATTCCTGCAATGATGGAAGTGTTCTTTATCTGTACCACTAGCTGCTATCCTCATATGGCTCTCCAGGACTTGAAATGTGGCTAGTGTGAACTGGAGAACTGAATATTTAATTTTATTTCATTTTAATCAGTTTGGACTTAAATGTAAATAACAGCATGTAATTAATGGCTGCCATGCTGGACAATATAGTGCTGGCCTTACCTAACTTCATGATCTTCTGAGCACTCATCCCTCCCTGAAATTACCTTGCTGGCCCCTTGTCTGACGTTTATGGTCTGATTCCCCAACTAGAGCGTGCACTCAGTGAAAGTGGGGGTCTTTCCTGCCTTGTTCCCTGCTATGTCACTGCATGCCAAGGAAAAGTGTCTGGTTCTTTGTTGGGGCTCATGAAGTTTTGTTAATGAATGAATGCACATATAAAAGTACTTTGTAAACCATAATACATTATATAAATGTAGTATGTGTTATCATTATATGTACATACAATAGGAAAGTGTGTGTAGGTGTTCACCTTTTTAAAAGGTCCACAGCATGGGCACTGATATACACACATGCAAAACTGACCTTTTAAAAATGAATAATTTTAAAAAGTAGTTTTCTTATTTTATGGATATATTCTTTATCTCTCCAAGTAAGATCCCTCACCACAAGATAGCATGTGTAACCTCCCCCGCCTCTAGTAAGTAGAGGATGGCTTGACCTGATCAAAATTCCACTTCTTCATCACATCTAAGCTTCTATGGCAGGCACACCTGTGAGTTCTTCAGTCTGGCGCCGGCCTCGGCGGCCCACCCTGGACCACAGAGAGCAGAATGCTTCTGGGGGCCCTGGGCCTGTTTGCTTCTCAGAGACCACGGCTCTGGAATTGATGGCAATCAGCCCTAAAGCCTCTGAAGTGCATGGGTAGCTAGCTGCCACTGTGACTCAAATGAAAAGGTGAGGATTCCCAAGGGGACTGCAGTCTTCTTGAAATTAGAAACAAGTTGGGAGCAGACCCTCTCCTTCCTGTGGGAGGAGCTAAAGCAGAAGTGCTGAAATATGATGCCCAGGGCTCCTGGTGGGGCTGGAACCAGCCCAGTTCCATGCCACTGGCTGGTGTGAGGTTTCCAGAGAGGGCCCAGGCTGTGATCTGACCTCTGTCTTGATGAAGTATCATGGCCCATGGCTGCCTCCAAGGGAACACTAGGGCTGAAGCTGCAGAGTCAGATCATGGACAGGACACATCATTGCTCCATCAGGCAGGATCTGGGCCTGAGCCTAGAGACTCCATGGGCTTCTGGAGGGCCTGGTGGCCACAGGGGCTACTTTCATTGCTCAAAACCAGGTTCTGTGTCTGAGAACCAGGTCAGCTGGCTGTAAGAAGCTGGCCATGCCCCTCCCCTGACCTCAGGCCTGAGCTAAGTTGACAGCACAGACAGGAGACCGTTAAACTGCAGTTGTTTTTCAAGACTTTTTCTGGCCCATGTGCTTGGGTTTCTTGCAACATTCTCCCTCCCTACATGAAATCTGTCCCATCCCTCAACCTTCCTGCATACACCACTCTATCAAACACATACTTTCCTACTTTCCTCCTATAACATCAAACAGGATGCTTGGACCGTGTGAAGGAAGCATTAGCCTGGGTTCAGCTTCAGGAAGGCATCTGTCACGGTGACATAGGTATGTGGGTGTGGAAGTGCGTGGGGACGGGATGTGCACAAGGGCGTGTGTGTTGTGTGGGTGTGGATGTGCATGGGGGTGGGATGTGCACAAGGGCATGTGTTTTGGCCCTAATACTCTCCACCATGACAGTGTCTCTCCCCAGATTTAGGTGGGATGGGGCGATACCTTTAGGAAGGTGAGGCTTCTTTTGTGGATAAAGTGGTGTGTCCACTTCTCACTCCACCCCAAACCACAGGTTCATGCCTTTTCTGGGATCTTCATCCATCCCCTTTCCTGGGTCAGGTCCCACCCTGCCTCTGCCAGTGACTCAGCTACTCTCAGCGGAGAAGACGGCAATGGGGCAGATATCAGTTAAATGACTGGTGGCTCAGCAACACAGGAAGTGGTTCTTTTGCCTCAGGCACCCACTACCTGCTTGGTGAGTCACCAGAAGAATGTTGGCCTCCAGGGCAGCCCTCTGTGTCCCTCTCCTGCAGGGCTTGTAGACACAGAAAAGAGAGGCAAATGCATCTTTGGAAAGAAGCCCTGGGGGCTGGCCCAGAACATGGGCTTGAGGGGAGCAACACAGGTCACTAGTGTCAAATAGGTATAACCCCCCCGCTGTGGTCCTGCTCAACCGCACTCTACGCTGTGCTGCCCAGTCTGTACCGCGTCATTTTTGTGAATGGCTTTATATTGTGTTGCTTCTTATAATTGTTCATTTTTAAAAATCTTTTTCAAAATATTATGCCTTTATGAAGAAATGTCTTGTGCATGGAATCTGTGGGGCTTTCCTATTGCCCACCTGACCAGACATGTATGTGGGAGATAGTGGCCAGCAGGGATGGGCCTTCGAGTTTCTTCTATTCCAGTTGGTGGGAACTTGTGGCCAAGGGGTGGCCTGTCACTCAGGGATCTTCCTCTGCTCCGGAAGGCATATTTTGGGTCAGGCCCCCTAAAGGAAGCTCTGTAAAGGGCCCTAGTGACCATTGACAACACATCCTATGAGCTTCTTTCAAAGAAAGTGAAAGATCCTATGAGGACAATTATGTTTATGGTTCTTCAGCACCTGCAAAGGCCAGGCCCCATGCATGACTCTTCCCTGTTACTGTGTGTGATTCTCAAGGGCCCGTCTAGGAGGTGAGTGCTCTTGGCATCTCCATTTTACACAGGGATGCTATGGACCAGAGATGGGCAAAGCAATCTGTGCGGTCACACAGCCTCCAGTGGCAGGACCTGTCCTCAAGCCCAGGTCTGACTGACCCTGAAGCCTGCTCTAGTACCACCACCCAGTCTGCCTCCGCCTCGATGCTGTCTACCACCAGCCCCCCACACCCTTGCCTCTGAGGCTGCTTCCCTTCCCAAAAGTCATCAAAATCCCCTCCACTGATGTAACTTCCTGAAGAATCTGCTGAGAAGATAGCTCCGATTGTGTCCATTTGTTCTCCACAGGAGGATCCTGTAGGGGAAAGATTATCAAAATATTTGCTGGCCTTGCAGGAGACTCTTAGAGTCGTTTCCGAGCCCCACTGGATGCGGGAAGTGCCACCATCCCTCCTGGCTTCTGTTTGTATCCGGCTGCTGAGCAGGGGAGAGGGGAGCTATATTTAGCCTTCTGTGAGCCCATCAGGGATGCTCAAGTGCAGTACAGATGTTGGACAGATAATAGATATTTAAGAATTTTCTGGTTCAGAGCACTATGTGGGATCTAAAATCTGAGCTGAGTGAGGTGCAGTTAGCATACAGCTGGAGTCCTGGGTGCTCAGAGCCCCTGGCTGGATGGTGGCATGAGCCCTGGTTCTCCCTCAGAAGATCCGGCGTCTTGCCTGGCTCTGCACTTGGGCTTGTTTCTTCACCCCTGAAGTGAGTTTGGGGGCAGCAAGGAGAAACAATCTTTGGAGGTAGAGCTGCCTGTAGGAGTCTGACTGTGTGAGTTTGATTCCAAGGCCTCATCATAAGAGCTGGGAGACTTTGGGCAAGCGCTGACGCCTCTCTGGGTCTCAGTTTCCTTGTTTGTACTCTGAGGATTGAATGGGTCTCTACGTAATGTCCCTGGAACAGAGCTTGGCTATTATATAACAAGTTCTCAGTAAACATGGCTATTACTGTTTACAGCCCCTTCCTGCTCTCACATTTTATTAATTCAACTGTGGGTCTTGGCAATTGTTCTCTGAGAAATGCTGTTTTGGCTGAGCAGTGGGTTGAGAAGCTAGCTGGAGGTAAAGAAATTTCTTCCCTGTTGGCTCACATGTAATTAGTTCAAGAATTCTGTGCACTCCACCCCGTCACAAGGTACAGCTTTAATGCAATGATTTTACCTGTGTAAAATCCTTGGCATGGGGGAGAGGGAAGAAATGAAATGTCTCCTGAGAATGTTCTGGAAGTATGAACGGGAAGGGAAATCCTAGGGGGATATGCTTTAGTTGCTAAAGCAAAACTCCTCAAGCTTATTTCAGTTCCTTTTCGCTATTCTGAGTCTCTCTCTCCTCAAGGGAGAGTCTTTGCAGGTGACATACTGTGGGTGAAAAAAAAAAAAAAACCCATGTGTCAGAGTCAGACAGACCAGGAAATTCAGATTGGATCCCTAGAGATTCCTAGCTGACCAGGGTGATTTCTTCTCTCTGGAGCAAAGTTTCTTCATCTATAAATGGAGATGATATTTATTTTACAGTGTTGTTGGAGAATTAAATATGACCATGTACGGACAACATCAAAAAGCTGGAGGTGCAGAAAAACTAATTTCCCCTACTCTAGCCTCCTCTCCACATCTGCGCCCAAGAGGCTCCTCAACTTGCATGTCTACCTTCTGTCCCAAGACAAAAAGGCAGGAGGCAACCCCCAGGTTTGCTTATGTTGTATGCGGTTAGCTGTCAGAATGAGGCTGTAATCCTGTAAGTTCCCCTGGCAGATTACAACCCATGGAGTGAGAACCAAAAGTAGAGGCTGTTAAGGTAAAGCTGTAAATAAGAAAGGAACAAAGTGGGAAAACTCAGCAGCCCCTTCTCATTTTTGGCGTTCACTCACAAGCTGGGTGCCTTGTCTCTAGTTGAGGGCTCCATTAGCAGCAGAAAGAAGTGGTGGTCACAGATGGAGTTCAGGAGACTGCCTCTATTTACCAGGTGTCCTCCAGCCTGTTCAGGAATGGGTCACTAGGGTTTAGGTGGCTGGGGCCACACTCTGAATATACTATCTTTCCTCTGGCCATGGGGGCCTTGGATGACTGGAGATGGGCAGGAAGGAGTGGGGTGATGGTGAGGGGGTGATGAGAAGGACACAACCATGAGGCTGGGCAACATCTCAGTAGGCTGAAATTCTGAGCCCCCCACTAGGAGGGTCCCTTGGGCTTCCAAAACCTCTCTTAACCAGATGTCCTCCAGCCTGTTCAGGAACGGGACATTAGGGTTTAGGTGGCTGGGGCCACAGTCATGAATATACCAAGCTCATTATTTTCTGCCAGGTCCTGAGTTACTCTGGCCATCACCTAAGCTTTCTCACTACTGTTATCAATGTCTCCTCCATTAGGGCTGTTGCGATCTCAAACAAATCCTTTTTGCAAGCTGAAAACAAGGACCTCCTTTTCTAAGGAAATGTGATTCTATACCAGGACACACCACTTGGCAAATGGGTGCAGAGGCTGGATTTCAGGCCTCATTTACTGCTTCATCGGAGCAACCTTGTGAACAACATGCACAGCTGTACATGGCAACCCTGTTTTCCATGCTCTGATTTAATGACCTGGATTGGCCGTGCTGCTTCTGTTGCCTCTTCTGAACTCATTGCTCCTGACTATGCTGTAACCCTCCCCATAGCATGGATGGCTTTTGATAGGCCACAAAAGACAGACACTGTCAGCTTTTCCAGCCCCCTCTGTGGAAGGAGCTGTGACCCCTGACTAGGGCCAGGCCAGAGGACACTTGAAGGGCTCCATAGACTCCAATTCAACACTATTCTCTCTGACATTATTTGGCACTCAAGGCCCAGCAGTATTATATACCCCATCTCCTATACCAGTGTGAATCCCCTGCTTATCCAAGGAGCTTCTGCAGAAGCTGAAGTCAGCATCCGCTTCCACTGTGTTCAAGGGAGTACACTCTGGAGCTCTGAGGATTCTAGCATCGGTCCAACCTCTTCACTTTTCTTCCCAGAGGGCCAGCAGATTGGCTTGTAAATAGATCTCCTAAAGGCTTACTCTGACGTCTCAGGATTCCTGAAGGAGGCAGGTATGTGGGCAGGATGCTCCCAGCATACATAATTCCCTCACCAGTGACCTGGGCCTTAGGTGCTCTGAAAACATGGTGTTTTATGATTCCATCTTCCTCTACTTTAAACTCATGGTCCCTGCCAGAATATCTGGACCACCTGTTAGCCGTGAATGGTTCAAAGCCAAGTTTCTGGAAGCTTTACCAATAGCCAGGAGAGGCCACTCCCTTTGAGGATCCGGGATAAAGGTGGGCTGACTCCTGGGTGGTCCTCCTGCTTCACTCAGAGAGGCAGTGGGAGGGGAGGGTTGGCTTCAGACACATTCACAGGTGCAAGGAAGAGCCAGCTCTCAGTCACTATGGTAACAACTAGGGTTGGAGGGAGGTTGTAAACCTGTAAAACTATCCTCAAACTTTCTTTCCACAGTTAGCAGTTGAGTTTGCCAATGTAATCTGGTAAGTGTAGAGTGTTAGAGGAATACTTTCAAGGATCACTAACCTTGCCAAACAGAGCCAAAAAGTTTGATGATGCCTAGGCTGAGGGCAGAGGGTGAGCTGAAAGTTGGTTAGATAAAGGAAGGATAAAATTGTGAGCATTGGCATGGAGGCATGGAATAAACTGATGAGTTCAGGAGAGCCATCCTGGATAGTTTGGACTTCAACTTGTGGGTGGCAAGAAGCTCCTGAGGGGCTTTAAGTGATGGAGAGATGGGATGAGGCTTGTATTCTAGATATGTCACTCAGGTGACTAAGTGGAAGACCGACTGGGAGAGGGCAGGATGGGAAGGAGAGAGACCAGCTGGGAGATGATGTCCAGGTGAGAAAGAATGAGGACCGTGACTGGAGACATGATGGGGAGAAGGAGAGGAGGGCGTGAATTTGAGGACTAGTTAGGCATGAAATCCTCAGAACTCGGTGAGTGGTTGGCTGTGTATTGTGGGGGTGTGGTGATGGAGAGAAATGAATACCAGGATGTCTTCCAGGGTTCTAGCTTGGGCAACCAGTTGAATGGAAGTATCATCCTGACACATGAAAATACAAAAGGAGGAGGACCCAGCTTTTGGGTTAGTTAGGTTTGGGAAGTGCTAATTTTGAACTGTCCATGCCATAATCAACACTTTGCAGGCCATTTGAATGTAAAACTGAAGCACAAGAAGCAGGTTGCATTAAAACAATGAAAGTGCATGTAATGACCAGAAAGAGTGGGCTGAGCTTGGGACCTGGCTATGTCTACTTTCAAGGTGGCTGGAGAAAGGGGACCAGCAGGAAAGACTGACTGGAAACTGTGGAAGATGTAGGAAGAGAGTCAGGGGAAAATGGTGTCTCAGAGGTCAAGGGAATAGGAAGATTCATGAAAAAGGGAGTAGTCATGAATGTCTGCTTAGCAAAAAGTTCAATTACACAATGTCTGAATCATGTCCACTGGATCATGTACTTTGTAAATCATCGTCAGCCTCAGGGAGAAAAATTTCAGTGGAAGGCCTGGGGCAGAGACAACTGCAGAGCCTTTGGTGAAAGAAAGTAGAGAAACAAGATGGTAGAGGAAGTGAAGCACAGGTGCAGGTTGTTGGAGCTGAGAGGTCGTGTCCTTTGGGCCTCAGAGGTGCTATCACAGGACAGGAGTGGGCGGTGCTGAGGACTGTAGCCAGCTCTAGCATAAACAGGGGGAGGACAGTCAAGGTTTCCCAAACGTGCCTGATCAAAAGGACACACGAGATTTTGTTAAACATGGGGTCTCCTGGTCTCCACCTGGATCTTTCCAATCCAGACCTCTAGGGGGAGGAGCTGGGAATCTGTGTGTGGGTGATTCTTATGATGATCAGGCAAGTTTGAGAACACTGATATCAGGGTAGGAAAGAGGACTTTAGAGAAGATTGGATTGAGGAGAGGTTTGGAAGAGACCCTGGGAAGGGAGCAGGGAGAGATGGGCCAGGCAAGAGGAGAGCCCTGGAGAGAGGTGAAGGAGAGGATTCATGTCCAGAGGGCTCACGTTTGGGATGCTGAGCAAGGATCTACCTGGGGAGCTCTACCGTGAAAGAAGTATAACAGACTCAGTTTCTGGTGTCCTGGTAGAGAGACAGAACAGTGTGCTCTGAGTCATTTGTGGGTCTGGGTTTGGATCATCTCTCCTCTGAAGAGTTGTCTCAGCTGTAAATAGGGTGGTTGAAACTTGAATCAACTCGTTGGCCCTGCTCCCTTTGACTGGCTGTCCTGTCCATCTTTCTATGCCCTTATTGTCTGGCTCCCAGGTTCCAAGAGCAGATGGTAGTCCTTGTCATCTGGGTTTCAAAGCAAAAGTGCTCTATTAAGTTACCTCATCTCTGTTTCCAAACAGAATCAGTAAACAGTCCATTCTAAAAAGGAGTTAACACCATCCCCCAAACTTGATGGGCTTAGATAATTCTCTGAGAACTGGGGAGGGTCCCCTTTTCTCCCCCTCATGCAGAGCAAGTGGAGTCCGGGACCTGGCACCAGAGGGACACACAAGTGGAATCGACAGCCACTGGTGTGGTACCACCCTCTCCTCCCTTCTCTGTGTATCCCTCCCCTGCAACTCCCCAAGGAGCCAGGTGAGCTTAAAGTAGCCAGGAGTGGAAGGAGAGACCTGAGCTTTAGAACCCTGTCAAATCTATATTCCTCTAATACTTTCTGGACATGTGACTTTGGGCAACTTAACCTCAATTTCCTCATCTGTAAAGTAGGGATCGTAATACTAACTCAGGGCACTGCCATGAGGATCGAATGGGCAAACCATGCAGAGATGCCCGTTGTAGGAACTCAAGCAGTGGGCAGGGCTGGCCACCATCAGTCACTATAGATGACACTCTACACTGAGGCCAGAGCAAATGGGAGAGGGCAGTGTGGGAGAGGGGAGGGAGCTTGCAGGGGGACGAGTGGGGGGAGGGTCCCTGGAGTTCCTGTTAGTAGTTTCTGTCCCTACTAGTTGTCAAATCATTACTGTACAGTCTGTGTTGACAGAAGCATTTTACTTGTCCTTTATTTTCTCTCTATGACCAACGGTGATAACAGTATATTATTATTTCCTTATAAGGTACCTCCAGGTCGGGAACCACCTGATCTGCTGTCCCCAGTACTTACATTCTGTGTGACACTCTCTAGGGTGTTCGTTAGCAGTATACTCTGAACAAAGAAACAGAAACCGCAAGTCTAATCAGCTGGAGCACATCCCCAAGGAAGGCCAGCATGACTCAATGCAGAATATGCGAGGGTTATTCACTAATTTCCTTCCATGTGGTGCATTTGTCACTGCCTGGTCACACTGTGAGGAAGTGCGCCTGTCACACCCTCCGAGTTCATGAGCCCTGAGACAGACGGGGTCACATGGTGGGTACACGGGGGCTTGAACTTCCTGGAAATGCTGACAACTGAGATATCCCACTCCCATTCAGATGGGTCTTTCCAGTGGGAGGAGATTAGGCTGCACATGGTCTTAGCCTGCCTAAGCCTCAAACGGGGGATGCCCAGGATGACAGCTGACACCTTCCCCTGTGGGAGGTTGCTGAGCCAGGCCTTTGCACGTGTCACCTGGGAGGCTGGTTAGTGCACAGGTTCTGAGTCCGTAGGTCTGGGGTGGAGCCGAGATCGGCATTTCTGACAAGCCCCCAGGAACGGTGAGGCTGCCACTCCCTGACCACTCAGGGCAGGAAATGCTCAAGGACTCTGCGTACATCTGTGACCCGTCGACATGGTTTCCTGCCATGGAGGGATATTCAAGAGTGTGTGGAGGCCCAGACTGTGGACCCCAACGCACTGGAGACTCCTACCCACCCCCATCCTGTTTCTGAAAGTCTGTTCAAGAACCCAGTTCACAAATATCTACTGAGCCCCTCCTACCAAGTGCTGAGCAATATGTTCAGGTCTTACCCCCCCCCCCCAGCGAGCTTGCTTCTTTCAAGAGTCACACCGCTATTCCCCACCATTCTCAAGCCATTCAACCCAGACTCATGATGGGAGGTGATGTAGGCAGTGAAGTCAGAGAGTCCAGTCAAGTGCCCTCCACATCTTACCCATGTGAACTTGGCTAATTTCTCTGCCTCTATTCTCACCTGTGAAATGGGTTTACTAACTTTTGCCTCTCTGTGTTGCTAAAAGGATGGATTGAGATGTAGGTAAAGCACTTAGTCTAGTGCTAGGAAACATAGCTGTTATCATCAAAATTTTTAAAGATTTATTTATTTTTAATTGGAGGATAATTGCTTTACAATATTGTGCTGGTTTCTGCCATACATCAACATGAGTCAGCCATAGGTATACATACGTCCCCTCCCTCTTGAACCTCCCTCCCACCCTATCCCACCCCTTTAGGTTGTCACAGAGCACTGAGTTTGAGCTCCCCGTGTCATATAGCAAATTCCTGCCTGCTTATCATTGCAATTTAGGCTCTTTTCTCCCATAGAACATTTGGTGACCTACTCCTCAATGCCAACGCTTAACACTAATTCCAGCACATTTTGTTGTTGTTCAGTCGTTCAATCATGTCCAACTCTTTGCAACCCTATGGACTGCAGCAAACCAGGCTTCCCTGTCCTCACCATCTCCTGGAGTTTGCTCAAAGTCATGTCCATTGAGTCAGTGATGCCATCTAACCACCTCATCCTCTGTTGTCCCCTTTTCCTCCTGCCCTTAATCTTTCCCAGCATCAGGGTCTTTTCCAAGGAGTCAGTTCTTCACATCAGGTGGCCAAAGTATTGGAGTTTCAGCCTCAGCATCAGTCCCGCCAATGAATATTTAGGATTGATTTCCTTTAGGATTGACTGGTTTGATCTCCTTGCAGTCCAAGGGACTCTTAAGAGTCTCAAGACTCTTCTCCAGCACCACTGTTCAAAATCATCAATTCTTCAGCGTCCAACCTTCTTTATGGTCCAACTCTCACATCCATACATGGCTATTAGAAAAACCATAGCTTTAACCAGACAGACCTTTGTTGGCAAAGTAATGTCTCTGCTTTTTAATATACTGTCTAGGCTTGTCATTGCTTTTCTTTCAAGGAGCTTGACTGTGTTCTATTTGGTGACCTCAATACTGCCAACAGGACCATCAAAGGAATTCCAAATGTCCACCACCTAAGATGTGCCCCACATCAACCGAGTGGGATGGGGGGAGAGGATGTTGGGGAGGGACAGGTTCGTATGAGGAAGGAACCAGAGAAAAGAAAAGGATCAGATGTATGACCTCAGCCAGTTTTCCAATTTGCTGTCCCAGTTGCTCTGCCTCTGGGGTATGGAGTTACCTCACTACTGATAATGCAGTACCACTGGCTGCAAATAATTTATTTAAAAAATAAACTGATAGACATAAGCTTGACCTTATCATAACACCACTTTTACACATCCAAGGGATTTTTTAATTTTTTATTGTAATGTTTCATCATGGCGTTTTCCAAGCATACATAAAAGTAGAGACAAAAGCATAAAAAAACCCAGCTGTAATATTTATCCACATTTTAGTAACCAAAGGGTGTCTTGAGTGAAAGAGAAAGTTGTGGAATCACACCTCATGCCCTGGGCTCAAACACCCCAGGCATGCACATGGGAGTAAGTTATGCAATGTTAATGTCTGGCTGGAAAAAAGGTTGAGAACTCTGCCTCTTTCTGATCCATTTCCCCAGTTGCTCTCCCTTCTCTCTGGAGGCCTGTAATGACCCCAACCTCCCAGGGATTGGTTGAGCCTCAAAAATGGGTGGCGGGCTTGGAGTCTCACAAGAGAAGAGAACAGTTCCTCCTTGGCTCCTGCCTGACTTCTGGTGCTTTGGGAAAATAGGAAAGGATCAGGACGAGGCTAGAGGCAGATGCTGAAGCGGAAACTCCAACACTTTGGCCACCTGACTTGAAGAACTGACTCATTCGAAAAGACCCTGATGCTGGGAAAGATTGAAGGTGGGAGGAGATGGGGACGACAGAGGATGAGATGGTTGGATGGCATCACCGACTCAATGAACATGTGTTTGAGTACACTCAGGGAGTTGGTGGTGGACAGGAAGGCCTGGCGTGCTGCAGTCCAAGGGGTCGCAGAGAGTCAGACACCACTGAGCGACTGAACTGAGAGGCAGAGCTGAGAGCTCAGGGCTGGGCTGTGCTCTGGACCCTCCCCCAGCTTCCAGCAGCCACGTGCCTGCAGCCCCTTGCCTCCTCCACAATGGCCTGTGTCCCTTTTGTAGAATGACTGCTATTCAGATAAACAGCAGAGTGAAAGGGGCAGGATAAATCACTGCAGATGGTGACTGCAGCCATGAAATTAAAAGACGCTTACTCCTTGGAAGGAAAGTTACGACCAACCTCGATAGCATATTTAAAAGCAGAGACATTCCTTTGCCAACAAAGGTCCATCTAGTCAAGGCTATGGTTTTTCCAGTGGTCATGTATGGATGTGAGAGTTGGACTGTGAAGAAAGCTGAGCTCCAAAGAATTGATGCTTTTGAACTGTGGTGTTGGAGAAGAATCTTGAGAGTCCCTTGGACTGCAAAGAGATCCAACCAGTCCATCCTAAAGGAGATCAGTCTTGGGTGTTCATTGGAAGGACTGATGCTGAGGCTGAAACTCCAATACTTTGGCCACCTGATGCAAAGAGCTGACTCATTGGAAAAGACCCTAATGCTGGGAAAGATTGAGGGCAGGAGGAGAAGGGGACCACAGAGGATGAGATGGGTGGATGGCATCCATCTGACTCAATGGACATGGGTTTGTGTGGACTCCAGGAGTTGGTGATGGACAGGAAGGCCTGGCGTGCTGCAATTCATGGGGTCGCAAAGAGTCAGACATGACTGAGCGACTGAACTGAACTGAATCTGCCCCTGTGCTGTGTGGACCCCACCCACAGCGGTCTGTCACACTTGCCATCCCTGCAGCGTAGGGAGGTCATTTCCCACCGTCAGCAACAGCCGCACTTGAATGGGTAGGGCACTCCCCCAGTGGTACTGTTCCTCCCAGACTCATCACTTTTCTAGCACATTTCTTCTGAGAAGCCGTGATCACCACTGCCCAACCAGGGTATCCCCACTGCAACTCAGACGGTCGTTGGTGCTGTTGTTGTTCAGTCAGATCCTACTCTTTTTGACCCCATGGGCCGCGCATGCCAGGTTTCCCTGTCCTTCACTGTCTCCTGGAATTTGCTCAAACTCACGAACATAGAGTCAGTGATGCTATCTAACTCAGACAGTGGGATCTGTGAATAGAGGGTTAACGTGGAATTAGAAAGGCTAAATTTCAGTCCTGGCTCTATTATTTAATTGGCTTGTGACTTTGGACAAATTCCTGAACCTTAATACCCTTATTCTAAAAATGGAAAGATGACATTTTACCCCAGAATGATTTTGAAACTCACCTAAATACTGTTAATTTTGTTTTCTTAACTGGACTGAAAGAAAATGAAAAAGCGGAAGTGAAGTCGCTCAGTCGTATCCGACTCTTTGTGACCCCATGGACTGTAGCCTACCAGGCTCCTCCGTCCATGGGATTTTCAAGGCAGGAGTACTGGAGTGGGTTGCCATTTCCTTCTCCAGGGGATCTTCCTGACCCAGGGATCAAGCCCAGGTCTCCTGAGTTGTAGGCAGATGCTTTTACCATCTGAGCCACCAGGGACTGGCTGTAGGCCAAGCTGTGAAGTGTTAATTCAGCACTTTTCAAGTTTTGGGTCTGAGCCCAGCTCCCTGCGTGTTCCCAACTCCTCCCTACCTCTAAAGCGCCAGATGCTGCCAGGCAGTCAGTCAAGAAAACAGCCAATTAAATTAACATACAGTAAAGGGCTGGTCATTTAGGCTTAATAGAGGAAATAGTTTGTGTTTATCAAGTACTTGCTAAATGCCTGGCACTAAACATATTTTGTGTAGTTCTCATAATGGTCTCATGAGTTATGTGACGATCATCTCCATTTTACAAATGGAGAAAGTGACCCAGAAGTAAGACACTTGCTAAGAATCACACAGTTAATCAGCAAAAACTGGGATTCAGGTGTGTCTGACTCTAAAAGCAGTGCTATTTATCTGTTTATTTATGTCATCTTTTTGAGGCACTATAGTGATTAAGAGCACGAAGTCTGAGCCAACTGGCATGGGTTCAAAGCTCAATACCTTTATATATCTCTGTGTGACCCGGGCAAGGACCGAGTTCTTATCTGTAGGAAGGGTTAAGAAAGTGCCCTCTCACAGGATTATTGTAGAATTAAATCAGTGAATATGCATAAAGCTCTTAGAACAGTACTTGATACACAGTAGTGTATGCATTAGTTGTTCAGTCCTGTCCAACTCTTTGCAACCCCATGGACTGTAGCCTGCCAGGCTCCTAAATGAAATTACCAGTCCATGGCATTCTCCAGGCAAGAATACTAGAGTGGTAGCCATTCCCTTCTCCAGGGGATCTTCCTGACCCAAGGATTGAACCTGGGTCTCCTGTATTGCTGGTGGATTCTTTACTGTCTGAGCCACCAGTAGAAATTATTTTTAATTATGAAAGCAATCAGTGCCCATTGGAAAAAATGCAAACAGATTAGGATAACATAAAGGAAAAAGCAAAGTCTCCTCTCTCTTTTCTGTCCATTTAACCCCTCAGTATGATGGGAGGAAATTCTTCCAGACGTTTTATACATGTAGACACATTATCCCCACACAAATTCACTATTTTTACATTAATGAGGCAATTTGCTTATTTCACTTAATATTTCACAGGTATCATTCTGTGTCAGTACCTATAGTATTACCTCATTCTTATCAGCTGCATAGTATAGACGTGCTACAATTTAGGTATCCCTGTGCAGATAACCACTTTTTTTTTTAACTGCACATAACGCTGCTGTGAATATCATCCTGCCTACAGATGAGTGAGCATTTCTGCAGGACAGATTCCTAGAAGCAGAGTTCCTGGGCAGTGGGCATGGTTTTAGAGCCTGTGTTCTATTAAGTCATCCATTAAGGATTAACATTGTTTTACAAAAAGAGGATGGTAGAGGTCAGTGTCTAACACAAAGGAATGAGCAACTAATGACAGAGTTTTAAGTGATAAGATTGCTAGGAAGAAATTTTTTTTTTAATAAGATGGTAGGTGTGAGTGTCTCAGCCAAGTTTCACACACCGTGCTCCTAGGCTGAAGCCCACTCATCTGGAAGGCCAACTTTGCTCTCAAAGGTTGAATGAGGACATCCAAGTAGATCAGGTTTTCCCATCAGCCTGGCTTCTCCTGTGTAGGGGAGCTGGTAGGCTTCACACTCGCTTCATTTCCTCTGACTGTCCAGGTTCCTTCTGCACCAGAACGGTGCTGGCAGGGCTCCCCTCTACCTGCCAGTAGACTGCCCGTTGGGCAGCCTGCAGCCTCTAAGCTGAGCCCTTCCCGGTTGTAACTCAAGAGGGCAGCCAGGTGGCCATTGCACCAGGTCTCACATACGTTTGTTTCCTCTTTCTTCATTTCCACAGTAAAGCATTTCTTCTTCAAAACTCCTCTTGTTTATTTTCACCAGCGTCTGCTTTTTTCAACAGCATCTGTCCCCCAGTACTTTCCACTCTCCTTCCCTGTTTCTGTACAGCACAGGGAACCTCTATCACAGCCAGTCCTTCTCTCTGTATCTGTCCTGTATTCCCCTCAAGGCCAGAAGTTCCTGTTGATGTACTCACCTGCATATCAGGCTGGGTTGGTGATGATTTCCATATGGTAGGGCTCAATGAATTGGTTTTCTAAGTGACATTTTTAATAATAAAAATAATACATGCTTACTGAAGAAAAAATGGAAAGAGGGAGCTATGTGCATGTGTGTTCAGTCGATCAGTTGTGTCTGACTCTGTGACCCCATGGACTATAGCTCACCAGGCTCCTCTGTCCATGGGATTTCCCAGGCAAGAATACTGGAGTGGGTTGCATTCCCTTCTCCAGGGGATCTTTCTGACTCAGAAATCAAGCCTGCATCTTCTGCATTGCAGGCAAATTCTTTACCATCTGAACCACCAGCGAAGTCTGGAGCTGTGTAAATAAGAACATTAAAATCATCTGGAATTCCATAATTATCCACAGGCATTTTAGAGTATTTTTTCCAATTATTGCCTAAGTTGAGAAGCTAATTAATGCAAAACTTGTCATCAAATTAAGGAAGTAACTGGGGATGAGGGTCCAAGTTCCATGAACTGGTGGTTCAAATATGTGCCTTATATAGAAAATGAGCCTGTGTTATCAAGAACTCCATCTTTTTTTCACTCATTCATTCATTCATTCAGTAAGTATTTATTGAGGATCTATTGAAGTGTAGTCCTCCTACAGTGATTTCTCTAGCTGATATGACTGGGCATTTATGGCCATCATATAGGCCTCTTGAAAGCTGAGTTGACTTCTGTGCTTGGAAGACTGGGATTCCCATGACACCAGGCCCATGGCTAGCTCTTCATGGATCCTCTTCAGAGGATAAGAATTCCGAAAATATCACAGCATTTGCTCCTCTGGTCTATGTCAGAGCTGCCCCTTCTTTGGGACAGTAACCCCAAGGAATTCTCAGTTTCTCTGTCTGTGATTGTTCAAGTTCAGATCTTCTGTATGACCTTCATCAGTGATAGCTTAAGCATCTGTTGTTCCTTACTTGTTACCATGTAGAGCTGAGTAAAGCTAAAATTTTAGGAGTTATTCTTCCTTAAAGTGCATTTTGCCCAATGCCTGCTCCAGCTACTGTTAACTAATGATGTTACGGGGTGAGGCTCAACCAATTACTTTGTGGCAGGTGGTGATCAATGCTTGGGTAAGTGCTCCCTGACAAAGCCTTGTGCATTGCCTGAAGTCATCAACTCCATTTCACTGGTTGTGTTGTCTTTTCATATGTCTCTTTGGTTAAAGCAGCTGAGGGTTTTGCTGTCTAAACATTAAAGCGGAAGCTGGTTGTACACTTAAAGAAGTTTGAATCCTCAAATTGTTTATAGCACAGCCCATATCCATGGCATTACATTGTTTAGCTTTAGGGAGCTTTATGATGTAATACCAAAGATGAAGGGTCTAGTGGCCTGGAGCTCATTCATTCATTCAATAAATATCTCCTGCCTGCCAATTATGGGCTTCCCTAGTGGCTCAGCGGTAAAGAATCTGCCTACAACACAGGAGACCCAGGTTTGATCCCTGGGTCAGAAAGATCCCCTGGAGAAGGGAATGGCAACCCACTTCAGTATTCTTGCCTGGAGAATTCCATGGACAGAAGAGCCTGGTGGACTACAGTCCGTGGGGTTGCAAAGAGTCGGATATAACTAAGCGACTAACACACACACACACAAATTATGTGCTCCAAACTAGGACCAAAGTAAAAGCAAAACCAGGCATAGATCTTACAGACTATAGAGCAACAGATGTTAAACAAAAATAAATATGTAATTATGAACTGTGACAAATTCTTGGAAGGAAAGAAGACTGTAAGGCACACATAATCTAGGAATATGCCCTGCTCTGGGTTTCAGAGAAGGTTTCTCAGAGAATAGAACATATGAACTGGTTATTTGATTTCATGGTGCCTCAGTCTTCTCATCAGTAACATGGGGATAATACTACCTCCTTTGACTCACAGAGACATTGAGGGAAGAGTGATGATGTACGTGAAAGACTGAAAAATGCTCAGTGCCCCTATGAGTAAGCGTGTTGCTCTCCAGTCAGAGGCAGCTGTTCCCCGCTTCTCTATATCTGTCATCAAGCCAGGCATTAGTCAGGCACTCAGCCTGCAGACCTTTGATCATTGTCCTTCACTCTGCCAGGCAGCTGGGTCGGATAGACCTGGGGTTAGCCTAGGTTCTTCCACTTATATCTAGAGTGAATTTGGGTTAAGTCCCTTAACTTCTTCACTTTTCTCATTTGTGAAATAGGGGCAGTAATAGTACCAGCTTAAAACTTTATGAGTTTTAAGGACGATGATATTCACAGCTTAAAACTTGTAAAGCACTTAGCACAGTTCTTGGGTTGTAGTTACTCCTAAAACAATTGTAGCTACTGTTACTGTCATTGTTATCATTGCTGATTATTAACTCTTGCCAATTATTTATTGGTAATAACTTTGGCCCTTAACTTTCATTTCCACTGTCATCAGCCACGTCAAAACTCTTGTTGTGTGACAATTGGCTATTGCCATGGACTTCTAATTAGTGTCCCACCTTGGCTCTCTCTTCTCTAGTTCATTCCATGTGGCTTCTGGAATGAGCTTCCTGAAATAACATTGCTTTACATATATCAACTTTTTCTTTAATATCATCATTGAAAAAATATTCACAGTTCATACCACAATCTTAGAGCTAAGTTTCCTAATATGGAAGGACGTCCTATAAAAATAATAAAAAGACCTACAAATTTATAGAAAAATGAAAGTGCGAATTCCAAAAAGGAAAAACAAGTAGCTACTCAACATGAGCACTTATTATGAGAACTGAGAATTTAAATTGCACTAAAATTCACATTTTACTTATCAGATTGGCAAAAATTCAAAAATTAATACCTTTGGGAAAGGATATGGAGAAATAGACATTTTCTTATATTGCTGGGGTGTATAAACTCATGTAATCCCTGTGGACGGCAACTTGGTATTACTTATCAGCATTACAAAGGCACATACCTTTGACTCGCCAATTTTACCTCTGGAAACTTACCTTACAGATATACATATCAATACTGTATATAAAAGATTATTCATTGCAGTATTGTTTGTAATAGGAAAGGACTGGAAACAACCTAAATGTCCATCAATACAGCATTGATTGAATAAAATATAGTACAATACCTCTCTTCAAAGGAATACCGTGCACTAGTATGGGGAAATCTGCAAGATATATTAAGTGAAAAAAATAAAATAAAGTATAGAACTATGGATATAGTATGTTACTTTTTATGTAGGAGTGAGGAATAATACACACACTTAGAGAAACTTGGTCAGGCACATATTTTAAAAGCAGTTGTTACCTACAGTGGGAGGGGGACTGGCAGATGGGAGAAAGAGTTAGAGAGGGGAACTTATCACTGCATACCATTTCATGTATATATAATGGGGTGTGTGAGATTACATATATATACACATATATATGTGTGTGTGTATATATATAAAATTTGTGTAACAAGAATCATATTACCTAATCAAAAGATTATATTAAAAATACTCCCATTACTCATCCATTAATGTACTGAACACCCACTATGTGCTAGGCAATGGAGATACAAATGTGAAAATAGTTGTAATGTGGTGGAAAGACCACTGAACTTGAAGCTAAAATATCTGCTTCAAATCCTGACTTTGTTTCTCACTAGCTATGGCTCAGCGCAAGTAGACACACATCAAATGTTTGTTGAATGAATTTGTGGTTGAAATTATTTAATCTTTCTGAGTCTGTTTCCTCCCATATGGTGGTGGTGGTGGTGGTGGTTTGGTCGCTAAGTCGTGTTCGACTCTTGCAACCCCATGGACTGTAGCCTGCCAGGCTCCTCTGTCCATGGGAGTCTCCAGGCAAGAACACTGTAGTGGGTTGCCATTTCCTTCTCCATTCCTTCCATATAAATGTTATCTAATGATTTAATGTTATCTAATGATAGAGATGCCTCCTGTGTCACAGAGGTATTGTGATAGGTGTGTCATTAGATCTGGTAATAGTTGAAGAGAACTATCATATGCTAGGCACTTTCGCATCTATCTATTTCCTTGACTCCTAACATTTATTTGCTCATTCACTCATGAAGAAATAGAGGGTCAGAGAGGAACAGTGACTTGCCTAAGGCCTCTTGGGTGTGAGTTGTCTTCTAGTCTTTGTTACTACCTTGTCATGATGCTTCATTAGTAGAATTTTTACCCATTGTAGGTGCTCAGGGAATTTTGAAAATCAAGAAAAACCAAAGTTTTACCACTGTTCTCAGTGGCACTTCAGAGTAGCAGAAAGTCAGTAAATGCATTTCTAATAATTCAGTTTAGAAGTATAGCAGCTGGTCTGTTTGACATTCACTGCACTAAACACTTTGGGAAAATCTAACAAAAATGAAAAGTTTATGCTTCTAATGAGGTAGGAAAGATAAAGACCAACCCACAAAAGCACCCATAAGGTAAAAGATAGAAACTGATTCTTGAGGATGCTACACTTAGAATTTTGCAGATTCGCCAATGGCTTGTCCCCAAAGGAATGAAAATGATATAAAATATACCAACATGGCACATTTAAAAAACATATTTATTAGAAGAAAACATATGGACAGAGCAGTGTAAAAACCAATTTTTATAAAATGAGAGATAGTTAATTTTTATTAAATAGAACATGTCTATGCAGTCAGCACTTGGATCAAGAGAGGGAATATTAGCAGCACCCAGAGCAACTCTGGGTTCCCCTTCTATCACTACACACCGCTCAAGATAACCACTGTCTTCATTCTTAACATCATAGATATGTTCTGTTTTTGAAGTTTACATACACCCATTTGTGCCTAGTTTCTTTCACTTAACATCACATACCATGAGAGTCACACATCTTGTTGAGTGTAGACACAGTTCATTCATCCTTATAGTAGTCCATAATTTTTCTCTCTTCTATTAATGGACATTTGAGTTGTTTCTTTTGGGCTCTTATAAAGAGAAATGCTATAAACATTTTTAAACATGTCTTTTGGTGAATATTGTATATATTTCTTTTGGGTATATAACTAAGGAAGAAATTGCTAGGTCAAACACTCTATGTTAACATAGAAGATAATGCCAAACAGGTCTCTAAAATGTTATACAAAGTTCTCTAATTTTAGGTATCCTGGTGGGTGTGAAGGGAGATCACAATGCAACCTCAACTTGAATTTCTGAGATAAGCTGAGAACCTTTTAGTATGTTTTTTGACTTTTTGAGAAATAACTGTTTATCCCTGCTTGCAAAATGCCTGTTGAAATATTCTGCTTATTTTCAGTTGGGTTTTTCTGCCTTTTTCTTGCTGATCTGTGAATGTCCTTTATATATCCTATGTAAATCCTTTTTTGGATATGTATGTTGCAATAATATTTTCTCTGTGGCTTGATTTTTCACTGATGGTGTCTTAAACAGGAGTTGTTAATATTTAAATTAATTATTTATTTTTGGTTGCTCTGGGTCTTTGTTGCTACACGGGATTTCTCTTATTGCTGCGAGCAGGGGCTACTTTCCAGCTGCAGTGCTGGCTTTTCACTGACTGGCTTCTCTTGTTGCGGAGCAAGGGCTCTAGGGCTTATGGGCTTTAGTAGTTGGGGTCCCCAGGCTCTAGAACACAGGCTCAAAGTTGTGGCACAAGGGCTCGGTCCCTCCCTGGCATGTGGGATCCTCTGAAGTTCAGGATCCAACCAGAGTCTCCTGCATTAGCAGGTGTATTCTTTACCACTGAGCCACCGGGGAAGCCCAGGAGTTCTTAATTTTAATGTTTTCTAATGATCAGGGTTTTGTTTTGGTTTTTTTCCCCTTATGGTTAGTACTGTGAGTGTTTAAGAAGTCTTTGCCTACCTTAAGGTCACGAAAAAAATTGTTTTGATATTTACTTTAGATGCTTTTATTGTTTTATCTTTCACAGTTAGATTTAAAACCCGTCTGGAATTGATTTTTTTTTTTTGGTAGAGAATAAGGCAGGAGAAGGAAATGGCAACCCACTTCAGTATTCTTGCCTGGAGAATCCCATGGGCAGAGGAGCCTAGCAGGATCTAGTCCATGGGATCGCAAGAGTCGGAGACGACTTAGCGACTAAACCACCACCACCACCACCAGGGTAGAGGTCAAAATTCTTCTTTTTTTCTCTATGTGGCTTTTCAGTTGATCAAGCATCATTTACTGAAAAGACCACCTTTTTTTCCCCAGTGCATCACATCAGCATCTTCTATGTGAATCAAGTTACCTTATAATGTAGATCTGTTTATGGACTCTATTCTATTGTCTATCCTTGCTCCCAATTACTATTTCTACAGCTTTATAACAGGTCTTGATAACTGGTAGTCTTCCACTAGGCTCCAATTTTTTACCCTCCCAAGCCATCTAGTACTAGAGTGCAGCTTCCACCTCCCACTTGGGAGGATAAATTACACCCATGTCCAGATGGGTGTAATTGATTTGCTTGTTCCCAGGGCTTTGGTCATTTGTGGTTACCTGGGTCTTTATCCCATCAAAACCCCTTTAAACAGAAAGCCAGCCAGGTGTCGGCAGACTAGCAAATCAGATCTGTCGGGTAGTTAAATTACGCGGGGAGGGGAGAGGTGGATTGGGGAGGTTGTCTCCCCTGGGGGTACAGTGACGAGGTGGTCGATCTACACACACCTGAGGACTGGCTTCTCAGGAGGTACGAGGAGAGCCAAACTAAAATCCGGGTAGAGGAGGGCTACGCTAGGTCAGCGCATGTAAATGTCGCGGGGGGTTCCGCAAGGCTGCGCGAATAGGCTCGCCGGGGTGGGGCCGAGAAGCTGCAAATCACCAGTTGAGGGCCCGAGTGCGCGTCGCCGGCTCAGAGGCGCGCCGGCTGCTGCCTGGGCCCGGGCGGGGGCCGGGGAGGGAACCGGAGCCCCAGCCGCCCCGCGCACAGAGAGACGCGCGCCGGCTTCCCGGTGGCCGCGCTCCGCCGATCATGAGCCGCTCCTGCTCCGGGAACAGCTGCGGCGCGGGGCCGACCGTGCGGCTCCTCTGAGCCCCAGCGGGAGAACCCGGGCGCCGCGCTGGAGGTGAGTCTCCGCCGCGTGTCCCGCGGAGGTGCGGCTTCTCCTGGGGCCCTTCGGCCTCCCCCTTCCCTTGGAGGACTGACTGGGAAGTTTGTTGGCGAAAGTTAGGCTATGGGGAAAGTAGAGCCAGCGACCCCCTACCGCTCCCCGAGCCGAGTTGGCGATTGGGGGCCGGAGTGGCTGAACTGGGGATGGGGTTGCGCCCGTAGCGGGGGCCTCTGAACCGGCTAGGATTCCCCACACGGGGCCTGCGGCGGGAGGCGACACGCAGCGAGCATCTCTGCTCTTTGCATCTTCCCGGGTGCTGGCTTCTCCGACCCCCTGAGCGTCCAGCCGCGCCTCCCGGTCCCCTCCCTCTCGGCCCCAGAAGCCGGTGAGGGTCGCGGGATGCGAGGGCCAGGGAGGTGGGGGTAGGGGCTGCTCCGCTGGAAGCCCGGGGCTTGGAGGAGGCGAGTTTCTCCACTAATCTCTTGGAAAGTCTGCAAAGCAAGCGAAGGAGCCCGCCCCGTAACTGTTGACAACAGCTCCCTCCCTCTCTCCCTTTGTTGAAAAAGAATGAATAGTTGGTTGTGCGGCTCCCTTTTCGTCGGAGAAGGAAGGGAAGGGGAGGTGAAGGCAGGGAAAGGAGGAACGGTGGGCGCACCGCGAAGTGGGTTCCGGTCTCAGCCCGTCTTTCCTTACCCGCTAAGGCTGCCTCCACCTTAAAAGTTTGATCAGGTGTGGACAGTCGTGGGAAGTTCAGTGGGCTCCGAAGCAGCTGTCGAGGCGGTGTGTTTCGTGGAGGAAGCCAGAGGGTCGTGGCTGGGCTTGGGTGGGGGTGATGGAAAACTCTGGTTTTGGTTTTAACTCGCTTGAAGCAGGGTGAGGAGGTGAAAGATTGTTCTCTTAACCTCGTGTATGTTTCACCTGAAGCCATTAGCTGAGATAGAAAGTAGAGCCGTACGTTCATCCATGCATTTTAAACCTTGACTCTTATCTCCCACGGCTACACAAATCTTTCCAAGGAAGACACATTGGCGGAGGGAAGGTCAGTTTGAGAACGGACAATCTCCCTGCTTGTTGCCAAGGAGTTAATCGAGATCCGGGAGGAAGGGGGAGACCTCGGTTCAGAAAGTCACAAGTGGCAAGGGGCTGCTCAGTTAATACAGGGGAAGCCACAGGCCGAGCAGTTGTACGTGAGTGTACAAGGGGACATATGGAATGTAGCTGTAAACAACTTGCACACTAATGGCTCTCTCACGCCCTGACTCCAACTTTCCCTGAGAAGCCTGACATTTCCAGAATGACTAACAGGAGATCTCAATCTCCTATTCATATAGAAAGGACTGCTTGTCGAATGGATGCTAATCTTAAGACTTTTATCATGTAGATCCTGTGCTGTGTTGCTTGAAATTCAATCCATGGAAGAATTATTCATACTTCAATCATTTGGCTAGACTTCATAATGTACTTCAAAATAAAGGGATACTCTTAATTCCTATACCCAAGCAGAACTTTATTCTGAGTGGATAAGCCAGCTTTATATGTGAGGTTTGCCATCTCCTCTTCCTATCTGCCTCTGCAGAGAAGATATACAACTACAGATCTGGATTGTAACTTCTCTGTCGTGGTCATAACAGGGCAGCAGAGGGGGTTACATTTCCAGAGTTTAAAATATGACGGAAAGCTCTTAAAGCCCACATCCCATGACTGTCTGTGAATTTAACTTGAAAATATCTCATTTCAGAAGTAAGATTGAAAAATCCAAACAGACTGCTTATCTCTGCCTCAACTTGCTTGAGATCATCAGTTTCTTTGAGACTGTAAAGGAAAGGAGTCACGCCTGTTGTTCACAAGCATTTCAGAGCATAACTGCTGACCAGGGTCAAGAAGGCAGCACATAGGTTGGGAGAATGTCAGGCTCACTCTCATCTCTACTGAGATTTCAGCTCTTTGAACGTACACGTGGGTCTCATGTTTTGCTATCAAGATGTAGAGTCTTTGACCTTTGTGTATATTTCAAGATCGGGCTTTAGACGAAGTCAGGACGCTGTGTCTGATTACCTGCACAGGTGAAGTCAGATGGCCAAAGTCTCACCTGGGCTTTTATTTTAAAGACTGCATGTGGGCTCACTTCATGTGCCTGTGTATCTATGCTCTTGTCATACTTGATTGGGTGTCGTTACCTCTTTGTTCTTGGTTTAAACATCTCCCTCCTCATCCTTCCTGGCTGCAGTCTTCCCCAGAAGCAGTGACTTCATTTGTGACCTCTCGTTGTGATGGGGATGCATTGACAAGCAAGACAGACATGGTCTCTGCCCTGCTTAGAGGAGACCTGCTATTTTTGGAATGCTTGCTGTATGTCAAGGGCTTTCCATACACAATTGCATTTACTTTTCACAACAACTCCATGAAGTAGATGTTGTTAACCCATTTTTACAAATGAGAAACTGACTGTCAGAGAGGTTGTCACTTGTCCCAGGCCACACAGTAAGTCAGTGGCAGAGTAGGGATTTGAACCTGTGAGTGGCTTACTTCAAAGCCTATGTTCTGAGTCACACCGTGTCTGATTTTCAAAAATTAAATAGTACATAATGGCTAGGAACATCGAGACAGAAACATCTCCAAGTGGAGAAAACTTGGGAGCCAGAAACTGGAGACTTGAATTTAGTCTCCATCATGCTCTTCCAACCCTTGTGTTCCCATCTCAAGACCTTCACAGTTGCCGAATCCCCTGCCTGGAACTGAAGGGGGTTCAATCTTCTCTTGACTGGTTCCTTCTCTCTTTTCAGGTCTCATGTCACAGTTCCCTCTTCAAAAAGCTCTTCTCAGACCACCCTTTCATGTTCTTTAGGGCACTTATGACTGGGATATTCCCTAATTTGTTTTTTTATCTGTGTTGATTGAACTTCTCCCTTGCAGTGTAGGTTCCATGAGAGGAGGAGCTTATCTATTCTGTTATAGCCTCAGTTCTAGTACACTGTAAACCCTCAGAGAATATATATTGAGTGAATGAACATTTATTTTCCTTATCTGGAAAAGGGAAGGAGCTTGATCCTCTGCGATCCCGTATACATATCACATGCTGAGATTCTGCCTAGTGGTCAGCTGTGGTAGGTGGCTTCTCTGGCAGAATGGAAAGTACGTACCTTGAACCTAGATTCCATCACTTCCACCTCTGGATTTCCCCCAGGTTCCTGGAGTCTGGAAAAAATAAAAATAAGTAGGAAACAGAGCGACCTACAGACTGCAAATGAGTTTCTTCCACCTGTAGTTCGCCCTTCCATTCCCCACCCCACTTTAGTTTGTTGTTGTTTGTTTTTATAAAGTTGGGTCTCTGGCCAGGGCCCACCTCCCTCACCATTGGATTGATTCAAGCTTGACATTGGACGCAGGCTGGAACCAGTCTTTCCCAGTGACTAGTCACAGGATGAGGCTATATTTTAATGGGGAAGAGTCCCAAGTTAGAGGCAACAGGTTGTTGAGGAGAGCCTGGCCTGTGTATTTCCAATTTATCTGCAGCTGAGAAATTTAACTGTAACATGGGAAACTTCAACTAGGATGATCTTCATCCTCCCATTATTAAACTCTGTTTCACGGCCTTTGGGTCAGTACCCCTTCCTCTGGGAAGCCTTTCCTGGCTGCTAGATTCATCTAGACCCCAGTTCCCATTCTGCATGCCCCCATAGCCTGGGGACTCACTAATACATAAGGTCATTACTTACTGTCTGCTTCCTCCATAGGATAGGAACCTCATGAGGACACCTATTTGACACCATCCCCAACACCCACCCAGTGCCCACCACATAAGGGGCCCTCATTAGATGTGTGTTGGATAGAAGAATTAGTGAATGCTCCTGTTGGCTGACTGTTCCTCTTTGTCATTCTTTTCTGTTACCCAGAAAGTAATCTGAGTGTCAGTTGCTCTGTACCAAAGAAACTCACTTACCTGGTGGTTCTCAAACCTGGCTCCACATTGAATGATACTTGCAAGGGTTTTGATAAGACTGATGCCAGGGTCCTTTTCACCGAGATTGTGACTTCATTGGTTTGGTTCACGGCTTGGGTGTCAGAATTTTTGAAGCTTCTCCGAGGACTCTTAATGTGCATCCAGGTTGAGAGCCTCTGCTTTTTTAGAACTCATCCCTGGCGTTGGTCCTTATAGGCTTGAAGCAGTCCAGGTGAGAGAGGCCAGGGATATAATTCATGGAATATTGCATGGTTCCTGACAGTTTAAGAGGTACTTTGACATCTGTTATCACATCTGATAATAACAAGCTGAGGGATCTACTCTCTGGTTTAAATACTCCCTTCATGTTGATGACTCTTGAAAATCTACTTTCTGTACTGGCCTCTAACTGAACATACGAGTATTTAGACTGCGAGACAGAACTGTCCTACTGGTACCTCACACTCAGCAGCCCCAGTGGTGAGCTTGTTACCCTCCGTCCTGAGGGCGTCACACCTTGTGCTACTGAGTGTGTTACAGCAAAGCACCGTCCTCCCATGGCTGTGGCCTCCTTCCTCCCATACAAGAGGCCGTGAGCTCTTAGCCCCTCGCTCTGCCCTCCCTTTCCCTTCCCGTGGCCACTGTCCCAGGTCGGAGTCCTTCATCACTCCTTGCTGGCTTGTTGCTGGTGCCTGACTGACCTCCCCATGGCCCTTCTCTCCCCTCCAGAATCGCCAGAGCTGCCTACCCTGGCACAGACTGGACTCCATCCATCTCTTCCTGAGTTTCCCTAGCACTGACAGTCAAGTTCAAACACCTCAGCACACCCTTTAAGACTTTGTGATCTGGCCCTAAGCTGTGCTTCTTCCAGGAACTGCTTCTCAGCTTCACTCCAGCCGCACTGCACAACTTAGGTTCCTGAGCTTGTGCGGGTACTTCCCGCCTTTATGCATCTGCTGTTACCACATCATCTTAGAAGGCTTTTCCCTACAGTTTCCAGCCTTTCAAAATCCTTCATCTCCAGTGATACCTTCTCTGAGATCCTCCTTAAGCCCTTTTATCAAAATTAATTGTTCTTCCCTCCAGCATCTTAAGGGTCCCATCAATGAGTTATATTACAGTTGACCTTGAACAACACAGGTTTGAACTGCATTGGTCATTTTGTTGTTGTTTAGTCGTTCAGTCGTGTCTGACTCTTTGCAACCCTTTGGACTATAGCCCACCAGTCTCCTACTGTCCTTGGGATTTCCCAGGCAAGAATACTGGAGTGGGTTGCCATTTCCTTCTCCAGGGTATCTTCCTGACCCAGGGATCGAACCCAAGTCTCCTGCATTGCAGGTGGATTCTTTAGCCACTGAGCCACCCAGAGTGGGTGTGGGGGTGGCACGTAGAATTGCATAGGTGCACTTACACACAGATATTTTTCAGTAGTAAATACTACAGTCCATGGTCAGTTGAATCTGTAGATGTGGGGGAACTGTGGATACAGAGGGCTGTCTATAAATTACATGCAGATTAACCCTGAGTTGTTCAAATGTCAACTGTATTCTCTTCGAGTTCATAGTCAGGGATTGAGATTTACACATCTTTGTTTCTCTGAGTATCTTATCTGGAGTGGGCACTTAAATCTTTGTTGAGTTGAAAGTAGGAAAAGCAGATGTTAACATCCCTCGAGAATACACCGAGGTGTGGATAACTTGCTGAAGGGCATTCTAAAGCACTTTGGCTCAGACTTGAAATAGATAGATCTTGGATAAGCAGAGAGGAAACAGGCTGCTGGAGACACTGCAGCCAGTGTAACTCTTGTCTGTCATCCTAGCCTGGAGATAGACGCGATCAACACTATGGGCCTTTGCATACGCAGAGATTCTGTGGGATGCGGGGTGGGGCTTTGGGTCTCCCCACCAGGTTCTTGGGACTGATCCAAGCCTGTCTGTGGAGAAGAAAGGTGCTGACAACTCGGACAGGTGAGAGTTCATAACTGTGAGTGTGTACGGGTGGGATGAGGGAATCCTAGTCGGCTTACGTCACCCGTGTTCAGGAGAGGGCTGAGGAGTTTGGTTTCTTTTTTAATAATGATGATTAACATGAAACAAGTGCTGACAGCGTGCCAGGTACTGGCCAGACCCGGGAGGGGCCCACACGGGGACTGACAGTCCATTGTCTGCAACCTCTGGGAGGGAGCCGGGCCTTCTGTGTGGTCCCACTTGCGCATGGAGCAGAAGGGCTTCAGAACTACCAGGTTCTGAGGCAGAAAACTGAGGACAGGGTTCAGATTATATGCCTTAAATGAAGGGTCTCCTTCCACCCAGCACTTCGGTGTCTGTCTCTGTCACGTGTGGGAACAGTGGACTGAGTGTGTGTGTGTGTGTGTGTTGTCAATTGTTTCCTCTGCGTACTCTGCTGACTGCTCTGGTTCCACCTCTTATTCTACCAGAGTCTCTTCCTCTTGATTGTCCCCAAGCCAAGTCCCAGGTCCCCAGGTCCTTTGTGGCACTGTCTGCAGTGGTGCTGGAGAGGATGGTTTTCACTCAGCACTGCTCCCTTTGCAGGGGAGAGGGTGGTCTGTGAGGAACGGGGATTGCCCGGCTTGAGGACGGACTGCAGGGTGAAGAGGCGTGTTCCTCACCAGGCTCGGGGAGGCCAGGGCGTGGGGCTTAGCTGTGCAGCTATCATCTCTGAATCAGTCTAATACCGTGACTAGGGGTACAGATTCTGTAACCCTCCGACTCCTGGGAGTAGCCCTAATTTTTATTCAAGCTTATGTTTCTTCTTCTCTATTTATTTGCCTTTATAATTTTATTTATTTGGCTGCGCTGGGTCTTCATTGTTGCACAGGCTTTTCTCTAGTTGTGGTGAACAGGAGCTTCTCCTAGTTGTGGTGCCTGGGCTTCCATTGTGGTGGCTTCTCTTGTTGTGGAGCGCGGACTCTAGAACACAGGCTCAGTAGTCGCGGCACACAGGCTTAGTCGCTCTGTGGCATGTGGGATCTTCCTGGATCAGGGATCGAACCCGTGTCTCCTGCATTGGCAGGTGGGTTCTTTACCACTGAGCCACCAGGGAAGCCCTATATTGACCTTTAAAATATCATTTAATTTGGCTTAGATCAAAGCCATAGTGGTTATTGAGAGGACAGAGGTACTAACCCTGCTCAGGGTGAACGCTCTGCTAGTGGTGATGGCTGGGAACAACTGCTAAGGCTGCTTTCACACACAGCGTTTTTCGTTTCTTTCCATGCAGCTCTCGACCATTTTTTTTTCTCTTTTTTGCCTTTCCCGCTCTTCCCTGACTCCGCAGGCACCTGTGCACATTGCTTAACCCTGTTGGTGATAGGCGGGTCCCTGACCCCTCGGGGGCACAGTTGTACATGCAGCCCCCACCCCATGGCTTTCCTCTCCAGCTGAGCCCACTGATGTATGGAAGAGTGGCCCAGCCCCTGAACCCTGACCGTCTTCGTTAATTAGCGTACATTGATTTATTTATGAGCACCGGGTCTTCACCAGAAGCAATCTGTCTTGTCTCTCTGGGTAGCACGACTGAGGAGCTGGATGAAGGTGTTCTAGCAGCTAAGGAACTCCTGCCATTTTCACCTGTTCTTATTGCTTGTAGGGTGGTGGGAAGGCATGAGCTCATTATCCTTCCTCAGTATTCTTTTTTGTTAGTCATGCTTTTCCGTCAGCTTCAGTCATATGAAGTAATAAACTGGCTCGTATGTCTCTAAAGGCTCTGAAATGTATTTGCCCTATTCCATTGTGACTCAGTCAGTAAAGAATTGGCCTGCAATGTGGGAGACCCAGGTCCAGTTCCTGGGTCAGGAAGATCCTCTGGAGAAGGGGATGGCAACCCACTTCAGTATTCTTGCCTGGAGAATTCCATGGACAGAGGAGCCTGGTGGGCTACAGTCCACAGGATCGCAAAGAGTTGGACACGACTGAGTGACTCACACACACACACTGGTGGACCTGCTGCCAGACCAGGAGAATTCCTCTATAGGATGAAAAAGGGGATAAGTCAACTTCCCATCACAGTAAATTTCACAAGTGATGTTTATCCTTTAACACTTTGTGAGCATTTTCTTTTGTTACGAGGAAGTCAGTTCTCATAGTTTTCTTAGATTTATGGCTTCACTCTCTTCTTCCCCCCTTAGACTTGAGGATCATGGCTGCGGGAAAGTTTGCAAGTCTTCCCAGAAACATGCCAGTGAATCACCAGTTCCCCCTCGCCTCGTCCATGGACCTTCTGAGCGGCAAGTCCCCTCTCGTTGAGCGTCGTGCAGATGCCTATCAAGACGTGTCTATACATGGCACCCTTCCCCGGAAGAAGAAAGGCCCTCCTCCCATCAGGTCCTGTGATAACTTCAGTCATGTGGGGACCCTCCCCCATTCCAGATCCCCACGGCAGCACTCACCTCTGAGCCAGGACGTCATCCAGGAGCAGCACCTGCAAGACTGGAAAGGCGAAGCCTTCACCTTCAGGTAGCTTCTTTAATTTCGCAAATGAAAATGATTTGTTTTAAAGGGCTTAAAAAAAATTTTTTTTTTAGGAAAAATATCAAACATGCACAAAGTAGAACAGATAGTTTAGTTAACTCCCATGGACCCATCACCCAGCTTCAACAGTTATCAACTCGTGGTTGGCTGCTTTGTCTGTACCCCACCCACTTTCCTTCCTCTGGTATTATTATTGTTTTCAGGCAAAGCTTTATTGTGCTCTGTTACTATTTTGAAGCAAATCTCAGACTTCATTTTATCTGTGAATATTTTGGTATATGTCTTTCAAAGATAAGGACTCTTATTTTAAAAAACATATAGCCACAGCATAAAAAACTGTAACACGTAAAAAAAGAACCGTTTCTTAATATCATTCAATTTGGAGGATATTAAGAGTATTTTAAGGTCAGCTTCCTGTATCATTAAATCCCTCAGAAGGAACCACGGCTTTTTTTTTTTTTTTTTTTTTTTTTGCATCAGATTATGAACTGCATCCATCCATTTCTATAGAGATGCCAGGATTTCTATAGTTAGGATGTCTATAATTGTGTAGGCGTCCCCATTATCCAGAGCATGCCTATGAAAACTTCCATAAGCTGAGATGGTGTGAAGTAGTAGTTACCCTAGGACGTATCATACTAATGGATGCATAAAACTAATGGATGCATAAAATAAATGGAGATAAAGCACAGATGCTCATGGACAGCTCAGGGCCAGGGTGACTTGATGCTGAGATGCTGCGTGTAGTTCTGGAGGGAACTTGGTGGTGCTACTCTTGCTGCTCTGCATGTGCACCGCCTGTGCAACAGCTTCCTGGAAACAGATGTTGAATGCTATTTTCGTATTTCACCTTTTTCCACAAAAGCAAAATTCCTCTTTAGACTTCTGTTAGTGAAATCAAGTACTAATGTAGGTTGTTTTGTAAAAGCAAAGTGGTGTCAAGCGCACTTTCAAAAAGTGGGGATACCTGTGTTTAGTTGTCAACAAGCTGAAATAAAATTGTGTTTGGTTTTGGATCCATTATCAAGTCAGCTTCAGAATACCTTAGAACAGGAATTGATTTCTTCTTCTGTCCACAAGGGACCTGGGTTAAATAAGCCTCATGGTCATAAAGGCTTTTTCTTTGGGTCTGAAATGGGCCTAGTTGTGACCCTGCTGGTGGAGCTGGTTTAGGACCGCTGCACCTCATTTTCTGTTGAACAAGACCAGCAGCCAGTGCTGTTGGTAAGCAGGGGGATGGTTTCTTCTGCTGTATCTCCTGACATCTCTCTCTCTGTCCAGCCCTGTAGCAAAGAAAACTGCTTTGGTCCTAGCTCATTTATTTGTTCAATACCTGTATATTGAACACCTGTGTTAGTTAGAATATGTTGATTTTGTAAGCGCTATTGCTTCACCAGGAAAATTCTGCCCATATCCTTTGAGTATCTTAACTAAAGGGATGGTCTGACATAGTCGACATCTTAGCTATCAAATCATTGCCCTCTTACAGGGTGGGGAAATATGTGCCCTGACACGATAGCAGTGGAACATGAGAAATGGTGTCCTCCCAGAGCAAACATTGTAGTGAAGGATCCAGATAATAAATAGAAGTAAATAAACAAGACAATGGCATATTATAGTCAGTGATATAGGGGAAATAGTAATATACTGGAGATTTATTGGGGTTATATTTTTTTTATAGAGTGGACGGTCTCTGAGGAGAGGAGTCAGTGGAAGGCTGTCCAGGCATAGGAAGAACAAGTGCAAGGAACCGGGGGTGGGAACATGTTTGAAAAACCCAAAACAAGCTAGGGTGACCTGTGGCTGGAGTGTGGCATGTTGAGAGACAAATATTACACATGTTGGGAAAGGACTAGACAGGCAAGAGTTCAGAATGAGTTGTATAATTGCAGTATTACAGGAGAAGATAAGTGGAAGCCCAGATAGTTTCTGGAGAAAGCATTGGAGAGTCTGCAGTGTTTCTGACATCAGACCCCACAGTTTCCCAGGGTGTTCTGGGCTTCAGATGGTTCTGCTCTGCAGAGTCTAGGTGGGTGGTCTGCTGATGACAGGTGCGCATGGAAGATCACACCTGTGCACGGTAATGTTGATATCACATCATGGGCACCTGATGCACTGCGATGCAGACGCAGAGCCGTCACTGCCCTGTCTTAAGGAGGCTATGAGGCAGCAAAGGAGGATAACTTCCAGCTAGCCAGAATTAAGCCCAGGCTGGAGTCAGAACCGCTATTACCTGGCTTCCTGTGGCCACTTTTTATTTATTAAGTTAAACTCTATATTGAGCTAGATATCCATGGGCTACCGCATGGAGATGGTTCACAAAGTCCAGGCTAGGTGTCTGCTCTTACCAGAGGGATCTCCCAGGGGCCGGGAGTAGTAATGGAGTCACCCTTTGTAGCTTGAGGAGGTTCTCAATAAACTCCTGAGGCCCAGGCTGTCAGCCTGCCAACAGTTCAAAGCTTTTTAACGGGAAGACTAACGTGGACATAGATCAGATCTCAGATCTTATCGGAGGTGGACACAAGTCATGAGTTTAAAGTCCAGGCTGTGGAAGACTTAGCAAGTACTGCTGGTTTAGGTTTGTTTCTGATTCAGAATTATGTTCATCTAAATCCACGTGTTTTTTTCTTAACTTAAAATACCTTATTGTTAAAGGTCAGCACAGGAAGTAATGCACATCCTTCAAAATTATGCTGAGTGTCAAAGGATCTAAAGTCCTCTTCCCCAACTCCCCAGCCTTATTGTTAATGTATTTTGTTTACCTGACACATCTTAAAAATATCCTGAGTTGTTCTCAGTTTTGAGGACTTCAAAGCACCTTATATTCTTTTTTTTTTTTTCCTCCCTAAATCCTTTTAAGTATTCCTAATAAGATTATGAGCTGCCTCAGTTACTTTTTGGAACAAGTCAGAGTGTCAACAAGTAACATTTTGTGAAAGTGAAAAGCTGGGCACAGGCTATTTGAATGAGAACCTGAGCCTTTAGAGTGGGAAGTGTGACTAAGGTGCTGGACAGAATTACCTCGAGAGAGAAACAGCATTTCTATTCCTAACTCAGCTCTGACAGCCCGGCAGAGCTGTGAGACCCACCACCCTGGTTCACTCACCACTGGAAGCTGGGAGCCATGTGTGCTTTAGAGTTCTGAATCCCTGACTCTAGGGACCTAAGACTAGTTAGGTCTACTTTTAACAAGATTATTGGTTTCTTGCTCTTTTTTTTTTGCCTTGTTTCAGATAAACTCTTCTGGCCTTATTTCTTTTCAGAGTGAATTCAGGGGTTAACTTCAGCTAAGAGTAGCTGAAGTTCAACTTGCCCAGATGTCAAGCCTGCAAGCCTTCCATTCCATCACACTTGAGGTTGGCATGACGATGGTGGAGCCATCTTGGGGAGTGACCCCCCACAACTCCTCATGTGGGCCCGCCTATACTCAGAGGGAAGTGCTCCAGACAGCACCTCCTTGTCTTGTGAAATATTCTAAGTTGCAAGTTCGCTGTTTTTCCAACAAATTTGTTTACTTTATTAATCACTAAAAAGTCACCTTTATGATTGAATATTAAGTAAATATCAACACTGTGGAAGGCCCCAGGCAAAGCAGAGGAAGTCTTCCTTTTGACCTAACATTTTGCATTAATAAGCTGTCATATAAACATGTATCATAGTCACATGAATTATTATCCCTTACATTTTATAGTTATAAAATATCTTCCTGTTCATAAGTTATCTTGTTTGAACATCATAACCCTATGTGACAGCAGATTTCATCGTTAGCAACAGCATCAGGTTGTCATCAATACAGCTCAATGGTTCAGGGATTGAATGGTTGAGGCACCTAAGGTTAGACCCTCATGTGTGACTGAGCTAGGATTGGGACTCAGAAACTATCATAGTGCCTTCCCCAAACACTGTGCTCTGTAGCCTTGCAAGAAGGCTGGCTCTGCTGTGGGCATCCTCTGAGTTATCTTCTCGCATGAACACTTCAGTCCCCAGGGTCTGACTGCAGCGTCTCAGACACCCACCTTGAGGAGGCCAGAGCCTTGGCCGCCAAGAGCAGGCAGAAGGCGGGCCTGGAAGGGGAACTGGTCTCCTTGTTCCGAGACCCGTATCTCTTGGCTCTGTTGTTATCTTGGCTGCCCTTGGATATACTTGTGGTTTGAAAAGTAGCCAAAGTGAGGAGCCCAACGCTCTTAAACCTGCTGCTTGGTGTCACAGAAGGAGCCTTTGTTCTGCAGGCTGAGCAAGGCTTCTCTGAGCAGTCTGCAGATGGGATTTCCTCTTGACATTAGCGTTGTTTGGCTGGTGTCCCTTGGGTTCATCTGTCTTCAAGGATGAATTTTTATTTCAATCTGGGACCTTCCTTGGGCTGAGAGGAGACCAGTTCCTGTTATGAGAGGTCAGCATTGCCAGGATAGGTGAAGGGTCAGTGCTTGGAGTCCACTGTTGGTCCTCTCCCTGCCCATGGGTACGTGGAGGCGCACATTCCTGGGAACAGCTGCTGAGAGTGTAATTCCTTCTACCCCCTGTGCTGTGGGAGCATGTGGCTGGACAATGCGGTGTTTCATTAATCTGCATGAGTGGAGCTGACTGACTAGTCACAAGTGTTTTAACTGATGGGGGCCAGAAAGTTTGCAGAATTATTCCAACTTAAAATCCCGTATCCTTTCCCAGGCAGTTAAGTAACCTTCTGTGTCATAGTGTCAGCTCTTCAAATTTGAAGCTGAAGTATTAAGACACAGGCTCTGGGCAGAAGACCCTTCTCCAAACACTAATTCTGCGCTATGTCGGTGCTCTCATCTGAAAAGTTGTTTCCACAGCCACCAAGTTCTAGAACTATTGATTTATGCTCCCCCAGACATGCAAATAGAGTAGTCTTTAGCACAACATTAATCAGAAGGATCTACTACGTGAAGGTCCACACGCAAGCATCTGCATGCTTTATACATGAGCATGTCTGCTGTCTATCGATTGGAAGCTCTTTGGGCACAGAGAAAAAGTTGGGCTTAGATTTGATAAAAGGCTATTTAATATGAATAAATTCTTTTTAGTAGATGGTACATTTATTGAGTTAGCAGAGTGGCAATGGCTTAACAGTGAAGAATGTCTCCAGAAAGTAGTAACCCATGCACTGAATTTTTATTTTTAAATTTTGAAGTTAAGTTTTATGAACAGTTTGAAATGCCCCTTGGTGTTTAAGTGCAGCTGTTGCAGATGGGTTAGCAAATTCCAAGCAATGGTGCATGTCCCGGCCCTGGTGGCCCCTGATGTGCTGAGGCCAGGAGCAGCTGGGTCAGAGGTGAGCTCAGCCCCTGCTGGGCATCTGGTACCAACCCAGGGTTGGGGGAGCCCAGAGAATGGGGAATGCCTGCAGGCCCACCAGCTGCCTGACAGTAGTCCTAAATCTTCTACCCGCAAGGATGGTTTCAACCTAAAGGCTGGGATCTGTGCATTCTCAGCTGTTCTGAGGGAAAACTGAAGTACCTTTTTTTTTTTTTTTAACTGATTGCAAACCACAACCAAGAAAATGATCAGACTTACACAAAGCCGTCCTTGTTAAGTGGAGCTGTTCAACATCTTCTTTCCTCCCCCAGCCCCCCACAAACCTGCTTTAAATTCTTGTTTATTCAGGCCTCCTGCATGTTATTGGAGCAAAAGTCAGGTTTGTCAGTCTTCTGTGAGTCAGAAGCTATGAGTTTGTCACACCCCTCAGGATAGGTTGAAGCACACTGTAGACAGAAGATGCTCTGCAGTTACAGATGACTCGTATTCTTATCACATGTGGATTGGGGAGCCATCCCAGCCAGGCCAGGAGGTAGGAGCTGGGGAAGTTGCTCTTGTTGATTAGGAGATCCCTTCTGGAGACTGGACTGGGGCCACAGGAGTGATAAGCCCTCCGCCGCCACCTCCGCGGCCACCCTGCTGTTCACAGCCTTGTTAAAGCTGTCACCACCCAGTCTGTCTCTAAGAGACTAGCTGCAGGATTGCCTGCAGAATTTCAAGCTTTCTCTCCTCCAGGGGCCCAGGCACAGGCACTGAGGGTGTTCCTGTTTTTGGATTGTGCTGTTATTTACAAATTAGAGAAGTCTGAGAAACCTTCCATGTTGACCCAGCCTTTATGTCTGTGGTTCCAGAATCGCTTGCAAACATAGTCAGGGGTGGACAGAGAGAACGCAAGTCATGTAATCCAGGAGGTCTCAGTTCATCCACTACTAGGTGTGTGAACTAGGACAGGTTCGAAACTATAAACTGAGGGTGAGCATAATGCCTCTGAGGGATGCTGTGAAGATTTGCTGTCACTAAACCTGCAGCTTCCACTGAATGGCACTGCTCTGACTTTCACTCGTAAGCCTGCTGCTGCCTCTGGGAGTCTGGGTGGAACAGGTCATGTCCTTGCTCTCACTTCCACCTGATCATAGCAGTTTGTTCTTCTGCCAACTCTGCTGGGTGACGCCTGACCCTGAAGGCCACTGGTTATATTGCTGGGATGTTGATGTACCCGTGGATACCAAAGAAAGCAGCTAGTGACCTTGGGGTTGATTCCAGCAAACAGACTGGGTGGCTCTGTGACCTTGTGTAAGTTACTTCATCTTTCTGACCTCAAAGGGTGGCTTGGGGGTCAAATACAACCCCACATGAAGGCACCTCGCCCGGGACCTGACATGGAGCAGGGGCTTAGATGTTGGTTTCCGCCCTTCCTTCCTCCTGGAAGGCCAAAGGCCAGCACTTGGAGGCTACTAATCCTCGTATTTAACCTGAGATCACGTTCAATGCCTGCAGGTTTCCGTGGGAGAAAGTTTCCCATGTGTTGACAGTCTGGCCGGAATCCCTCTATCTGGGTCTGCTCTAAGCGGCCCTGCAGCAGTGCATCTTGGCCACTATTCAAGCTTACAGGTCTGACAACCCCATGGCGCACGGAAAGTCAGCACACCATGGCACTGAGATAGAGTCTGTCCTTGGTGAACTGGCCCAAGCCCTTGTCCTTGTGCTTAATGTCAGTGTCTTCACTGTTTCTTCTTTGCTGAGTATTTATTGAGTTTATTTAGTGTCAGGTATTGTGCTGGGTTCTTCCCAGGTGGCTCAGTGGTGAAGGATCCGACTGACAACGCAGGAGACGTGGGTTTGATCCCTGGGTCAGGAAGATCCCCTGGAGCAGGAAACAGCAACCCATTCCAGTATTCTTGCCTGGAGAATCCCATGGACAGAGAAGCCTGGCAGGCTTCAGTCCATGGGGCCACAGAGAGTCGAACACGACAGTAACTCAGCACACACATTGTGCTGGGTACCAGGTCCCCAGTGGAGAATAAAGTATAGATGTGGGCCTTGCCTTGGGGAGTGCCCAGTTTAGGGCACTAAACTGAATGAGGAGGTACAAGGAAGGTCATATCAGACAGCCCTGAGTTCCTTGAACTGGGGAGAGAGAAGGCCTCTCTGCAGGAAGGAACATTTGAAGATTTAATATAAAAAAACAATGTAAACTACTTCATTAATATTTTATGTTACAATGTATTAAAATGATAATATTTTTGAAATATAAAGTTAGAACATTATTGAGTTCACCTCTTTCTTTTCAATGGACTACTAGGAACATTTACATTACATGTTTTTCACATTGTATTTCTGTTAGTTCCAGTCTAGACCTCACTCAGGAGTTTAGATTTTCTCCGAAGGTCAAAGGGAAGCCTTTAAAGAGTTTTAAGCAAGGCAATAGCATGATCTGGCTCAGTTAGTAGAAGACTCAGTGGAGAAGTGATTGACGGGGGAATAGGAGTTGGAGGGAGGGCAGGAGGCGGTTGCAGAAGTTCAGGAAGCAGAGGGGGGTCTGTTCTGGGAGGGTAGTTCAGTTCAGTTCAGTCACCCAGTCATGTCCGACTCTTTGCAACCCCATGAACCACAGCATGCCAGGCCTCCCTGTCCATCTCCAACTCCCAGAGTCCACCCAAACCCATGTCCATTGTGTTGGTGATGCCATCCAACCATCTCATCCTCTGTTGTCCCCTTCTCCTGGGAGGGTAGTAGAGGAGACGAAAGTGGGTGGATTCAAGATCTATTTTGTAGGTAGAATCTACCAGAATTACTGAGGGTTAGATAGAGAGAGATAAGGGAGTGGGACAGTCAAGCATGGCTCGGGGAGCTGGGTGGGGGGAGCGGGGAAGAGTGGAGAGGAGCAGGGCTTTATTTGGTGATCGGGCTGCTTTTTCCTGGGAGGAGGAGGTGATGGTTCGATTGCAGAGAATCAAGACTTCTGTTTTACGTGTGCTGAGTCTGAGATGTATGCGTGTCTACTGGAGGTGTTAACCAACCAGTTGGTGTTGTGAGCCTGGAGCTATGGAGAGAGGTCTGGGCTAAAAGTTATAAAGTTAGGAGTCTGCATACAAATGATATTAAAGCCAGAAATGGATGCCATTGGCCAGGGAGAGAGCTGTATAGAGCATAAAGGCAAGGGCCCCTAGGGCCCAGCCAGGAGGAACCCGAGCACAGACCATTCTGGGGAGTCAGCATAGGAGGCTGAGTGTTCAGAGGGGAGCAGAGAAATGAGGCAGGAACCACACATGGTTGGTGTTCAAAGGAAGGTGGGGATGAGAGACAAAATTCAACAGGAAAAGATCTAATCTTTTAAGTACGTAGTAAAACAAAGCACATTTTTTCATTACTTGATTCTTTTTATAAACCGTTTTTTGATTTGATTAAAGCAGACGTGTCCCCGGGGCCGCCCTCCCTCTGGGCCTGTGTCAGCAGTGTGGTGATTATGCCTGTGGTTGGTTCCTTCCCTGGCGGTTCTATGCATCCCCCGACAGCTCCGTGGACAGAGGTTACATAGACCACTGTGGCTAGTGTTCAGACTTTTGCCTGAGGGGTGAGGGCTGTTTTTCTAAGGTGCCTGCCCTGGAAAAGGGGCCTGGAGTGCATGTTCCTATATATGTTTGGCTAAGTGAGGTCTTTCCTTTTATTTTCTCAAAACTGTAGCACTTTGGGGCTTCCCTGACAACTCAGTTGGTAAAGAATCTGCCTGCAATGCAGGAGACCCTGGTTCAATTCCTGGGTTGGGAAGATCCGCTGGAGAAGGGAAAGGCTACCCACTCCAGTATTCTGGCCTAGAGAATTCCATGGACTGTATAGTCTGTGGGGTCACAAGGAGTCGGACAGAATAAAAGCAGTACTTTTATTCTGTCTCTGAGTTAGTTGAGAAGAAACCTTTACAAACACACTCCTTTAGCAGTGAGTGGGGAATGGTTGGGGGCAGGGTGGATGGGGCCAGTAGGAGTGGAGGAAGGGCAGATAGACACCCGCCAAACAAAGCATCTGCTTTTATCAAAAGTGCTGTGTTTGGGCTTAGCCAGCCCAAAGCCTGATGATTCACTGATGCCAGACCCTCTGTGGCTGCCAAGAGACATACTGGCCTTGATACGGTTTTTCTCATTGTTACTCTATTCAGTTTGACTGACTGCTGCCAAGTTAAGATTTCAACAGTGGCTTTTTAACTTAATGCTCTCCTGGAGTTCTGCTGAACACAAGTTGACCCATGACCACATCAGGTCTTCGTCAACCAGGACCGCTTGGTATTAACCTTGGATTCCTGTAGAGACTCACCATAGTGTGATATGTAGGAGATTTAAATGGTGCTGTTTTAACATGATTAGGGAATCTGCCTGAGGAGGCGGTTTAATTGCCATTCTTTCGGTGTATGTCATGAACACATTCATCAGGCATGGCTGTATTTTCAGATGAGATAGAAACTGACTCATAGGAATAGGAATTGGCTGCTGAAGTGAAAGAAGCAGGAGTTTGTGAAGCAGCCGGGCCTTAGGATCTCTGGTCACCAGGACAGGAATTGTGTCCTCATCTACAGTCTACCCTGGGCTGTAGGAAGAAAGATTCCCCAAGTTGAGGGAAATGACAAAGAGGGTCTCACGGTCTGAGGCTCTGAAAGGGAAATGCAGTTCAGGACAACTGACAACAGCATGCTGACCAGAGCTTGAAGGAGGAACAGGTACGTTGTGACCATCCAGGGAGCACTTGTGTTTAAGGATGTGTAGGAAGGACTGTCTCCAGCCTGGACTGACCCAGGTACAGGATCCCCCCGACGATAGCAATGATGAGCCAGGGCTGATCTGATAAATTCCTTCACTAGTACACTGAGTATTTGTGTGCTGGAGATTCAAAGACAGGCCAGGGCTTTTGTCCAGCTGAGGAGCTCATGGCCCTGGGAGAAGGGGATGCAGGTTTTGAACCATCTGAGCTCACCTGCACCTGTTTTCTCTCCTTGCTGCTGACCTGCCTTCCCATCCACATTTTTGCCCTCCAGTCACTCCACTAGCTCAATAAGCAATTCTACTTTTCTTGACCTCTGACTCTAACATCTTTCCAGAAATCATGTTACTTTTTCTCCTTGACCAGGGGATTGCAGGCTGTGCTTTCTAGGTAACCTTCCCTCAGAGCCTGCCTTCACTGTGCCACCACTTGCTCTGGGCTATTCTGGCCTTGGACCCAGACTTAGGGAAGGTCGGGCCTTGCAGCCGAGGCCCGTATCAGAGGGTGGCTCTGGGCTGTGGAAAGAAATCGAGTGCAGAGTGAGCAGAGGATTGTAAGGAATGCTATGGGTAACAAAAAGGGCTTTCAGAAATTATGTTTGGAATAATAAAACCAAAGAGAGGGGGATGTGAGAGAAACCCAACTGCTGAGCTTCTGTTCAGCTTGCGTTTTTTTCTTTTTTTGGTCCAGGAAATGACTTCTCTGATTGGAAAGGGTAGGATAGAGGTGAAGGAGGATAGTAGATGAGGCCATGACAAGAGGCTCTAATGCCACCAAATAAACTGAAGCCCCAAGGCCTGAGAAGAAAGGCTGAGACCACCAGAGCAGTGCACAGCATTGGAGAAATGCTGGCATCACCAAGAGTGACAGGAGAGATGAAGATAGATAAGGATTTTAATTTCCAAAATGGAACTAGGGAGATAAAATTAATCTATAAAATGGTAAGATTGACATCCATCTCAGGAAATATTCTAAAAAGGATTATTAGAACAATGATTTTTGAATACTTGAGGAAGGAAGCAACAACCAGTAGTAATTAGCAGGGCTTTGCCAAAAAGCAGGTCAGACTAGTTTCACTTTCCTTCCTGGGGTTACTTTGTTGGTAGATTAGAGGACCGTTGAGAAGGTGTATATTCAGGTGTCAGTCATCAGTGATATCCTTAGGATGAAAGTGATTGCAGGCCAGATGATGGTACAGGAAACACTCTCTAGGCTGTGTCCTTAGTCCATTTCTAGCCAACTTTAAAGTATCTTTTAGACAATGATACTGACATAAACATCATGTTGGTGGATGTTATGAATATTGGGGGAATAACTGATATGTCAAAGAGATAGAAGTAAGATCCAAAAAAGATCTTGGCATTTTGAAACAACAGACCAAACCTAACTAGAAGAACTGTGTGTGTGTGTGTGTGTGCGTGTGCGTGCACACACACTCACTCAGTCGTGTCCAACTCTTTGCGACCCTTTAGACTCTAGCCCGCCAGGCTCCTCAGTCCATGGGATTCTCCAGGCAAGAATAGTGAAGTGGGTTGCCATTCCTTTCACCAGGAGATCTTCTCAACCCAGGGATCAAACCCGAGTTTCCCGTGTCTCCTGCATTGCAGGCAAATTCTTTACCTGGTGAGCCATCGGGGAAGCCCAACCAGAAGGACTCAGGAGAGACAAAGACTTGCGCTGAGGCCAAAAAACAAAATAAATGTATAGCGTTTGGCTTAATAGCCACATGTGAAAAAATATTCCAGGATTTAGGTAATTGCAACCTTAGAGTGAGTCAGCAGTATTCTTTGGTTGTCAAAGAAGCTAATGTGATTTTAGGAGCATTAATTGAGTTTAATAATTGGACCAAGGGAAGTGGTTACACTTGGCTGCCCAGCTCCCATCTGGTGAATTGTTTTCTCTAAACAGAAACAGAAGGTGAATTCCTCCACTACAGAGCAGTGAGCTTCTGTCTAGATCACTCTTCTACTCTAAAGCAAAGCGGTTTAATCATCAAGGCATACCCCTAAGGTTCTTTGTATTAGTGAAAACTCATGTCATGGGTTAACCCTGGGAGGAGAATATAAAATAATCACCAACCTTAATCCTATCAACTACAAGTGAGCCAGCTTTAACAAATGAAATCAAGAAGTATGTCTTGAGATGTGGGTGAGTAAATCTCGTATTTATTTTGCAAAGGGATGAAACAAAATATATTGTCGGAAATGCCCATCTAAGAGTGTTATAGTTCTCTGTTTTAAAGCTACATCCCTTTTTAAAGCACAATCGTATGCATATTTTATAATTAATTTCATAATTAACTTTTATGGGTGATTTCTTTTTCCCCCTTTGGCTTCTTTTTTTTTTTAAAGATTAAAGTAGCATTCACTTACAATGTTAACAGAGTACATCCTTCTTTTAATTAGCAAAGACTGTGCATATAATAAGCCCCTGCATTGCATGAGAAAGTAACTTAAAAATTTTTTTTATTTATTTTTATTTTTAATTGGAAGATAATTGCTTTACAATGTTGTTTTGGTTTCTGCCATGTAACAACATGAATCAGCCATAAGTATGCACATGTCCCCTCCCTCTTGAACCTCCCTCCTACCCCTCTAGGTTGTCACAGGGCCCCAGGTTGACCTCCCTATGTCATACTTCAAATTTCCACTAGCTATCTGTTTTACATAAGGCTTCCCAGGTGGCTCAGTGGTAAAGAATTGGCCTACTCATACAGGAGGTGAGGGTTCGAGCTCTGCATTGGGAAAATCCCCTGGAGAAGGGAATGGCAACCCACTCCAGGATTCTTGCCTGGGAAATCTCATGGATAGAGGAGCCTTGGTGGGCTACAGTCCATGCAGTCTTGAAGAGGAGCCTGGTGGGCTACAGTCCATGAAGTCACAAAGAGTCAGACACAGCTGAGTACGTATTAATGGTAGTTTTATTCCTAGTTTTTTAAGAAATCTCCATGCTATTCTCCATAGTGACTGTATCAGTTTACATTCCCACCAACTGAGCAACAAGGTTGTTTTTCTCCACATCCTCTCTAGCATTTATTGTTTGCAGGGTTTTTGCTGATGGCCATTCTGACCAGTGTGAGATGGTACTTCATTGTAGTTTTGCTTTACATTTCTCTAATAATGAGCGATGTTGATCATATATTCCTGTGTTTATTGGCTATCTGTACGTCTTCTTTGGAGAAATGTCTACTTAGGCCTTCTGCCCATTTTTTTGATTGGGTTGTTTGTTTTTCTGATATTGAGCTGCATGAGCTGCTTATATATTTTGGAGGTTAATCATTTGTCTGTTGCTTCATTTGTAATTATTTTCTCCCATTCCAAGGGTCGCTTTTTTTCATCTGGTGTATAGTTTCCTTTGCTGTGCTTTTAAATTTAATTAGGATAAAGTAACTCTTTATTGCAACTTTAATGTGATTCCCAGTATCAGTAGAGAAACTGTCCATCTAACTACACACTAGCTCGTGTTTTTCCAAGTGATGTCATTTCTCCACTCACCAGGCCAGTCCTGTTTTAAGCATCTAGTTCTTCATTTTCCCATAAACAGTTGGAAATGACCTTGTGGTCCACTCTCAGTCCTCTTGGTTATCTCCCTGGTTAACCTCCTCTCTGGCATTTCAAACGTGTCCAGATATATTCATTTGCAGCTGAAGCAGCCAGCTTCTCAAGACCACTTTGAAAATATCTAGTCTCAGAGGGGCTGGGGAGCTAGGCACTGGCCTGACAGCAATGACCTTCCACTGCTAAGGGAGTTCTGTCTGTGGCCATCACCGCTCAGTCACAGGCCTGTGGCTATATTATCTCCTTCATGAGGAGGCCCGTCAGTCCAAGAACAACATTTCTCTCATGTTCCCTCTTTCTCTCCAATGTTATTCTTCCCTAGACGAACCCATGGAGTGTGGTGGGAAGGGTTAGAGTCTAGATCTTCTGCAAACTGGAGAGAACTCACACACACACGCATACACACATACACACACACACACACACTCATACTCATTCATTCAAACCAACATTGATTGAGCAGCTGTACTCTGGGGCTAGAGGTGAATAAAATAAAAATGGTCCCTATTCTCAGTGAGATTATAGTCCAGTAAGGGAAATAAACAAGCGTATACATATTGTATTGAGTTATTATTTGTTACAGTAAAGTTTTATATTATGACAATTATAATTCAATATAATATGTGTACTTCTTTATATGTTTTATAATGCATAGAAAATAAGTGCCAATGAGATGTTATTAATTCTGTGAGTTGGTGCTGGGGAGGAAGGAAGGGGAAAGAGTGGTCAGAGAAGATGGAAATGAATAGAAAGACGATGGGAACTCTCTAGACTTCTTGGTTCAGGGAATTTCAAATAGTTTGGATTTGTTGTAGCATAAGGAGCATGTTGAGGAGATGAGGCTGGTGAGATGGACAAGGCCTTCGAATCATGTATAGCATCTAATAAAATATAAGATGAGAATGCTATACTCTCCCATATGTTAATCTTACCTGAAACAACATGGGTTTAATCAGGAATATTGGCCAATGGAAGCAAAATCTTAATAGATGCAAAGCCTCTTGCTGTCTCTTCCTCCCCCCACACCTCTAACCCCACAGCTCCCCAAGGTGTTGAGATGTTGATAGAACTTCGTGCTGGAGGACAGAGTGACTGAGGGCTCTAAGTTCCAAGGCCATGTCCACATGCACGTAGGACGAGGTTGCCAACAAAGGGTAAACTTCCTCCCAGTTATTGGGTTCACCTTTCCTGATTATTGATGTGCCCCCGTACATGGGTTGGTTAAGGTAAACCAGTAGTCCCCTAGGCTGCAGTGTTGGTCCTCTCTGGCACAACTGCTACACGTGAAGAAGCCTATTGGTCACACTCGTCCTAAGTCTTTTGGTATTGCATTTCAGTTAAATGTTCTAGGAATGAGGTCATTTGTGGTAAGTGGATACCCGCAAGCTGGAACTCCACTCAGATGTATAAACCTTCTAGTCCCTCACCTCAGTAAGTTTTAAGTTGATGATTTTTGCACAGTGCCTTCATATCTGGGAACTGTGCCTTACTTAGCAGCTTTGTATAGATTCTTGGTGTGTTCTGCAGTCATCATTTGTGAATCATGACGGTTTTCTTCTCCCTTTCCCAATTCTTACACTTTTATTTCTTTGCTTACTTAAGTGTACCGACTAGAACCTCCAGGACAGTGCATCAGAGCAGTGACAGGGGACATCCTCATCTTGTTTCTCATCGGTCGATTGGTTTTAGTAATGATTCGGCTCAGACGGTTAAGCGTCTGCCCGTGATGTGGGAGACCCCGGTTTGATCCCTGGGTCGGGAAGATCCCCTGGAGAAGGAAATGGCAACCCACTCCAGTACTCTTGCCTAGAAAATTTCATGGATGGAGGAGCCTGGTGGGCTACAGTCCATGGGGTCGCAAAGAGTCGGACACAACTGAGCGACTTCACTCACTCAGTACTTCCACCAATAAGAATGAGGTTTTTACCAGATATATTTGTCCTTTTTTATTTCTAGTTTGTGATGAGTTAGCTTTTTCCTTGTTGAGATCATGAAAAGTTGGTGGTATTTTTTTAAATCCTCTTCCTCCCCCCATTAATTAGAACCCCCAAATGATTTTTCCTTTAATCTGTTAACGTTAATGTGGTGAATAGATTTTCTCAAGTTAAACTGACCCTTTATTCCAGGAGTCAGCCCTGTTTGATTATGATGTATTTTTATACATTCTTGGATTCTTAAAATAGGTTTGTCAACATTTTGTTTTAGGACTTTTTTTGTGTGTCTCTTCATGTGTGAGATTAACCTGTTCTTTTTCTTTCTTTTATTAACCTGGTGTCCTTTAGCATCAAAATTATAATATCCTCTTTTTCAAATTTCTTGAAGAGTTTATATAATTTTCATAGTAATAAATTCCAAAGTTTGGCAGAACTTCCTGGTTAGGAAAACCATCTAGATCTGTAGCTGTTGAACAACTGATTCAATTTTTTAATCGTTATAGATAGGACTCTTCAGGCTTCCTGTTTGAGTCTATTTTAGTATTATTTTTCCCGGAATTTGCTTTTTTCCTAAGCTTTCAAATTTTTTGGTATAAAGATGTTCATAATATTCTCTGACTGCACTCGCTTGTATCTATGATTATGTGCTGTGAGCGCTCAGCCTCAGTCATGGTCCAACTCTTTGTGACCCCAAGGCCTGGAGCCCGTCAGGTTCCTCTGATTTTTCTGGCAAGAATACTGGAGTGAGTTGCCATTTCCTCCTCCAGGGGACCTTCCTGACCCAGGGATCTCTGATTATACCCCCACTTTATTTCTCTGCTGTTTTGTGCCTTCTCTCATTTTCCCCCCCTTGATTATATCTGTTGGAGGTTTATTTTTATTAGACTTCTGAAGAACCAGGCTTCATTTGTTCCTCCCTTACTGTATCATTTTTTTTTTTTTATTTCTGCATTTAAGAAATCTTTAGTCTATTTTTAAAATGTTTGTTCTGTTCTCTTAACTTAAGCTGGAAATAGTTAATTTCAGTCTCCTCTAAAAATAAGCATTTAAGGCTCTAGTTTCCTCCAAAATAACCACTTTGATTGTATTCTACATGTGCTATATTCTACATTGTGCAAATCTGTCTTGAGTTTAATCTGGTTAACAGTTACCATGTTTGGTGATAGATTTGGGTTTATAGCTACCTCTTATTCTGTGTGTCTGTACTGTTCGTACATTTTTCTAACCTATGGTCATTTTTTTAACTGCCTTATTTTGAATTGTCTTAAAAAAAAAACTCTATTCCTATTCATTTAGTGGTTAGTTTAAAAATACCTTTAAATGACTTTATACAACATAATAGAGTAAAACAATAGCTTTCCTTCTTTCCGAGCAATGCAGGATTTAGAACATGCGCTTCGGGCACCTTCCACTTGGCTCCTATGTCAGTGTTGCCCTGTGTTTTAGTTTGTCTTTTAAAATTGTGGTTAATTACACATACCATAAAATTTACCTTCTTAACCATTTTTAAGTGCATGGTTCAGTAATGTTAAGTACATTCACATTGTTGTACAACCAGCCTCCAGAATTCTCTTCAGCTTACAAAGCTGAAAATCTGCACCCATTAAACAACAACTCCCCATTCCCTCCCCGCCCCAGCCCCTGACCACCACAATTCTACTTTCTGACTCTATGATTTTGACTACTCTAGGTACCTCATATAAGTGAAATCCTTATAGGTATTTGTCTTTCGTGACTGGCTTATTTCACCTACAATATTGTCCTTAAGGTTCCTCTGTATTCTAGCATATGTCAGAATTTTCTTCCTTTCTGAGGCCAAATGATATTCCATGGTATAGATCACATTGTACGTATAGCACATTTTGTCTATCCATTCATCTGTTGATGGACAGCTGGGTTACTTCCACCTTTCGGCTTCTGTGAATAATACTGCTATAAACGTGCACAAATATCTCTTCAAAATCCTTGCTTTCAATTTTGGGGGTATATATTCAGAAGATAAATTGCTGGATTGTATGGGAATTCTACTTTTACTTTTGGAAGAGCCAATATACCATTTTCCACAGCAGCTGTACCATTTTGCATTCCCACCAGCAGTGAACAAGGATTCCAGTTTCTCCACATTTTTACCAACACTTGATTGACTGTCTGTTTTTTAACTACACGGACTAGACATTGTCTTGTTTTCACCATCAGTGCTGTTTTAGAGTTGCCTGTATATTTACCAGTCTCTGTGCATCATTCAGTCTTAGATCCTACGTTTTCCTTCTGGCATCCTTTTCCTGAGGGTGTTCTCTGCTTTTATTTGTCTCTGGTTGTCTCTATTCACCCTGTTCTCAGTGCTTTTCTGGGCAAGAAATTTTGTGCTCCTCGCTTTCCCTTTTGGCTGATGAAAACCTCCTGTCAGTCTGATTGTCATTGCTGTCAGGGCAACCTTTCTTTGCTCTCCTGCTGCTTTTAAGATCTTCTCTTTGTTTTTGGTGGTCTGTAACTTCCTTAAAATGTGTTTATTTTTGTTTTATACTGCTTAGGACTCATGGGATGCCTGAATCTGATAATTAGTATTTTTCATTAACTTTGAAGGTTTCACGTCATTATTTGACTGTCGCTTTTTGCCTTTCTCTGTTCTCTTTCAAGAGTTCTGGTTAAATATAAGTAAGCCTTTTCATTCTACCTTCTGTGTCTCTTATATTTTCCTTGACTCTTTCTCTGCTGTGTTTTGTATAATTTATTTTAATTCATAAATATTTTCTCTAGTAATGTCTGGCTTATTTATAAGATTATTTTTATATTTATATCTAGATGTTGTGATCAATTATTTTTTTAATTTCTAGATGTTAGATTATTTTTGTATCTGCCTGTTTATTCTTAAGTCACATTTTTTATTCCATCTTTTTAAAAAAATTATCATGCATCATTATTTTATAACTTATTTCTGAAATTCCAATATCTAAATTCTTTAGGGATCTCAATTTGTTGTCATTTCTGCTAATTTTGGAGATTGTCACTGGGGCTTGTTTTCTGGTGTATGTAATTGTGTCTAAAAGGGAGTTTATATTTAACCAAACTTGTGGATATCCTGTGTAGCTTTCTGTTGATGAAGTTTTCCTCCAGAAAGGACTTTTACATTGTTCCCTGACTAATTAATGGTGCCACTAACCCAGACACTTTAATATTTTTCTGAGTTTTGGATTCTCTATGAAAGCAGGTCATATAAATTTGCATCCCAAAGGATGACTTGTGGTTTACACCCTTAGGGGAGACTATTACTACTGCTATTTTTTCCATCAGAATCTATGGTGGAGATAGTAGCTCTTCTTGGTTTCCTCTGCTAGAGCATGTTTTGGTGTTGTGTTGTATTTAGCACATTCCTTCTGTAGTGGGTGGTGTATTCCTGGTCTGATTGTTCTAGCATTATGCAGGGAACTAACTTCAGAGTTAGTTGCTCAATCTTGCGGACCCAGGGCTTAGCCTCCCTGCTTTCCTCCTTATCTTTTTGCTGTTGTGCACATTTTATGTTCTTAATTTGTTCTCTTTTTGTACCTGTTTTATATATATGTCTGTGTTTCCTGAGACTTTCCCTTTCTTGTGACTTCAACGATATATTTGAAAATACTTTTGTAATTTGATTATCATTTAGATTTGAGACTACCTGGTCTGCCAGGTTAAGCAAATGAAGATCCCAGTGTGGAACTTTCTATTTTTCTGAGTCTTTGTTTGGATTATACAGATATAAGGTGGTTAATTGTGCATTATATGTTCATTTGTCCTTGCCCTTGTTTATTTATTAATTGGCTACTATGTAACAAATATTTTGGTACGTGCTTAGTATACATTGATGAGCAAGACAGAAGTAGCCTCTGACCTCACGGAGCTTACAGTCCTGCGGAAAAGACATAAACAAGCGATGGCAGCTGAGGTGGGGTGAGGGAGGAGACCAAAGCGTTATGTAAAATTGGCCAGTCTTATCTAGCTTCTGCACAGCTCCTTTGTTTTATTGTTCCCTGGTTTTCCTTCATGAGTTAACTCTTTTTGCTGGTGCGAAAGGATTACTTAAATATTATATTTTATTATACTCTAAGGGAGGGACTTCTGTGTTCATAGTTTGAGGGATGTGAAGGACTCCAGAAAATAACTATCTGTTGAGATGGAAGGAGAACTTATTTGGGATATTCAGTAGCTCAGTGCAGCAATCATGTGTGCACTACTAACCATGGAAAATGGGTGGTGAAGGGATAAAGTCTTTCTAATTCAGATCCTGGTAGTCAGTACAGTATAGTGCTTGAGGCAAGCAGGCCTGTGTGCTCAGTCATGTCTGACTGTTTGCAACCCCACGAACTGTAGCCTGCCAGTCACCTCTGTACATGCCAAGAATACTTGTGTGGGTTTCCTTTTCCTCCTCCAGGGGATCTTCCCGACCCAGGCATAGAACCCACATCTTTTGCGTCTCCTGCATTGGCAGGCAGAGTCTTTACCACTGTGCCACCTGCAAAGGTGTTTGCTAATTCATTCTTAGCAAACGTATTGAGTCCCTACCAAGTGCTAGGTACCATCTACCTGGTTCCCTTAGAAAGAATTCAGTGCATGTCCTTACCTCTGTCTTTCCTTTCACATACTACATCCTGCCATTTACCTATCTGTCTATCTATTCTCCCTTCTAAGTCTCCCTCACGCTCCGTCTGTCACTTTAACCCAGGCCTACTCATCTCTTACCCACACCGCATAGTATCCTTCCCTTTAGTCTTCCTGGCTCCATTTGGACCCCACTAATCTGTTTTCCACACTGCTGCAGGGAGATTTTTCTAAAACACAAATCTCTGGTTATTCTCCAACATGAGAGCCTTCAACAAATCCCACTGCTTTCAAGATAAAGTGAAATTTGTTTACACGGCATCCAAGCCCCTGATAGTCTGGCTCTGCCTCTTCTTCATCCCAATCTCCCAAGCCCTCACCAGACCTATTACCTCCCCCAACCACCTGCTTCCCTTAGTAGTTCTTTTATCCCTTAATTCAGCAAGTGGTTTCTGGGCAACTGCTATGTGCGGAGCACCGGGGACACCAAGGGGAACAAAGCAGAGAGGAAGCCCCACTCTTTCAGGATCATATTCGAGGGAATATAATTATTTGAGCAAATAAACATATCATATAATCAATGATTATATCATATAATTATATGATTATATCATATAATCAATGACTATAAACATATGAATATAATTATTCGAGCAAATAAACATATCATAAAGTATCACATAGTATGGGAGATGAAGCCAGATAAGGGGATAGAGTGTGGTGGTGGTGTTCATTTAGGTAGGCTGGTTAAGGAAGTGATGTTTGAGAGAGATCTGAGTGATGTGGGCCTGAGTGAGCCTTCAAGTATACGCTTGCTAAGTTGCTTCAGTTGTATTTGACTCTGCGACCCTATGGAATGTAGCCCAGCAGGCTCCTCTGTCCATGGGATTCTCCAGGCAAGAATACTGGAGTAGGTTGCCATGTCCTTCTCCAGGGGATCTTCCCCACCCAGGTTTCGAACCCTCATCTCTTAAGTCTCCTGCATTGGCAGGTGGATTCTTTACCACTAGCACCACCTGGGAAGCCCCTTCAAGTATATATAACGAGACTGTTCCAGGCAAAGGAGCAGTGAATGCCAAGCCACAGCAGCAGGAGCTGACTCGATGTGTTTGCACAACAGAAAAGTCGGTAGGGCTTGGATGGAATAGGCAACAAGCGTGTCAGTGTTCTTTTGAGGAGTAACAAGTTACCACAAACTTGGTGACCTAACATTCATTTGTTACCTCACAGATTCTGTAGGGCAGAAGTCCCATGTGGCTCAGCTGGGTTCTCAGCTCAGGGTCTCACTCAAGATGTCAGTGACTGCATTCTCACCTGAGGTTCTGGGGTGCGGAGTCTGCTTCCACACTCATTCAGGTTGTTGGCAGAATTCAGTTCCTTGTGGTTGTAGGACTGAGGGCTCTGGCCATCTGCCAGGGGCAGCTCTCATCTCCTGTGGGTTCTGTCTTGTCACAGACCCTCTCATAACATCACGCTGGCAACAGACTCCCTCATGTCAAATCCCCCATGTCAGCTGACTTGTGACATTATTAACATCTACAAAGTCCCTTCACAGCAGTACCTGGATTAGTGTTTGATTAACTCATCAAGGGACAGGAATCTCAGGAAAGGGGCATCTTTGAAATTCTGCCTAACACAGGTTGGAGAGCTGGCTGAGGTCATGCCATCCAGGGCCACAAAGGCCACAGTGGGGACCTCAAGGTTTTGTTCTGACAGGATGGGAGCTAGTAGAGGATTTTGAGCAAGGCAGTGATCTGAGTAAGGATCATGCTGGCTAATGTGTGGAGGTTGTAAAGATGGAGCAGAACTGGGGATCATATTGCAGAGTCCACGTGAGAGATGATGGTGGCCAGGGCTAACAGAAAGTCAACTCCTCAGTGCTGTGGTCCCCCATATGTACTGTATTATCACATGCTTCTCTCTTTGCCTGAGGATTTCTCATCACCAGCTGCCTACAGCTTCTTCACTGAGACAAGTCCCTACTCAGCCCTCAAACCTTAACTCAGATGTTGCCTCAAGGCCTCTCTATGGGGCTTCCCTCCCACTGACTCTAACTTGAATTGTGCTGAGTCTGTTGATCTGTTTTCCCTCTTGCCTGCAGCCTCTCTATAAAAGCAGCACCTGTGTCTTTGCTTCTTGTATTTCTGTTGTCTGGCCTACTGTAGTTGCTTGCTAATGTTTTGGGATGAATACAAGAACTGTGCTGAGTGTGAAGTGAGCACATCGTTTCTCGTGGATTGCTCACCCTGTAGAGGGAGATGCCATTGTATAAATACCATTACAGTAAACATGCATGGAGGCACCAGAGGAAGAGTGTGAATTCTGCACATCACTGGTGTGCATGGAGGCCTCTGGTGGCTCAGCTGGTAAAGAATCCGCCTGCAGTGCAGGAGAACCAGGTTCGATTCCCTGGGTCTAGAAGTTCCCCTGGAGAAGGGAATGGCAACCCACTCCAGTATTCTTGCCTGGAAAATCCCATGGACAGAGGAGCCTGATGGACGGCAGCCCATGGGGTTGCAAAGAGTCAGACATGACTGAGTGACTAAACCACCACTAGTGTTCGTGGAGTTTAAGGGGAGCCCCGATCTGAAATAGCTGGATCTAGTTTCTCACATCCCTCCATTGTATGAAATAATCACGTTATCACAGGCATTTCCTTTTTATGTTGTATCCAAACGAACATTCATGTGACATCACTGTTAGCCATTAATTTAGTCTATAATATTTAAATAAGTAAACATCCATTCACTTAAAACATCCTCTCATTTAAGACAGACATAGGGCACTTCCATCTCCATCTGCATTTGAACTGCTCAGAAAAGATCTATGTCAGTGAAATTCTGTATGTGTATTCAAGGTGGAGAACCTCTTAACTCAAAATAGCAAACACTTCTAGCTCAAGTGTCCCTTTAAGAGAGAGGAAATTATTAACCTGGTTACTGATGAGAAACAAACTAAAATAGTAAATATGTGTAACATTTCTGGGACTCCCAGAGAGACATCCTCAGTATGAACTGGAGAAAGTGGGACACTGGAAAGAATGATTTAACAAGAGTAAACACAGTGATGTTATTTAAAACTTAATAAACTTAAGAACAGAATAACAGGAGAGTCCGGTTTCATCCTGCTGCTTTCCTGAGGTCTGTGGATGATGCTCTGCAGGGCACCCTGCTTGACAGAGGGCCCATGGTGCCTACCAGACTCTCAGGGGTAGAGATGCACACAACATCATGGGTTCACATGGGTGGGGATTCATAATTGGCATAAGCAAAAAAAAAAAAAAAAAAGATTAAAAAAAGCTTTTCATTTATATTGCCAAGTTTCTCTGTTTGTTTTCTAGTGAACTCTGTTGGAGAGTATAAAGCTGTGGTTTAAGGAGTGTTTGCTGCACAGTCTTATATGAATAATTGGATATTCTATTTCAGATTAGAGGCTGGGACTACAGGGCCAACTGCTGTGTTTCTAGTTTGTGTCTTCTTTGTGGTTAGATGGATTAGAGTTAGGGTTAGGCTGGCTGAGAAAGGAGACACAGCTCTTCTGCATTAAAATATTTGGGTTGGCTAAAAAGTTTGCTTGAGTTCTGTAAGATGGTACAGAAAACCCTGATGAACCTTTTGGCCAACCCAGTATACTCTTAATTTGGTTCAAGGCAATGATTTTTAAGGCTTTTGGATTTATAACATACTCTCTTTGTCTTCACTCCCTTGCCTCTCTGAAAAGGGTGAGCAGAAGAATGCAATCTTCCTGCAACGCAGGTACCACAGCAGACACGGGTTTGATCCCTGAGTTGGGAAGATCCCTTGGAGAAGGAAATGGCAATGCACTCCAGTGTTCTTCCCTGGAGAATCCCAATGGACAGAGGCACCTGGCGGTCTACAGTCCATAGAGTTGCAAAGAGTCGGACACAACTGAGGCGACTTAGCACCCACGCACTGTTCTGCTTACAGAATGAACAGAACTCTCAGCAGGGTTCACTTGGGGGTGGGGTCAGGAGGAGACTTCAGTTTTTATCTTTAACCAGCACCTCCTGTTTCCTTCTCTTCTGCCAAGAGAAGTGTGTGTGGTGGAGAATCAAATGGGAACCCTGGAGTCCATGTAAGCCTGGAGGGGATGCTTGGGAGAACACCCCAGGCTCCTCTGTGCTGAGGCCACTGGGCAGAAAAGCAGGGTGGTACGGAAAGCAGGTATGTTACCGAGCTGGGTCCTTGGACTCTTTAATCAATAGAAACTGATAAGAGATCAGCCAAGAATTTCAGGCAGGATTCTTTGTGATGCCACAGAAGGGAGTGAAAACAAGTAACAGGTGCCCTTGCTCACCAGCCCCCGGTGGGGGAGAGCTGGTCCCTTAAATGAGATGAGGGGAAGGAAAGGCTGGTGGGTTGGGCTAGAAGGGTGATGCAGATGGTCTTCCAGCCCCCTTGGTCCTGTTGGGTTCAGAGGGCGCGCAGTATGCTGCTTTTGCTCCCAGCAGCCCAGAAATGGCAGCTGAATTTTGGCCTTTTTGTATCGTGCTGCTCAGGACCTGCCCCAACCATGGGTGGATGCAGTTATTTTTAGTCCCTTATGGTTTCTTTGTATTCTGTTGTTCCAGGTGATATTTGTCTGGGTACAAACACTTGCAGTAAAGGGTCCCAGGTCCCAGCCTGTCTCACAAGGGCCACCCTGCCTGGAGGTGACCCCTCCTCTGAATGGAGACTCTACTGACTGCAGCTGGGGCTGCCTCAGGAACCACCCAGACACAGCGCCCAGCCTGATCCGTGTTGGTTACCACACCCCCTTCCCAACAGAGCTTGAGGGGTCTGTCCTGATAGAAGGAGCTCAGTTTTCAGGTCCATTTCTAGAAAAGAGAGAGAGCAATCAGCTTTCGAAAGGTAAAAAGAAAAGGATTTTTACAGGTAAATCTGGTGAGAAGAGCAGATCCTGGGCAAAATTCTAAAAAGAATTTATTAAAAGAATGACCTTCGAACACCTAAAAAAAGAGTTAAAATTACAGATCATGACTATGTGGTCTTGGTATTTGGCAGCTATTTCCTCCAAAATGAGTGAAATGAAGCTCAGGGAAAATATTTGACCTTGTTAGTTGCCAATGAAAAAATTCCAGTGAAAAATTAAAATTTTAGAAGACTCGTGGAATCCTCCACCATGAGCTTGACAATTCCCTATAGGCAGTAACTTCTAATGAGATTAGTGATCATATTAACAAATGTGTTTTTTTTTTTACATTATAATGAATTGGGTCAAAATTTGGCAGATCTGCATAACTCAGTGAACCAATATTTTCCAGAATAGTGGTTAAAGAATCAGACATGGACAAAAGATCCATTCAAAGTGCAGGAGAGATGGAAAAGAGTAAGAGATATGGCTTCAGAGTCCACAGCTAACCTTTAAGAAACTACTACTTGTCAAGGTTTGGTATGTTCTTAAAGTAGAACAGCCATAGTTATATGAAAAATCTATTAAAGTATCCCTCCCTTTTCAATTACATAACTGCATGAGGGTAGATTTTCTTCATTTGTTTCAACCAAAATATCACAACATTTTGAATACAGAAGTAGATATGAGAATTCGCCTGTCTTCTGGCAAACCAAATGTTAAAAAGATCTGCAAAAATATGTCAGTGTCACTATTCTCACTAAATTTTTGCTATAAAAACATGTTTTTCATAAAAATGTTATTTATGTAAACATTTTAATGGATTTACCTTTAAAGTATGAATTAACACACACCTTGAAAATTTCTCAGGCTTAATTACTAATATCAGTAATCAGTAGATATAACCCACATGAACAAAATTTTTCAGAGTCCTCAATTATTTAGTGTGGAGAGATCCCCAGGACCAAATCAATGCTATAAACAGCACACACCTACACTGTTATCCATGCATTAAGACACACGTGTATGAGTGTATATAATGGACGTTTTAGAACATACCTAAAAATAGACACTTGAAAAAGATGAGAAACAGCATCCAAGTGGCTGTAACATCTTTCGGCACTCCCAGGGCCAGACCACCATACCGGATGATTAGCATGAGACTGGATGCCTATAAGCCTAAAATGTTACTTCAGTAGAAACCCACGACTTTGAGAACTTAAAAGGGAGCTTGGCCAAAGCCCTGCTGACAAAGTTGATAGTCCCTCGCCATGTGGTCTCATGGTCACAAAGCCTGGAAGCATCAACTCGATGTCCAGACTGCAGAAGGAGAGCTGGTGACCCAGCGCAGCAGACAGACTCGGCCGCTTCGGGAAAAGATGCCTGATGAACAAACACGAGCTTAGTGGCAAGGAGTATGCTTGGTTTTAAGGCTCTGAAAGACTGATTTATACCCCTCTTTGATGGAAGTGCACCAGGGACTCTGAGCTTAAGCCCTTCTCAGATACTTTGGCCTTACAAAGGGACTCATTTCAGAAGCTCATGTGCTCGCACAGCCCAGAGGAACGTCTCAGAAGCCAGCCTGCCTCTGTGTGCAGCCCTCAGTGGACAGACCAGTCCAGGAACAGCTCTGAGGCTGGGGTCCATTTTACAACAAGACGGGCTGCCCCTGGGCTGTGGGAGCCACTCCTTGTGTCCCAGCAGGGGTCCTGCGGCCCCCGTTCAGGAGACAAGTGCTGCAGTCTCCGGGGGTCTCTCCATAGAGGGAAGTGTCCAAGCCCCCGAGGGTCTGGCCTTGAGCTCATTCTTGCGGAGGCGGCTGCCCGTGGGTGGGGATCCCCCACCTCCCGAGGGCCATGTGCTTTCTGTAGATGTACTGACAGCCTCCCCGCCTGCCTGAGAAGACTCCTCCCACCAGCTTCAGAGCCACTCTTCTTTAAAAAGTGATCTCATCTCTGCAGGGGAATGTGTTGGTTTTCTGAAGCTTAAGTCTCTAAAGGCAGCTGTCTTTTCCCATCCTGTGTTACGGTGGGCACCTCGCTATAACTCTGCCAGTATTGGAAGCATCAGCTCTCACGTGTCCCCCTCCCCTCCTTTGCCTGAGATCCTCTTCCACTATAATAAATCAGCCTCCGCAGTGACACTGCTGCTGTTCACTTTTACTTGTCTGGTTAATCCTGATAGTATCATAATAGATCTGAGCAGACGTTAGAAGGGGAGAGAAAAACCACTGGGGTACCAAAGAAAATTAGAATGAGTTGCTCAGCTTGACAGCAAAACAGAAAGGGGATTTAGAAGCAGAGCTGGGTTCAAAAGTCACCTACCTGGGTGCTGGGTGATCGTGGGCAGCTGTTCTCCGCGCCCGAGCTTCTGTTTTCTATCAGAGTGGGTGTGGCACAGCCGTCTGGTCCGAAGGCTGCAGGGCCTCCTTTATTGGTGTCTCTGTTATACTCCTCACAGCTCTTTACCTCAGACTTTTAGGCAGATTTTTGTGCTTTAGTGACTCTAGGATTACTAGCCATAAATAGTCTAATATTTGGGGCTTGAATTTTACAAGAAAAGACATGTCTTTTCTAACTTCCTTGCTGTGGATATTGTCCGGGGAGGTGGACTCATCTTAATAATGTGAGTGAATAGGGTGAAATAATGTTAGATACATTGTACCCAGTGTGAGAATGAATTGTTCCCAATTGTTCTCATGTTTGTATTTTCTCTTTTCAGGGATCAGCATCTTCTGGACCCAACTCTGGAATATGTGAAGGTAGGAACCAGGATTTAACATGTGGTAGGGGCCCTGTGGTAACAGGCTTCCCATTGCTAACACAATGTTGTCTTCTGGCTTGTGTGGGAAGCTGGTTAGATGGAAACCACCAGGATATAATTTGACTCTCTTGGGCCTTTAGTAATCTTTGCAGAGCTCTTATGTCACCCTGTTATATGTTTATAAACGTTCCCCCTTGTCTGAAGCCCTGGGAACCAGATGTGTTTTAAAAATTCGAAATTTTTTAGAAAGGTAATATGGTACATATATCTAACCTCTAAAGGGGGCTAGAGTCACCGTCCCATGCCGAAACTCATTATTGCAGCAGTTTAATGTAAGAATATTCAAAGTGAGATGAATAGACTACAGATGATTTCGTGTAAATCACATTTTGTTTTTGTCACCAAATGAGCTAGGGTTTGTTGTGCTGCCTAATGAGTTATTTAAAATTTTTCAGTTTTCAGAGTTTTTGGGTTTTGGAATGGTAGACGAGGAATTGTGAACTTTTGTTTGTCTTCAGTGGAGGACTGAAGGGTCCCTATTAGACTTTATTTTACTCATTTATTTTTGGCTATGTTGGGCCTCCATTGCTGCACTAATGGGCTTTTCTCTAATTGCAGTGAGTCGGGGCTACTCTCTAGTTGCGATGTGCAGGCTTCTCACTCTGGTGGCTTCTCTTGTTGTGAAGCACTGGCTCTGGGGCACCGGGTTCAGTAGTTGCTGCTCCTGGGCTCCAGAGCACAGGCTCAACAGTTGCTCTGCAGCATGTGGGATCTTCCCAGACCAGGGATGGAACCCGTGTCTCCTGCGTTGGCAGGTGGATTCTTTAGCACTGCGCCACCAGGGAGCCTTTCTGAGCCATCCGCTCTGTCTCAGGAGCCACCCTCTTGTTCAGTGGCTAGTCTGTACCTATGAGCAGTGTAATTCTTTTACTTTCCAGTGGGACTGACGTTCAATGTATCTGAATACTCAATACTTCTAAACAGGTTTTAAAATGCCTTTCACTTTCTGCTTCTGCCACACACACCCAGTTTTCAGGTGTGTATGTTTGTTTGGTTTTATTTTTGAGAACTGTAATTATGTCCAGCACCTACTACAGAAAAGAGAACTCTCATCTGTCATGACAAAGTGTGTCATTCATTTTTAGGAGAAATCATGGCACAAGTTAGGACTTAAAGTGCTTGCCCCCTAGGAGCCATACTTCGTCTTTATTTTTCAAAGGTCAGCCTCCCAGTTTCAGAGCATTTAAGCCTGTTCTTGCTTTTTTGTGTGCCTGTGACTGGGCCTGCCCCTGGGTCTTGGCATTTCTTCCTTTTAGACCAGAGGATGGACGGTTTAAAGCTTCTACTGGAGGAGAAGACTCTAGTAGAACCATGTGGTCACTTGAGGCAGTCATAGTGGAGTTTGTTGGAATGGAGGTGGGTATCATGTTTCCTGTCTCTTCTACCATGGCTGAGCTGCAGCTTAACTGCAGCAAATATGTAATCCTAAACCAACAGAGCCACTGAGTCAGAATCTGGTCAGAACTTTATAAGTGGTGTGTCTGTATCCCTCCTGGGTGCATCATGTATGCTTTTGGGCAGGTTGTGCACCGCAAGGAATTAGGGGACACTGTCATACTCTATGATCTGACTTGACTGTAACATAAAAAAGTGTGTCCTAGAATTCTTCAGTGTGTTAATCACAGCAGCCCTTTAGCCTCTGTTCCATGTCCCAGAAACTGGCTCTCTCCTGCTGCCGGCTCATTCAGACTGTGCTCACTTCCCTCCTCACTACTCCACAGCTCAGTTTTTCTCTTTTACTAAAGTCCCAGCCTTTAAGATAATCCAATGATGAATTCTAAACCTAAGCAGAGACTTTGGGAAGGACTCACTTTAGTATTAATATTTTCTAAGCTGTTGCATCTCATTCATGAATTGGTCATTGCAAGTTGTCGTGTTGACTCAGAAGAGGTATTGCTACTGTACATAAAATAGATAGCCAGTGGAAATTTGCTATATGACTTGGGGAGCTCAAACCGGGACTCTGTGACAACCTAGAGGGGTGGGAGGGAGGCTCAAGAGGAAATATGTATATCTATGGCTGCTTCATGTTGATGTATGGCAGAAACCAACACAATATTATAAAGCAATTATCCTTCAATTAAAAATAAATTTTTAAAAAGAGCAGTGAACATCAACTCAATCAGAGGTATAGACTTCAAGAAACAAATAAAAGATACTGTTAAAAATTGGGACTTAAAGAAGATGTGTTGGGGTTGTTGGTGCTTCTGTCTGCTGGGCTCCCCCACTTTCCCTGGCAGTGATAGATCTGCCCCTGGTGGTGGCTCAAGGAGTCCGCTTTTCTAGGACTCACTGAGGTCTTCTGAAGCTTACTTTTTGCTCTCAACCTTGTCTGAATCTGGTCAGAGCTTTAGAGATGACATTTCTGTATCCCTCATCACATTTTTTTTTTCTTTCTCATTTTGCCCTTGGTTTGGAGATATGGCTTGGGGACTTACTGAGCAAATATAAGGTATTTTCATTTGTCTCCATGGGCACTAAAGCTCTGAAAACACTTTCATAGAGGTCTTGGGCCTCAAGGTCTGAATGGACCCATGAGTCAGTTGTCTTGGGCCAGTGCAGTCTCCTAGCATTTCTCAAACTTAGCCACCCTCTCGAGTGCTTCTGACTAGTCCATGCCTCAGAGGCCTCATAAATTGGTGCCAGCTGGTGCCTAGAGCCTGAAGGGTGGCTGAAGATGATTGAGGGAGGTGAGAGGTGTAGATAAGGTGAATGCAGTTTGGCCCCCTGACTTTGAGCTCTTTCTTCCCCATCATCCCTTTGTACACATAGTATGTCTCAGGCGTGGAGAAAAGTAGAGATTCTGTGTAAAGTATGTTGCGTCACGTAGGGCCCTTTCTGAGAGTCAGAGTTTTAGAAGTTCGTTGTGACCTCAGAATGGGGGAGGGCAGCGAGCAGATCTCTGACTGAGTCCATCTCGGCAGTAGCAGCAGTGGCCAGCCGACAGCCGTTCTCATCCTGCTGGGAGTCACAGTCCCAGGTCTCCCTTAACATGGGAGACTTTCTAACCATCTTCAGCTGGTTTTTCCAGTACCCAGATGAAGAGAGAAAGGTCTGGGACCACCCTTCCTCCTCATGTCTAGAGGAGAGGAGACACTGAGGCTGACCCCATAACTCACGGGGTGATGGGGCTGCTGGGTTGTGGCAGGAGAGAACTGGGTGGAGAAGGAATCCGCTGTTCAGTCCTGTCCACTTTGTACTCTGTATCCTCCCTAGACTTCTCATAGCTGGCGCTGCTGCACATCATTACGGAGGCATGACAGGGAGCCTGGGGGCCAGTTGCCAGGCTACGAGGAGCACCTCTGTGAGAAGACTGGAGAGAAAAGTGCTTGGCAGGGAAGCTCTAGAACTGTTTGGTAGCTCTTTCATTTCTTCAGCAGGCTGACCTTCTGCTGGGGCCTCCCAAGGACACCTTGTTACCCTACGTGGTGAATTCCCTCTTTGGATGTGATAAGAAAATTTGAGTAGATCCAAAGAACCCCCAGGAATTTTGGTATCTTTATTCTCCTGTTTCTGTCTCTTTACTTTTCTGACCACCAGAGAGAGGAGCTTTTTCTTTTTCTACCTTTTCCTTATGTCCCCATCTCCCTCCTCTCTCCACACCCCCCCAAGCCAGGAGCCTAAAACATGATGATCATCTTCGAGGTCTGATTTTAACTGTTAAGTATAGTCATGAGATACTTTTCTGTAATCACATATAATTGATTCTCTTTCACTGTATCTGAACAACACCCTTTTTGTGGACTGGAAAACAGAAACCTCCATGCAGTTACACCTTCCTCCTGCTCTTAAGGTAGTGACTTTGGTTAGTGGTGTAAGCTCTGGAATTTTCCTGTGCGTACCTAGCATTCCTTACCCTAGATAAAACTAATTTTTTTTTTCTTTTTAAATAGAGGAAATTGCTTTTAGAGGAAATAGCCCTAGGCAAAATTGTGTAGTAGAGTTTCTCTTCTGGGTTGCTTTACCTGCTTGAAAGTGAAAAAGTGAAAGTGTTAGTTGCTCAGTTGTGTCCAACTCTTTGCGACCCTAAGGATTGCAGCCTGCCAGGCTCCTCTGTCCATGGAATTCTCCAGGAAAGAAACTGGAGTGGGCAGCCATTCCCTTCTCCAGGGGATCTTCCTGACCCAGAGATCGAACCCAGGTCTCCTGCGTTGCAGGCAGATTCTTTACCATCTGAGCCACCAGGGAAGCCCTGCTTACTGCTCCCGTTTATTTTTTGCCATATTTTTACTGCCTTCAGTATTTACTGTGTCTAGTTTCTTAGACCTCTGTCAGCTAACTGTTTAGAATATTTGATAAAAATAATTGTACTAAAATATGAATGCATGGTAATAGCTCAGTGTGCTATCCTTCCCAGATAGCATTCCAATAGGAGACTCCAAGTTACATAGCCCCTAAGATCTCCAGGGAGGGGAGCCTGACTCACATTCTTGTCTAATTAGCAGTGTGACCTTGGACTTACCCCCTTCTCCCTATGGCTTCTGAGGCAGGAGATAGATGGGCCCAGGCTTAAGCAAGTGGAGTTTGTCCCCTGTTGGGGCACCGGAGGGAAGAGAAACTGAGCCCTGCCCAGATAAGATAGTATAGAGACCACATATTCCTCATTTTCAAAATAAAGGAGACCTTCCCAACTATACATGTGCAGAAAGACTCCTTAGAGTTCAAAAAAGAAAGGGGCATTTTCCCAACTATACATGTGCAGAAAGACTCCTTGGAGGTCAAAAAAGAAAGGGGCATCATGCCATAGTAGGTGATGTCAACCTACCCATAAGGCCTCTTCTCTAGAATCCATTTTGGCTAAGAGATGCACACACACAGGAGAAGACCCCAAGATAAACCAAATACGGACTCAGAACCAGGCAAAGCTAGATGACTGGCTAAAGGAAACCTGGCAGAAATGCCCCATATAAGTGATTCAAACCACCATGAGGGTGCAGCTCTATCTGAGTCTACCCATGTGAGTCTATTCACACATACCTTTTCCTACTAATAAACATTTTACTTGTTTTACTACTTTCCTTCTCTCTGTGGAAATTCATTTCTACAAAGCCGACAGGCCACGGCCTTGTCACTAGCCACTATCCCTGGTGGTCGAGAGGTTGGGATTCGATGCTCCACTGCTGTGTCCTGACCTCAGTCTCTAGCCAGGAATAAGAACCCTGCTTCAAGCCACTGCAGACTGAGGCCACCCAAGATCAGTTCCATTTTCTCCACAACTAGAAAACAGGGGATGGGCCAGTGTCCCTTCTAGTTCCACACTTTTAAGATCCCCTAGGCCTGTAACGGAAGAACTGTATTTAAAAAAAAAAAGATCTTAATGAACTGGATTACTACGATGGTGTAGTTAGTTACCCAGAGCCAGACATTCTGAAGTGCAAAGTCAAGTGGGCCTTAAGAAGCATTGCTTTAATAAAGCTAGTGGACGCAGTGAAATTCCAGCAGAGCTATTCAAATCCCTAAAGGATGATGCCATCAAGGTTTTGTGTTCATTATGTCAGCAAATCTGGAAGACGCAGCAATGGCTGCAGGATTGGAAAAGGTCAGTCCTCATCTCAATTTCCAAGAACGGTAGTTCCAAAGAATGTGCTAATCATCGGACAGTTGCACTCATCTCCCATGCTAGTGAGGTCATGCTTAAAATCTTGCATGCTAGGCTTCAGTATTATGCTAACCAAGAACTTTCAGATGTCAAAGCTGGGTTTAGAAAAGGAAGAGGAACTAGAGATCAAATTGCCAACATTCGCTGGATTATAGAGAAAGCAAGGGAATTTCAGAAAAACATCTATCTCTGTTTCCTTGGCTACGCTAAGCCTTTGACTGCATGTATCATGACAAACTGTGGAAAGCTCTTAAAGAGATGGAAATACCAGATCATCTTAGCTGTCTCCTGAGAAACCTGTTTACAGGTCAAAAAGCAACAGTTAGAAACCTGTATGGGACAACTGATTGGTTCAAGATCAAGAAAGGAGTATGATAGGATTGTGTGCTGTTACCCTATACCATGAGCACTTCATGAGAAATGCTGGGCTCAATGAGTTACAATCTGGAATCAAGATAGGCAGGAGGAAATCAATAATCACAGATATGCGGATGATGCCAAAGACTGTTCAAACAACCGCACAATTGCATTCATCTCACATGCTAGCAATGTAATGCTCAAAATTCTCCAAGCTAAGTTCCAACAGTACGTGAACCAAGAACTTCCAAATGTTCAAGTTAGATTTGTAAAAGGTAGAGGAAGCAGAGATCAAGTTGCCAACATCCATTAGATCACTGAAAAAGCAAAAGAATTCCAGAAAAATATCTACTTCTGCTTTATTGAGCATGCCGAAGTCTTTGACTATGTGGATCACAACAAACTGTGGAAAATTCTTCAAGAGATGGGAATACCAGAACATCTTACCTGCCTCCTGAGAAATCTGTATGCAGGTCAAGAAGCAACAGTTAGAACCACACATGGAACAATGGACTGGTTCCAAATTGGGAAAGGAGTATGACAAGGCTGTATATTGTCACCCTGCTTATTTAACTTATATGCAGAGTACATCATGCAAAATGCTGGGCTGGGTGAAGCACAAGCTGGAATCCAGATTGCCAGGAGAAATATCAATAACTTCAGATATGCAGATGATACCACCCTTATGGCAGAAAGTGAAGAGGAACTAAAGAGCCTCTTGATGAAAGAGGAGAATGAAAAAGCTGGCTTAAAACTCAACATTCAAAAAAACGAAGATCATGGTATCTAGTCCCATCACTTCATGGCAAATAGATGGGGAAACAATGGAAAGAGTGACAGACTTTATTTACTTGGGCTCCAAAATCACTGCAGATGGTGACTGAAGCCATGAAATTAAAAGATGCTTGCTCCTTGGAAGAAATGCTATGACCCACCTAGACAGCATATTAAAAAGCAGAGACATTACTTTGCCAACAAAAGTTCATCTAGTCAAAGCTATGGTTTTTCTGATAGTCATCTATGGATGTGAGAGTTGGACCATAAAGAAAGCTGAGCACTGAAGAATTGATGCTTTTGAACTGTGTTGTTGAAGAAGACTCTTGAGAGTCCCTTGGACTTCAAGAAGATCAAACCAGTTCATCCTAAAGGAAATCAGTCCTGAATATTCACTGGAAGGACTGATGCTGAAGCTGAAACTCCAATACTTTGGTCTCCTGATGTGAAGAACTGACTCATTGGAAAAGATCCTGATGCTGGGAAAGATTGAAGGCAGGAGGAGAAGAGGATGACAGAGGATGAGATGGTTGGATAGCATCACCGACTCGATGGACATGAGTTTGAGCAAGCTCCGAGAATTGGTGATGGACAGGGAGGCCTGGCGTACTGCAGTTCATGGGGTCACAAAGAGTTGGACACGACTGAACGACTGAAGCAAACTGAACTGATGCAGGTGATAGCCCTCTGTGGGCAGAAAACTGTGAGGAACTAAAGAGCCTCTTGATGAGAGTGAAGGAGGAGTGTGAAAGAGCCAGTTTAAGACTAAATATTAATAAAACTAAGATCATGGTATCCGGCCCCATTACTGCACAGCACATAGAAGGGGAAAGGTGGAAATAGTGACAGATTGTCTCTTCGTGGGCTCCAAAATCCCTGTGGACTGTGCCTGCAGCCGTGAAATCAGAGGACAATTGCTTCTCGGCAGGAAAGCAATGACAAACCTAGACAGTCTGTTGAAAAGCATAGACATTACTCTGCGGACAAAGGTCTATATAGTCAAAACTATGGTCTTCTCAGTGGTCATGTATGGTTGTGAGAGCTAGACCATAAAGAAGGCAGAATGCCAAAGAACTGATGCCTTCCAACTGTGGTGCTGGAGAAGACCTGGAAGTCCCTTGGGCAGCAAGATCAAACCAGTCATCTTAAGGGAGATCAACCCTGGACTGATGCTGAAGCTCTAGTGTTTTGGTCATCTGATGGCGAACAGGCAACTCATTGGAAAAGTCCCTGATGCTGAGAAAGATTGAGGGCAGAAGGAGGAGAGGGTGTCAGAGGATGAGATGACTGGAACCAATGCAATGAACGTGAACTTGGGCAAACTCCAGGAGATGGTGAGGAAAGGGCAGGCCCGGTGTCCGTGGGGTTGCAAGGAGTCAGACACAACTGGGCGAATGAACAACAACAATAAATCCTCTGGCAAGCTGGAGGGGGGAGGGCTTCTTAATCTGTCACTCTTGATCATAAAACTGCCACATCGATTGGAACAAGGGTGGCATTTTATGTCGTGTCTCCGACATTAAGACCAAGGATGTGATAGATAATAATGACCCACCCATCATATTACCTCAAAAGATTGGAGATTTCCGCCGACACACCTGCGTTTGCTATTATAATCCATACACTTTCACTTCTGTAACCCCTTCTTGAACCTGTGAAACCTGCTTCCATTTTCACTCTTTATCATTCTTTTCATATTTTCCTGGGGCTACTTCTTTAACCTTCAGGAGTTGCTCCCCCCACACACACTCACACTAAGTTTTATCAGTTTATAGTATTTCCTATCTTTTCTCCCTTTATACTTATCTGCCTTTTAGACTGAAGATTCTCATTCTTTCTAGATTCTTCACACATAGCCTTACAGTTATATTAATAGAGTGTCTTTTCTGAGAGAGACTTAAAAGTATATATTTTTAGGAAAGGAACTGATTAGCTACAGCAGAGCTGGGTGATTTCTTTTTAGGAAGAAATGTTCATTATAGATTTGTGATTTTCCTTTTAGAAGAAATGTTTATTATAGATTTTTTGTTTTAAAATAAATTGTCCTTAAGAAAGACAAATTGGAAAAATAAATATAATAATAGCATAGTAGGGAAGACATTGGGGAGACTGTTTTCTCAAATTAACCAAGGTTATATAGGCAAGGCCAGGTTGTAAATAGCACAGTGCCTGCAGACCAAACAGCTCTCCTGACTCCGCTGTTAGCAAGTGTCAGGACAGAGTGTAGCCTTTTGTTCCCACAAGCTCCCTAGTGAATGAATAGCCTTTTCTTTTGTCGTCAGCCCTGGTGGACTCTTGCTGGAGCCACTTGTGAGCTTTTCTAAGACGATCTGCAGTTTCTGAGCTTGCTTTGCAGGTTAGGTGAAGGGATGGAACTGGAGCCTTACCCTGGAGAGGAGACCAGAGCCCTTGGACTTCTTCCTCTGGGTGTGCACTGGCTATTTAGGAGCCTAGAGCCACTTGGAGCCCCGTCCGTTATGGGGTTAATGCTCCAAAATGCTCTTTCTAAGAGGGGCTTACAGACTTGACAGTCTGCCCAAGGCTCAGATCTCACAAGACCATTTCCTGCAGTCTGCTGGCTGGGACTACATTAGGTCACCCAGCAGATTAAAAGAGGAGTAATTATGCGAATTCCAGCGCCAAGAATAAGTGCCCCGGGCTGTGGGGGCCTCGGTGGGGGCAGGGGCGGCAAGGCTGCAGCCCCCATCCCCGCTTTGTGCTCAAGATGGTTGCAGCCATGGTCACGGTTAAATAGCTGTCTTTGAGGAAGGTCTTTTCTTCCAGCAGGGGAAATCAGGCCAGTCTGCTCTGAATTAGCCAGCTCACAAAGTCATGAAAGGGACTTACAAAAACAATGGCACGCTGTACATTCCGTGAGATTTTAACAAGTTATACTAACCAAATAATGGCCCGATTGGCTGGCTTTGCAGGTTTTTGCCTGAGTGTGCACATCCAGAGAGCCAGTGCCGGCCCCATGGACCAGAAAATCAAACACTGCCAGCAGTGGATGGGAAACAGCCCTGGGGCTCATCTTGGGAGCAAGGAAAGACAGCTCCCATCTAGCTCCTCCCACTCCACCCCAAAAACCTCTACAAATACTCCTGGGGTGCTTAATGTGACTATAGTTTTAAAAGATTGCTGAGGCAGGGTGAGAATAGGCATGGAGGATATTCTTTCATTCCATGGAATCCTATCCTGCAGGTCTGTGAAAATGTGGCCATCTATAAAAAGTGAAACCTCATCATGAAAACATATGTCTATTTAGAAATCTGTATATAAGTGTCTATAGTGACATTATTTCTAACTGACAAAAACTAGAAACAGCGCCAGTGTCCTTTGACTGCTGAGCGGATAAACTGCAGACCCACACGGTGACATCCTCTTCAGCATTAAGAAGGAATGGACCGTTGGATGCAGATAAAACTTTACGGTACCAAAAACAGATCAGTGGTTGAAGGGGGAGGGGGAGGGGTCGACTGCAGAAGGGAATAAGGCAACTTTGGGGGAATGATGGAAATACTTTGATTGGGGTCGTTTCAGATCTCATAGAACTAAACGGAAAGGGGTGACTTTTACTATTTGCAAATTATACCTCACCAAGCCCGACTTTAAAAAAGCAAACTGAAGCCTTGAGTACTGCCATCTCACTAGGGGGGATTTTGGGTTTTGAGATGGGCTGCATCAGCTACTGCTGACCAGATGGAGAGAGAGCTGAGCTTGTGGGTATTTTACTGCTTTGGTTCATTCGGCAGATAGTTTGGGGGCAGATTCTGAGTGTTAGTAATTGCTGAGTCAAGTCAGGCTGGATAGGGGGAAAGTGTCATCAAGAGCCTAACCTGAATGGAGAGGATATATGTATACCATGGCCAATTCATGCTGATATATGGCAAAAACCATCACAATATTGAAAAGAAATGATCCTCCAATTAAGTAAATTTTAAAAAGGAATATTCCGCTCCCCCCACCCCCCCCCCCCGCCAAAAAAAAAAAACTTAACCCAGGATAGTGACAGTGGGAATGGAAAGTCAGGGCGGGTGCTGGAGGCCTTTTAGAGATTAGAATTAAGAGTCATTGTATGAGGTGAGTTGACAGTTCCTGGCAGGACTTAAATGGGGGTGGTGCTGGAGAAGCAGTAAGGATTTTAGGGGTGGAAGGGAGATTTCCAATTGAAGACCATGTTACCACAATGATGTTAAGTTAAGCATCTGGGGATATCATTAGCCTGGGGGGTGGGGCAGCGGGGGTGTGCAGGGGGGCAAACTATAGCCTGGGACCAATTCTAGCCTACTGTCTATTGCTGTAGTCCACAAGCTAAAATAGGTTTTATGTTTCTACATGGTTTTGTTTTGTTGTTTTTTTTTTAAACAAGAATATAAAAGTTGTAAAATTCAAATGTCAGTATGCATAAATTTTACAGAAACACAGCCACACCCATTCACTGATGCATCACCACTTTCTCACTATGAGGGTGGAGTTGAGTAGTTGTGATGGAACAGGTAGCAAAGATGAACTATTTACTATCTGGACCTTGACAGAAAAGGTTTGCAGACCCCTCCTCTAGGCTGTATACACATACACTATCCTTGTTTCACTTCTGAACAATGTGTAACAGGCTTTCAACAAAAATCTCGTCTTTTCATGCCGACCCTTCCATGATGCAGTCATGGGCCATCAACATCACCTTGACCTTGCCTGATGACACAGCAGTGAGTCCTTGTGCAAATTATGTGATCTTGCACAATCTCAGAGATGATGCTGTTGCCAACACTGCACAGTCTGGACATATTTTGGCATCTCGTCAGGTAGACCTGTCTGCTCTGAGCAGCAGCATCTCTCCTGTCACATTAGCCCTCTGCTGGGTGAGCAGGTGTGTGGAAACAGCTACAGTCCTGACTGCTCTTGCCTGGGGCTTGAGTGGATAACTCCTCAGGCCAGACATTGCTCTGCCAGGACATCCTGAGATGTATTTTGTCAGTGTCACAACTCAGAATCGAATTCTCCCTACACTCCTAAACTTGATGGTTTGAATCAAGGTCGAAGCCTGGACTGCCCTCTGCAGGTGCTCGAGGGAGCCTGGTCTGGCCTGTAAGTGGGATATGGCAGGTTCACATTCTTGTTTTGTGCTACAGCCTTCATCCTTGGCTGAAGAAAGAGGACTCTTCTGAGATCCCAATCAGTCAGAGAGGTGGTGAAGAGATGAGAACTAACACATAAGCAAGGATTGAAGCCATGGCCTCTGACCAGAATCAGCTTTATAGCTGGGCTTCACGGCCCTCCCCTTGTGGCCTATCTCTAACCTCATCTCCTGCCATCCACCTTACTCACAAACTTTTCCATGCTGGCTTTTCCTGCTGTCCTGGGTCTTTGCCTTTCCTTAGGCTGGAAGGTTCTTTTGTGGTAGAACAGCTGAGTGGTTTGAAGAGGGTGCTAGATTGCTGTCATGGGTTGAACTGTGTACCCCCAAAAGATGTGTTGAAGTCCTAAGACATCTGTCCTAACACACCAGTACCTGTGAAAGTGACTGCGTTTGGAAAGAAGATCATTGCAAATGCGATCAGTGAGGTTGTGCTGGGTTAGGGTAAGCCTATCCAATGACTGGGCTTCCCAGGTGGCTCAGTGGTAAAGAGTCCTCCTGCCAAGCAGGAGTTGCAGGTTCAGTCGCTGGGTCAGGAAAATCCCTGGAGAAGGAAATGGCAACCCATGATAGTATTCTTGCCTGGGAAATCCCATGGATAGAGGAGCCTGGTGGGCTACAGCCCATGGGGTCACAAGAGTTAGACACAACTTAATAGCTAAACAACAATCCAGTGACTGGTGTCTCATAAGAAGAGGGGAATTTGGACACACAGGGAGGATGCCAAGCGATGACAGAGACAGATGGGAGTTGATGTGTGCATGGGCTTAGGAACACCGAGGACTGCCAGAAGCCACCACAGGGCAGGATGAGGCAAGGAAGGATCCCACCTCAGAGCCTTCAGGGGGCGGGTGGACCTGGGACACCTTGATTTTGGACTCCTAGCCTCCTGAACTGTCAGAGAATATGTTTCTATTTTAAAGCCATCAAGTTTGTGGTAACTTGTTTACAGCAGTCCTAGGAAACTATTACAGATACACAGCCCCATCTTAGCCATTTCTTCACGATTGTGTGACTTTGGGGTGAGTTCCTAGAATTCCCTGGAGCTCAATTTCCTCAACAATAAATGGGAGAAGTAGGGCTTAAATGAGTTAATGCTCACAAAATTGTTAGCGCAGGGCCTGCCATGTAGATAACACTCAGGAAATGCTGGTTTGGTAACTGTCCTACCTCTCATGTGCCTGGTGCACCCCCACTCAGATTTCACTGCCTCAGAGAGACCTCCCCTGACCTCCCTGTCAGTGTTAATACTCTATTCTCCTCGTAGCACTTGTGCCAAATTCTGTAGTTCTGTTGACAACAACAACCGACTCCTCAGAACTCAGAACTGTGAGTTGTCAGGGCAAGTCCTCAGAATGTGAGTTCTGAGGGCAAGGACCCTTTCTTGTCCTCTTAGTAAACATGTAGCAACTGACGGGCTGACTGATGATCCTAAAAACCAGATAAGAAGGGCATTTAAATTGAGGGGAGAGGCAGTGAAGTTGTTCCGAAGGTCTCTAAGTTTCCCGGAATAAGTGGCACTCACATCTCTAGAATTTTTTCAGAAATTCTTCAGTGATTTTTATTTCATGAGAGCAAGGAGGTCCCCACACCTGACCTCTCTGCCCTTGCCAACATGGTATAGGATGAAAACTTTGGGACCACAGTTGCACCATTAACACACATTTAGGCAGAAGTGTATGGTGAAGAGGGCTTCCCTGGCTGCTCAGATGATAAGGAATCTCCCTGCAGTGCAGGAGACCTCAGTTTGATCTCTGGGTCGGAAAGATCCCCTGGAGAAGGGAATGGCAACCCACTCTGGTATTCTTGCCTGGGAAACTCCTTGGACAGAGGAGCCTGGCAGGCTACATCCGTGGGGTTGCAAAGAGTCAGACAGAACTGAGCGAGTTGCACAGCTACTAACACTACTATACACTGTTTAAAAGTGTAGTTCTGGCAGCCTCCATGCTCCTGACCTCTGGGAGCTTGTTATCAGCTGCGGGGTTCCAGTCACTTTTCAACCGGCTAATGGGAGGTCAGGCTCTTCAGTACTGGAATCGTTTGCTGTTAAATTCTGCCCCCTAGTGGTGATTGAACGACACAACAGCACAGCATTTGGCTGCAGTCCGCCTGTGTATTCTGGGAGGTTTAATGTAAAATGTAATGGGCTTATACAGAGTGAAGTAAGCCAGAAAGATAAAGACCAATACAGTATACTAACGCATGTATATGGAATTTAAAAATATGGTGATGATAACCCTATATGCAAAACAGAAAAAGAGACACAGATGTACAGAACAGAATTTTGGACTCTGTGGGAGAAGGCAAGGGTGGGATGTTCAGAGAGAACAGCATTGAAACAAGTATGCTATCAAGGGGGAAACAGACCACCAGCCCAGGTTGGATGCATGAGGCAAGTGCTCTGGGCTGGTGCACTGGGAAGACCCAGAGGGATGGGATGGGGAGGGAGGCGGGAGGGGGGATCGGGATGGGGAACACATGTAAATCCATGGCTGATTCATGTCAATGTATGGCAAAAACCACTACAATATTGTAAAGTAATTAGCCTCCAACTAATAAAAATAAATGGAAAAAAAATAAATGTAGTGGGCTTCCCTGGTGGCTCAGATGGTAAAGAATTCGCCTGCATCGTGGGAGACCTATGTTCGATCCCTGGGTTGGAAAGATCCCCTGGAGCAGGCATGGCAACTCACTCCAGTATTCTTGTCTGGAGAATCCCATGGACAGAGGAGGCTTGTGGTCTAGAGTCCATGAGGTCACAAAGAATCAGACATGACTGAGTATTTAGTATTCAGACAAATACTGAGACATTTAAGCATAATATTAAGTGTAATAGTGTGCCATAGCATTACATTTACAACTTCAGAACTAAGGCCTCTGTTTAAAGTTTGTAAAATGGCAAATCATTTTCTTTAGCTTCATATAAGACAAATTAAAATTGTCAAGGCATTTTTTATTGTTAGAATAAATTGTCTAACATTCTTGGACAAAAACTCTAACATGCTGCAGTACTGTATGTAGATTTTGAGGTGGGGGATTGGCATTGATCTGAAGTTTCACGTGTTGTTACCAAGAAGTTTTCTTGAAAAAAAATTATGTTTGAATTGTGATTTGACACCTGAAGAAAATGGTGACTTGAAAGGAAAGAAGCTGGAATTAGGTGAGGCAGAAGAGAGCTATGAACATGTTAGAGACTGAGAGGGAGACCCCAGCCTGTGGGAAAGTGTGTGCCCAGGCTGCCTGGGGCAGGAGAGATCAGTAGGGAGGTGGTGGTGTTTTTTTTAGTCGCTAGGTTGTGTCTGACTCTTTTGGGACCCCATGGACTGTATGTAGCCCACCAGGCTCCTCTGTGCATGGGATTTCCCAGGCAAGAATATTGGAGTGGGTTGCCATGTCCTTCTCCAGGGGATCTTCCCAACCCATGGATCAAACTTGGGCCTCCTGCATTGACAAGTGGATTCTTTACCACTGAGCGCCTGAGAAGCCCAGCAAAGAAGAATAGGGACTCTCTTATTTACTGAATGGAAAAGATGAGGAAACTTCAGGTGTTCCTAGGAAATTCTGAGATGGTTAAACTGTTAAGAGAACAAAAAGGCTGAGTTGGGAAACAATTTGATTGATTGATTGCCAAAAATTATGTGTAACTACATATGGCTCACCTGCTTTTTTCATTGTACATCATTCCACATTAAACGTCCGGATCTAGCTCCTTATTTTGAATGGTTATCCACTATGCCATTGTATGAGATAGTTATATTTAACTGATTTCCTACTGACATTTGGGTTCTTGTTAAAAACAGCTTTGTTGTTGTTTAACAAATGTAGTCACATTTGTTAGACATGGCATATAATTTAACAAATGTTTATCAAGTTTCTATCTGCCATCTGCTGGTCACTGTTCCAGGGGCTGAGGATATAGTAGTGAACAGAACAATGTCCCTGCCTCTATGGAGCTTATGTTATGGGATGGAATAGTGACAAGACAAAGAAGACAGCAGAGTACACCATGTTTGGTAATGATACATACTCAGCAGAAAAAAGTCACCAGGGGAAGGATCTGTGAATTGTTGGAGTTAAGGGGATGTTAAATTTAAAGAGGGTAGCAGGGAAGGCCTCATCCAGCAGGCAACTTCCTAGTGGAGGGGCAAGTCAAGAGTGATGTCTGGGGAATTTTCTGGTGGTCCAGTGGTTAGGACTCTGCACTCTCATTGCCAAGGGCCTGGTTTCAACCCCTGGTTGGGGAACTAAGATCCTGCAAGCCTCATGGCTTAAAAAAAAAAAAAAAAAATGTGGGCGAAGGAAGAAAAGGGAGGGAGGGTAACCAAAAAAAAGAGTGATATCTGATGGGGAGAGGACGCAGAAAGGACAAGGCCATGAAGCTGGAGCTCACCTCTTCCCCTGAGGAATGGAGGAGAGGCCAGTGGGGCCCAAGGAGTGGCCTTGAGGGAGAGCAGTGAAAACTGGTGTGAGAGAGTGAGCAAGGGGCACGAGGCGGGTTGCACAGGGCCGGGATGTCCCAGTAAGGATGTGAACTTTTACAAAGTGGAATGGGGAGCCGTCTCAGGATCACTGTGGCCTGAGTGTTGCTGGCAGGGGCAGGGAGATCACTTGGGAGCTAGTTGTGACCATCCAGATGAGAGATGTGATGGTTTGGATCTGTGATGGCAGAAGGGGTGGTAAGGAAGGGGGATTCTAGACATATACTATGAAGGCAGAGCCTCAGGATTTGCTGTGGGACTAGACGTGGGTAGGAGAAAAGGATGAAGCACCGTACTAGAAAGGATGGCATGGCCTTCCCCTGAGATGGCTGGGTGTGCATTTGTGTGAGAATTTCTGTAAGATAAACACATAGAAGGATTGGGTGTTGGGTAATAAGTAAAAATTAACTTCCTGGCAACGCATGAGTTTTGTTTTTCACATTTCTGTTTCCAAATATTCTCTAATAATCATTAATGCTTTTATGATAGTTATAAAAATAAAAATACTCCTCTATTGACATACCTTAGCCTACTCCAGATTTGATGCTGAAAACTTATGGCCTAAACAGAATTATATAAAACAAGTAGGTGAGAGGTACGAGAGCAGAAATTCTCAAACTCCTTGGTCTCAAGACCCCTTCTCAGTGCTTGAAAATTACCGAGGGCTGCAAAGAACTTTTGTTAAGTGGGTTTTAGCTATTGGTTTATTGTATTAGAAATTACAGTGTAGGAATTTTTAATGTTTATTTAGCTCATTAAAAATAACGATATTAACCTATTATGGGAATATAAATAGCATATTTTTATGAAAACAGCCATTTTCCAGAACAAAATTTAGTGAGGAAAAAAGGATGGCATTGGTTTACATTTTGCAGATCTCTTTAGTGTCCAATAGAACGAGTTTGAGTCTCGCATCTGCTTCAGGCTTCCGTCTGTTGTGTTAGGTTATTTTGGTTTAAGTCTGAAGAAAAGCTGGCCTGACACAGATAGGTAACTAAAAAACAAAGGGATACTATATAGCACACGGAATCATAATCAGGATCTTATGATAACCTGTGATGGAAAATTACCTGCAAAGAAATACATTGAGACTTCCCCAGTGGCTTAGTGGGTAAAGAATCCACCTTCAGTGCATTAGACACAGAAGACCCAGGTTGAGTCCCTGGGTCAGGAAGATCCCTTTGAAGAGGGCATGGCAACCCACTCCATGTTTTTGCTTGGGAAATCCCATGGACAGAGGTGCCTGGCAGGCTGCAATCAATCAGATCGCAGAGTTGGACACGACTTAGCGACTGAGCACATGCACACACACACACACTCATGTATATACAACTGAATCACTTTGCTGTACACAAAAAACTAACACAACATTGTAAGTCCGCTATCAGTTCACTTCAGTCGCTCAGTTGTGTCCAACTCTTTGCAACCCGTAGACTGCAGTACACCAGGCCTCCCTGTCCATCACCAACTCCCAGAGTTTACCCAAACTCATGTCCATTGAGTCGGTGACACCGTCCAACCTTCTCATCCTCTATAGTCCCCTTCTTCCGCCTTCAATCTTTCCCAGCATCAGGGTCTTTTCAAATGAGTCACTTCTTTGCATCAGGTGGCCAAAGTATTGGAGTTTCAGCTTCAACATCAGTCCTTCCAATGAACACTAGAACTGATCACCTTTAGGATGGACTGATTGGATCTCCTTGCAGTCCAAGGGACTCTCAGGAGTCTTCTCCAACACCACAGCTCAAAAGCATCAATTCTTTGGTGCTCAGCTTTCTTTATAGTCCAACTCTCACATCTGTACATGACCACTGGAAAAACCATAGCCTTGACTAGATGGACCTTTGTTGGCAAAGTAATGTCTCTGCTTTTTAATATGCTGTCTAGGTTGGTCATAACTTTCCTTCCAAGGAGTAAGTGTCTTTTAATTTCATGGCTGCAGTCACCATCTGCAGTGATTTTGGAGCCCAAAAAAATAAAGTCTGTCACTGTTTACACTGTTTCCCCATGTATTTGCCATGAAGTGATGGGACCAGATGCCATGATCTTAGTTTTCTAAATGTTGAGCTTTAAGCCAACTCTTTCACTCTCCTCTTTCACTTTCATTGCCAGAGATGGTAAGAGGGCTCAAACAAACCTTGTGGATCCCAGGACCCAGGGACCCCACAGAGACTGGGACAGAACTGTGTGTGAGCGTCTCCTGTGGAGGTACGGGTCAGCAGTGGCCTGCCATAGGAACAGGGGCTCTGGGTGCAGCACACTTGGATATGGCATAAGCCCTCTTGGAAGAGGTCACCGTTAACCCTACCACAGAGCTGCCAAAGCTTACACAGTCTGGGAAAAAAACTCTTGGAGGGCACAGACAGAACCTTGTGCACCAGGACCCAGGAGAAAGGAGCAGTGACCCCACAAGGGACTGACCTAGACTTGCCCGTGAGTGTCCGGGAGTCTCCAGTGGGTTGGTGGTGGCCTGCTGCAGGGTTGGGGGCACTGAGTGTAGCAAACATGCCTGGGATCTTCTGAAGGCGGTCACCGTTATCTTCATTACCTCCACCATAGTTGGGCCCCAGGTAAACAGGAGGGAGGGAACACAGCTCCACCCTTCAACAGAAATTGGGTTAAAGATTTACTGAGCACGGCCCTGCCCATCAGAACAAGATCCAACTTCCCCTTCAGTCAGTCTCTCCCATCAGAAAGCTTCCATAATCCTCTTATGCTTCTCCATCAGAGGGCAGACTGAAAACCACCATCACAGAAAACTAACCAATCTAATCACATGGACCACAGCCTTGTCTAACTCAGTGAAACTATGAGCCATGCTCTGTAGGGCCACACAAGACGGACAGGTCATGGTGGACAGTTCTGACAAAATGTGGTCCACTGGAAAAGGGAATGGCAAACCACTTCAGTATTCTTGCCTTGAGAACCCCATGAACAGTATGAAAAGCAAAAAGATAGGACACTGAAAGATGAACTCCTCAGGTTGGTAGGTGCCCAATATGCTACTGGAGATCAGTGGAGAAATAACTCCAGAAAGAATAAAGAGACGGAGCCAAAGCAAAAACAACACCCAGTTGTGGATGTGACTGGTGATGGAAGCAAGGTCCGATGCTATAAAGAGCAATATTGCGTAGGAACCTGGAATGTTAGGTCCATGAATCAAGGCAAATTGGAAGTGGTCAAACAGGAGATGGCAAGAGTAAACATCGACATGTTAGGAATCAGTGAACTAAAATGGACTGGAATGGGTGAATTGAACTCAGATGACCATTATATCTACTACTGTGGGCAAGAATCCCTTAGAAGTAGTAGAGTAGCCATCATAGTCCACAAATGAGTTCGAAATGCAGTACTTGGATGCCATCTCAAAGATGACAGAATGATCTCTGTTCATTTCCAAGGCAATTCAATATCACGGTAATCCAAGTCTATGCCCTGAACAGTAATGCTGAAGAAGCTGAAGTTGAACAGTTCTATGAAGACCTACAAGACCTTTTAGAACTAACACCCAAAATAGATGTCCTTTTCATTATAGGGGATTGGAATGCAAAAGTAGAAGTCAAGAAACGCCTGGAGTAACAGGCAGATTTGGCCTTGGAGTACAGAATGAAGCAGGGCAAAGGCTAATAGAGTTTTGCCAAGAGAACGCACTGGTCAGAGCAAACACCCTCTTCCAACAACACAAGAGAAGGCTCTACACATGGACATCACCAGATGGTCAACACCGAAATCAGATTGACTATATTCTTTGCAGCCAAAGATGGAGAAGCTCTATACAGTATCAGCAAAAACAAGACCAGGAGCTGATTGTGGCTCAGATCATGAACTCCTTATTGCCAAATTCAGACTTAAATTGAAGAAAATAGGGAAAATCACTAGACCATTCAGATATGACCTAAATCAAATCCCTAACGATTATGCAGTGGAAGTGAGAAATAGATTTAAGGGACTAGACATGATAGAGTGCCTGATGAACTATGGGCGGAGGTTCATGACATTGTACAGGAGACAGGGGTCAAGACCATCTCCAAGAAAAAGAAGTGAAAAAAAGCAAAATGTCTGTCTGAAGAGGACTTACAAATAGCTGTGAAAAGAAGAGAAGCCAAAAGCAGAGAAAAGGAAAGATATACCCATTTGAATACAGAGTTCCAAAGAATAGCAAGGAGAGATAAGAAAGCCTTCCTCAGTGATCAATGCAAAGAAATAGAGGAAAACAATAGAATGGAAAAGACTAGAGATCTCTTCAAGAAAATTAGATATACCAGGGAACATTTCATGCAAAGATGGGCTCAATAAAGGACAGAAATGGTATGGACATAACAGAAGCAGAAGATATTAAGAAGAGGTGGCAAGAATACACAGAAGAACTGTACAAAAAAGATCTTCACGACCCAGATAATCACAATGGTGTGATCACTCACCTAGAGCCAGATATCCTGGAATGCGAAGTCAAGTGGGCCTTAGGAAACATCACTATGCATGAACAAAGTCTGCTATACTTCAATTCTAAAATTTATTTCAAAAAGGGAGGAATACTCTTTTTGTATTAAGGTATAATTAGTGTAACATTTTATTAGTTTCAGGTATACAACATAATGATTTGAATATATTGCAGAATGATCACAATAAGACCAGTGAGCATCTATTACCATACAATAGTTACCAAAAATCTTTTTCTTCTGATGAGAACTTTCAAGACCACTTTGCTAGCTACTTTCACATATGCAGTATAGTATTATTAACTTTAGTCACTGTGCTTTACATTACATCTTCAGGACTTATTCACTTTATAACTGGAAATATGTACTTTTTGACCCCCTTCACCCATTTTGCCCACCTCTCATCCCCTAAGGGTAGTATTTTAAATAGCCTTTTCTGATCATTAGAGATATTTTTCTTTGTTATTACACTAAAACTTGTAAAGTTGTAGTTCCATAAAGGTTAATTGCAGTGTGGAATCTGAAGTCATATCAGTGACCTTTTTTTTTTTAAACTCTATTCCCTTAAAATCCATTGGTCTGGCAATGTGAATGGATTTTAACTGTGCATGATTTTGTATCATCATGCATTGATCACTTGAAAAATACTGGTTTGCTAAGTTATGCAGATATTACAGCTATTAACATACATCACTATACAATACCAAAAATTCACACTCATTATCATCATCACTCATGGAAAATATCATTAAAGTACTGGGGAAAATCATTATTTACCACTTATAGTGATAAATACAAGTTTCCTGAAATTCTAATTTTCAGTTAAAAGCTCAGGTTTTAGCAATGGCAACAAATAATGTCAGTTGTTTTCCTTGAAGTGACAGGCTCACTTTGTTCATTTTTTTTAGAAAATGTCTGCCAAATAAATTCTCATGTCTGAATAACCATTGTTTGTCAGACACTCTTTGAAGTAAAAATGGTGCTCCGTGGAAAAGCAGCTAGTGCAGCCCAGAGTTTAATGGCATAGTTGCTTTCCCTCAAGACAACCATTGTGTGGGGTGTGCAGCAGAAGAGCTGTATGTCTGCATGCTGTCTTGCCACACAGAATGTTCGAGATGTGAACTCAAGGGCCCAGATGTAATAAAGTAATACAGTAGTCCTCCGATCTGCAGCTTCAGTCACCCAGTCAACTGTGGTCTGAAAATTCCAGAAAGAAACATTTCATAAGTTTCATTTTATGTGGTGGTATAATATTTTTTTTTACTGAAGTATAGTTAATGTGTTATATAACTTATGGGTGTACAATGTAGTGATTCACAGTTTTTAAAAGTTATACTCCTTTTATAGTTATTATAAAATATTGATGACATTCTGCATTATGTAATATATCTTTTTAGCTTATTTTATATCTAATAGTTTGTACCTCTTAATCTCCTACCCCTATATTACCCCTCTCTGCTTCCCTATCCCCACTGGTAACCACTAGTTTTTTCTCTGCATCAGTGAGTCTGCTTCTTTATTATTATATTCACTAGTTTGTTGTATTTTTTAGATTCCACATATAGGTGATATCGTATACTATTTGTCTTTCTCTGACTTATTTCACTTAACATAATGCCCTTCAAGTCTATCCATGTTGTTGCAAATGGCAAAATATAATTTCTTTTTTATGGCTGAGTAGTAGTCCATTGTGTGTGTGTGCATGTGTGCACACGCTTGTGTATACACATCTTCTTTTTCCACTCATCTTTTGATGGACACTTCCATATCTTGGCAATTCATTGTAAGCCATGCAGCTGTGAACATTGAGTGCATGTATCTTTTCAAGTGTTTTTTTTTGACAATTCGTAAGTTTTAATTCATGCACCATTCTGCGTAGCCTGATGAAATCTCATGCCCTCCCACTCCTTCCCACCTAACCCATGAATCATCCCCTTGTCCAACATATCCTGTCCCTTGGTCACTTGGTGGTGGTGATGTTGGTTAGTCACTTGGTAGCCATCTTTTATCAGACTGACTTTCAAGGTATTGCATTGCTTGCTCACATAACCCTTATTTTACGTAATAATAGCCCCAAAGCACAAGACTAGTCATGTTGGCAATTCAGATGTTCTCTTACTGTACCAATTTATAAATTAAACTTTATCATAGGTATGTTAAAATATATATATATATGAAAAAACATGGTGTATGTGTGTGTATATATATATACATGTATATGGTCTGGTACTGTCTGTGGTTTCAGGCATCCACTGGGAGTCTTGGAGCATATTGTCTGCATATGAGGGGAAACTACTGTGATTCTTAGTGCTTCATGAAGGACTCTTTAAGTGAAATGGGTTCTTTTTTAAAGTAGTATATTTTTAATTTTCAACATTTAGAAAAGAAATTAAAAAAAAACATGTTGGTCAAGAAACACAATGACTACTTAAGAGTTTGCGCCTTCCCCTTGCTTACTGCTATGGTCCTGGTAGTTTTACCCATCGTGGCTTTTGTTCTGTCAGCATTAATATCAACTCAGTAAAAAAAGGCAAACAGGTCCCCATACTATTACAAAAATAGTGTTGACCTCAGGGACTCTCTGAGAGGCCCCTGTGGGCCCTGAGACCTCTGTGAGCACTGCTGTCCTCCTGCTACTTGAGCTGTTATAAAGCTGCAGAAACACTTAGAATACAAATAATCACTATCTGTTTATCTTAATCCATATCTTTTCTCTAGCCATCCTTTTTTTTTTTTAACCCAGCTTGCTCAACAATTGCATTTACATTTAAAGTACTGATCATAAATAGAGAAGCATTAGTCACTTAGTCGTGTCCAACTCTTTGGCACCCCATGTACTGTAGTCCACCAGGCTCCTCTATCCATGGAATTCTCCTGGCAGAAATACTGGAGTAGGTTGCCATTCCCTTCTCCAGGGGATCTTCCCAACCCAGGGATTGAATCTGGGTCTCCTGCATTGTAGGCGGATTCTTTATCATCTGAGCTACCAGGGAAAGCCAAATTTTTCATGTGAAAATAAGGAAAACTGAGACTATATCCCAGAAATATGGGTTCACAGTTGTCCACCTGTTTTTTACAATTGAGTGGACTGTGAAGCCTCAGTAAGTACTAACTCTGTTTCATGCAATCAAGTCATTGCTCACTGTATACTGTGAAGAGCTGAGCCACAGCACTTGCTGTTGTACTCTGCTTGCATTGTATTAGAACCATGAAATCCCAGGTCTTGGTGAGGTACAAGCTTGGTTCATGGCGAAGATACTCAGCTTGGGGGTGTGAATGCATTCAAGGGGTACATTTCCTTGGGGCAGGCTGGATGTGAACATTCCCCTGGCCCTTAAGCTTTTCTTCATTGCTGTGCGTTTGCCCATTCTCTGCCCCAGCGTGGATCCGCTGGCTGACTCCATCCATCCTTCCTGTCAGTGAAAGTGAGGATGTGTCACACCCTGGGAACCAGAGCATGCCACTCAGCCCTTTGAGTCCCAGCTCTCTCCAGATGGCATCTAATTGTTCCTTGAGTGATCTCAGTGTCCAGGCTGCAGGAACCTGGTCTGAGAGGCTGTTTCACATATTTATTAGCTTGTCTATGAGAACTTACTACATAAAGCCCCCATTCACACACTCAAAAGAGCTTCTGGTACAGAAGAAATGATGAAGCTGATGGCCTGTTTCCTGTGGCCACCAGTCCCCAGTTGGATCCTTATTTTTCACAGGCCTAGTTGGGTGCTTTTTGAAATTAGTTGTGTGGTCCAGCTGCATCCATCAGATCCAGTCTCTGCCCCTCTGTCTTCCCATGGTGTCTCCTGGAAGGAGCCTAAGCACAACAGGGCCATGTCCTCTCTCCTGGTTTGCAAAGCATTCCAGGGTTGCTCACAGAGAGCACAGGTGGTGGGCATTGGGAATTACTGTGTCCTGGGAGCCTCTTCCTGTTTGGGAACCCGGGTAGTTCCCAGTTTGAGAGAGGCAAGTGCTTCTGAACACCGAAGTGACAACCAGCCCTAATCCAGCCACAGGGATGGCAAGGCGGATTCACCCATGAGGACCACATCCCCCCCTGTGCCAAGTCATATCTTGTGCCTCTGTGGTTCTTAACTATTTGGGCGGGGTGGGGGTCCCAAATAGTTAATAGTATTTCTGCAAATATGATGAGTAAGAAACCCATCTCTGCAAATATGCACACACACCTACTGTGCATCGTACTTCCAAAGTGTTTGTGGCTCCAGATTGAGAATTGCCTATGCTGTCTCCAAATGTTCTGGCATCAGGCTGGGTATTGGCTTGATGACAGTGACTGAGACCTGGGTCCTGAGGCCGCCAGACAAGGACACAGATCATTTTAATGAGTGTTTCGGTAGCTGGATGCTTGAAGACAGGGTTGGAGCTGGCCCCTCTCACTGGGATAAATAAACAGGAGCAATGAGCAAAGGAAACCCCATAAGCCAACACAACCCGGGCACCAGGGCTCCTTCCAGGATGTGCCCACCTAAGGATTACCTAGCGGACACATTCGGAAGATAACCGCAAATATAATTTGGGGTTGCTGTACATTTCCTTTCTTTTGACCTAGAAGTCATGAGAGTTGCACTCCTAGGTAATCCATCGTACCTGATAAAATTCTCCTTTATAAAGAAACATCTCAGCCTTTACCTCTGAATCAGGTCCTCAGGCTTTCTACCAAACAGAATAGCCTTTGGAAATGTTCTCTGGGATCTTAAGATGCTGCTCTTGCCTGTATGAGCAGGATGGAGTGGGCTATTTGTTAGCGGTTTCCCCTAGCCTGGGAGGGATGGTGGGTGCGGGAGCAAAACTCACACCTACAGTCAGTGGCACAGAGCTTTCCGACTCCATGAGTCCCTCTGTCTTTCCTGCAGGCAAACTCATGCCAGCTTTATCCTTGAGAACTCATGACAACTCATTTCTATAACGAGTGTCCTTGGAGTAGGCCATGAAGAACCACTAATTTCCACCCATCACTAAAACATGAGTGCACCACCCTGTTACTAGGGCACGTATCGTACATGTTTTCGTGTAGCAACAGTTTATGTTGACTCCTTTTTAACATCTCCAGATTTAGGGATGATGTCTTATACATATGAACTCTAGCGGAGCCGAACACAATGTGTTATATTTCACTCTCAGGTTTCACCTAATCTTACACTGATAAAGTGAACCTATAAACTCTCAAACTGATGATGTGAGCTAGGAAGCTTATCAATGGGCAGGGCAGGGGTGGAGTGTCCTGGGTTGATGACTGTTCTGGGGAAGGAAAACACATCCAGACTCTAAGACCTTGAATCTGCTTCTCTCAGCATGTTGGTTGCATTCTCTCAGATCAGCTTCTCCATGTAGTTGGGGGCACATGGCTTATTGGCTGCTCTGAGCTTATAAACTTAAAACTTATGGTCTGAAAGGAAAAGTGGGCCTCTCCCTCTGCTCTGATTTGAAAAATCCCAGGGAAGGACTCTGATTGACCTAACTTAGGTCACATGTCCACTCCTGGACCATTAGGAGCTTCCCTGGTAGCTCAGATTTTAAAGAATCTGCCTGCAAAGTAGGAGACACAGGTTCAATCCCTGGGTCAGGAAGATCCCCTGGAGAAGGGAATGGCTACCACACCAGTATTCTTGCCTGGAGAGTTAAGTGTTCAGTTTCCTGATTGGCTCTCACAACCATTACAAGCATGAGTACACGTGCCATGGGGTAAAGGTTTTAAATGTAATAACCACTGTCTGTTATTTACATCATTTCCCCCCTGAATGTAGAGGATCAGAATCTATCAGGCTATGTCTCTCACTGTCACTGTCTATTCAGGATACTTACATAAAATGTTGGCATATGAATTCTAGGTTTTACAAAGATACTTTTGTTTTGATCTTTTCAAGTCCTATACTCGCCTTTCTCTAGCCTGTCTCCCTCCTGGTTTACTTATATGCTGGATATCCATTGCCTCCTAGCTTAGTTATTAGATCCATACTGTTAACAGGGAAATTATAGGTGGGAGGTAGGGAGGTGGTGCAGAGGGCTTAGGATCCCCCTATATAGTTTGACTTTGGAGAAATCCCTGCATCTCTGTCACAAGTGGCCTAACCCTGAGGCTGGTGTGTTGTTCCTAGAGGATGGTCCAGGTAGGTTCCTGCTGCTCTTCCTGATAACTCCCTCCACCCTGCCCTCCCACTCCTCTGGGTACACACACAAGGCCAAGGGTTGTATTGTCCTTTGAACCACTGACAGAAAGAACCTATTGTCTCCACGAGTGTTGACTGTCTGAATGTCATTTCTGAGCTGGTAATCAGTTCAGTCTTTCCCATGCAGCTCACCCTCCAAGTCGGCCTGTTCCCGTGGAGAAATGGGCACAGTTGATATCTGCATTTACCACAAAGATGGTCTGTCCCTTAGCCCTCCACTTATCAGCTTTGCTGCCTTCTGGCTTTTCTCAGATTCTGGCCTCAGTGTCCATCTGTACATGTCCTGCCCTTTCCCATCAGTAATGACGAGGACCTCTGATGGGGGCTATTTCAGAGGAGACCTGCTGTCTGTGTTGCCAAGAATATCTGTCACTCGGTTGGAGGGAGAGGGTGGTTGCAGCAGTTATAATTCTGCCTTTGGGGTTTGCACAAGATAAGATACTCCAGGCAACCAGGTGGTATCCTTGCTTCCATGAGCACGTCCGATAGAGCCAGCCATTCTGATTCATAGTCGTTTTAATTATTAACTCTAAGAACCTTTCAGTCTCACATGTGAAATGGAGATAATATGTGTCTCCTAGTGTGAGTATTAAATAGACACTATGGTAAAAGTTTTCTGTATAAATACTGGTTCTTGAGGATCTTGCATATGGGGTCATGAAGGCTCCTTTGAGGAGCCCAGCTGAGAAGTGGAAAGATGCCGTGGTCTAGTGGGAGGGACTGCATCCCAGAAGCCTGTGGCTGGAGAGGGGCTGCTGAGGGTCACATTGGTAGCTATTCTGCATTTGCTAAGTATTGCGTGCAGACAGGCCCTCTGCCAGCTGGGGGAAGGAGCTCTCCTCCTCTCGCAGGTGTTTTAAGTCACTGCAACAGCAGAAATGAAGGTGGCTCTGCTTGCTTCAGAGCTCTCTATCTCCTCTTACCAACTGCAGCCTTGCCAAGACTTGACTGTGCCCATGGTGGTCAAGGGCAGGGGTGCTGTGTTTGCTCATGTCCATGATGACCAGGGTATCCACTGTACTCGTCTCTCCGTTAGAAAGTAGACCAAGTAAGACCCTCAGAGGCTACATCTTTAAGAGCCACTGAAAGTCTTTGTGGATTTGTGCGGATTTTTAAGTCACATGACTCTTGGGTAAAACCATGGACCCCTCCCCTCAATGAACAGGTACTCATACAACAGTTTGTATACAATTTCCAATGGTTCACGGAAGCTCCTTCCCACCCCGAGGTTCAGAACTCCTGGTCTAGACTGGTTCTCATAGCTGTTTGGTCAGGATGCATAAATATCCAGCGTGTCCCTCCAATGATCCCCAGGATCAGTTTATGACTATGAAGAAATGATGTTTTCCAGCAGAAATAATTTGTTGAGGTGGCTGGAATTTGCTTGAAAACAGAGGAGAAGAGATTAATAGGATCACTTTCTGTTTTTCTTGGCCAGTTCAAGGCAGGAATGAGTTGAGGTTGCCTGATCCACCTCTCACCTGGTGCCGACCCTGCCCTCTGCCCCAGGGTTCCTGCCTTCTCAAGCATCCCTTTTGGCTGCTTCCTCCACTCAGAACTTCGGAAGCCTTTCTGGGTGGTGTAGCCTTGGAAGAATGCACTGTAACTCTGGCTATCCCTGCCGTCGGGGACTGGTGAGGAGGAGGTGCAGACAGAAAGCAGAATCAAAGGTGACCTAGAATGTCTAGAGAGAGCAGCGGGGTGAGGCAGGCACAGTATCCAAGGGAGGGCTATTCCAGACACTTCTAATTCTAGAAATGGTTGGCATCCATGTACCCAGTTCCATGGGCTGGTAAAGTATGAAAGAGTCAGGCACATGGGAGATGGCCCTTCTGGGGACTCTAGATACACGTGGAAGGGTTGGTCTCAGGACAAGTATCTGGAGGGCCAGGCAGTGGGGGAGGTTGAAGGAGCATCAGGCAGGGCATCCAGGTGGGACATAGGCTGAAGCCCAGCTCTGCGGTCAACCTGATGTGGGGACAGTGGGAAAGGAGGGGCCCCGGGACCCCCACTCAGACTGGCTGGGACAGTGGTGGGACATGGAGAGCATGGTGGTTTCGGGTGGACCCAGGAGTCCCCCTGAGTGAGGGCCAAGTGGGCAGAAGCTATGGACTCACATGCTGTGTGTTAAAACAAACAACTCCCCAAGTGACAGAGACTCTGGCATAGAAAATCATCTTGAGCTATCTGAGCAAGTGTGATTCAAACCATATGCGCAGTTTTAATATGTGATCTTAAAATTTGAAGGCTAAAAAATATCTCATGGCTAAAGAAGCTTTAAACTCCTTCTCGTTGTTTCCTGGCCTTCAAGTCTTAAGAGCTACTGTGTACTAGTTGGGGCCGGTCAACGGCTCAGGGCTTTGCTGTCCACACTGTCCTTGCAGGACATGGCTCCTCTAGCCTGCCCCTTGGGTTAGGGACAGGAGACTTAGGATGCAGCTGGGTGTGTTCCCTGAGGGAGGAATAGTCTGGGGGGACAGGTTTTGTGAGCCCTTCCTTTGGAGGGCAAGAAAGCACACATTGGCTGAGTGTCTTGTCCTTTATCTCCTATTTCACTTGATCCTCCAAAAAGAAACTGGTAAGTTGGAGGAGGAAACTAGGGCTCAGAGAGGTTAAGAAATTTCCCGTGGTCACCCAGCTGGCTAGTGGTACAACAAAGACCTGAACCCACCCTTGCTTTCCCTCTAGCCTGCCACCTCCCAGCAGCGCCTGAAACGTGCTGTGTCTTGAAGCTGTTTTGGCAGATGCATTTTGCAGAAGTGCTTGTGAGAGGGGCGAGCCAGTGGCAGCCGAGCTGGGAGCCAGTGTGGCTGGATCTGGTTGGAGCCTTTGCAGATTCTGGCCATTTCTGCAGCACTCTGATGGGGGTGGGGGATCTCTGAGGGGCTTTTGTGGTCACTGTGAGTTGCTCGAAGGGGAAAGAGAAAAGCATACAGCGAAGAAGGTCTAGGAGCTATGATGACAGGAGAACAAATGAGGGCCCTTCGTGCAACGCCCACACAGCAAGAGTAGGATGGAAGGAAGCTTGGGAGGTGGGTGGCAGATTGTCTCAGATGAGTCTGACTCCCAGGGGTGTAAGGGTGGGCTTCAGAGGGCAAGGAATCCCCTGAAACTGTATGTTGAACATCACAATATGTGCCTTTTGTTCTGAGAGGAGGGTCCATGGTTTTCATAGACTCTCAAAGAAGGCTGAGACGGCCAGAAAGTCTGAATCTGCTGTTTGAGAGGCTGGAATTATGCCTCATGCATGTTCTTTTAATTTTGCCTTAATGCTAAAAATAGAAAGTTGGGCTTGCCTAATATAGGATTTCTGGGGGTGTGTCAGGAAATAGGTGATGGTGTTGGTGGAGAGATGTATGGGACAAGATTGTATGCGATGGTTCGAGAAAGCAGTCGGGGCTGGGTGCTCACCTGATTGTACTTCACGTGCTTCATGTTACCAGTTATACAATTTCAGTAGCCTGTTAGAGAAACCAAATTTGTGGAGGGGACAGAGGGCTCAGTAGAGAGAGAAATCTGTTTGTGAATACTGTCTCTTTGTTGATGTGCTGAGTGGATCAATACTGCTTCCGGATAGAGACCATTTCACAGCCATACTCTTTCATCCCCTTGAGGAATCTGAGGGAACCCTCAGAGAGAGATGTGCACAGCAGATGCTTGTAAATGCACCCTCTGCGTTCCTCTCTCTTTGCCGGCAACACACAAAGCGGCCCTAAGAGCTGGGCCGGCGCTTCCCGCCCTCCTCCCACCAAGTCCAGTTTGCATTCCCTTTTGGAGCAGGATCTAAATCACGTTTGCCTATAGGAAAATGTGTTGAACTGTCTTTGGCATCTTGTGTAGCTGCTGAGTCTGGCGTGAGGAGGAGGTGACCTCTTCCTTGGGCCTCCTCCTTCCTCAGTGGTTTCCCAGCCGTTCTCCTCCAGCCCTGTGGCTCCTATGGAGGGTGGGTGCTCCTAGACACCCCCCAGCCCCTCCCCTGCCCCCTCGCCTCCTGGTTACTGTGATCAGAATCACACAGACAGGCCAGTGCCAGGGAAGCAGGGCTGTTGATAAGCATGCCTCCTTCCTGCCCAGGGCTTCCTGGGCCCGGGGCGAGACGCCCTTCAGGGAGCAGGGGCTGCAGAAGGCGGCCTTGGGTCCTTAGGAGTGGGCCAGTGCAGGTTCCTCTTCCTGCTTCCACTACCCCAGGAGGAACGCCTTAGACGCTAGCTCCTTAGGGCTGTCTTGGTTCACTGAGAGCTGGCTCGCTGAGGTTTAGTCGAGGCCAAAAGCCAGGAGGGATGGATCTTCCCAGGGAGGTGAGGCGTCTCAGTGTGTGGACTGCTGTTCATCCCTTGACTGATGTTCCAAGTGTGTCCCCTGTGGGCAGAGACCGGTCAGGCCTCATCCCTTGGACCAGTGCCCCCCAGGCACAGCCTGCTGCCCATCGTGGGCAGTGTCACCGTCCTCAGGGCTGCTTGACAGTGACCGAGAACACCTTGGTGTGTGTCGTGTGTGAGGCTGGACGCCTTGCTTCTGGGCTGGCCCCAGGGAGGGGAGGTGCGGGCAGCATTGCCAGGGAAAAGCAGGTCCCTGGCAGACATATCTTCCTCCTCAGAGAACTCGCCACCCCCCAGCCACCCTACCCCGGCCATTCCGTGTCAGAGAGGGCACCTACCTCACAGGGAGGCTGATCTTCTAGTGGGGACTGTGGCACTTGGGGAAAGGGATTCTGTACACCTCCCAGCCCAAGGGCTGCTGCCGGCAAGAAGCCTCCTCTGTGAAATATGACTGGGAGGCAGCTCCTGTTTCCATGGTTACTAAATAGGGCAGGTTCGTATTAGGGCTGCCCAGGGAAAGAATGGCTTGTGCAGGAGCTTTCCTCTGGTCTACTCTAATCCTATCCCCAGACATGCTGGGCAGCATCTGACCTGAGGTCATGAGGATTTTCAAGGGTTCACCTGCCTGCCCAGCACTGGCTTTTTTTTTAAAAAAAAAAAAACAGGTGTTTTTCTTGGTGCTGAGTAGTGAACCTCCCAGGAAGCCAGAGGGGGCGCTAGAGAGCACGGTGCGTTCCCAGAGCTCTGTGCTACCTGCTCCTGGCCTCCCGCCTCTATCAGTTGCTGGGGTTGCATTAGAGATGCTGACCCCTATCCAGAAGGGCATGGTGTTTAGAAAGCCCTGAATACAAATTTGGCTGGTCCTAAATCACATGTAGGAAATCATCAGGCAATGACTCCCTGCCCTGGGTCACAAGCTGTTTTCATGAGGCTGTGTGACAAGTTTAATTATAAGACATTAGAAAAATCTATTTGTTGATCAGATACTAGGTTCTGGCAAAAGCACAGGCTGGAGTTCTGGGTCCTTTGTCTGTTCTCTGTTGAGTGGCTCACCATTCTGGTCCTGTTTCTTTGTAACTAGAATAGAATCGTCATTGTGGGAAGAATGTGGGGGAATTGATCAGTGTGGATGGGAGACTTTAAAAGCGTAACAAGTCAGTGAAGGGCACTTTACAAATTCATGCAATTATCATCTTTAGTTGCAATAACATCATGTTATTTTAGTCTTTCTTCTTGGCTGTTTCAAGAGGAAATTGATTAAAACCTTTGAGTGCTGCTTTAGAAATTATTTTTGGTGTGGAACAAAAAAAAATCAGTGCTTAGGAAACAGTTACCTAATAAGATTAGCTCATTCTTTAATCCTGACAGAACCAATTCTTTGTGCATTTGGAGACATTCTTTTTTTTTTTTTTTTTTTTTTTGGTATAAACAGGGAAAACCTCAGGTGACAAGAGCTGCTATTCTGCAGTGACCTGCGTGTCTTTTGTTTTGCTTTTACCCTGGCCCTGGAGCACCTGACTACATAATTCTATGTAATTTACAAGTCTGAGTGTTTTTAAATAAATTTTCTTTCAGGAATGCACTTCATTCACGCTTTCTGGGGGTGGGGGTAGGGTATTGAAATTCAGAGGCTTTGGCTGACTAATCTCACTGAATTTCTGTTCAGGATTTAAGGAGCTGCTTCTCTTCTTTTTCCTGAGCTGAGAATGGTCCCTTTCCAGCCTTTTGGAGGAGTTTCTCACTCTGGCAATGTTTCTTACTCATTTTCAGCCAAAGAGGAACGGCAGGTGCAAACTGGACACCTTACCTGGTGGCTGTTGGTCAGATGGATGAGCCACCTCCACAGAACTGCTGGGGCCATGGGCCCTGGCTGCTCATGCGGACTTATTACCCTTTGAACCCCATCTAATGGAAATGAGGGCAAACAGAGAAAATGCTTCCTCATAGGTTCAGTTCATAGACCTTGGGGGGACGGTATTGACCCACCAACTGAACCATCACCAAGGGCCCCTGCAGCTCCAAAAGCCACAAATTCTCCCAACCTTGGTGTTTGCTTCCAAGGTCTCGGGTGGACCTCCCAGGACCCAGGGCAGCACATCTGAGCCCTGGAATCCTGGTTGGGGAGGAGGGAGCCAGTTGAGGGACCAGAAAGGAAGTCAGCCCCCCTGGTTGTTCTGTGATGACAGCTCCATGCCCTTTTCAGGGTGTTTATTAGGCTGAACCTCTGCTCCTTTGGGGAAGTGTGAGGGCTGTCACTCTCCAGAGCCCTCATTCAAGCACAGGAGCTGCTCACCAGGCGTTGAACAAACAATCCTCTATTTTTACAGGCTGACTTGACCTAGTCCAAAGGCCGAGGCCTCCTGAGGATTTGAGGCTAACCCTGTTGGATATTTCTCATACCTCCCTCATGCCTCATCTGGTATTGTTCCTTTCTGGACTGAATAGGTTCTGTTTCTTCCTCATTACAAGTTTGGGCCTGCGTGAAGTTTTAGAAAGCTTCAGGACACATTCCATTTTTGAGTGGCCGAAGCCACAGAAAGTTAATATTTGGAACGTAGGAGAGGAAACGCTACAGGCAGAAATCTGGGTTTGATTAAAAAAGAAAGAAAGAAGAAGAATTGTTGGGAATCCAGTCTGACTGGAATGAAAGAAGAAAAGCAATTCCTTTCTGCTAAGGTGTCAGGGGGCTCTTGGTAGGGATAAAGGCCTAAGAAGTGCTGGAGAATCGCTTGGTGGTGTTAGTGGCAAGGTTCATGCCTTGGATCTGGGTTAGGCAGGGTGAACAGTTACAGTGAAGTATTTAAAGTGGAAGGAAGGGAGTGAGAAAAACAGCTGGGTCAAAAGAGGGTACACAGCCTGTCCCCCATCCTCCTAACAGACTGCTGCATGGCCAGGTGGGAAGGGCAGGGCTGCTCACGGTGTTTGCTGACAGACTTGCTAATTAAACACCAAAAGGCAATATTGCTTTGCCAATAACGATGGCTGTGCCAGCGTCATCAGCTGTAAACTGGCTGCCCAGGAGCATCCTAATTAAAAATAAACAGTTCTGAGGGGTGGTCTGGGAGAGTCCCAGGTTTCTCGGGACTTCTAGGATCGCTCCCAGGGGAAAGTCACACCCGAGTCGCCTCCGGGTCCATTTCTCAAAGGAGCCTCTCTCTCATCACAGAGTGGTGTGATGTGTGCTTCTTGAACTCCCAGGTCCTGGGGTGACAGGCAAACAGACACAGCCTCTAGGAGCAGAGTGCCTGGTGCCTTCAGCCCTGGGGGAATAATGATTTCTGCTGGGTCTCTAAATTGAGGGGACAGCTAAAGCCCAAAGCCTCTTCTGAGAGAGGTTAGAATTTCATCAGAAAGCGAGTGTGGTCACATGAGGATTTCTGGCACCGAGTGCATGGCAGGCTGGACACCCGCCTGCCAGAATTGAGCGAGTGGATCGTATTGGCTTCAGCGAAGAGGGAAAGTCCCAGCCTGGCCTGGGAGAAGGAGCCGCTCACTCCTCCCTCCTCTGCACAGCTGCTGCGGCAGGACTGGGGTGTCACGCCACAAGACCCCTCTCGGTTAACCCTAAAGAGAGTGTGTGGTCCAGGGACTGAAGATTGAAAGATGCCTAAGGAATGCAATGCCTTCCATGCCCTCTCGGCCGCTCTGTGCTGCTTCTATCACCGCAGGTCTTTCCTTGGAGTCAAGGTAGGTGTGGTTAGAAATGTAAGGTAGAGCTGAAGTTCTCTGGGAGGGCTTGAAAGCACTAGAAAAAGTTGGCAGCCCACTGGCTCTAAAATCAGAGGCACTTGCTCTGACAGATGGATCTTCACAAGCTCCTAGTGGCATGTCTCCCCTGCAAGCAGAATCGGGCCACAAAGAAGGGGGCACCTTGTCTTGCTTGGCAAAAAAGCTCTGTTTTTCAGGAGACTTTCCATTTCCTTGGGCTGAAATTTTATACCAAAGTAGCTCAAGACTATTTTTTCTTTTTTCTCTCTCTGTCTCTGCCTGTCTTCCCTTGTTCATAGTAAATGTGAGATGGCTGAGCCCCTCTCTTCGCTTACCCCGCTGCTCCCTTATGTCAATGACGTATAGAAGTACAAAAACCATCAAATATCTCCTTTCAAATCATAGTCACATTCCAAAACATTTTTGCATTCAGAACTTTTTTTTTTTTACTGCTCCCATTTTTAACCTTTGTTACAAGACGTCAGTACCCAAGATTTTGCGTAATATGTCAATACGCGATTTGTTTTGATAAAAAATATTCAAACAACCTCATTTGACTATTTCAAGACCAAGCCTCTGTTCTATTGCCCACCTGTGACAACACTTAAGAATCCTGTTTGGTACAGGCTGTCGTTCATCCGGGGGCTTGTCTGCCTTGCGAAAATCCTGTTGGCCCTGGCAGGACTGGGGACCTCATTTATTCATGGGAAATAGGAATAAGAAAGCTCTCAAGGAATTCTTCCCACCCTGACAGCAGACCTCCCTCTCCTGAGGGACTGACTTGTTCCGTGCTGTTGAAAAAGCTACAACAGGAAAATTTAACAGGAAACTCTGTTAAAGGCAGAAAGAGCCCTTTGTAGAAAAGTATACACTGCGAAGAGGAGAGGCTGCTTCATGTTTTACTGCCCTTTCGGGAGTGTTCAGAGTAGATTTCTAACCATCCTGCAAAGTTCGTTTCTGTCTCTTTGTCAGGGGATTTGAAGGAGCGTGAGTAATCATAGGTTAAAAGTGTTTCCTCCCTCATTTAAAAGCCCCTTTCTACCCTGGAGCCCAGTGGGGGTGATGAGGACCATGTGGTTTCTGGCCTAAATATGGATCGTTCTAGTGTGGGGCAGATGAAGTCATGCCATTAACAGTATTTTAAAGCTGTCAGAGATAGACCGGGAGGTCCCAAAGGGAATTGTGCACGTCAGGGATTGGCAGTAGGTTTACCCTCTAATAGAAGTCCTCCCATAAGCCAACTTCTGCTAATTCAGTAAAGTGCAACTCAGCATTTGGTATATTAAGAAATAACCCATAAATATCTAGATCTGGGTGGTGAGATTCTGTTTGGCGACCCCTGTTCCTCTGCTGTTATTTCCTCCAGGACCTGCCCAGAAAGGCCACAGTAACATGGGGTTGCTGTTGTTGACTTGCTAAGTCATGTTTGACTCTTTGCGACCCCATGGACTGCAGCATGCCAGGCTTCCTCTATCCTCCACTATCTCCAGGAGTTTGCTCAAATTCGTGTCCATTGAATTGGTTATGCCATCCAACCATCTTATCCTCTGTCGCCCCCTTCTACTCCTGCCTTCAGTCTTTCCCAGCATCAGGGTCTTTTCCAGTGAGTCTGCTCTTCACATCAGGTAGCCAAAGTGGTGGAGCTTCAACTTTAACATCAATCCTTCCAATGTATATTCAGGGTTGATTTCCTCTAGGATTGACTGGTTTGATCTCCTTGCTGTCCAAGGGACTCTCAAGAGTCTTCTCCAACACCATAATCTGAAAGCCTCACTTCTTTGGCACTCAGCCTTCTTTATGATCCAATTCTCATATTTGTAACTGTCCTCTGGCTTCCCCACCACGGTCACTCCTGGTGACTGACTGTTGATGGAAACACCTTCCTTTCTACCTAGGCTTCCTCTCCCACCCCTAGTTTGTAGCATCGTCATAGCCCAGAGAGGGCCTGATCTGCTCACTCACCAGAACCTGAAACCTTCAGACCCAGCTCAAGGTTCCCCATTGACCCTTGGTATGCATTTCCCTGTCTTGTTTTACTTAGATAGTTACCTGAGAAAGAAAGTGCCCCTGTGCTCAAATCCCTCCTCCTGCTGCATCGCTTTATTGACTCCCACTTTAATTAGGGGTTTCAGGTCCTGCCGTTCATAATTAGTTTCCGTTGTAATTAGAGTTTCAAAATTAAATTGGGATTGATTGCCTGATAGCAAAGCGGAAATAAAGCTCCAGTTCTTGACCATGGATGCTGCTTCTCTTGGCATGAATTTCTCATACCAAAAATAACACTGCAGTAGCCATGGTAACTTTCCATTTGGTCTAATCCATATCATCTCTGGAGAAAGTAGAATGTTATTAATAGTGTTTGTTGTATGGGAAGAAAACTAAAAATATAAAAGCTCCTTCATCACGTAGGAGACCAAGTACACAGGCGCTTTCAGGGAATAAGATCTTATTTGCAGAGATAATGCAGAATTTCATTTGTGTTTAAGGGCCTCATGTGGACTTGTATACAAATGTCCTGGAAAGGAATTAATTGGGAGGCCAGGAATGAGAGGAAGTCAAGGATATGCAGGCATTGCTGGTGCTCTCAGAGTTGAGGCCATGTCAAGGGTCATGGCTTTCACAGCCCAGAAGGGTTCACATAAGGCACTCATTTCACAAAAGACCCGTGCATCTCAAATAAGAAAAGGAAAGGATGTTTTGCTTATACCCAGTGGAAAAGAGTTCGCCATGAAGATATTGCAGATCCATGACATTAGTGGAGCACATTCAAGTTTGAAAATCCTCAAATGTCAAATGTTGTAGCCTTCTCGTGTGTAAGCACTCTGTTAGGTGGGGTGGGGGGTGATTAATGACAATTGAGGCAGGTTCCTGCCTTTGAAGGACTTCCCACGAGAGCATTAGTCCACAGTGTCATGCGTTACGTTTGCAAAAGGCTTTCTGAGTTTCTTCACGAGTTATCTCACTGGAGTCTCAAGGCAAGCTGAGTCAGGCAGGGCAATAGTTTATCTTTTTCCACAGAGGAGAGGCCGAGGCTCAGAGAAACTCCCTGCCCCAGAATCGTTTAGTGGAGAACCAGGAGTAGAAATCAGGTTTTGTGGCCTCAAGACCAGTGGTGTGTCTCCAATACCATGCGTGCTAAGTCACTGTAGTCATGTCCGACTCATTGCAACCCCATGGGCTATAGCCCACCCAGCTCCTCTATCCATGGATTTATCCAGGCAAGTATACTGGAGTGCGTCGCCATGCCCTCCTCTAGGAGATCTTCTTGACCCAGGGATCAAACTTCCATCTCTTATAGCTCCTGCATTGCAGGCAGATTCTTTACCGCTGAGCCACCAGGGAAGCCTTCTCCAATACCGTAGGAAGACAACTGAACGTGGAACAAGGTAATTTTGTCCCTGATAATACTTTAGTTAACAGCTCAGTTGAGAAAGAGTAGCGTGAACCTCAGCTTTTCAGGAGAGACTTCAGGGAGACACAGAACTGGTCTTCACATACTAGGTCTCCCTCCTGGGGCAGTGGCAGGGCCACCTTTCGATCCATAGAGAACTGCAGAAGGAATTTGGGGGAAGCACAATAGAGCCCACTTCTGGAACTGGCCATGGGGACAAACCCCTATTTCTTCTGGCCCCTCGTGTCTCTGATTCTCCTTGCATGTGGGCAGAGGAACAGAAGCTGAAACTTGCCACCATATCAATGGCTGCTCCTGAGGAAGGTAGGTGTGATTGTACAAGAAACTTCAGGGGAACCAGAGACAGGCGTTACCTTGCAAGTGCAGAATTTGTTGTTATTCAGTCACTCAGTCCTGTCTGACTCTGCAACCCCAGAGACTGCACCACACCAGGCTCCCCTGTCCTTCACTATCTCCCGGAGTTTGCTCAAACTCACGTCCATTGAGTCAGTGATGCCTTCCAACCATCTTATCCTCTGTCGCCCCCTTCTCCTCTTGCCCTCAATCTTTCCCAGCATCAGGATCTTTTCTAGTGAGTCAGTTCTTCGCATCAGGTGGTCAGAGTACTGGAACTTCAGCTTCAGCATCAGTCCTTCCAGTGAATATCCAGGGTTGATTTCCTTTAGGATTGACTGGTTTGATCTCCTTGCAGTCCAAGGGACTCTTAAGAGTTTTAAGAGTTTTCTCCAGCACCACAATCCAAAAGCATCAGTTCTTTGGTGCTCAGCCTCCTTGATGGTCTAACTCTCACATCCATACTTGACTGCTGGAAAAACCATAGCTTTGACTCTCCAGACCTTTGTTGGTAAAGCAGTGTCCCTGCTTTTTAACACACTGTCTAGTTTTGTCATAGCTTTTCTTCCAAGTAGCAGGTGTCTTTTAATTTCACCTTTCTGAACACCAACAGGGAGGCTGGAGTAGGGAATCGGAGGATAAATGAATCAGTAAGTCTCAGCTAACCAGTCAGTAAGTCCGGCGGCGCTGGTCTAGTCAACAAGAAGTTATTGTTAGAAGGCAGTGGATTTTAAGCATAAATGTTCCCTTACAGAGGTATGACTGTCTTTGTAGCCACGAAGTTCCATGTAGTGGGAAGTGCTTAAATCGTGCTATTGCGTTTTGCTTAGTTTTAAATCATTTCCCTTATCCCTGAAAAAAGTATGTATCTAGAGCCTCTCTATGAATATACATTATGGCCTGGGCTCTCTCAACTGCCCATCCTTGGAGAGTTGGGTCCTCAGAGCTTGTTTTCATTGGGAGCTGCCTTTCTGTGTCAGAGTGAACACGATGGAGGGAAGGTCCTGCTCACTGTCCCTGTGACCATCTCTGGTCTATCTGCTTTTGTGACAGTGTGCACACTGCTGAATGTCCCAGCGTTGGCAGTAGCCTCAGTTGCCTTTGTCGTGGGGCTGCTGCGCGAGGTAAAAGAAAACCACTGGGGAAATGTCTAAGTGACTCAGCCCCTGCTTGTGGTGGTTGGTAGTTGCTCATTTCTCTCTCCTGCCCTCCAAAGGAAGGGAAAAAAAAAAAAAAGCCTAGCACAGCTTTTTTAAAGAAACCTAAATGTGTTCCCTTGGCATCTGGAGGCTGCAGGAATCTGGTTTCAGTACCGGGGGAAGGACATGCCTGACAGAGGCTGGGTCCCAGGGCCCCCTGCACCACAGACCCCAGAGCTTGGATCCTGGCTGAGACCTTGTTTTTGTTGGAGAGACATGGGTGGGAAGCAGACACGAGACTGGGATCCTGGGAAAATTTTTTAGCGGGTCGGTACCTCCAGGACAGCAGATAGATGAGGCTGTGCCTGACTCAGGGGAGGATGCTGGTGAGTGGGGGCGCTTGGGCCACAAAGGTCATCATGCACCACGTGCAAGCAGGCAGTACACGGAGGGCTCAGGCCTCTGTTGCCGGGTTTAAGGATGTCTTCAAAGACAGGTGTGGGGCCTTCCAGCTGATGCACATTTTGGACATCCCCGGGGGCAGCAGAGGAGACTTGGGCTGTCCTGGTGGGGAGAGGTGGGGAGTGCCTCCTGGGGTGGACACTCCTGTAGCATCCCTGACCACATCTGGATTTTCAGGGAGTGTCCATAGCCCCGGAGCTACTGCTGGGATCTGGCTCTGGCCATGAGAATGTCACAGCCTATTTTTCCAGCTTATGAAAGAGCTATGATCAGTCTTTCAGTTTGTGTGGAGAACTCTCCCCAGTGTCCACTCTAATGTGTGTGCATTTTTACAAAAGCACATGTACACAAAGAACCAAAAAGCTAGAATTGTTTAATTCTAGTTTAATTTTTGTTGTGATTTGAGAGACCATTGAGCCAACCTCCCACTCAGAATTCATCTACTCTCCCCACCCCCATGCCCAGCATGTGTCTGGAGGGCCTATGGGTGCTGGGGAGACAGAGTGAAAGTTTCTGTCCTAAAGGAATAATTCTGTGTCTGGTCAGCGAAATGGACATGCAGGCAGCTCTCTCCAAGGTACCTGGTGATGCAGAGGCAGGGAGAAGTCACAGCATAATGTGAAATGCTGGGCAGAGGTATTAACCCAATTTGGGGTCAGGGAACTTCCTTCAGGTGGTAACTCTGGGCAAGATTTAAAGGAGTGGTAGGAGGAAGACACCCTGGGGAGAAAAAGAACATCAACATGGGACTTCAAGCTGAAGCTAAGGAATGGAAGGAGATGAGGCCAGAAGAGAGGTCAGCACACAGATGGTACACGGCAGCAGGGAGCCAGTGCACACTTAGAACGGGGAGTGGGTGAAGGTTTGGGTGTCAGCCTCCCGTGTGCAGGATGAGTTTAAGGAGCGTAACCAGAGTCTCCCCTGACTCATGCTGTTGTCCTTGAAGCCTCCCATCAGCTCTGCTTGTCCTTGCTCAGCTCACTCATATGTTCCCCCTCCAGCTTCTCTTTAAGCCTGTTTCTAGCACGCCTAAGATCCTGTTTCTGACTCCACAGCAGCAGCTCAGGCCATCAGGCAGGATACTTTTCCATCCCCACTGCTGCCCCCACAAGCTGCAGCTCTATCCGTGTCTGAATCCATGGTCCTCGCTTCCTGCCTGCATTCTCTGCGGATGAAATGTCCCTCTCCTAGACCAAGGCCCGCCCTGCCACCTGTGCCCATGACCACCCCCTTTCCCAAAGAATCCGCAGGCACCTTCAGTCTGTCCCTTTCTACCAGCACTTTCCTCTTAGCTCCAGTCTTCCCTATTCTAAAAATAATCATCATTTCGATGTCTTCCTTCCTGGTCCCTGGCTTCCTCCATCCGGAGAGCTGGTTAACACAATCTCTGCTTCCTCACTTCCCATTGGCCACTCAGCCCCCTTGACCTGACCAGAGGCCTGTCCTCGCCAAGTCCAGTGGCTGCTGTCCAGTTCTGATGCTATTAGAACTCTCTGCTGCACTTGGCACCGTTGGCCATCCCTTCCTGGAAATCTGCTCTCTACCTCTAGGACAATGCACTCTGCTTATTTCTCCTAGATCCTTCCCGACCTGTGCTACTGTGGTGATACGGACTGAATGTTTGTGTCTGCCACCACCACCCCCCATTCATGTTGAAACCCTAACCCTGATTATGATGGTATTAGCAGGTGGCCCCTTTGAGAGGTGATTAGGTCAGGAGGGTGGTGCTTTGGTGATTGGGGTTGGTGCCCTTATAAATAAAGGGGACCCAAGGGCGTGCTCTTGCCCTCCCCACCTCCACCATGTGAGGTGGAGCAGGAACATGGCCATTATGAACTAGGATGCACTCTCTCATCAACCACTGGGTCTGCCAGTGCCTTGATCTTAGACTTTCCAGCCTCCAGTAACTGTGAGAAAGAAATGTTTTGTGCTTATGCCACTCAGTCTGTGGTATTTTTCTTACAGGAGCTAAAAGGGACTAAGATACCTGTGCTTCAGCTTCTTTTTCTAGCCTGCCTCTTAAAAGCCAGTGTCCCCTAGCCCTCTTCTCATACTCCCTCTGTAACTCATGTCTTAGGGGGCATTTGAGACAGCACACCCCCTCTGCACTGAGGACTCTCAAGCCCTTCTCAGCACCTGCTGAGCTGCTGCATCCAGACGGCTCAGGATGTACATCTTCCTCCACAGACTTGCTCCCCGCTCATGCTTCTGCACTGGAAGCTGGTGGCTCAGTCATCTTCCAGTAGCTCCCATGTCTCTTCTCCCTGTGCATCTTCTGTGTCTAATCAGTTATAAGTCTTCATGACTTTACTCCTAAACTCTTCTCTCATATGCCCTTTCCTCCTTTCTCTGCCACCAGTACTGTACTAGTCCAGGTCTCATTGTCTGTTTTTTAAAAATATTATTTACCATTTTATTTTTAAAATTTAAAAACAAATTTTTGCTGCATCAGGTCTTAGTTGCTGCATGAGGCATCTTTCATTGTGGAGTGTGGGCTCCAGAGCACATGGGCCCTGTGGTTGTGGCACGTGGGCTTATTTGCCCCGAGGTTATGTGGGATCTTAGTTCCCCAACAAGGGATCGAACCTCCTTCCCCTGCGTTGGAAGGTAGATTCTTAACCACTGGACCACCAGGATAGTCCCTCATTACCTGCTATTGCTTGGAATTCTGCAATAACTTCCTAACTGGTCATCTGACCCTGAATCTTCATAGAAGGTCATTTCATTACCCTTCTATTTGACATTTCCTGAGACAGGAGGTGTACTGTACCCTAAAGGCAATACATCCCCACATTTGAAAACTCTTAATTACTAGAAAGTTGTTCCTTGTATTGAGTCAGAATCTGTGCCCTACAATGTCCAGCTATTATTATTCTTCAGTTAAATGGGTGTAAACCCTTTAGATGCATGCTTTTCCCCCTCCAGCATGTCTATTTGAAGCTAAATTAGTTGGTATGAATAGACACCTAGAAATAAGACAGGAGGGAGTCTGGATTCATTTATCTGTGGAGTTGAACCAAGAATGTGTGACCTGTCATCTTAGGATGAGAACACCTCAAACCTTTGTATATGTCAACACAGCCCTCATGTTCCCCACATCCTTTCTGTACAGACTAAACATGTTTAGTTCTTTATATATTTTGGGAGACTTGGATTCTAGTTTTCAGGCAGTCCTTTACTGCAAAAGTCTAAGCGAGTCACGAAAATTCACAGCCTTGGTCATGTTTTCTTTTGTGAGATATAGTTATTCTTGCTACCTCTTTAACTCCAAGGACATTGTATGATTCATGAGATATGAACTGTATTGTATCAGGTGTCTTGTCCCTCTAAGTCCAGCTGCTGTTTCCCTGATCCTGCCCATGACATCTAACATGGTGTTTGTGTTTAAAAAAAAAAAAAAAAAAAACTTAATAGATGAGTTATGTGGGTGTCAAGACCTTTGAATTCTTCTGAGAGAAATATATATCTTTAAAGTGGCATGCATGTGACTTGTTTATTGGAAACCATAACCATAACGTTGATGCTTGGCCAAAACCCATTTTGTGATGAATCATTTAGTTTTACTGAAAACCTACTATATACTTATCTCTGATATATAATGCACTTTCTGAGACAGTTGTTAGTCATGTGCTATTTTGGAAAGAGAGAATTTGGGAATTCATTTATTCCACACCCCACACTGAAAAGCTTTCTGAATCTTTGAATTTTTCTCCACGTGTTTGGCATATCTCTTTTTTCTTTCAATTACATCTCCTAGTGTCTCTCAGTCACAATGCATTTTGTTTATTCAGTAATGCCTCATTTATTTGAGGTGAAGAAAGGATAGAATTTGGGTTTGGGGTTTGTTTGTTTTTGTAAAGGATTGTATTTGAATTGATTTTTATTTTCTGATATTCTTATTTAAGAGCAAATAGGGCATCCATTTGGTGTACGGCTGTGTTCCAAGTCACTCATAATTTGAATTAAGATGTTGAATGAACAAGCTTGAATTACCAGTGGTAAGGTTTCTGGTTTGGCTCTCTCTGCATCCTGAACTCTGGTCAGTGGGTCTCCAAACCCTTATCCTGGGTCTGCCTTAGCCAGGGAAGACTCTGTTTTTCGTTCTCCGTAGATGTTAACAAAGCACTACTCTTACTGAATGGAATCTCACTGCCAGACTGAACGATTACTATTTCACTTGCATTGTCTTATTTAGCCTGTGTGCCAACCCTATGAGAGAGGGGGGTTATTATCAGAAGTCACCTGAGGACATGGTTAAAGGGAGCAAAGCAGTTTAGAGGAGGTTTTCATTAGTTGAACTGGTACTCGGCTTTTATCTGAAGCCCTTCATATCACCGACCCAATAAATGCTTAAGTGCAACCAGGGACCCGCAGCCTTCATTGACAGTGTGGGCACATCCGACTTCTCACCGGGAGGAACCAGAATACAGGGCTGCCGCACGGGGTTACTTGGATGTCTGCTCCAGGAAATCGTCATCTCAGTTTGATCTAGAGGGGAGGGTACCTGCTGCAGCTTTTAGCAGGGCTGGATGCTAACAAATGGCCTATTGAAAATCTCATCATGTTTCAGTGTATCTATTACCAGAGAAAGGTGAGACCCCCTTGGAGCTGAGCCCTGAGTAAATAATGTTTTGTCCAAAGGGTAAGAAACGTGATGGGCAAACCCCCTGGGGCCGGGTTTGGGGGGTGGGGTGGGGAGCCCCTCCAGTGTATGAGTACATGGGGCGAGTTCTTTCATGTGTGAGTAACTTTTTGAAGGAAGGAAGAGCCATCTTCTTGTTGGATGTGCTGCACTCTGTCACAATTCCTCCTGCCATTTTCAGACTGAAATCGGTCTCCTTCAGTGAGAAATAATTTTCAATCCCTTGGTGTTTCATCAAAATGAAATCGAACTTCAAAAGCAATAGCTTCATGATCTAGCAGGATGGGAAGGTGTGTGTGGGGTTGGGGGGGAACCTTGCCCAGAGAATGACTGGGGATAAAAGGCAACAGGAGTTTAACATCAAAGGGAGCCGCGGGTACCAATCAGAATGATTCTAGTGTAATTTGTTTGGAATGGAGGATTAAGTTACTGCTGCCTGCTTGGTGGGTACGCTGCTTTAAGGCTGCAGTCTGCACAAATTAAAATGAAAGCAGTCTTTTTCATTTACACACATGGAAAGCAGAATTTTAGTGAGAATTTCTCAGAACCTTGATAAGCACAGAGGTCCACAGATATCCTCTTCATGTTTCTTACTCATGGTTTCTGAGCCTCTCGATAAGAGCTTGATAAGGTTTGATAATGAATAAAATGAAATCTCTTGGACTTGGGCTGCAGGATGGGAGGGTGTTGTTGGCATTTTCCTTTCTGTGTTAAGAATCTGATGGCCCCTGTCTCATCCTTTGTCTGTGAAAAGGAAAATCACCCAGAGTGAAGAAAATAAAGCATCTTAATTTAACAGCAAATTGCAAATCCATTTTTAATGGCACTGGAGGATCTGATGTAAAGTGTGATAAATTACTCAGGTTTAATTATAAAATGGGAAAACGGCATCAAAACCCATCTGTAGAATCTTTGCTGAAGATTAGATTCTTTCTAGGATTTAGAAAGGAGAAATTTGTATCACCCAGGAGCTTGAACATTAGCATCAAATTAAGTGAAGTGTTTCAGAAACCTCTTTGGCATGGATTCCTTTCTCAGAAGTATCCAGGTGCCCTCGCTGACCTCTAATAAGACAGAACACTGAGAACTTCAGCAGAACATCATGTGATTTATTGCTGTGTATTCCCTTCAGATGTCTCCTCTCCTCAGAGAAGCTGTAGCCCAGGTCAGGCCATGGGGTATTTCTTACTCACATTTGCATCTCTGCTCCGATCTAGCCTGGGAGGAGCACAGCAGACACTCAGGACGTCCTTGAGTTTAATTGAAGGCACAGTGTTCCAGTGACTATCAAGTTCTTGACTTAAGACTACCTGATTGTTTCTGCAGAACTCTGGCCAATAGGATGAAGTATGTGTGGGTTAGGAACCTGCCCCCAAAGACTGTTTCACTGAGCTTTAATCTCGGGATTGAGAGGAGTGGGCTCAGAGGCAAGGGGCCCAGGTGAGACCAGAGATCCCCATTTGTCAAGAGCCCAACACCAAACAGGCCGAGAGGCCCCTGGGACAGCCCAGGGCCTTTCCCTCCTAGCTTGTAGCGTACCTTTGTGTGAGTTAGAATAAGGCACCGCTTCCCCCAGACACTGTATTGCCATCTGCCGGGCAACAGTTGTGTACGAATTTTCGATGGCTGTGTATGAAGGGCCCCTCCTTAGATATCACGTCCCTGTGTTGTACACATCCCTGACCCAATGGCCAGGCCACCACTGTGTGCCCACCACGGGGCTGGGCCAGGCCCAAATGCCCATGCCACTATTTGCTTTTACCTACCAAACAGGAGGCTTAAAATTTGAATTTAACATTTCTTCCCTTTGGACTTTGAGTTGCAAAATTAAGTGTTTTCTTAAGTAGAGACATTGGTTTTAGTCAGTTACTAGAGTGAGAAACTGTATTTGTCTAGCCTAGCACCCCAGTGGGAAAAGTTGGATTAGTGAATGCAAGCTTTTCTTCAGTTTTCTTTGGATTATAATAAAATATTTCTGGGCAATCCATGAAAGCCAGCAAGTATCAGTCAAAGGTGACCCAGAAACCAGTATATGAATTGTTTCATTTCAAGGTCTTAGGAGTGCCACAAGTACCATCCCGTTTCCTTCCATTTTACCTCGGATTGAAACAGCTGAGGGTTTGTACTAAATATTGTTGGGCCTGAAACTGGTGGAGAAGTGGGTTTTTGTTTTTCAGCCTGTGGTTAAGGTTAAGAGTGCAGAAGTAATTGGGATTTATTCATTCCCTGCCTTCATGATCAATTTATGCTGGTTTTCAACAGTAAAAATACCAGTTGGATCTCTGAAAGCCCTTGATATACTTTGGAATGTGGTTATAAACTAGCCCACTACTTAAAATTCAGCACAAAGGAGCTGAGTTTCTGAAATCTCCAAAGTATCTTACTTTTAGGTGGATTTACTTTATAAGACAGCCCTTGGTGAGGCTTCAGAATACTCCAGTAAAGGTGATTGAGAGTGTGGTTTTCCCAAGGTGGGGGAGCTCCACCTCTTGGTGTGTTTACAGCGTTTGTTAGGGATCCAAATGGTGCAGCCATCACATCATCACATGCAGGAGTTCAGCGCATCTCAGACGAGGGTCTGTTTCCCTGGACTCCTGTGTTGCCCTGGCTCCAGCCAGGTTAGGGACAGTGCATGGCAGACCCAGAGGGGTTTCCCACCAGCTCATCAGAGGGCATGGTCTTTGCTCAGAAATGGGACCAGTTTTACTTGCAGTGAGACTGATACTTTTGTTTGTGATCGTAATTTCTGGATGAGACTTCTGGAGAAACGTGACCTGTGGAGTTGTTTGGTTGAGCCTGACAAGCAGCCTGGATGGTTGTGGATCTCTCACTCAGCTGAGAAAATCATCCCTGTGCAGAAGAAAGAGACCTTTGTTTGAGAGCCTGATAGCTTTCTGGCTGTTGTGGCCTGATGTTCTAAACTAGGATAGAATAGCCCAGAAACTCCCTCCCTCCCTCCCTCTCTCTTTTCTTGTGCACATTCCTGTCCATCCTCCTTTTTAATCTTAAGCAAGTCAATTCCCAACCTCGATCATAGAATGAATGACTAGAAAATCATCCCAATCTTAAAAATTCAACAAAAAACATGTTGATGACTAAGCCGCCTGGGCCCCAAAGGACACGTCATCTCTGTACCAGGACCTCTCAGCCCTTGTACGAAACACACAGCTTCCCTGCACTCTCAGGCTGCTTCCCCGTCCTGTGTGCTAGGGACGTGTGACTGGCCGGAGTAACTGCGTGTGTGTTCATACGGAGACACATGTCACCAAGGGACGGTGCCTTCTTACAGGTGATCAGCGTCACCCTGCACAGATGGAAGCATTTAGCGGTACTCAAAAACCCAGCAACTATTAACTTGGAACTGAAATGAACAGAATAAACACACCTACACACCTGAGTAGAAATTGGTAGTCTCAACTCCTAGCTTTTTTATTCCATTAGAGCTAAATTCTCAAAGACCAGATATCTCTAAAACCTTCTGATGGATTGTATAATTCTTTTTTTAAAAAAAAATTCTTTAGTGGGTGAAGCAACTCTATTTTTGTAGCTAAGAGGCATCTTTAAAGGGGCTTCAAATTCTACATTGTTCCATATGAGCACAGACTACGTACTAGGCACACTGCCGGGTCCTTTTTCTTCTTTTAAATGCCAGGTACATGAGGTCAGGTAGTCCAGTGAAGTGGGTACTAATACCCCCAGATGTAGACAGATGCAAGTTAAGAGAAGTCTAGAAAGGTGGCCAAGATCACCTGTTCTTTTTTTTCTTCCAGTTTTATTGAGATATAATTGACATACAGAACTATATAAAGTATACAGTGTAATGATTTGACTTACATACATCATGAAATGATTATCACAATAAGTTTAGTGAACATCTCTAATCTTGTGTAGATAAAAAAAATAGAAAAAAATGTATTTGTTTTCCTTGTGATGAGAACTCAAGATTTACTCTCTTAACATACGTGTTAACATTTGTAACATACATGCATATGTGTTCAGTCACTCAGTCGTGTCCTACTCTTTGCAACCCCATGGACTGTAGCCCACCAGGCTCCTCTCTCCATGGGATTTCCCAGGCAATAATATTGAAGCAGTATTAATTTATCATGTTGTACATATATCCCTAGAACTTATTTATCTTGAACTTTTTGATTGTCTTCATCCAATTCCCCCTCCCCTGACCCTGGCCTCTAGTAACTACAAATTTGATCTTTTTTTTCTATGAGTTTGTTTGTTTTTGAAGTACAGTTGATGTATATAACACTATGTTAATTCCTGTTATGTAACGTAATGATTTGATATTTCTGTACATTCATATGATTACCATGATAAGTTTAGTTACCATCTGTCAGCATACAAATATATTGCATAATTCTTGACTGTATTCCCTCCACTGTACATTTCATCCCCTGACTCATTTATTTTGCAACTGGAAGTTTGTATTTCTTAATCTTCCTCACCTATTTCTGTCCTCCCCCAGCCCCACTCCCTTCTGTTTGTTCTCTGTATCTATGAGTCTGTTTCTGTTTTGTTATGTTTGTTCCTTGTTTTGTTTTTTAGATTCCACATATAACTGAAATTCTATGGTATTTGTCTTTTCCTGACTTATTTCACTTAGCATGAAAGCCTCTGGGTCCATTCACGTTGTCACAAGTGGCAAGGTTTCTTTTTTTTTTATGGCTGAGTTATATTCCATTGTGTATATATGCCAAGTCTTCTTTATTGATTCATTTATTGATGGGCACTTAGATTGCTTCCATATCTTGGCTATGGTAAATAACACTGCAGTGAACACAGTGGGACATAATTTTTTTCTAATTAGTATTTTTGTTGTCTTCAGATAAATATCCAGGAGTGGAATTTTGCTGAATGTTATGGTAGTTCTACTTTAAATTTTTTGAGAAGTCTCTGTGCTGTTTTCTGCAGCTTCTATACCCATTTACATTTCCACCAATAGTGCACCAGGAATCCCTCTTCTCCAACTTGTATTATTTGTTGTCATTTTGATAATAGCCATTCTGATTGGTGTGAGGTGATGTCTCATTGTGGTTTTGGCTTACATTTCCCTGATGATTTGTGATGGTAAGCATCTTTTCACGTGCCTGTTGGCCATCTACTAGGTCATATTTGGAAAAATATTTATCTAGATCCTCTACCCATTTTTTAAAAAGTCAGGTTGTTTGGTTTTTTGCTCTTGAGTTGTATGAATTCTCTGTATATTTAAAGTATTAACCCCTTATCAGATATATTGTTTTCAAATGTCATCTATTTAGCAGGAGACCTTTTCATTTTGTTAATAGTTTCCATCATTGTGCAAAAGATTTCTAGTTTGATGCAGTGCCATTGGTTTTGCTTTTGTTTGCCTTGCCTGAGGAGGAAAAAAGTATGAAGACTGATGTCAAGGAATGTACTGTCTATGTTTTCTTCCAAAAGTTTTTATAGTTTCAGGTCTCACATCTAAGTCCTTAATCTGTTTTGAGTTTATTTTTGTATGTGGTGTGAGAAAGGAGTCTCATTTGATTCTTTTACATGTAACTGCAGTTTTCCCAACACCATTTATTGAAGAGGTTGACTTTCCCCCACTGTATATTCTTGCCCCCATTGTCGTTGATGAATTGCCCATAAAAGCGTGGGTTCATTTCTGGGCTCTCTATTGCGTTCCATTGACCTATGACTGTTTTTCATCACCTGTTCTTGACCAGCCTTCAAACTATTTCTTTTTCTCCCCACCCAGTGACAAGGAGGCCCCATGGAGGCCAAGAAGGCAAGCAGGGTTCCCGTCAATACGTGGTTACTGGCACACGCTGTGTGCCAGCCACAGGCCAGGTTCTGGGAGCCAAAGACTAATGAGCCATGGCCTCTGGCCCCCGGGAGCTCATGCCTGGCGGAGAGCCTTGGCCCCACTGTGCAGTGTGTGACAGTGGATTCCCTGCCCCTTTGATGTAATCAGAATAATTCAGTGTGGTCTTCAAGGCCCTGCCTCCTTGTCCGTCCCTCCTCTGGCCTCTCCCCGTTCGCCAGCCTGGGCTCCAACCAGGCTGCACGGTGGCCCTTACAGAGGGGTTGCTGTTTCTGGACCACAGGACGAGAGTATGGAGGAGGGATGTGAGAGACTGTGTTTAGGAAGGTCCCAGTGACCAGGGCCCTGGTCAGCGTACCTCAGAAAGGGAGCTCACGGCCAGATGGAGAAGGGCATCTCTGGCCTTTGGATTTTATTTGTAGAATACTGTGACCCTTTGGAACATGTGGACCCTTTAAATAAAGTCCAAAAAACTAATGCCCCAAATCTGCTGATTTAGGGGCTTCCTTGGTGGCTCAGTGGTAAAGAATCTGCCCACATTGCAGGAGACCCAGGTTCGATCCCTGGGTCGTGAAGATGTCCTGGAGAAGGGAATGACAACCCACTCCAGTATTCTTGTCTGGAGAACTCCATAGACAGAGGAGCCTGGCGGGCTATAGTCCATGAGGTCACAAAGAGTTGGACACAACTGAGCTACTAACACTTCATGGATTCCACCACATATTAGCAGCGCCCTTGTGCATTTTCCCCATCAGTGAAGCCTCTGCCACTTATTTCTGGGGACCTACAAAGATGTCTCCACTTGTGTATCCACACCTTCTCATGAGCTGGGCCTTTTATCGAATTCAGACCTGGCTCTCTATATGAGATATCAGTATACGGCCAGGGTGGTACTTTAACTCACCAGGCTGTGAGAAATGTAATGTGTTCAAAGCTCAGGAATCTGGGAGGAGAGGGCAGGATGCATGTCTGTGTCCCTTATGGACCAGGTCTGAGGGTTCTCGTGTGAGTAATGAGGGCAGAAGGGGGCCAGGTCTGGGGGAGGGGGAGAAGAGCAGGCTTTCCAGAGAAGATGAGTTCTGTTTATCCATATCGACATCTGAGCTCTGAAGTGGATTCTGGTAAATATCCTACCACGGCACCAGCTCTAAAGGCCAGAAATGGGGATTTGGGCACCATCAGCACCTTTCAAAAGACTGAACTGGCCTTGTGCCACTAACCCCAGCCCTGTCCAGTCCCTTCTGCTCTCTGCAGCCAGATTGATCTGTCTAAAAGCATCTCTTTCTTTGTACCTGTTGCCATCCCGGGCGGAAATTGTCAACAACCCTCACTGTCTGGAGTGTGGAGGTCTAAGCCCTCAGCCTGCAGTGCCCTTCTGTCTGATCCATCCTATCCCCACCTTCCAGGTTCAGGACTTCTCTGGTCACAAGTGACAGGAGTCCAGTGCAGACTAACTGAGGTCACAGGGGAGTTTACAAGTTGATGTAATCCCCTGGGGTTAGGGACGTGCATGCCACTTGACACTTCCATCTCTTGCTCCTCTTCTCTTCCCACAGTGATTTCATTCTCCCAGCCCAGTCTCATCCACACTGTAGGTCAAAAAAATGAAGCAACCTCCATACATCCAGTCCCATGATATTTTCAGAGCAGGTAGGGTGTCTTTTACTCAGTTCACTTAGAAAGATCCCAGGAAGAACGCTGACTGGGCCAGCTTGGGTCAGGGACACTCACCAGGGTCAGCCAGCAATGGCCAGGGAAGTAGGTCTGAACCACTTACTTAGAGAAAAGATAGAGCTCTCTTGGTGAGGAGAAATGGGATGTTGTGACGGGATGTCTCTGTCTGCTTCAGCCCCTCTCCCCACCAACCAGAACCTCTATCTGATAGAGCCCAGGTGCTCTTATCTCAAATGCCCAAAGCACTCTCTCTCTTCTCAAGGTACCCTCAACCAACCAGGCCAACCCTGATACCCTATCCTCTCCTTCCTCCTCCCCAGACTAAGGATCTGGAGGGGCAGGATAAGAATTCAGTGCTCTGTCTTCAGTGCTCAGGGACGTGTTGAACTGCTCCCCATGTTGGCTTCTAGTAGACTGTGCCCTGGTGAGGGCAGGCCCCAGGCTGTCACTGTCCTCCAGCAGCCTGAGCTGTGTCCTGCGCTTAGTCACTCAGTCGTGTCCGACCCTTTGCGATCCCGTGGACAGAAGCCGACCAGGAGCCTCTCTCCATGGGGATTCTCCAGGCGAGAATACTGGAGCGGGTTGCCATGCCCTTCTCCAGGGGATCTTCCTGACTCAGGAATTGAACCGGGGTCTCCTGCGATGCAGACGGATTCTTTGCCAGTTGAGCTATCTGTCGGTGGCCCCACGATGGCGCCTCACAATCTTTTCCTTTCCACACACAGCTCCCAGCCTGGGGACATGGTCTTTCCATGACCTTGCACAATTTAAAATTCTGTGGGAACTGGGAAGCTTTTCTTACAGGCAGGGAGAGAGTAAAATAAATATTAATTATAATGCAGATGCCATCTTTTTCTAATCCTCTCAACTGTCTCCTACACACAAATGAGCTGCTCTGGGCCTTTCCCACCCATTGCGATTCCGGTTCGCACACCTCCCTCATTACCAACCCCGCCCCCTCCCCCCCACACACACACTTAGGAATGCAAACCTCCTGAAAGGCTGGGTCCCGTTGTTATGCCTGATTTGAAATGCAGGATCACACATCATACTGCCCTCTCAAGACGAGACCCAAGCTGTTCCTCCCCTGGCTGGGCCAGCTTTTTTTCCTCGGAGAACTGTTGAAATGTAGGTTTCCTCATTAATCGAGGTTCCCAGCACGTCGGCGGAGCTGGCTCTGTGCCTCCAGAATGTGTTTTCCAAGCATCTCCTGGGCTCCAGCTATTCCAGCAAGTCAAGACCAGACTTGCCTGCCATGTGAGGCTCCAGAGATGTGCATTCCAGATTAGAGTGATTTTCAGAGCCAACCTCAGCAAGCCAGGACCGGCCCTGGCCACGTAACTGGACCTGAGGACCTGGGGCAGGTGGACAGTGAGGTTTCTTAAGAGGACTGAAGTAGGCAGTAGACATGTGAGCAAGTACCAGGCTGCTTTCCTCCCAGATGCCAGCCCGCCCCCTGCATCATGGCTGTGCATCAGACCTTAAACATCTCAAACGTAAACCTTCCATTCTAGTTAATCAGAAGAGTGTTCTGATGTGTCTATAAAAAGCATTAACAGTGCTATCTGTGTGCCACAGTATAAGTGCTTCACAGATATTGATCCATTTCATCCTTATTAACCTTTCATCATACATTATTCTCATTGTGAAGACTGGGAGCTCTACAGAGAAGTAAAGTCACTTGCCCAAAGTCACACAGCTGGTGAGTGACACAGTGGCCTGTGGATGTAGCGGGCAGGTTGGCCCGAGCTCTTAAAGGCTGTGCTGTAACATCCATTGATCCTAGGGTTATGAAAATGCCAGCAATAGGAAAGTAGTAGTTAGACTCAGGTTTCCATGAGAAGCAACAGTTATAGTAATTTATGAATTTTCCAGCTAAACTTCAGTGTGGTTGGACAGTTGTGGACCTCATTCATCCCTTCCTTTGCCATAATTATCAGTTTGCCTACCTCTAATCCCAGACCCCAGTGCTAATGACTGGGACCAGACGAAGTTTTAGAAGTGGAGCCATGTGATTGGGTAATTCTGACACAGTAGTTACCAATCCCTCCCTCCCTCCCTCCTTTCCTTCCTTCCTTCCTTTTCTCTCCTGATCAAGGTATGCTTATTACTTGATTTACTTACACAGCACATTTTCATACACCCTTCTGTCCCCTTCCAAAAAAAAAAAAAGCAACTGCTCTCAAATCTCTGATGGATCCAACTCAGGCAAGATGTGGAGTAGAAGATGTATGTCCAGACTGCATCTTTCTCTTCTGGTGGCTGTAAGTAGGATTGGTCCCTAGAATGAACCTGGCAAGGCTCATGGGCAGGATGTTCTTGATCCAAAGCCTGGCATCTTCCCTCCCGCTGGAAGTTATGCCCCAGCTGCTGTGTGCGGTGGAGTTTGGGGTGGACAGAGCCTATACAGAGAAACCGAAGTCCCTTGTCTCTGGTCTCCCCTAAAGAGACAAGGAATCAGACTTGTCTTCTTGGAATGAAGTTCAAAGTTAAGGACAAATGGAGAATTTGAGCCTGAAGAAAAAGTTGTACAACTATAAGGTGGTCATTGGTAGCATCTATAGCATTTGTTTGGGAGACTGATTCTTCCTAATTATTTCCATGCTGTCTCTGTCTGGCAGTTGAAGAATGTAAAGTCCAACGGGTCGGTGAGCAGTGCACGTCTGTCCAGTGTGACCCTCCTGAGAGCAGAGCTGAAATTGGGACACTTGCTTGGGTGCACAGTGCCCACTGCAGATTGGGAATGACTTGTGTCCAGCCAGTCTTTGAAACACATTGAATTCAGAAGATGTGTGTGGAAACACATGTGAAAGAGCTAGAAGAGATCAGCTTGGAGAGAAGGCTATGGGGACTGGACCGGGTATGAAAGATGTGCTGTGTCCTCCCTATTTTCCCAAGATCGGAAGCTGTCGGAGGGCTGGGACCTGTCCCTCATTCAGTCTCTCCTCATGCTGAATTCTGGGCTGAGCATAAAATAACAGTGCCTGTGAACAGTGTATGAGTGAGAGCTTCTCTCATCTAGGCTCTCCTTAGAAGGTAATTTAAGGAAGGGCGGGAGGATTCACTAGTAGTATCAATTAGAATTTCAGAGGACACGGATGACCATGCAAATGGGATAAAAACCAGGGGGATTCAGGATGGGGGACACATGTGCACCTATGGCTGATTCATGTGAATGTAGGGCCAAAACCACTACAATATTGTAGAGTAATTAGCTTCCAATTAAAACAAATACATTAAAAAAAAAAACCAAACATTGCTGAGGTACTGTTGTGTTACCTTAAATCACTAGAATTTACTTCGGAGCCAGTAAGACCCCCAAATTATCCAAGATGGAGGCATTTCAGAAGAAATTTCAAATGCCTGCCAGATGGGAGCAGTTAAGTGGAAGGGTGCACAGTTAGCAAAGGTTCTGTTGTTTGGGGGCAGCCATCAGAATTCTGCCAAGTGTCCTAGGTATGGGTGACGCATCCTGGTCATTCCTGGTCCTCAAGGTGCACAAGTACCAGTCGCAGTGCTCTCAAATGGATACATTTTGCCAAACTTTTTTACATGGTCATCCCTCACCAACCATGGGGTTGATAGCTGATCAAAATACTAACCTACAGCGGCAAAATCAGTCACCAAAGTCAAGAGTTCATAAAATAGGCACTTGAGAAAAATAAAAGTTGTGTTAATATATATGATTAAAACTACAAGTGAAAGTTCTAGAAGGCATCCTCCCTCCAAATAACCACTATTTCATCATGAGGGTGATCAATCACATGTGGGTGACTTTTGAATTGCCTCTTCAGTTGTTTGGGAGACATTGCCCACGTCATCTGCTGAAGCAGATGCTCCCAGCAGCCCACCTGGCTCCTTTTAATGCGGTAGAACCAGCCCTCACCAGCTTGAAATAAGCAGCCCTTTGCAGTTCTTGCTCACTGTGACTGTCTCCCATCCTCCCCTCTCCCCATCTCCCTCCCTTTTCCTTCTCCTCCTCCTCTTTTAAAATACAAGTCTAGACAACTGTGTAACCTCCTGACTCTTCACAAATTATGCCGGAGCTTAAGGGCTTATTTTTTGAAGTCTGGTTTCTGTCCGAGATTATTTGAGAGGGTCGGTCTTTCTGATCTTTCCTCTCTCCTCGAGGTACTTCCCTAGAGTGCTCCACCTCTCAAGTCCATAGGGGAAGAGAGCAGTAATTGTGGACTTTCCTCTAAGGACTTAGGACAGAAGTAACAAGAGAGCTGACTTTATATTTTTGGTAACAAGTGTGAACAATATTATCTCAAAACCTAGAGTAAAAGATTGTCATGTATAAAATGTTAAAAACAACTTTGATGTTGATGAGGTGCTGAGAAAGAGATTGAGGGTGAGGGTGGTGGGACATGGCCTGGGTGTTGGGTATCAGGGAGCAAGGAGAATGCAAAGAGAAGTATGGCAATAACTTTAGGGGTCAGGGCAAGTACAGTTTCAGTGGAGGGTTATGCAGAGGATGGGACCTGCTGGTTGCTGCGTTTTCAGAGCTCAGACCAAGAAGAAGTGGGTCCAGGGCTCAGGACAAGGGATTGGGGCTGGGCATACAGATTGTCAGGGTGGCTAAATAGAGGCCTGGGTCACAGTATCAGCTAGGATTTAACTCAGCTGCTAGTGACAGGAACACCCAAAATAACAGGCTTAAAAAAGAGAGGTTACATGGAAGACCTGGAAATGGGCAATCCGGGGCTGGGGTGTTGGCCTTACTGCTGTGAGGGACCTGGGCTTATTCAGGCCTTCTGCCTGCCCCACCCCCACCCCCATTCCTGTTGCTTGGCTTCTTCCTCATGGTCCAGGATGGTGTTGCAGCTCCAGCCATCATATCTCAGCTTGCAAGTCCCACCAGCGTGGCAGTTTATCCTTCTTTGGCCAGAACTTAGTCATGTGGCTGCACCTCCCAGTAAGAGAGGGAGATTGAGGAATATCATCCTGTAGCTGTGTGGCAACACACCCAACTATAACAGGGTTTCAGATAATTTGAGAGGAAACAGAACTTTCATAACTAAGAAAAGTTACAGACCTTCTTCATCTTGGGTTATCTGTTTATTCAGTGAGTAGGGAGTACCCCACATGTTCATGCACTTCTCGGGGGCAACAGCAAGGTAGGCAGATGGGCTCTGGTCTCATGAAGCTGATTATCTAGCAGGAGGCGAGACAGACAATAAACCAGTAGCACATGTGACTTGGTTGACAACCTACATTCTGTACTCAAGTCTTCCCCAGGAGCTGTCTTCAGATGTACCTGTACATAATTAATGATCGAAGCCGACAGTGTCAGACATCACTGCTAATGCCTGCGGGCACCGTGGGCAGCCAACATCAGCATCGCTTTGATAGGAATTCAGCTCATCCATCAAACACTCCCGAGGGCCTGCACTGTGAGGAGTGGAGGGGAAGGGGAGGTGGGAGAAGTAAATAATTAGTAAGCCAGAGAGCCTCACCTCGAAAGCAGCCCGGGAGTCATTCTGCGGCCAGCGCCCTCATGGGTTGAGGATAAGAATCCAGCAGTAAAATCCAAAGTCTTTTTCTTCTTCTTTTTTTAAAAAAATGTATTTATTTTCTTTTGGCTCTGCCAGGTCTTCACTGCTGCGCGAGCTTTTCTCTAGTTGCAGTGCTCAGACGTCTCGTTGCAATGGCTTCTCTTGTTGCAGAGCACAGGCTTCAGTAGCTGAGGTTCCTAGGCTCTAGAACACTAGCTCAATAGTTGTGGCACGTGGGCTTAGTTGCTCTGCGGCGTGCGGGAACTCCCCAGATCAGGGATCAAACCTGTGTCTCCTGAATTGGCAGGTGGATTCTTTACCACTGAGCCACCATGGAAGCCGCCAAGTCTTTTCCTTGAGTGAAGGCAGTTTGGGGGCTGTTTCCTTGCTAAGGTGCGGGGCAGAATGATGAGGATAGTTTTGTGATTCCTACAGGCTTTTGAGGCCAAGCTGGGGAAATTGAGAAAATACAAGGACATGACCTTTTCCTTCTTGTACGACCTTCAGCCATAGTCCCTGAGCCTGATTTTGCTGGGAACCAGGCAGGTGTCCAAGTTCAGCTCATGTTTTAAGTGGGCGTGGGTTCTAAATTAAACCCCAGTGAGTGCTACCCACCGAGAACTCCTGTCCTGGCCGCTGGGCAAAGACCTAGATACAGTGATTCTCAAATTGCTTGAAGGGAAGAGCCAGTTCTTTCAGTTTCAATTTCCAGTCTGTTATAAAAAAATGTTAGAAAAATGAAATTAAAATTACATACGAAACACAAACTCAGACTTCGGTTAGTAGATGCAAGAGACAGTACTCTGTCCAATTGCTCTAAACGTTTCTAAAGCAAACTCAATCCTGAACTGGAGTTGGCTAGTAGCAAAAAGTTCAGGTCATCAAGGCAGCACTTTGGACAGTCTTGTCCCGCCAGGGCCAGGTGGGGACCGTGTCCTTCCCAGCTGGGTGTCAGGACAGTTCAGAAGGAGAATGAAGAAGCTCCCTAGGCAGCCTCGATGTTCCTCCTGCCCCACACCTCTCTCTCTCCCTGGTGCCCCCCACCCTGCTCCCCATGTTTTCAGCTGCTACACGAGCAGACCGATAAAAGGAACAGCTTGGCTAACTGCTGTCATAGTCCCCGTGTGCAGGTGAAAATTTTACTGCACACTCGCAGCCAGAGAAATGAAAGGTCACAGCTAATTGTAATCATTATCCAGGCTCCTCTACCTGACCGGGGCTTTGGGCACATACCGCTTTGATAGCAAAGCTGCTGACTGCAAGGCCGTCTTCTCCGGGTGGCTGGCCTGGGCTCGCCAGTCTGAGCAGGGTGGGAAGGTCACTGGTGACTGGGGACCCTGTGTTGCAGTTCTCCAAGGAGAGGCACGTCATGGACAGGACCCCCGAGAGGCTGAAGAAGGAGCTGGAGGAGGAGCTGCTGCTGAGCAGTGAGGATCTGCGCAGCCACGCCTGGTACCACGGCCGCATCCCCCGACAGGTACCCACCTGCATGCAGGGTCATGTGCCCAGGGCCATTAGGAGCAAGCCCCAGTTCAGCCCAAACAAAATAACATGAAGTAGCTTGCGGTGACTTAACATAGGCCCGTTTCTAAGGAGATCTTGGGAAGAGCTAAGGTCAGGAATTCAAAGTCCATTTGCCCGTGGCCAGTGAGGGGATGAAGGAAAAGCAGGTGTTCTGTGGTCTGTAAACATGGGCCCAGCGGAAGGCAGCCGTGCAGGGTGGCACCTCGGGGAATATGAGGCTGGGCTGTGGTTCAGATAATTGAACTCTTGGCCAGCTGCCTGCAGCCTCATACCCTGCGGAGCCTGCTTCCTTCTTAAGGCTGTAGTTTAATTTCAGGTGAAAAGAGGGTATCATCAGGGCAGGTGACCCAGAGAAACAGGCCGCCTGTACCCTAGTGGGGCCAGCAATTATTCATTCTCTACCCCTCCTCTATCCGGCCCCCGGCCCAGAAATGGGGAAGAGGAACTATACCAGTGACCACATGGCCAGAATATACTTTGTGTGATTGTCCTTTGGGTCATAGCCATGAATAATGTTTTTTTATTTAATAGTATAGAAATTGAAAAATAAGTGCAGAATTGAGGTATAGAATTTTCCTTGAGTTTTTATTGTAACATGATCCAACCAGTCAGTCACTCAGGACAACAGGACAGGAAAGGTGGGAGGTGGGGGAGGGGCATCATGCTGTGAATGGGTTTTTTTTTTTTTTTTAATGTAGCAGATTCTCAGCACCGTCAAAGAAATAATTCTTATTTCAACTTTGTTTTTCTTCTTTTAATTTAAAATTGATTATAGAAAATAGAATAAAAAAGAAGCAAACTAAACTCTCACCCATAATTCTCCCTTCTGGAGATAACCACTAGGAATAGTTTGATATAAATCCTGCCAGACTTTTCCAAATCAAGTTTGAGCTCATTTTGCCGATAACTTAGCAACCCACTGTCTTCTGTTAGTGATATAACCTGGGAATTTTCTCCTGCTATAAAATGTTGTTCTCAACCGGCCCCCATTGTCTGCATCCATTGTATGTTTGCTCCACTCTGTATTGGGCACTCTCCCAACACCCTTTAAGATAACTACTGTGTTCATCACTATAATTATTTCCTCAGGCTCAATTCCAAGAAGTGGAATTTCTGTGTGAAAACATTTTTAAGGCTAAGATGAAATTTTAAGGTAACCATGGTAACATACTATCCTGAGCTAGCTGATTAAATGTTGGCAGGTCCTGGAAAACTTATCAAAGTTTATAAATCTGATGTCTGTCATCACCACCACTCTCCTTATCATGATCATAAAATTTGTTTCCCACTTGCCATGAGTATAAATTTTCAGCTATACATCATCTAGATTGTATATCTAAAGACTGTAACAATAATGATCGTTATAGTTTACTCTTAAGGGCTTCCCTGGTGACTCAGATGGTAAAGAAGCCCCTTTGCAATGCAGGAGACCTGAGTTCGATCCCTGCATTGGGAAGATCTCCTGGAGAAGGGAATGGTTACCCACCCCAGCATTCTTGCCTAGAGAATCCCATGGACAGAGGAGCCTGGCAGGCTATATAGTCCATGGGATTGCAAAGAGTCAGACAGGACTGAGTGACTAACACATACATAGTTAACCCTTTGCTCCTTTAAATCTTTATAGCTACTCTGTAGGAGATATCATGCTGGTTTACAGATGATGTAACGGGAGTGTAACTTGTCCACTTAACTTGTCTCACAGAAGAGCCAAAATGCAAACCCAGGCAGACTAGCTATGGGAACAACCATTCTAGACACAGTTTAAATTCTCCTTTTGTTACAAACTTCAATATCCTTATAGCTAATGATTTTTTTAACATCTACTATGTTCCAGTCACTGTACTAGTGCTTTGTGTATATTATGTGGCAGTGGTTTAGTTGCTCAGTTGTATCCAACTCTTTGCAAAGCCATGGACTGTAGCCTGCCATACTCCTCTGTCTGTGGGGCTTCTCTAGGCAAGAATACTGGAATGGTTTGCCATGCCCTGGTTGAGGGGATCTTCCCAACCCAGGGATTGAACCCAGGTCTCCTGAATTGCAGGCAGATTCTTTACCAACTGAGTGATCAGGGAAGCCTCATATATTATGTATGCAAATATATAACCTTCCCAATAACTTTGTGGGATGAGAGACTAGCCACTTTGTTCCAGGCCCGCAGAATAATCCGTGTGCCCAGAGCCACTCTCAGAGGTCTAGTTCTACTGTCCCTGGCTTCCACCTTCTTGCAGGCCCTCCTCCTCCCCACCCACCAGGCCTGGAGAGGGGTTTCGTAGGAGAGGGCTCTGAGGATGACCCATAGATGACAACCAACATCCTCCTCCAGGTGTTGCAGGAAGAGAAAGAATCAGACCCACCAGACACAAATTTTCTTATTTAGTTTTTATCACTTCACATCCTTCAGGTCTGCATAGATGTCATCTTCTCCTGATACCTTCCTAACCACTGTATTTAAAAGGACAGCCCCCATCCCAATTTACTTTTTCCTTAACTTTACAACATCTGACATAGCATACCTGTTCCTTTTTTGTCCTACTAGAATAGAAGCTCTCCGGTGAAAACAGAAGCTCTGAGACAGTGGAGGGTCAGCTTCATTCACTGCTATAAATGCAGTACTTGGTACACAGTTGTTGCTATTCAGTGATGTCCGACCCTGCAACCCCATAGACTGCAGCACACCAAGCTTCCCTGTCCTTCACCATCTCCCAGAGCTTGTTCAAACTCATGTCCATTGAGTCGGTGATGCCACACAGTAGGTGATCAACAAATAGTTCATAAATGAATGAATGAGTCTTCTCAGAGTTTGACAAAATAAAGAGCCGACTGAGGAAGAAGAGACATTATAGGCTTGCCGGTAGTGCAGCTAAGCCTGCCTCGCCTGTTCCTCACTCACCGTTCTGTCCCACAGGTGTCAGAAAACCTCATGCAGCGAGATGGTGACTTCCTGGTTCGTGATTCTCTGTCCAGCCCGGGGAACTTCGTCCTGACCTGCCAGTGGAAGAACCTGCCTCAGCACTTCAAGATCCGCCGGACGGTGGTGCGGCTCAGCCAGGCCTACAGCCGCGTGCAGTACCAGTTTGAGATGGAGAGCTTCGACTCCATCCCCGGCCTGGTGCGCTGCTACGTGGGCAACCGGCGGCCCATCTCGCAGCAGAGCGGAGCCGTCATCTTCCAGCCCGTCAACAGGACGGTGCCCCTGCGTTGCCTGGAGGAGCGCTACGGAGCCTCCTCCCCAGACCCGGCCCACGAGGGCAGCCTCGCCGAGGGGAGACTGGACGCGGCCAAGAGGCTGAGCCTCACTGTGGGCGGCACCCAGGCCCGAGAGCAGGGCTTGCCCAGGGGCAACCTCCTCAGGTGAGTCAGGGCCTCCTCGGGTGGTGTTGGGACCGTGGGGGGCACTCACCTGGCCAGGGCCCAGCTCTGCTCGGCAGACAAGCTTCCCACAGGAGCAGAGGAACAATGAGAGATGTTAATGGGACTCCGAGTGTCATCGGAATCGCTGACCCAAGACAGTGCACGGTTACTTCCCAGTTGTGCTGCACGCTGTCACCTCAGTCGTGTCCAACTCTTTGTGACCCCATGGACTGTAGCCCTTCAGGCTGCTCTGTCCACGGGATTCTCCAGGCAAGAATACTGGAGTGGGTTGCCATGCCCTCCTCCAGGGGTTCTTTCCAATCCAGGGATCGAGCCTTCGTGTCTTAGGTCTCCTGAATTGGCAGGTGGGTTCTTTATAACTCCTGCCACTTGGGAAGCCCAGTTGCCAATCGAGTTGGTGCCAAAAAAAAAGGTGCAGTTGCTGAGGAAGGGGAAGGCTGATCAGGAGAGACCTTGTGAAGGAGGTAAGGATTCTGGCTGGTCTGAAAGCTAGGGGACATTTGGATAGATGCTGCAGAGGGGAAGGTGTCCCCCTGGAGGGAGGGGGCTCGGACAGAGCCTGAGTTGCAGAGTTAGAAAAGGGCAGGCATGGCTCAGAGTGCGGAAACTGGAGGAATGGAACAAAGGATCTGTCCATGCAGGGGCTGACAGAGGGAGGTTTAGGGAGATGACTGCACCAGATCAGGGAGGCTTTCGTGCCAGACTGAGGGGTTTGAGGAGCCTCAAAGGGGAATGCAGTGTCCTAAGAACAAGACGGAACAGTGATGTGCAAGAAGGGTGAGAGGGGAGAGGAGCAGGAAGGCAGCTAGTGAGCTGTGAACGATCAGGCCATGCAGATGGAGTAGTGAGGAAAGTCAGGAGGCTCAGAACCAGGCTTCCTGAGACTCTGCTTGTGGGGAGGTGGAGACAGGCAAGTCAGATACCGCAGGAGGGACCAGAGCGGGTAGACTTTGGAGGAAAACCAGTTGCTCCATCTGAGGTGCGACTGTGGGCTTGCAGAGGGCCCATGTCCAGCAACAGTTCTGGAGTTAGGGAGCAAAGTTAGTCCTGAAAGCTTAGATGAGGACTTGGTCCACACAAAAAGGGTGACTGACTAGGTTAGAAGAGATGAGATTCCTAAGACAGAAGACTTTGAGAGCCTGGGAGCTGCAGGCTGACCCTTGGGGGATTTTGGGCAGAAGAGTTCAGAGAACTGAATGCTGAGCTAGCCCCACCGTCTATTACAAGTGATGTGCCCTGGGTTAATGCGGGACTTGTCTCTCATGCAGCGAAGAGTCCTTGTGCATGTTATCTAACTGCCAAGAAAGGAAAGTTGGCAAGAAGCTATGCATTATATTTATTTTAGACTGTGGAAATGATGTTAGAAAAAAAGCAAATTCAAGCGATTTTCTTATTCGAGTTCAAAATGGGTCAAAAGCAGAGACAACTTGCAACATTAACAATGTATTTGGCCCAGGAACTTTTAACGAATGTACAATGCAGTGGTGGTTCAAGAAGTTTTGCAAAGGAGACGAGAGCCTTGAAGATGACGAACATAGTGGCTGGCCATTGAAAGTTGACAACAACCATTTGAGAGCATCTTCGAAGCTCCTCTTACAACTACATGAGAAGTTGCCAAAGAACTCACGCTACGGTTATTTGGCACTTGAAGCAAACTGGAAGGGTGAAAAAACTTGATAAGTGGATACCTCATGAACTGACCACAAATTTTAAAAATTGTCATTTTGAAGTGTCATCTTCTCTTATTCTATGCAACAACAATGAACCATTTCTCAACCTGATTGTGACGCACGATGAAAAGTGGATTTTATATGACAGCTGATGACAACCAGCTCAGCAGTTGGACTGGGTAGAAGCTCCAAAGCATTTCCCAAAACCAGACTTGCACCAAAAAACGGTCATGGTCACTGTTTGGTGGTCTGCTGCCAGTCTGTTCCATTACAACTTTTTGAATCCCAGTGAAACCATTATATCTGAGAAGTAAGCTCAGCAAATCAATGAGATGAACCAAAAACTGCAACAGCTGCAGCTGGCATTGGTCATCAAAAGTGAAAGTGAAGTTGCTCACTCGTGTCTGACTCTTTGCGACCCCGTGGACTGTAGCCCACCAGGCTCCTCCATCCATGGGATTCTCCAGGCAAGAATACTGGAGTGGGTTGCCATTTCCTTCTCCAGAGGATCTTCCCGACCCAGGGATCAAACCCGGGTCTCCTGCATTGCAGGCAGATGCTTTAACCACCAGGGAAGCTCCACTGGTCATCAGAAAGGGCCCAATTTTTCTCCACACCACCTGACCGTACGTCACACAACCAACACTTCAAAAGCGGAACAAATTGGGCTGCAAAGTTTTGCCTCATCTGCCATATTCACCTGACCTCTCATCTCAACAACTTTTCACAGGGAAAATACTTCCACATCCAGCAGGAGGCAGAAAATGCTTTCCAAAAGAGTTCATTGAATCTCAAAGCATGGATTTTTATGCTACAGGAATAAACAAACTTATTTCTCCTTGGCAAAGAAACACGTTGATTGTAATGGTTCTTATTTTGATTAATAAAGATGTGTTTGAGCCTAGTTATAAGATTTAAAATTCACAGTCCAAAGTTGCAATTACTTTTGTACCAGCCTAATATTAAAATGCTATCTTCTGTTCTTTTGAGAGTAGGGGTTGGTTGATGAACTGATGAGTAGAGAGTTAATGTGAACAGAGCCAGGGTGACCCACAGAACCCCTGCTAGAAACAGTGCTGGGAAGGGAGGCCCCTTGGTCTACCTTCAGCAACCTGAATTTAAAATACAAAAAAAAAAAAATTTTAAGATAAAAATGAAAGAAAAGCTTAGAAAGTCTCCATGTTGATAACACAAACCTAACAGAGCCACTCTTGGGGATTGCCCTTTGAAAGCAGAGCTCCCTAAGCCTTATCACACTTGGCATAGGCTGCAGGTCCAGAAAGACCTAGATGTGGGGGTGGGGTGGACTCAACAAGGAAGATGGCTGGAAGCCCTGCCCCTCCGCCCGCCAGTGGCTCCCCACATTCCCTGACGTCAGGCCAGATGGTTGCCCCCCCCAACCCCCGAAAAGGTGTGGACTCGGCCAGGTTACATTCCAGGCCAGTGTATGACCACGGAGTCTGACTACTGGCGGGGATCACTGCTTAAATATCGCTTCACTGAAGCCACTGCCTTTTGGAATTTGCCCTCTGCCCTGCCTTATCTCTGAGGGGTTGCTGGAATTTCTCTGTTGCTGGAGTTCGGGGGCTGTTTGGTTTGCTTTTTTTTTCCTCTGGTTGTCTGCAAAGGTAGGAAAGAACTTTCACAATTTCTGTAACATAAGTTTGGGGGTTGGGGGTGGCGACTAAAGTTCATTACAACTCAACTGGTGCAGTGTTTTCTGTTTTAGCTAATGAGAGATTCTGTTCTTTGGTGCTAATTAGAGTAATTCCCGATCTGAACGGGCAGGGTTAGAGCCATGCTGGCGAACTGTGTCGTCAGGGTCTGCTGGCCTGCTTTCCCTGCGCTGCTGCGCTCTGCTTCGCGATTAGAGACACTGCCAGTCTGAACTGGCAAGGGGCAGAGCCGTGCTGGTGAATTGTGTCGTTAGGGTCTACTTTCCCTGCGATGCTGTGTTCTGTGCCTCCCAGCTTACTTGATGACCCTCGGCCCTTTCCCGGACTCAGCCCAAGGAGGCTGGCCAGGGGATCCCCCAGTGGGGTCCTTTTGAATGGGTATGACAACCTCCCTGGGCAATCCTGCAGGTTATTTGGGGGACGGTGAACTTTCCACTGAAATGGAAACTGCCCCACAGTCTCCTTCCTAACTGTGACACTGTGAGGCTTGGTGGAGAACGCGTGTTAGTTATACAAGTCATTCCTCCTGGGTCTGTAAGTAATTTTAGGCGCTGTTGAAAGTACACATTCCAGTTTATCAGATTTTCCTGAGAGTGTCTTGAAACCTTTACCCTGCTCTGCTTAACAGGATGGAAGGACTCAGAAGCAGCAGCCTAGGATCTAACTGGATGGCTCCTGAGGACACAGCAAGAAGCCCGTGGCACAGTCATGTACTAATCACCCCGTCAGTGATTTCCTCCTCCAGCCGACATTCCTTGACTCTTAGGCTGTACAGGAGCACGCTCGTTCTGAGCAATCTTTTTCTTTTTTTAAAACTTTCCATGACGTTGCCTAAAGGTTTTACGATTTAATGACATGTTTCTGCCCTATCTGTGTTTTGCTTCAGAAATAAAGAGAAGAGTGGGAGCCAGCCAGCCTGCCTGGATCACATGCAGGACAGAAGAGCCTTGTCCCTCAAAGCCCACCAGTCGGAAAGTTACCTGCCAATTGGTAGGTCTTTGGGAATTTGGGGGGAAGAGGGTGATGGTGTTCCCCTGATTTTCTGCAGGCTCTCTCCCCTGCTCCATCTGGTCACGTAATTTGGGAAAGACATGAGACTCCACGTCTGGAGGCTGAGGGGTTCATAGAACTGTATCCAGATGCGAATCGCTGAGCCGGATGCTTTGTATGTGTGCGTGTCACTCAGTTGTGTCCGACTCTTTGCGACCCCATGGACTGTAACCCGCCAGGTTCCTCTGTCTGTGGAATCCTCCAAGCAAGAATACTGGAGTGGGTTGCCATTTCCTTCTCCAGGGGATCTTCCCAGCCCAGGGATCAAACCCAGGTCTCCTGCAGTGCAGGCAGATTCTTTACCATCTGAGCCACCAGGAAAGCCTGGATGCTTAATGTCTGCTAGCTTTTAAGCCTCATAAGAAGCCTTTAAGGTGAGCATGGTTATTCTCCTCTTTGGGGTGAGGAGACTGAGGCATGGATATAATTGACCTGTCTAGATGCATCTAGTAAGTGGTAAAGCCAACATCTGAACCTAGGTTTCCTGACCCTGAGCCCAGCTGCTAACTGGTGGTCATCATAACGAACACGCCTTCCCCTTAGTCTCCTCCCTGGAGAGAGGGTAAGTGGGTTGGTCTTGGGGTTCCTAGTAGAAACCCCGCTTCCTCTCCATTCTGCTGTCACAACTGGAAGAGTGAGATGGTATGGAAGGTGGGGGAACCAGCTAAGCAATTATGTTAATAGGCAATGGGATTGTTTTTCATTATTTTTGTAACTGACCTTCCTTGGGGAACCACAGGGTGATTTTTCTTCTCACCCCTTCATGAACTACTTGAAAGTGGTTTTTCTCAGCATCTTTTTCTCCCTTCCCCATGTGTGTCTGTCTCTTCCTTAAAGCTGGCAGGATCCACTCTGGCTTTGAGAGTGACTCAGGGCCCTCCCTCTTTTACACTGTGACTAAAGACATGTTTCTTAGGGCAAGATTAGTTTACTCACCGCCCTCCAAGCTCGATGTATTTCCCTGTTTTGACTGTATAACCTTCCGTGACCACAAAATGGCATAGCTGCCCAGCTGTGGGCAGTCACCAGGATTTAGAATTCCCCAAGAAGTGGCGTGGGGCCACCATTGCCCTTGACATGCTCTTGACTGCTCTAGACCAGACCTGTAGTGTTCATACTGGCTTGTCTTTTGAGGGTAAAAATCAAAACTCTAGGGTATGAATTGAGGGCCAGAAGCTGTCACTCTAGTTTTGTCTGTTTTGTGTTTTCCTCACAGCTGAGCTTTTTCTGACCCTCTGTTATCCTCCACAGGTGGTAAGCTGCCCCCTCAGTCCCCAGGTGTGGGCACAAGCCCCTGCCCGAGCTCACCAGTGTTCAGGACGGGTAGCGAGCCGACTCTGAGTCCAGCTGTGGTGCGGAGGGTCTCCTCGGATGCTAGGCCAGGGGAGGCGCTGAGGGGCTCAGACAGCCAGCTATGCCCCAAGCCGCCCCCCAAGCCCTGCAAGGCACCCCTGCTCAAAGCTCCCCCGTCTCCATCTATCTGGCTCAGCTCTGAAGCCAACTACTGTGAACTGAACCCAGCCTTGGCGGCCGGCTATGATGGGGCATCTAGGCTGCCTTTCTGTGCCCAGGACAGCTACGTGGAGTTGCTGACAGCCAAGCAGAATGGGGGGCTGAGCACCCGGAACTCTGACACCAGCTACTTGATCCTTGATGATGATGACAGGACAAGGCCTTGGAAGCCGCCGCCAGCCCCAGGGGACACAGGGCGGGAGGACCAGGACACATTTGTGATGCCTCTCCTAGAGACCACCTCTTCGTTCAAGCCCAATGACTTTGAGTCGAAGCTGCTTCCTCCTGAGAACAAGCCCCTGGAAACTTCGATGCTGAAGCGTGCAAAAGAACTGTTCACCAACAATGACCCCAAGGTCATCGCCCAGCACTTGCTCAGCATGGACTGCAAGGTAGGTGCCGGAGGGATTTCCAGAGGCTTGGAAGGGGGCTCTGTCTGGGCCTCATTCTGCCTTACTTTGTGACTTGTTTGCTCATAGGACAACGGAGATGATGACCTGGGTGTGGGATTTATTGAAGGGGTGGGAACCCAGGCTGTGACAACCCTTGCCCAGGCAGGAAACTCGTGAAATTCACCTGGGACAGAAGGATACAGGGCCACCCAGGGTCCTGCTCTCCTCCCCCAACCCCTGCCGTGCCCTTCTCCCAGCTCGTGTGGATTTTCAATTCTCCCTCTGCCTCACTCCATCAGAACTGGTGAAGTCAAGTCCAAAGAAGAGTACATTGTAGATGAAAATGGAGTTTCTGGAGTAGCAGGGCCTTCGTGGTTTTTATTTTATTATATGCTACATATGTACATTATATATTTATTTTTATTGTTATGAAAATGGTCTTTAGGGTAAAATTTTTAAAGTTACTTGCTCAGTTTAGAAAAAATATAAAACAATTATAAAAGATATCATTTTAGAAAAATTACACAATACAGATTAGGAGAAAAGAAAAAGTGAAAACCACACAAAATCCAGTTTCTTGGTGATCACCGTTGTTAACATTTGTTCCGCCAGTAGATGTGTAAATAATTGCATGCATATCTATTTGTTTACCACAGAAATGGCACAGGCCTATGCATACCACTTCAAACCTTTTTTGTCTTTCATAGAACAACATAGCATGACTGTCTTTCCATGTGACTATATAAACCTCTATTTACGTCATCATTTTTTAAAAAAAATTGTTATCATCAACATTTTTGATAGGAGGCATTTCTTTTAGATATGGGTGGCTTTTGTTCATAGCTGGCCCCAAGACAGCCTCATCCTTCAGAGTAATTTCTCGAAAGCAAGCGTTTAAGGCTGGGGCGTGCTCAGCCCACCCCTCAATATAAGGAGACAGATCCCTTCATTTGAGCAACAGATGAGGCCTTAGATTTAAAGCCCTTTTTCCTTTGTAGCTCAGTGAAGTCAATTAGCTTCAAAGGTCAGGGCTTATTGAGGAACTGGTTTTCCTAAATAAATTTCCTGGGTCATGAATCATGGCAGGAAATCTAATCTCCAAGCATTCCCCAGGGAGTTTCTCGGTTGATGGAGGCTCACAGGGCACATGGGACCTCCCAAAGCAGTCTTGAGGAATATTAAGCACGCGCTGGCTGTTTTGGGGCGAACAGCCGAGGGGCTGCCAGGAATGGGGCTGTGTTGGAGGAACAAGGGCTGTCTGTGTGGTTCGCTGGATGTCCTTGAGCAGGGCCCCAAGTGGTCAGATAATTTTCCTTGTTAAGACCTTACCTCATTCAGAGGGAGCTAAACCTGTTTGGGCAGGGAGAGGATTTAGTCTCCTGTTCTAGTTAGTATGAATAGGCCCTGGATCTGAGACAGCAGAACCACACCAGCAGGCCAGGAGCCTGGTGTGAACCTGTCTGAGTTCTCGGTGGTGGAAGTTCCTTGTGGGAACATGGCTCTGGGTTTACAGAACAGCCTAATTTCTGGGAGGAAATGAATGCTTCCCCGCTGTGTTCTCAGGCAGGACTTGGTAGTAGTCTAGGAGGAGGTGAGAGGCCCGACTGCTCTTCACAGCAGAGTCTGGAACCTTCCCACTGCCTTGGCAGTCTGTTCTCAGCTGAAGGAATGTGTAGCCTCCTCTTTGTTCTGTTTGCGTCTCTGTCTGCGTCTGTCCTCCTGGTGGTGGTCTCACTCCCCCCGTATGCTTTTAGGCACCCCTGGAAGAGGCGCTGGATGGAGCCCCCAGGCAGCGAGGCAGAGACCTGAGCGGGAGACCCTGACCATGAGCCCACCCCCAGTCCCCAGGGTGGGGCTGTTTCGTCTTCCTTCCTCCCTCATTTCCTTATCCTCTTCCTGAACTACTGATTTCAGGGCTTTGCCAACAGAGCAAGAGCAGCGAGCTTGTTTTACTAAGAAGTAAAACAAAGGCTGTTGTCACTGATCTGACTCTAACTGCAACCAGACCAGCCCACCCGGGAGCCTAGAGCTGACGAAGGGCAGCATCCAGGGCCCAAGTGCTGGTTCCCACCTGTGCCCAGAGCCCAGCCTGTGGGGGCTGTGGGTGGTCCTGAGTGCCCGGAGGCAGCAGGGTAAGCCCCTCCTGAGGCTGGGGCTGGGTGGGCATCCACTGAGCCGCTCCCACCCTGTGAATGGGTAACGCCCTGCCTTACCCACTTGTCTCTGCAGAAGCTAGAAGGAGACAGGCCCAGTGGCCAAGGGCCTGGCCTCTGGGGGTGAGCTGCCTGAGTCTAACACCACCTCCCCTGCCTCTCAGAGTTTCTAAAGGGAGAAGAGCGCCACAACCCAGGTGCTTGTGAAGACTAAAGCCCTCTACGGTGCCTGCCCCAGAGTGAGGCTGGGTGACGGTTCCCTAGTGTTATGTATTGAGCCTTGATTGAACACCAACTGTGGGCCAGGTCAGGTCAGGCCAGGTCGTGGTGGGAGAGGCAGGAGCGACAGTGACATAGAATTCGGACCACGGTCCAGGTGGGAAATGCTCTGCAGGACCTCCAGGGTAGGGTCTCAAACGTAGTGGAGGGAGGGGTCAGGGTGGAGATTTCTGAGACAAGCTTTGAAGGCTGAGTACGAGTTGGTGATGCCGAACACAAAAGCATCTTCCAGGTGGCAGGCAGCGCACACTTGCAGAGACTGAGAGGCCAAGAACCATAGGAGGGAGGGGTATTGGTTTATGAAGGATTCACTCTGGATGGGTAGTGAGGGAAATGAGGTCCGCAGGGGGAGGGCCTGGAAAATCTGTCTTTCTTTAAGTCTCTACTTCTGGACTCTTTCCAGGTTGCTGCCTTCAGGGCACTCTGCAGTGTTTCAGTGAGGGAGACAGGCTCGTAAGTGCAGAGCGCCCATCAGAGTCCTCTACAGAGGGCAACCGAGACGGCGACCTCATTTCTCCGTAGATGGTTCCTGGCAGCTGGGAAGAAGGCTGGGTCACCACAGCCATTCCCCAGGCAGTCAGATGAGGAGCGGACGGAACTAGGAGACCCTGCAGAGCCAGGATGGCTAAGATCAGGAGAGCAGAAGGCAGCCGGGTCTCATGGGGACGGGTGTCATCCTGCTCTGCCGGGTCCAGCTCACAGTGAATCCTCTAGAAGTGCTCGTCCTTCCTCTCCATCTCTGAGCAGCATGGCCCCAGGCTTTCCCAGGAGACCTAATCCAGGCTGCACTGTGACCTCAGGAGCCCTTGTCCCAGAGCTCAGCCTTGGGGCAACCAGGTGTTGGCATTTCCTGGTAATACATCAGGAAAGTGACCAGGGGACTGCATGTTTACACTGAAGGAAAACAGGCCAGAGGGGTTTGAAAACAGCTTCCAGAATAAAAGTGAATCAACGACAACCCTCTGACTCTTGTTATTGTTATTGAATGTGTTAGGTTTGGAGCCTCTGACAGGGCAGATGTCTAAACAAGCAAAGTGTGTGTGATTGCAGGTGACCAGGGTGTGCATCTGGGCTGCCTTGCCATGGTCCAGGCGTAAATCTCTTTCCAGAGATCAGGCCAGAATTCTTCCCCCTTGTACGTGGCCAGTGATTCATAACTTGGTTTTGTAAATAGCTCGGGTTTTAGGGTCATTTAATCCTTGGCAGAGTCCTTGAGGAAGGTAAACTCAGCAGTTGTTTAGAGAAGGGGAAACTGAGGCCGAGAGCAGATGAATCCTGAGTCTTATTCTGGAGTCTGCACTGGACAGCTCATCCCCAGGGCTGATGGTGGTGCCTTTGCTCAACTATAGAAGTTAAAGGTCAAGGTTAATAATATCAGCTAAACTGCCAGATGTTTTTGGTGGACTGTTATGAAGACACCTGGACTGTTCATATGCTCAGGATAATTATAGTGGAGGACAACTCCACAGGAACAAGGAAGGGAATTGTCCTGTGCCTGCCACATGTCCAGGGACGGTTTGACCCATTATATCTGCTAGCTGGACCTCCCATGGTGGGTGGACCTCCCCTGCCTGCAGTGCAGAAGCCACAGGAGATGCCGGTTCAATGGGAAAATCCCCTGGAGGAGGGCATGGCAACTCACCCCAGGATTCTTTCCTGGAGAATCCCATGGACAGCCTGGCAGGCTCCAGTCCCTAGGGTTGCAGAGTCGGACACAACTGAAGCGACTTAGCACACATGCACATCTGCTCGTTGCACTGTTAGTATCAACATATCAGTGCTCTGTGAGTGTCACCAGCCCCGTCTTAGAGATGCCCTGACTCAGTTGTAGCATTTGGAGGTAATGTGATAACCATAAGTGGTTAACTAATACCTGATTTCCAATAAGCTATGATCACACACTGGAACTGAGATGGGGCGTGCTGAGTGGGACAAACAAACCAGATTTTCTTTAAGGAAGACCTCTCAGGGGGAGAAGTGGGTGTGTTTGAGACCTCGGGTTTCACATAGCCGTACATGTTTCTAATAGTTTCCAGATGTACAATGCGTTTACTGAGCCCAGGAGAGGCGTAATTACGGGTAATAGGAGCCAGCCCTGCCATTAAGTGAGAACATGAACGGCAGAGCCTGCAGCAGAGTGGCACTTGGACGCAGCTCCACTTTTCCACTGCCGGGGATCAGTCTGCTCCATGCACACACAGTCCTGCTGTTGGCGGCAAATCTAGCAGCAGGATCCAGCCATGTTAGACATAAGCTCGAAGAACCACACCATTCTCTGGCCGGGCAGAAACACCAAATCTGCAGACCAATCTAGGTACTTTCCTGCCAGGTTTTACATTCCAGTATATGTATCAAAAGCCTCCAAACAGTGTATTAAAACTGTATTTTCAGATGCTGCTGCTCAAAAAGAAGTGCAACAAGTCAAGTGCATCCACAGTTTCCCAGTTTAGTGTATTTCTTTCCATGTTTACAGCAAGCCCACTTCCTGGTCCAGTTCATTTCAACCTGTGTTCTTGACAGGTCGCGAGGATACTTGAAGTCTCGGAAGAGATGAGGAAGAACATGGGCGTGAACTCAGGGCTGGAGCTCATCACCTTGCCTTACGGTCACCAGCTGCGCCTGGACATCATTGAAAGGTGAGTAGTGCTGTTCTGTACTTATGGTCCTTTCAACTCCACAGGCTGTCAGAGTTACAGGTTTCAGAGAGAGGCTAGGTACCCTCTGCCCCAGGGCCACCTCACTCAAGGAAGTGTGGCCCCGGAAGGCCTTTCCCGGAAGCCATGACCAGAGAATTCCTGGAGAAGCTCAGGTGGCAAAGAGGAAGTCAGGGAACAGATAAGCACGTTCGCGACCCTGCTCCTTGGGCAGATGGAGAAGCCGGCAGAGGCTCAGCCCTGGAACACAGGTCACCATCACCCCTGCTGGCCTGGGGTGGGAGCAGTGCTGCAGGCAGACGGAGCGGGGGTGCCATGCCGCTTCCCTCCAGCCTGAGCTGCAGCCCCTCTGTCTGCTTTAGGAATGAAGTGGGGATTTGTGGGGGGAGTTGGGAAGAACAGGGTCTGAACAGTGTTTTCTTTGAAGTGTGGACAAATGGGGGATCAGAGGGCAAGGGATGAGGCGCTCAGGCCCCCGACCTCTGAAGCATCACTGCCCTCTTCTCATGGAAAGCCAGGGCCCTGGCTGGCCATTAAAACCCACTCACGTCAGATATTTAGAAATTAGAAAGGTAGAAGTAGCGAGGCACGTTTTTAAGAAGCACTAGACTAGAATCTCATATTATCATAGAAGTTGGCCTTTTTGATACACATGAAAAGATAGTTGTTTGGGACAAGACTGTTTTGTTATCTGAAGTTTTCTGTTTTTCCAACCAGCTTCCCAGTTGCCACAGCACTCGAGTGGTCTTTAGTGGGCAGCCAGGGCCCTGGCTTCTCCTGAGAAGAGGACAGTGATGCTTCAGAAGCTGGGGCGCTAGCACCATCATCCCCGCCCATGGTTTTCTGTGATGTTTTGGGTCACAGTGCAGTCCAATACAACACTGATGGCAGCAATCTCCTGACAGCATCCACTAGCCACTGGGGACTACTGAGCACCTGAAATGTGGCAACTGAAGGATGAAATGTTTTATTTTACTCTTCAGCATTTTAAGTGTATAAATATAGCCATATGTGGTTTGTGGACTTTGTAGTCCTAGACTCCCGCTAGCCCCTAGAAAGTAAACACTATATTTCAAATGGCCTGGGAGAGTTGGTAACAGCTGCTTTCAAGGTTACCCGACTGAAGCAAATAAATGGCTCCAGTGCCTCGGTTGCTTTGCCTCCCGCAGGAAGCACCCAGAGTGCCGAATGGAGACTTCTGGGGGCAGGAGGGCAGGACGTGGCCCTGCTGCCGTTGTTCCGGCACACTTGTCAGCTTGTTGTTCAGTGTCTTTGGGCAGTGGTAGGTCTGACTTCTGAATTTCCCTGCCTGCCCTGCTCACTCTTCTAGATGCCAGCCCTGCTCTCCAAGGCATCCTCTTCCCTCCCCGTGCCCCAGGGGCCTGGCTTCTCATTTCCACTAACCTGCCCTCCCTCCTGGTCTGGGCCCATGGTCGTTGGTTCAGCAGAGACCAGCTGTGCTGCCATGCATCCCTGTTTCTCCTGTGATGCTTTTCAGACTGAAAACTCCCCAGTTGCAGGCCTTATTTATTTATGGCTGTGCTGGGTCTTCGTGGCTGTACAGGCTTTCTCTAGTTGTGGCAGGCAAGGGCTGTTCTTTGTCGCAGTGTGCGGGCTTCTCATTGCAGGGGCTTCTCTTGTTGCAGAGCACAGGCTCAATAGCTGTGGCCTGTGGGCTTTGTTGCTCTGCAACACGCGGGATCCTCCCAGACCAGGGATCAAACTCATATTCCCTGCATTGGCGGGTGGATTCTTTACCGCTGAGCCACCAGGGAAGCCCTGCAGGCCTTAAATTTTATCAGTTTCATTAGCTGTGTTGGGCATGCATTATGGGTGCCCAGGCTGAGGTCAGCAGGCTTGTGGCTTCTCTCTGGGCTATTTTCTGACTTCCACTCTTGTCTACATCCATTTCCTCTTTCTCCTGATTGCTGCCTGCCTGGGGTCTGGCTCTTTGCTTTGTTCCCCATCCAGAACTGACCTGTGGGATCTACCTGCTAGGGCCTGGGGAGTGGTTCTCTCCATTACAATATGTCTACTAAATAAAGGTTATAGCAGTCCTGCAGGATCAGATGATACCCTTGTGTTTGAGAGTCTAATATAAACCCCCCTCCATTTTAAACTTACCACCACCCATTCCAAGGCGAGTGAGCAGAGATGTCCTTCTGAAATGTTTTGTGTCTCTTACCCACCTCAGGAGCTTCTGCTACACACTTGCTTTGCTGAGCTGTTTTTCCCAAGGCGGTGTGTGCAGGAGATTTGAGGCAAATGTTGTTCGAATGGATGGATATAATTACCCAATTAACTGTTGATATAAAGCCAGGTCTTAAAGAAATAGAGAACCTGTCTTTTATTAAGGGCCATTAAAACACAGGAAAAAAACATTGACTAAAGAATCAATTGAAGGCAACATGGGAAGTTAGTTTACTATTAAACAGCTAAAATGTTCATCTCAACCTTAACACTTTGCAAATGGGTAACAAAACTCTTCAATAAGTTTAACATAATAAAAATATACTTTAAGTCTATTTTAAAGATCCATTGATTAAGAAAGACAGGAAATTAGCAAAAGAAGATAAAGGAAAGAGAGACAGGCAAAAGGGACCAAGATACAGAGGGAGAAATGCACACATAGATACCAGTGTAGTAACAACTGCTATTTGCTAGGTACTGCTGAGTCAGGCACTTTAATTACCTTTATACACACACACACACCCACAGTCTTTCTCACAACAGCCCTTGTTCCCGTTTTAGAGATGAGGAACTAGGGGAGTGGAGCAGTCAGGTAACAGCCTAAGGTCACACTTTGAGTAACCACCTTGCACACCCACATGTGCAAATGCTCAGAGACAGCAGAGCCTGTTACTGATTTAAAAATCATTGGAGAAACTGGTAATGCTAGCCACTAGATGAATCACTCCTCTCTTTGCTCTAGAAGAGTGAGGAGGAGACCAGCACAGGAAGCGTGGAATATCATCCTTAGCTGTGAATTTCTAGGACAAGGTGGCCCCAGAATTTCAGAGGCAAGTCATATTGTAGCGACCATAGCTGTGAATTAGCGCTTCACCTTCAGCACTCGTACCAGTACCTGGAGAGAAATTTACCCAAGGCCACTCTGGTGGCTCAGCTGCAATGCAGAAGACCTGGGTTCTATCCCTGGGTTAGGAAGATCCCCTGGAGAAGGAAACAGCTAACCACTCTATTATTCTGGCCTGGAGAATTCCATGCACTGTGTAGTCCATAGGTTCACAAAGAGTCAGACACGACTGAACAACTTTCACTTTCACTCTGGCCCAAGGTGGGGAATGCCCATTCCTGGGCCACAGAGGGAGGGAGAGGCAGGCTTACAGACTGCTGCCACCAGGAAGGAGACCTCTCTGCAACCCCATTCATATCCATCCTATTGTCTGTACAGAAAAGACCACTCTGCTTCCTGTTCTGGGTCTGCGCAGTTGACCCGTGGCGTTCAGGGTGAGAAAGGGAGGATTGTTGGTAGATACAAAATTTCTTTCTATGAGGGTCTGACCTTACACAGAAATCCTGCCAGCTCACTGTTGAGTCTTTGTCCACATTTCCACTCACTCTCTGGCCCCTTGACCCAAGCCACTCTATTCTTAGCTCCTCATCCCTTGTTCTCACATCCATATTGTCTTCCTGGATCAAGCATATTATCTCATCTTTCTGTCCCTTCCATCCCCCAGTCCAGGGGGCTTAGGGACTTCCCTGAGGAAAGGATTCCTCAGTGTGTTGGGGACCTGGCATCTCCGCGCACCTGTCATGGTGAGAGGGACAAGGAGCACGTGCACTTCTGAGCAGCTTCAGCACAGGAAGGCCCTTTCATGCCCCTTGCTCCAGGGTTGAACACTCCATGTCCTGGGGTATCTGTCCTTTTTGAGATTCTCCACAGGATGCCCACTGAGGCCCTTCTGCAGTCACTCTGATGGGGGTGGTCCCTCTGTTGCAATCAGCAACCTAACTGTGTGAGCTGCCAGTGTGTCTCAGGAAGACAGCGGCAAATGGTGCAAAGCAGTTTGGCCAGTTTGGTTTCATTTCCTCCTGGTCCTATTAGTCCTGGGCCTGATCGCTCATCTCCTTCCTTTCAGACACAACACGATGGCCATCGGCATTGCAGTGGACATTCTGGGCTGCACGGGCAGTCTGGAGGAGAGAGCAGCCACCCTCAATAAGATCATCCAGGTGGCAGTGGAACTGAAAGACTCCATGGGGGACCTCTATTCTTTCTCAGCCATCATGAAGGCCTTGGAAATGCCACAGGTAAATTTCCACTTGCTGTGTGCAGCCCTGTGGGCCTGGGTGTACTTAATGCTCTGCAAAGTGGTCTTCAAGTCCATGCCTGACAAACCACAGGTGACTTTAGTCAATTCAAAAGGTAAATCGTGTCTTAGTGAAAGCTGCTTTGATCAGGGGGCAAACAGGAGCCGCGTTGCAGGTTTCTGGCTCTGTTTTTAAAGACAGCAGATAATCGCTGACTACCTACACTTTCTCTGTGATGTATAATAAGAAGAGTCATCCTCAAGAACAACAGATGTTCCTGAAGAACCAGTTAGGGTGATACATCTGGCTCAAGTGTGTTGTGTAAGAAAGACTGCTTCCATCTGGGTCACTGGGCGGGCGGGCTGTTTGGGGTTATGACCGGGAAACCAAGACATTTGGGGAGCTGATCTCTGAGGATCCCCAGGGTGGTTTATCTCAAAGTATGTTCCTCAGGTCACCTACAACAGACTCTCCTGTTAAAAGACTCAGCTTCCTGGCTCATTTGCCATACAGCCCCCTAAAGCAGAGTTTCTGAAATCAGGCACTTTGAATTTATCTGCTTTGACAGCCTGTTTTTAGGATGAGGGTTGAAACTGAAAATTTGTTTTTGAAGCCAAGTGGACCTCATAGAGGTAGATGCTCAGTGACTTCGAGTACGAGATCACAGTCCCACAAACCCAATCTGCAACCAGTCATACCAAAGCCACCACTCATTTAGCTTGGCTATTTCGCAGCCAGCCACAGGTTCTCTGAAATCCTGCATGTTAAGAACATAATTTCCTTGTATGAAACCAACGTCACCTTTCAAACAAGAAGCTGAAACGCTTCATGCTTTCACCAGGAAATTTTGAGAAGGGTCAATTCCAATTATAATATTCCAAGAACTTTCAAATTTCTTTAGATACACTGAAATTATTTGGGTCAGTATTTGAAATAAGCAAGTTCAGCTGTATTTTCATGATATACTGACTTCTACTATACTAACAGGAGTTATCATTTTTCATTTGGGTGTTTTTAATTTATGTCATGTTTATTTCCTTTTATCCAAAACTGCCTATAATTCTGAGGACTTAATAGGCTAGCTTTTCATATAGCTTCCCAGCCCAGAGCTTCCTCTGAGAGTAGTGAAGGGGAATTTTGTGACATTAACATGGTTGCTGTCCATGACATCAAACTCAGCAATTAGGGACTTACCCCAAAGCACATGAACATGGCTATATAGGTGGTCCTCCCATCCCACGGCAGCATCATCCTCTCCCTTTCTGCAGCACTTCAGCAATGCTGGGGCATTGCCCTCTGGAGGGGCAGAGTCCTCTAGAGTGCTCGGGGCTCTGCTTGGGGTGGGAAGTGGCAGGCCCAGGGAAAACCAGAGACTAGAGTCATGTCATTTCTGTGTCAGGTCACCTAAACCTGACCCTGGACTATAGCCGTTTGTGCTGCCTTCTCTTCTCAGTTTCTGGTATCAAGAGAGAGCATCCAGGAGGTGGGCCTAGCCCAGAGATAAGGGCTCCTTTCAGAAAGGCGGATGCTTCAGGGCAGGGAAGAAGGGGGCGGGAGAAGAAATGGTGGCTTTGTGGGTGGCCGGAGGAAGATAAGCCACATCCTCCCCTTCCCAGCAGACCTGCTGATGGTGATCCTTTCTCACCTTCCTCTTGGAATACACAGGGAGTTCTTAGAGGCCAAGGAAATGAATCTCAGCTCTGCCATTTAGCTGTGAAACTTGACCAAGTTACCTAATCTCTTGTCTTCTGATCTGTAAAATGAAGTCAAAATACTGTCTCATAGAGCACTGTGAGGATTAAATGAAATTCCTCAAATACCTAACAGTATTGGCTCTCATTCCCTATATATTAGTTCCCTTTCCCCCCTTCCTTGTTTCATGTAGAAGACATCAGACACGGGCTTGCTGGTTTTAGGGTGTGAATGGGGGACTATTAGGATAGTCAGAGTCAGTGGCATATGTTGGTCTGGACTAAATGATTCCAAAGAAATGAGCAGTGGCATCATGTGGCCTAGGCAATTTTCCATGTGTCTCAGACTTTATTACTTAAAAATAACATTAAAATGCTTAAGATCATAATTCTACATCCTTACATCGGTATCAACTCTGTGGAGGACAGTTGGCAATGCCTACCAAGATTTTATTTCTTGACCCAGTAGTTTTACTTCTGGAAATTTATCCTCCAGATATTCTCTTACTTGTGCACATCTGCAAAATCTTTGAGATAATTCTATAACAGAAAAATGTTTAAAGCTCTTATGTATAGGAAATTAGCTAAACTATGGTTTATGCATAAATGGACCATTAGAAGCTTAATAAAACAAGACTGTTGTATGCTGTTCTATATGTACTTATGTGAAATAACTTCCAAATAAGGAACAGGAAAATATGTGTATAGTATGATATGCATTTATTTTAAAAGGTGTGTGTGTCTAATGGGTCATGAGAGCAACATGGAGCAGGGAGTTGGTAGGGATTAGCTTTTCTCTATACTGTCCTTTCAACTGCTTTGAGTTTCTATCATGTCCATCTATCATCCATTTCATAACTTAAGCACCAAGGTAGTTTTAAAAAGAGCCTTTTCCAAAGCTATAACACTTTTATTTCTTCCAGATCACACGGTTAGAAAAAACGTGGACTGCCCTGCGGCACCAGTACACACAAACCGCCATCCTCTATGAGAAACAGCTGAAGCCTTTCAGCAAAATCCTGCATGAAGGCAGAGGTGAGCACAGGGTCAGGACAGGCGGCCTGGGGGCTGCTCGGCAGTGTCATTATCTGTTCTGGTTTGAGCAAAGCTTTTAGCAGGGCATGGTATAAAGGCTCCAAGTTATCTGCAGGATTGTCAATGAGTCATCAAGCCTTTATCAGATGATAGAGTTGCTTGTAGGTATTCAGTTGCTAAAACAAGACATAGGATACCAGTCACCTCATTTTGAGCTTAACTTTGTAAACTGAGGTACAGTTTACATATTAGCTTCAGGTGTACAACATAATGGTTCAATATTTGATTATGCTGCAAAATGATCACAATAAGACCAGTTAATATCCATCAGCATACATAGGTATAAAAATTTTTTTTCTTCTGATGAGAACTTTCAAGATTCACTTTGCTAGGTACTTTCAAATATGCAATATAGTATTCACTATAGTCACCATGCTGTATAGCGTATCTCCAGGAGTTACTTTATAACTGGGAATCTGTACCTTCTGATCCCTTCAACCATTTCACTTCTCCCTTTATCTCGGGCAACCACCAATCTGTCCTCTACATCCATGAGCTCAAGGGGTCTTTCTGTTTTTCTCAGACTCTACATGTGAGTGAGTTCACATGCTATTTATCTTCTTCTGACATATTTCACTTAGCATAAAACCCTTAGTATAATACCCTCAAGTTTGTGTTGTCACAAATGGCAGGATTTATTCTTTTTAATGGCTGAATAATATTCCACTGTGTGTGTGTGTACACACATATGCATCTTTTAAAATTGAAGTTATAGTTGATTTATGATGTGTAAATCTAGTGTACAGCAAAATGATTTTTATATATTTAATATTTTTTCATTATAGATTATTGCAAGATATTGATTATAGTTCCCTATGCTATACAAAAGGACCTTGTTGTGTAAATAAGTTCATTTGTATCATTTTTTAGATTTCATACATAAGTGATATCATGAGATATCTACCTGTCTGACTCACTTCACTCAGCATGATAATCTCTAGGTCCATCCATGTTGCTGCAAATGGCATTGTCTTTTTTCTGGCTGAGTAGTATTCCATTGTGTACATACATACACCACATCTTTCTTTACCCACTCCTCTGTTGAGTGACATTTAGGTTGCTTCCATATCTTGGCTATTGTAAACAGTGCTGCAATGAACACTGAGGTACAGGCCTCTTTCCAAATTAAGGGTTTTCTCCAGATACATGCCCAAGAGTGGGATTGTTGGATCATATAGCAACTCTTTTCAGTTTTTTAAGAATCTCCATCCTGTTCTCCATAGTAGCGGCACTAATTTACATTCTCTCCAACAGTATAGGAAAGTTCCCTTTTCTCAACACTCTCTCCAGCATTTATTATTTGTGACTTTTTGATGTGATACCACTGTGAAGTAATACCTCATTGTAGTTTTGATTCACATTTCTCTGATAATTAGCAATGTTGAACATCTATTGTCTATTGAGCATCATGTATCTGTTGGCCGTCTGCCTATTTGTTCAGGGGGCTATTTGTTTTTTTGCTAATTGTATGAGCTGTTTGTATATTTTCAAAATTAAGCCCTTGTCAGTTACATCGTTTGCAAATATTTTCTCCCATCTGTTGGTTGTCTTTTCATTTTGTTTATGGTTTCCTTTGCAAAAACATGTTTAATGAGGTCCCCTTTATTTTTGCTTTTATTTTTACTACCTTGGGAGACTGATTTAAGGTAAGATTGCTATGATTTATGCCAGAGAATGTTTTGCCTATATTCTTGTCTCAGAGTTTTATGATATTGTGTCTATATGAGTTTATTTTTGTGTATGGTGTGAACAGAAGTGGTGAATTGGCATCCTTTTATTCCTGTTCTTAGATGAAAAGTTTTTTGCTTTTCAAGTATGATGTTAGCTATGGGCTTGTTATATGTGGCCACATTATGTTGTTGTACATTCCCTCTATATACACTTTGTTGGGAATTTTTTTTTTTTTTACCATAAATGGATGTCAGATTTTGTCAAATGATTTTTCTGCATCTATTAAGATCAAATTATTTTTCTTTCATCTTATTAACACAGTATGTCATGTTGATTTGTGAATATTGAGCCATCCTTGTTTCCCTGGAATAAATCCCACTTGATCAATCCATATGATCCTTTTAATGTATTGTTGAATTCAGTTTGCAAATATTGACCTATAATTTTCTTTTCTTGTGGCATTATAAAGGTTACAGTCCTATAGGATCCATGGGCATAAGCCCCTTTGGCCATCAGAGCTATAGTGTTCTAGAGGTAGCTGGACAAAGGTATAAGCTCTTTTCTAGGATATATCAAGGAGCTGGAGCAAGGCAGAGAACGCACACAAAGACTGCATCATTTATCAGCTTTCATTTGCTGAGGGCCTCCTAAACCCTTCTTTCAGGCTAAAACTTTAATATTGGCAAATGAACCTAATTTGCATAATATCTAGGCACCTCTCAATTGGCTGCCTCTGTACCAAGCTCTGGATTAGGTGAGTTCAAGCTTGTAAGCCCTTTAAGACCTGTTTCTCAGACAATTATAGCCTTGGGGTCTTATAGGGAGGTACAGTGTTGAGTTTCAAAGTTAGATGTTTGGGGGGTTTGTATCTCAGGTGCTGATCTTAAAAGTTGGGGGTGCTACACATGGGGTTCAAGCCCTTTGCTCCTCAGGTTGAAGCTCCAGGTTTTGAGTTCCCTCCTGACTGTGGGTCACTGCCCCAGGGGAGGGTTTATAGTGTGATAGTCTCCCAGCCCCTCTTACCTGCTTTTATGTGGGTCTTCTCTTATTTGCACAATGCAGTCTTTAGGATTTTTTTCCAGCAGAAGTTGTTCCATACTTAGCCATAGATTCACTGTGTCCACAGAAGGCGGTAAGCCCAGGACTCTCCTACATTGCCATCTTCAACTGAAACTTGGGGGAAAAAAACATGATGTGGAGAACTTTATCCCTGCCCCTGTTTTTCAGAGGCCACATGTGTTCCCCCAAACAATGTATCAGTCCCACTGCTGATGCCTCTTGTGACCTTAATGGAGCGCGAGGCTGTCACTTTTGAAGGAACTGACATGTGGGAAAAAAACGATGAAAGCTGTGAGATTATGCTGAACCATCTGGCAACGGCCCGACTCATGGCGGAAGCTGCAGACAGCTACCGGATGAATGCTGAGAGGATCCTGGCAGGTAAGAGCTGCTCTCTACTCTGCACAGTAATTGGACTGAAGGAATGAAAACAGCATCGATGCTCTCAATTAGAAAAAGACCAAGTAGGAAAGATTAAGACCTGGGAATTCCATTTCTTGTATTACTTACTCTTAATTCCTGCCTGACTTAAGGATCCTGCTTCTCTCTTCTTTTGTGTCAGTGGTATAAGAAAACAGAGAAAAGATCAAGAAAGAATCTGTCAGTTTGTTTACCATTAGTACCACTAATAATCATTATTAGAAAACGTGATGGGCCCACATGAGGAGTTGGGGTTCTGTTGGACTTATCTATATTCTTGTTTCTTCCCAGACACACTGGGACATGAGCTCCTCTGCTCTTGGCATCAAAGGGTCCGCCGTAAGCCAAGGCTCTGAGATTGAGAGTTTGGAGAAAAGCACAAACCACAAGTACATTGATCCAAACTTGGGTTTGGGTTAGTGCGACATGTGTCTTCAGGAGTGGCCAGCTAGGCTAAAGAGTGGGATAGAGGTGGGAAGGCCTTCCATGTAGGACTGTGGCTGAGGAAGAGCCAGTGAAGGGTTTTAAATATAAGAAGATGTTATCACATGGTTAGACTTGTTTTTAGCCTGGCATCTTTGCGCAGGAAGGCTGGAGGGCTGAAAAGTGAGTACAAGAAAAACGGCCTTGTCTCTTCACCACTGTATACTTTTTAAAACTCTTCAAGGACCTACAGTTTGATCCAGAAGGTTAAGAACTATATGAGGCAGGAGAGGTCTATTATTTTGACCTAAAACAAAGTTGTTAATTCAGAAACAGAATTTGGGACTAAACAACTTGCACTATGTCTGCTATAGGTATAAGCAATACATACGTGTTTCTTTTCCTCAGAAAGTCCAGCAGGGTTGGCAGTATAGGACTCAGATGCTAATTATAAGAGCTCCCCTGGTGGCTCAAACAATAAAAGCATATATAATTCAAGTCAGTAGATATTATTAGAATGCCTGCTTGTACAAAACCAATAAGTATTTTACATTAGATGTTCTAAGCCAATATATCAGAGTGGATTTTGAGAAAAGTATGTTTTAAGCTGTTCTAGAGCAAATCACCTTAAAGGTATTTGATACTTCTCAGCTGATCCTGCTACAGGTTTTCACAGCAAGTTCTTATTGCTGGAATTAACTGTGAACCCAGTAAGGGCAGAAATTTGCTCACCAACATACCCCAGTACCCTGCCCAGGAGAGGGGCTTAAAGCAGATTAACTGAATGAATGGAAGTTGTCATCTGGCCTCTAGTTGGTTATCTGCCAAAGATATTTTGGCATCACATGGAAGAATGAAATAGAAGGCTTCTGTTATCCTCTCCACCACCCAAGAGACTATGATTCAGATGCTGGGACTATATTTAATGACAGAGCCAACTACTCCAGCAGTAATCAAGGATGAGAAACATCTGTCTGTATGACTCAAGCTAGAGGTTTCCCCTGCTCTCATAGAGCTTGACTGAGAGCATCCTTGGCCATAAGTAGAACAGATCTCTTACACAGAAAAGAGAGTTAAGAAATGGGCCCAAACATATGATTGTTAACTGTTTCTTGACAAAGGTGGCAAGGTAATTCACTGGATAAAGTAATCTTTCAACAAATGTGCTAGAACTATTGAATGTCATGGAAAAAAATTTTCAATTTTACCTCAAAGAATACACTCAGAGCTCTTTACACTAAGAGCTAAACTGTAAAGCTTCTATGAAAAAACACAGAAATTCCTTGTGTCTGGCAAAATTTCTTAAGACATAAAAAGCATGAACCATAAAACACTGATAAATCAAAATTTTACATTTTGCTCTTTGAAAGACATCATTAAGGAAGCAAAAAGGCACACTACAGACTAGAAGAAAGTATTTGGCAAACATACATCTGATAAAGGACTTATTATACAATGACAGATATCTATATGGAAAAATGTTCAAAGCATTAGTTATTACAGAAATATAAGATTAAACCACAGTGAGCTGCCACCACCACCATCTAGAATGACAGAGTTCACAACTGCACTCTTCATTATGTTACTGATGAGAATATAAGACAGTATAGACATTTTGGAAAAGAGTTTGACAGTTTCTTTAAAGTAAACATATATTTACCACATGACCCAGTACTTCCAAAGATATGAAAACACATGTCCATGCTAAGACTTAATCACAGATGTTCGCATTATTTGTAACAGCCAGAAACTGGAAACAATCCAAATGTCTTACCACTCGGTAAACAAAATGCAGTATATCCATATAACTGAATACTACTCAGCAATGAAAAGGAATTATTAACAGGCAACAATATGGAATAATATCAAATTTCTAGAAAAGGCAAAATAGCAATGAAAAGCAGATTAATGGTGTGGGGTAGGTTCAGGGATTGACTGAGAAGAGGTACTAGGGATTTTCTAGGGTTCTGAAGTGGTGTGATGTTTACACAACTCTATAAACTGTGCAGCTAAAAAAGGTGAATCATGACAAGTAAATTATAAAAGCTTTAAAAAAAAATACTTTGAACACTCCTGCACTAAAACCATGGTGGCTTGCGCACACAAATTTTATTCTGTCATATCTTAGTGACTTAGTTATTCTTCTTTGAAGTTGCTCAGGTCCTTGGGGGTGGGGGGTGTTCTCCCCTTCCTTATATAGAAAGATCCTGTTTTTTTCCTTGAGGGCATTTTTTAAGTTCTGAGAGATGTTCATTTTGATCCTACTCTAAACGAGCAAGTTTTCAGTCTATTTTCAACACTGTTTCAAGCAGAACTGAAGTTTTTCTGGTTTTGTTTTTATTAGGTTTTCAACCAGATGAAGAAATGAGTGAAGTCTTCAAGACTGAATTCCAAATGAGATTGCTATGGGGCAGCAAAGGTGCACAAGTCAATCAGACAGAGAGATATGAAAAATTCAATCAGATTTTAACTGCCCTCTCACGTAAACTGGAACCTCCTCCTGTAAAGCAGATGGAGTTTTGATAACTCTCCAGAGAAGCTTAGGATATAATATCAAGCTTATCCACTTTCTCCTCTGAGAAAGCTTATCATTTGATAAAGTAATAATGTGCAAATCTGACAATATACAGCTTTTAGTATCCACAGGATATTAAACATGTAAATTGCACAGAGCACACTTATTTATGAAATGTTTAAAATTACTACTGATTTTAAAATAAATGATAATTTATTAAGGTAACTGTTGCTAATGTTGATCAGCAAATTTAAGTGAAGACCCAGCTATATTGACTGGTTGCTTTCTATTACTGAGGTATATGACCATTTCAGTTTTAATTCCATGTCAGATAAGTGTAAATAGAAGAGTTTAAAAGCATGAAACTGAAGATATCAGTTGTATGATATTCTCTAACTAAATATGAAAAATGTAAATAGTCATATGAAAATATATCTTTTTGTGAAACAACTGTATCCAGTCTCTTTAATACTAAACAATTTATTGTAGTACAATAATTCTACCTCCTACCTTCTTGGGGCACCCTGTTCCCTTGCCACCACATCCTGATAGTAAACCAAAATCAAGAGAGTGGTACAGAAAATCTAAGGTATCTGACTCAGGGGACCGGGTAAAATAGTGATAAAGGTGGAGCTGACACCAGAACACCTAAGTTACAACAAAAGCTCTGGTGCTTGCAAGCAGCTGGACTTTGGTCACGTTAACCCTCAAGCCCAACGTGCAGCACAGCGGCTGGTATGAAGTGAGCACCAGATGCTAGTGTGTTTCATGACATTATTTCACTTATTTCACTATAAGTAACTTTTCCTCTAGCTGATAAGTTTTCTATGTTTTTGACTTCCCAAAGGGGATACTTTCTAGTTTAACAGTATCTGTCTCAATTTTTTTCTACTGTAGAATTTGAATACAAGTCTTTAAAATATCAATAATAAACCTCTATCACTCTGCCACCAATTGTCACTTACCGATCTGCTTTTTCTTCCTGTCTTCTAAATAATATGGGGATCACACAAATAGTTTTATATCCCACTTTTCTCCAATGAGTTGCGAAAATTTCTCCAGGGTGGCCTTTGAAAAAAATGATTGGTTCCAGAGGTTACACTATAATTTAACCATCGCTCTATTATTGGTCATCTTAAATATGCCCACCAAAACTAAGTACAAGGCTCTCGTGTAGTCTGTTTAATAAAATGGAAATATTAGTTTCAAATCCTGGACTCTCTATTCTCATTAATGCGGCCTAGAATCATGAAGCTCTTCTCCCAGTTTTTAAAAGCCATCATTTTTTTTTTTTTCCTGAAAACACCAAAGCACACTTCTACTTCTGGTGGTATGGGGGTTCAGATGCTCTTAGAAATCCCTCTAACTAAATTTTCATAAACATACCTTTTAATGCACTCTTAAGCTTCCCTTGTGACTCAGCTAGTAAAGAATCCGCCTGCAATGTGGGAGACCCAGGTTCAATCCCTGGGCTGGGAAGATCTCCTGGAGAAGGGAAAGGGAAAGGCCAGTATTCTGGCCAGGAGAATTCCATGGACTACAGACCATGGGGTCACAAAGAGTCAGACACAACTGACCAATTTTCACTTTCACTTCACTTTGAAGTTTGACAGAATGAAAAGGGAATCCCTAAGAAATAATCTTCTACTTCCCACCTCACTCATCAAAAGGAACAGCAAATTTAAATCAACTCTGTAAAAGGAAGTTAAAAACCCTGGGTAGCCCTAAAGGCAAATACTGACAACAACTCAATGAATGGGAGATGGTATCTTAAGGGAGCTGAACAGGAAATGCCTCCATTAAGTAGGAATCCTTAAAGGACCCCTGTTAGCAGGCTGGAAAAGAAATAATTTGCCAGCAAAGAGAGGTTACCAGGGAACATCTACAAGAAGAAAAATAATTGTAATGATAATGGTCTTTGGTGAGGATTTGCAACTACAAGTGAAAGTGTTAGTCACTCAGTTGTGTCCAACTCTATGCGATCCCATGGACTGTAGTCCACCAGGCTCCTCTGTCCATGGGATTCTCCAGGCAAGAATACTGGAGTGGGCTGCCATGCCGTCTGCCAGGGGATCTCCCGACCCAGGAATCAAACCTGAGTCTCCACAGGTAAGCAACTACAAGCCTGTCCTCAAATAGGTCTGGAGTAAACTTGACAAAATTTATAAAACTCAAAAACAAGAAACTGATTTATAGCGGTAACAAAACACACATACACACACACACACTATATATATATATATATATATATATATATATATATATATATATATAAAACACAAACAGAAACAGTGTCATGAAAAATAAAATGCTACGGGTAAAAGATTTAGAATCCCAACAACTTCAGATACTGGAATTATCCCATTTTGAATGCAAAGCACTCATATATGAATGTCTATAAAGAGAACATGAACTCAAACAGGAAATGAGTATTTAAAAAAGGATCAGATTTTAAGAGAAACTAGATAGACCCTTTAGAAATGTATAATAATGAAACTCAAAACTCATTGGATGCTAATAATAAACAGAAGATTAGATCCAACTGGCTTCCCGGGTGGCACAGTGGTAAAGAATCCGCCTGCCAATGCAGGAGACTCAAGAGATGCAGGTTCAATCCCTGAGTCAGGAAGATCTCCTTTGAGTAGGAAATGGTAACCCACTCCAGTATTATTTCCAGGGTTACGAGAACAGTCATGCAGTTGCAAAGAGTTGGACATGACTGATCACACTTCACACTACTACTAGATCCTACTGAAGCTTTAATGAACTCAAAAACATATCAGAAGACCATGCCCAGAATACAGCAGAGACAAGAAAAATAAGAGATTAAAAATGAAAGTTAAATCACTCAGTCGTGTCCGACTCTTTGCGACCCCATGGACTGTAGCCTACCAGGATCCTCTGTCCATGGGATTTTCCAGGCAAGAATACTGGATTAAAAGACCTGAACAATTTGTAATAGAATGACCCAATGCATCTCATCAGAGCTCAAGAAGGAAAGAGAGGTAGAGAGGAAGGAATTCATCCAGAAGAGTGAGCAGAGAAACTGCTAAGCTTATAGATATATTAAGACAAACACTAAAAATAGTGTCTACTATGTGGGGTTAAAAAAAGTCAATTAAAAGAGTAGCACAAACCAGGAGTGGGGTGATTAGTTACTGGAGTTTTGATAAAGTATTACTCTTAGATAATAATTAGCTTTAACTTTTAAGTGAGTATGCAAAATATCAAGGGTAAATACAACAACAGAAATTATAGTCCAAGTTTCAAACTAGTAGAGGAAAAAAAAATGGAGAATACCAACAAGATTGCCAGGAGAAATATAAACAACTCGGATGTGCAGATGAATCACTTTAATGGCAGAAAGTGAAGAGGAATAAAGAACCTCTTGATGAAGGAGAAAGAGAAGAGTGAAAAAGCTGGCTCAAAACTCAACATTCAAAAAACTAAGATTATGGCATCCAGTCCCATCACTTCATGGCAAAGAGATAAGGGAAAAGTGATAACAGTGGCAGATTTTATTTTCTTGGGCTCCAAAATCACTGCAGACGGTGACTGAAGCCACGAAATTAAGATGCCTGCTCCCTGAAAAAAAACTATGACAAACCTAAACAGTGCATTAAAAAGCAGAGACATCACTTTGCCGACAAAGGTCCGTATAGTCGAAGCTATGGTTTTTCCAGTAGTCATGTATGGATGTGAGAGTTGGATCATAAAGAAGGCTGAGTGCTGAAGAACTGATGCTTTCAATTTGTGGTGCTGGAAAAGACTCTTGAGAGTCCCTTAGACAGCAAGGAGATCAAACCAGTCAATCCTAAAGGAAATCAACCCTGAATATTCATTGGAAGGACTGATGCTCAAGGTGAAGCTTCAATGCTTTGGCCACCTGATGTGAAAAGCTGATTCAGTGCAAAAGACCCTGATCCTGGGAAAGATTGAGGGCAAGAGGAGAAGGGGGCAACAGAGGATGAGATGGTTGGATGGCATCACTGATTCAAAGGATACATTTGAGCAAACTCTGGGAGATAGTGAAGGGAAGCCTGGCCTGCTGCAATTCACAGGGTCGCAAAGAGTCAGACACGACTTAGCAACTGAACAACAACAACAAACCAAAAATATATTTAAAGAGATATAAAAAAGTAAGATGAATAGCAGGCACAAAGACAGCAGAAATAAGTCTGAACTTATCAATAGTCATTATGAATGTAAACATACTGAACCCTCCAGTTAAAAGTCAGAGGTGATCAACTAAATTTACAACAAAATCACTCTATATATCTACAAGAGACATAAAGCATAAAAATACATAGAAATTGAAAATTCATTTTTTTAAAAAGTTGGGATAATTATGAGAGAAAGAATAGGGTATAATTTGTGAGAGGAATGTGGTGGGTTACTGAGGTGCTGGTAATGCTTTTTTGCCTGACTTAAAAGCTACTGACTTTCTAATAACTTAAGCTATACAATTATGTTTTATACATTTTCTGAATATTTTATCATATGTTAAGCATTGCTTAGGAATATTTGTATATTGTTGTATATTGTCACCCTGCTTATTTAACTTATATGCAGAGTACATCATGAGAAACACTGGGCTGGATGAAGCACAAGCTGGAATCAAGATTGCCGGGAGAAATATCAATAACGTCAAATATGCAGATGATACCACCCTTATGGCAGAAAGCAAAGAACTAAAGAGCCTCTTGATGAAAGTGAGAGAGGAGAGTGAAAAAGTTGACTTAAAACTCAACATTCAGAAAACTAAGATCATGGCATCTGGTCCCATCACTTCATGCAAATAGATGGGGAAACAGTGACAGGTTTTATTTTGGGGGGCTCCAAAATCACTGCAGATGGTGACTGAAGCCATGAAATTAAAAGACGCTTGCTCCTTGGAAGAAAAGTTATGACCAACCTAGACAGCATATTAAAACGCAGAGACATTACTTTGCCAACAAATGTCCATCTAATCAAAGCTATGGTTTTTCCAGTAGTCACGTATGGATGTGAGATTTGGACCATAAAGAAAGCTGAGTGCCGAAGAATTGATGCTTTTGAACTGTGGTGTTGGAGAAGACTCTTGAGAGTCCTTTGCACTGCAAGGAAATCCAACCAGTCCATCCTAAAGGAAATCAGTCCTGAATATTCATTGGAAGGACTGATGCTGAAGCTGAAACTCCAATACTTTGGCCACATGATGTGAAAAGGTGACTCACTGGAAAAGACCCTGATGCTGGGAAAGACTGAAGATGGGAGGAGAAGGGGATGACAGAGGATGAGATGGTTGGATGGCATCACCGACTCAATGGACATGAGTTTGAATAAACTCTGGGAGTTGGTGATGGACAGGGAGGCCTGGCTTGCTGCAGTCCACGGGGTTGCAAAGAGTCAGACATGAATGAGTGACTGAACTGAACTATCAGAACTTGGTGAAGAAATTTTTTAATGTTATTCTATTAAAAATCTGAAAACCACTGAAAAGAAGTAAATGAAGGAACCATGTTCATCAACTAGAATATTCAGTATTAGAGACAATTAGTTCTTAATACGATCTATAAATTCAATGCAACCCCACTCAAAATTCAATAGGACCTTTCAAGTTAGCTTGATTAAGCTTTTCCTAAAACTGTAATGGCTAGGAAGTCAAGACCATCAATGGTTAGGAAAATAAGACAGATGGAGGAGTGTATCTGCTCTACCAAGTATAAAAGCTCATGATTAAAATACACTATTGACTGGAGACAATATGTTTTTAGAGAGTGATACTATTAACATCAGGGCTTCCCAGGTGGCACTAGTGGTAGAGAACCCACCTGCCCACCCAGGAGACATGAGACACAGGTTTGATGCCTGGGTCAGGAAGATCCCCTGGAAGAGGAAATGGCAACTCACTCCAATACTCTTGCCTGGAGAATCCCATGAACAGAGAGGCCTGGCAAGCTACAGCCCACAGAGTCGCAAAGAGTTGGGACATGACTGAGTGACTCAGCATGCACGCACAATTAACATCACCATGTGAAGTTGTTAGAGCTTAAAATGATCCAGGGTTCATTAGACAACTTGTGACTGTCATTATTGTTTACATTTTGCACTCAGGTTTTTGTTCCAAACCTATGTATATTATAAATGTACAAATTTTCAAAAAGGACACATAGTGAAATTTTGAGTGAAGAAAAAATTTTCAGTGCATCTTATGCAGAAACGGATACTTTCTCTGATTGGCTGAGCAACATATACACTGGTGTCACAGATAATAGTTCTTCAGAATATAGTTCTGACTCAGATGATGTGAGTATTAGGCCAACAAAGACAAAAAACTTTAGTGACTGATTCTGATACAGAAAGTGAAAATGAAACTCACGGTGCTGGAGAATGCTCCTTTGCTTCTGCATTAGAGTGGATTGCAAACATTTCATGAAAACTAGACTTTACAGATATAACTACTGCATGTAATAACCTGCAAAGTGTTAGTGAAATAACATAATTAATTACTGACTGGGCCAAAATAAAAATCGCCAGCCATAGGCATTCATTTCTGCAAAAATCCCCCAGTCAATAATGAGTTAAATTACAGTAATCAAAAAACTGTCATTAAAAATTTAATATATGACAGGAGCATAACATTGCCAATCAGTGGGGGAAAGGATGATTCTTTAAATAATTCTTGAACAATTGGTGAAGCAAATGAAAGGTAGAGGAGGCGGTTCCTTGTCTCATATGCTGAAGTAAAATCTAGATGAATTAAGATCCCACATGTGAAACGCAAAACCATAACACTTTTAGAAGAAAACACTGGAGAATATCTTTTTTACTTTGAATCAAGGAAGAATTTCTTAAAACTAGATAGGAAAGCATTAAATATGAAAGATGCATCGATCTACATTAAAATGAACTTCTATTCATCAAAAGATAACCCTAGATAGACTGAAAACACTGAACGGTATCAGCAGCACGTAAAAATAACCTAGTATGGCAGGTAACCTCCAGGATGGCCCCAGACCTTCCCTGCCACCTGGTGTTCACACCCTTGTGTTATCCCCTCCCACTTATACCAGGGTTGGTTTGCATCACCAAGAAATGGTATTCACATCTGAGATTAGCTATAAAAGATTGCTGATTCTATCTTGAATTTTTCTCCTTTGGATCACTCACTAAAGAAAGCAAGAGGCCATACATAGTGATGAACATCACTATGAAGAGGTCCACATGGCAAGGATCATGTGAATGATCTCGGAAGTGAATTCTCCAGTCCAGTCTGAGTCAAAGCCTTGAGATGATTGCAACCCTGGTCAGAATACCCATGAATAAATACAGAAACCAACCTAAGGAAAAAATGGGCAAAAGATATAAAGAGGCTTTTCACAGAAGAGGAAACAATGATAAATATGATGGTCAACATTATCAATAATCAAGAAAAAGCAAGACTATAATAAAATGCTATTTTACATCCAATGAACTGAAAAAAAAAAAAATTGAAGTCTTACTCCTAAATTGTTGGTGAGGATATGGAGAATAAATAACCCTTATACATTAACTTGTAAGTCTGTAAAAATGTTACAAGCACTTCAAGGGGAAAACGTGGCATTACCTTTTTAAATTAAAGATAAATATAACCCATAACTTAGCAATTCCATTCCTAGCCATAGATCTTAGAAACTTACATCAGTAAACATGCACATAGATGTACGTATATACGAGCACTGTTTATTCTAGCAAAATTCAGTAAATAGACCAAATATCCATCAACAGGAGAACAGATAAATTCTGTATATTTATATAATGGAATACTATACACAGTAAAACGAACTATGCATAAATATGGATAAATCTATTAAGTGGAAAAAGCAACTCTCAGAAGATACCATGCAGGGGCTTCCCTGGTGACTCAGTGGTAAAGAATTCACCTGCCAATGCAGGAGACATGGGTTCGATCCCTGGTCTGGAAAGATCCCACATACCACGGAGCAACTAAGTCCATACGCCACAACTACTGAGCCTGCACTCTAGAGCCCATGTGCCCTAGAGCCTCTGCTCCACAACAAGAGAAACCACCACAATGAGAAGCCCGTGCACTTCAGTGAAGAGCAGACCCCACTCTGCAACTAGAAAAATGCCCACATAGCAATGAAGACCCAGCAAAGCCAAACAAGTAAATAAATAGAAGATACTATGCAATATTGAAAATACTTAACAAGTGGGATGTTAATATATAAATCATGTATGAACTAATGAATTATATGTACAAATCAATGTGCAAATCAACTAAAATAATCCCCTTTACTATTTAAATATACATGTTTATCAAGCAATGAAAGTGGTACAAATCAATCACTAATAATTTCCATAAAATAATTAAGGTTGGGTTGGTATAATTTTGTTGACTTGACTACCACCAACTAAAGAATGCCTCCATGATTTAACACAGGGCTGGAAACTCTTCCAATGACTTCCCCTTCCAGTTGCTAGTTATTAATTTACTAATGTGCTATCTGGCACCCAGAGACAGTAGACACACAGCTGATCCCCATCTCACCTCACTGGTTAGAACAGTACCATTTGGATGCAGGCTGTATGCCAAGAGCCAGTGGCAGGAGCACCCAGTTAGAAGAAAGACAGCACAAAAGATGAGGGAGAGGGAGCAAGCTGGGTGGGGACTGATGATCCTGGCTGCCAGAACTGGGAACGTGTACTTTATGTTTGTCTGAGATGAGCCAAGGGAGCAGTTGTGCTGTCACTTACCATATTCTTCTGGGTTATGAAACAGAGGCTGGTAGATTCCCTCTCCTCACCCCTCTTTAATGACCAAGGCAGGCTACCCTCCACCACAGCATAAGATGCCAAATAAAACAAAATGTTAAAAAAAAAAAAAAAAAAAATCTAAAGGGCCACTACTGTTGTTCAATCATTAAGTGGTGTCTGACTCTTTGTGACCCCCAGGGACTGCAGCCTTCCAGGCTCTTCTGTCCTCCACTAACTCCCCGAGTTTGCTCAAATGCACATCCATTGAGTGGTGAAAGGGCCATTTCTGCCCCACAAGAGGCTATGCCCCCAAACACCAGTGTCTACCACACGCCCTTCCAGTCTCCCCAGGTGCTACCACATCTTCCTTCCATGTCTCCTCCCCTTGAGCAGGAAGAGGCAATTCTTTGAAGGATGAACAGGGGAGGTCTCCTCAGCTTAGCTGTCCAAGGTCCCCTCCCACTCAAGGGGCTTATAAAACCAAGATTCCCCAACACCTGAAATAACATATATCTATAGTAAGACCTTCAACTCTGTCTCCAGTACTCAAGCCAGAAATGCATCACGGAGTTTAACGTGGTTTCTGAAATAAACCACATGTAGTGAAACTTACAGGATTGACAAGTTTTACTACTTTTCAGAATTATTTTCTACCAACCAGTAAGGAAACACTTCCACAGCATTAACTGCAGCTATCTCAGTGTGCACTGGCTGTGACACCATCTTTACAGAGCTCAAAAACATGGAAAGCTCATCAGGTTTAGAAAACAAACAAACAAACAAAAAAAACCCATGTGGTAAAATGAAGAAAAAAACAAGAAACATAAAACTCAGTATAGTAGTTATCTTTGAAGATGGAAATGGTAATTTTCTATTTCTTGAGTTGACAGATTTATGTTTATTTTATGATGGGTCTTATCTCCTCAGGGTTGACATTTTGGGTTTAGCAAATCAGCTCATTGCAAGCTCCCATTCTCTACAATAATGCCATTACAATCTTATACAAATGAGTAAGAAATCTTGTTAATTACTGAAATTATGCTGAAATCAGGGTAATTAATGTCTGTAGAATTTCCTATTTATATCTAAAGGAAGAAATGAGGCTACTGAAATGTGACTTATTCTTAGGAACCAGGTCAGGTGCCCATTATATTTTCTCTTAAATGCTGACAAAAATTATCCAGTACTTTTAAGAGTTGTCAAAAGTTCACAGAATTTATTCTACAAATTTTGGGCAGAAGACCCAGACACTTCTCCAAAGACATTCAGATGGGCAACCGGCACATGAAAAAATGCTCAACATAACTAATTATTAAATGCAAATCAAAACTACAATGAAGTTCCACTTCACACCTGTCAGAATGGTCATAATTTAAAAAAAAAAAAAAAAAATCTACAAATAACAAATGCCAGAGGGGTACAGAGAAAAGGGAACCCTCCTACATTGTTGGTGGGAACATAAACTGGTGCAGCCACTATGGAGAACAGTATGGTAGTTCCTCAAAAAACTAGAGTTGCCATTTGATCTAGCAATCCCACTCCCAGGCACATATCCACACAAAACTATTATTCAAAAAGATATATCCACCCCAATGCCCACAGCAGCACTATTCACAATAGGCAAGACATGGAAGCAACCTAAATATTCATCAACAGAGGAATAAAGATATAGCACATATACACAAATAGAATAATACTCAGCCGTAAAAAAGAATGAAACGATGCCATCTGCAGGAACACAGATGGACCCGGAGATTGTCATCATTATCAAGTCAGAAAGAGAAAGACAAATACCATGTGATATCACTTTTATGTTAAATCTAAAATATGACACAAATGAACTTATCTACATAATAGAAATAGACTTAAGAGACATAGAGAACAGACATGTGGTTGCTATGGGAGGTGGGAGGGATGGCGTGGGAGTTTGGGATTAGCAGATGCAAACACGTAAATGTAGAATGGACAAACAAGGTCCTACTATATTCAATATCATGTGATACATCATAATGGAAAAGAATTTTTAAACGAATTTGTGTGTGTTGTGTGTATATAACATACAAATGTATATATGTGTCTGTATAACTGAATCACTTTGGTGTACAGGAGAAATTAACACATTTAAATCAATAAAAAAATGTTTTAATTTATATTTTCTAATCCCCCACATTTTGGCATCTCTTACATTATCTATAGTTCCTTAGATTACAGACAGTGATTACAGCCAGGAATATATTGGATTAGCCAAAAAGTTCCTTTGGTTTTTAAGTAAAAAAAAACACATTTTTCATTTTCACCAAGAACTTTATTGAACAACGTATTCACTATTTTGTTCCACTACCTTCTGCCATTTTTTCAGGCAACTTCATAATTCCATTTTCCCAAAACTTTATCTTTTTGAGCGAAGAACTGTTCCAGGTGCCCTTTACAGTCTTCTGAGGAATTTTTTCATTTTTCCCATTAAGAGAACTTTGTAAAGATGGAAATAAATGGGACATTGGAAGTCACGATGTCTGGTAAATAAGGTGGATCAATCAGAACTTTCCAGCCAAGTTGTTAACGGTTTTTGCCTGGTCATCAAAGAAACATGCAGTCTTATGTTCTCCTGATGGAAGATTGTTTTCTCTTGACTAATTCTGGACAATTTTGGTTGGTCTAATGGGAACAAATAGTTGGTCTAAATGGCAACAGGACTTGTTGGAATTAATTGTCTGGTTCTCCAGAAGGAGCTCATAATAGAGGACTTCTTTCCAATTCCACCACATACACATCACTTTCTTAGGAGAAGACCACCGTTTGGTGTGGTTGGTGGTGGTTCATTTTGCTTCCCCGTGATTTCTTCCGTTCCACATTATTGTATAGTATGCACTTTTCATTGCCCATCACTATTTTAAAAACATTTTCATTATGTTTAAGTAGAGAATCACATGCAGAAACATGATCAGGAAGGTTTTTTTCATTTAATTTATGTGGAACCCAACCATCAAAGAGATGACTATAACCACACTGGTGCAAATGATTTTCAACACTTGATTTGAGTATGTTGGCTATCTCCCGTGTGGTGTAATGTTCTTGATTTGATCGCTATCAACTTCAACTGGTCCAACAGACCGTGGAACTGTCCAGAGAGAAACCTCCAGCACAAAACTTCACAAACCACTTCTGATACATCTGATCAATTACAGCACCTTCTCTATACACTGCATTTTTTTTTGTATTTGAGTTTTCACCTTTCTTAAAATAACAAACATAATATGACTAAATTGTTGCTTTTTTCCTTCCATCTTCAGTATTAAAATGGCTACACAAAAACAATGCATGCTGATATGACAGTTGTTACAATACAATCTAACATAATTGTTAAACTAAGCACTGCTAGAGCCATCTTATGGGAAAAAACAAACAAACCTTTTAGACAACACAATATTTGATCCCGGGTATATGAGCTCATTGCTTTTGGTATTTTTTTTTTTTTTTCCACTTGCACTAATATGTTCTTCACAAAGAAAATCTATCCTTTACAACAAGTCTGGAGACCCTTTTCCTTTTACTCTTTCCTTAATACTGCTATAAGGATGTTATCTTTCCCTACCAAGTAGGATATGACTTCCTTGATTTTGGTTCAGATAGTAGAAGTCCTTTTCATTGTTGAGTATTCTGATAGGCGTTGTTTTCCTGATGTTTTGTTTTGTGTATGTCCCTACTTAGAAGCTTGGCATGGATCTCTAAATTTTCATCTCAACAATTACCACCCCTCATTGTTCAGGATCAACTCTGAGTTTCATTCCTTTTTAGTTTCTAGAACTTACTAGTCATAGTTTTGTATTTGCCCTTTTAAAAAAGGTTAATCTTCTGAAATTAAGACATTCTAAAATCATGAATGTGACACTAATTGTGGCCAACATTCTGTTTCCATGTTTTGAGATGCCATGAAGACACAGGCACTCACTCTGACTGATTAGGAAAGCAGAAGCAAGGGAAATGCTGACCAGCCTAAGACTAGACCAAGCTATGTAGTATAGGGACAGTTCTTATGGATGCACAGGATAAGATGGTGTAAAAAAGTCTAACACAACTATTGTAGAACAAAGATTAAAAAATACAAATTATTATTCACTGTAAAGAAAGTTAACTTTTTTTTTTCTTTAGGAAAGCTTGAGAGAAACTAAACCTAGAATATAACTTTCAAAACTGCTTTGCAAAACTTGCTGCCCAACACAAATGCTTCCATTTATGGAGTGTAGCCATCTATGTTGTATTACCTGGAGCATAGCACATTCAATAACAAAACCAATACATCTCTTTAATTCACATAGCGATAATAAGAGATAATTCTATACACCTTAATGGACCATGAAAAGATTATTTTATTCCATGAAAATATTCTCAACAGAGAACACTATCTTAAACAAAGCATTTACATTAAGAAATCAACATGTGCACAGAAAGAGTAAAAATTACTGGAAAACTAAAGATTTCTTTTGGACAATTCACATGTTCAAATTTAAGAATGATTTAAACTGTGCAAGTACAAATGTCTTCCTTATTTTAATAATCCATATACAGGTTGCACTATTCCACATGAAGGAACTTGCCTCCTACAGAAGCAAATCCTGCTTTAAGAAAAACAAACAGTAGCTTGAAAAGAACAGTTAGTCCTCACGAGAAAGCCTTAAACTTTGCCCTCTGTGGCTATTAGCCAAAAAAACACAAGCACTTCAGGCTTTGTACAGAAGACAAACAGAGCCAGATCACATTTCCTCTTCACTGCTAACCTTGAAAATAAAAATAGCACTGGATTTTAAAACTACTTTATGTAGTCTGTCAGTACTGAATAATGTCACATTATATAAATAACCCTGTAACAAGATTTAAAATCTAAAACTTCATAGTTTACTAGTCTTAAAGGTAATAAACTGTATGTCAGCTGTGTAACAGGAGCATACTTGATCTTACGATGGCATCCACTTTCACACCACTGCCACTCAGCTTTAGTATTAATATAACTGGGAGTACAATTCAAATAACACTGGGGAAAATTATTAAAGCGATCACACAGCTTCTAAAATATTGCTTGAAATCCAACAATACATAGACCATTTCACGTTTTCTTTCTTCCCTCAAAACAGTAAAGAACCAAATTAATCAATCTTCCATGTTACAAATATCCCCCCCACCCCCACCCACCTCCCTATTAAATGCCACTAAGAAATCAGTAAAGATACAAGTCATTAACAGAATCACAAATGCAAGGCAGGACAACATGAGCAATAGGGGCACTGATGACAATTATATATACAAGTATAAACATACAGAAACTCCCATTTTACAAGTAAAAGTGCACATAGATCATTACAAAGTTTCACTATATTTTATCCAGTTCAAATAAAATCATCACTTGGAAACAGACTATCATTGTACTAATTAAATGAGAACACGGTAACCCCAAATTAAAGACAATGAGGGGAGAGGTCCATAAAACTTCTCATTGAAAACACTGATTAAATAAAATGGACTCGGACATGTCTTTAGTTTGATGTGTAAATTTGAAGATGCACCGTCAAACGTGGCAGAGCACTAAAAGCCCCCCATGGAGGTTGTATGGCAGCGGCAGCAGCACTGCCAAGTTAAAGGAGGTCACACTTAGTTGACACATGAAGCCCTTTGTGGGACACTGTAGTGGTAGAGTTGGCAATCAACAGATTTAGGCACTCTAGTTTAAGGCAGCATTTGAATGGAAGCAGCTGACTTCTGACAACAGTCCTTTGTCTTGAGGCGGTGAGTATCTTCTGTGTTTATTATGCCAGGATTTCATTGCTGACTATAGGTTCTTCCCAGACTGAGGGGCTGAAGATCGATCATGTTTCAAAGAGTTCTTTCAACTGGGCTGTAGGCTAGAGCAGAGATGTTTTCTTTTTCTGATCATAAATACTTCAGGTTCACAAACTACTTCTTCATAATGCCAAAACTGGAATGTTCTGTAGTGGGGACATTATAGCAGCATACACAAATACTAGGATGGAACATTAGTGCTGGAGATGTCTGACAAAGTGATTTGCACTACAAATGTAAAACAAAACAAAGGCTTTGACAAGAACAAGGGATTATAAAGACATGCCTAAAAATCTAAACCCGATCACTCTAGACATGCAACAGGATGTTAAGCAAGCACAGAGGTGGCGCAGGCAGACACTGACAAATGGCAAGGATTCTGACAGACAATGGGTCTAAAAGCCAATTAAAACAGAGCTGGGACAGACAGTCCTGTCAGGACAGTCAAATTTAATAAGAGCTCTGCATTCTTTCCAATTTGAACATCAGTAAAACAGATGGAAAAAAAGGTTAGCCATTGTTGGCTTTTTTTCCTTTATATGAATAGCTATACATGACAAGTTTAAGTGTTGGTATTACAATGATTTTTTAAAGCAACACATGGAAATGCTAATGAAGTTAGTAAAAAATAATCATGTCTGCATGCACTCATGCAACTTGCTTCTCTCACTCTCTCTGAGCCTGACAACTCTAACACCTCCCCCCCAAAAGCAGCTGCATGTAACCTCCTTCAACATCTTGCCCATTTCCTCAGAAACCCTCTTCAGGAACCTGCAGTCCAGGAGGAAAAAGAAAAGAACAATTACTGAAGACCTTTGGTAAGACCAAAAGGGATGTCCAGTTTAAAGCGTCCATCCCAAATGTCTCTAAAATCATTTTATAGTCAGCTATTAAAAACACCAAAAAATGCTGGAACATGAGCAAAACTAAAGGCCAGTCTCTTAAGCGCCTCCTCCCTTTCCTCCCCTAGACACTAGCACTGCCTGTCTTGGCTGTGCAGTGTTTCCCACAAATGCTTATTAAAATCAGCTGGAAAAACTATCCTAAAAACTGAAAATTCAGTTAAAATGAGGAAATGCCCTCGATGATAGTACAGATATATTCCTCCAACCCAGTTAGTGAAAAAAAAGTCATTTTTTCTTTCAGGCAAAATTTGCCAGTACTTCCCCACCATGCAAGATTTCCTCTTAGTTTATTTAGAATCCACTTTCCTATGTATAATTGCTAAATGCTAGTATCACTAAAGTGACATTTCTCAAAAGACATTTCAAGATGAAAAATACAAGCATTAATTCAGAAGAAAGCTTGTACATTACTGAAAATTACTAGAAAACCTGAAAATATCCTTGGGTCTCAAAAGAAAGCCATTTTATTCACTTAAGAGCAAGACCAGGCCCATTTATTTCGCATCTCTTGATTAGCCTACTACAAAATAGATTATATGCTACATGCCCGTTTTCTTCCTTTGGGAAACCAAAATTAAGAACAGGGACAAAAACGAAAATGATTACATTCGTATTTTATCCATTAGCTAATTATTATTACTTTTTCCTAGAAACTGTAGCTACAATTTCAAACTCCTATACCAAACCACTCTTTTGGGCATTAGCAAGCATTTCAGTGCAGTTTTACTTGAGTTTACTACCATCACTGTGTTTCCTGAAGCAAAGTGTAACGGGGTAGGGAGCTTTCTACCTATGGATTCCTGCCCAGTAGATCAAATTCTATGATTTATACGGCAGAAAAACACAAATCCTTCACACAGACTTAAGCAGAACACAGAGCAAAAGGCATCAATTAAGCTTCACACCAACATCACTCAAATGGTAAAGCATCACAAGAACAGCTTCTTGTGGTAATACTCACATCTCTTAAGATCGAGCCTACGCTCAGCTCACATAGTGAACAATAAATCTTGGATGCCCTTTAAGCTTTCTTATGCATTCCCACCCATTGACTGCATTTTGATTTTGTTATCATTCTTATGTCATATGTGTTACAAAGTTGCCGATTAGTTTAGATGTAAGTTACTGCACCTTTACTGTTTTTCTCTAGAGTTACATCTATGTATGATGTGGGAACGTAGCCTTCTTCACCGTTCTGTCTCCGAGCTCTTGTCCATCCGTCACCCTTGTCCTCCTCAATAATGTACAGAACTTCACCTTCTTTCATTGCCAGAGTGCCTTCATTATGTCCTAAATGAGAGTTTTCATAGCACAACCATAATTTAAGCATAACAACAATTTTGAATAAAAGTTACAAATACAAAACAATGTGAAACCCTGCTAGATTTCAATATAATAGAACTATAAGCACACTGACTCTCATGACCAACACCTTCATGAGGCTTTGTAGTTTGCCCTACACTTTCATCTACTTATCTCGTTTGAACTGCACAATAACCCTGTGAGGCTGGCATTAACAGCAGAACCGTGAAAGATGAAGTATCTGAGCTACAACAATACTGTATGATTTGACAGGGTACACGAACTTTATTTCACTACTCTAACTCCTTCCTCAAATTTGAGTGGCAGTGCTATCTAGAAAATTCATGAAGTTTAGATCAAGAAAAGAGTAACAAGACAGTGAAAGGGCTGGAAGAAATAAGGGAAAAATATGACTGTAGAAGCAGAATGATCATAGTCATAAAGCACAAACCTCCTTTAAAACTCATCAGCCTCAGGCCTCTCTTTCTTCCCAACCCCTTAGCCATTCCCAAGCTGCTTAATAGTAACAATTTTCACAAATGAATCTTTATTTAACATATGCTAAATTCTTCCCTTCCTGTCTATATTACAAGATCTTATTTAACACAGTTTTCTCAGAGTGAGGAATAACTGAAATTACTCAATTTAAAAACCAAAATCATAGATGGGTAGGGAAGGACCTTAAATCATACACCATTTTATACCAACTTCTTTGTGAAGGTGTTACTCTGCTCCTTGGTGAAATGAAGGAAACAATTTTTCAAAGTCCAAGAAAGAGAAGGGTAAACTAAAAATGTGTGACAGGACCACACCTTCCTTCCCTCAGTTTGTTCTCCAACTACCACAGGAGAAGGATGGCACAGTCAGAAGCTACATTTTCTCCTTCTGACATTGGAAAATATGCCCGACAGACTCAGGATATGGTAGCGGCAGTCAGCTATGCCATTTGCCTTATACCAGCCACTCAATGATAACAACTTACAAGGAAGAGCATGAAGTGGTATCTACCAGCCTTCCACTTTCTGGGTTGAGCTTTATGCTCAAGCAGCTTCAGCTCTGATGAGTACATTAGTAAGGTCTCTTTGGGAAATTCTGTTATCAGCCAAAGTTGATAATTAAACAATAGTCTTTATTAGGATACTGGTAACATAGGCAATTTTCTTTCAATGTCACGTATAGAAGGAACATCTCTGTATTTGTAATGTAGTTAATATTCACACTAATGAGCCTGGATAATTTTCTAGCAATTGTATTTAGCTATAAGGACATGGATTCAGTACACATGTAGGCTTTAAGGAACCAATTTTATCAAATACAATGCATTAAGAAAATCATACCATCAAAAGGGTAGATAGCTTTGCAGTGTCCAATAGCAGGCAAGGGATCATCATCTTCAAACTCATCATCAAACTCACTGTGGTGGCCATGCTGTTGGGGTGGTCCACGAACTTCTTGGTTTGCATCATCGGTGTAACTTCCCTCAGGACTATAAAACAAAATTATCTCTCATCAAGTATCACAAAGATGGGAACTTTTTATATTACCTACAAACTGATCTCCACAAGATCAATTCAGAGAATCAAAAATCAAAGACACGGTTCCCAATTAAGCCTTTATTTTCTTAAATGTTGAAATGTGTGTGTGTGCATGGCTTCTAATTCAAAATGCTTCTTGCTGGATTTCCTGAAATTAAAAAAATTAAAGATAATAATGTTCTAGGCACATAACATGTACTTAGTAAATATCTCTCATTATCACTGGGCCCAGAGATAAAATGGAAAAATGTCATGAAGAGTTGGATTTTATCATCTCAGATTCAAGAGGGATGAAGGAATTTACCCACTGTTTTTGCCAAGAAAACTAAAATTTCTTAGAGGATCCACCCAGACCAATGTTCAGTTCACAGGCTTCAGGTAGAGTTGCTCTGCCCTGGTTCCAGAGGATCCATCTTAACAGAGAACGTGCATGACCAGAGTGAATAGCTCACACGAGGGCATGTAACTAAGATATAAGAGATGAACAGACTGTTGTTTGGGATTATTGAAAGAGAAATTCCCTTCCTTTTCCACTGGACCCGAACCTGGAGAAATATGAGCTTACAGTTTTAGAAGATCACCATACAGAGGACTGTACAAAAAAGATCTTCATGACGCAGATGATCACGGTGGTGTGATCACTCACCTAGAGCCAGATATCCTAGAATGTGAAGTCAAGTGGGCCTTAGGAAACATCACTATGAACAAAGCTAGTGGAGGTGATGGAATTCCAGTTGAGCTATTTCAAATCCTAAAAGATGATGCTGTGAAAGTGCTGCACTCAATATGTCAGCAAATTTGGAAAACTCAGCAGTGGCCACAGGACTGGAAAAGGTCAGTTTTCATTCCAATCCCAAAGAAAGGCAATGCCAAAGAATGCTCAAACTACCGCACAATTGCACTCATCTCACACACTAGTAAAGTAATGCTCAAAATTCTCCAAGCCAGGCTTCAGCAGTACGTGAAGCGTGAACTTCCAGATGTTCAAGCTGGATTTAGAAAAGGCAGAGAAATCAGATTCAAATCGCCAACATCTGTTGAATCATCGAGAAAGCAAGAGAGTTCCAGAAAAACATGTATTTCTGCTTTATTGACTATGCCAAAACCTTTAACTGTGTGGATCACAATAAACTACGGAAACTTCTGAAAGAGATGGGAATACCAGACCACCTGACCTGCCTCTTGAGAAACCTGTATGCAGGTCAGGAAGCAACAGTTAGAACTGGACATGGAACAACACACTGGTTCCAAATAGGAAAAGGAGTACATCAAGGCTGTATATTGTCACCCTGCTTATTTAACTTATATGCAGAGTGCATCATGAGAAACGGTGGGTTGGAAGAAACAAAAGCTGGAATCAAGACTGCCGGGAGAAATATAAATAACCTCAGATATGCAGATGACACCACTCTTATGGCAGAAAGTGAAGAGGAACTAAAAAGCCTCTTGAAGAAAGTGAAAGAGGAGAGTGAAAACGTTGGCTTAAAGCTCAACATTCAGAAAACTAAGATCATGGCATCTGGTCCCATCACTTCATGGGAAATAGATGGGGAAACAGTGGCTGACTTTATTTTGGGGGGCTCCAAAATCAATGCAGATGGTGACTGCAGCCATGAAATTAAAAGACGCTTACTCCTTGGAAGCAAAGTTATGACCAACCTAGAGAGCATACTAAAAAGCAGAGACATTATTTTGTCAAAAAAGGTCCATCTAGTCAAGGCTATGGTTTTTCTAGTAGTCATGTACAGATGTGAAAGTTGGACTATAAAGAAAGCTGAGCACCAAAAAATTGATGCTTCTGAACTGTGGTGTTAGAGAAGACTTTTGAGAGTCCCTTGGACTGCAAGGAGATCCAACCAGTCCATCCTAAAGGAGATCAGTTCTGAGTGTTCATTGGAAGGACTGATGTTGAAGCTGAAACTCCAATACTTTGGCCACCTCATGCGAAGAGTTGACTCATTGGAAAAGACCCTGATGCTGGGAAAGATTGAAAGCAGAAGGAAAAGGGGACGACAGAGGATGAAATGGTTGGATGGCATCATCGACTCAATGGACATGAGTTTGGGTAAACTCTGGGAGTTGGTGGACAGGGAGGCCTGACGTGCTGCAGTTCATGGGGTTGCAAAGAGTTGGACACGACTGAACGACTGAACTGAACTGACATAGAGCCTTAAAATGAAGTTAACACAGTGGAAGGCAGAACTGTGAAGTGGAAATGGAAAACTGAAGATATCATCTGAATTCCTAGATGAAGCTCTCCCTAAAGTTAATCAATAAAATCCCTTTTCTGTTTAAGTCAGTATGGGTAGAGGATTCATCCTGTCACTGAAAATCAAAAGACTCCTAGGAAAATTGATTTCCAGTTAATCACATTAACAGAAAGTTAGTAACTAAGAAAATCCAAAAGAGCAGGCAATTCAAAGACACTTTTTTGATAAATTTTTACTTCAAAAGAGAAAAATGTTAATTTTGCCAAAGAATCAGATGACTGAGATTTTAATAATGGTAAAATTTGCCTGATTAGATTTTGCAGTATTTCCACTATGTCTGGAAGCTAAATTCTTAATAACACAAACCAGAGAGATTAGATTCTTTTAATCTAGGTTTTACCTAAACAAAAACCCATTATCGCTCAAGGAAATGTACTCTTTCAAAAAGTGATAATGGAAAGGAAGAGGAATTAACATCTACTACCAGGTATTTTACTGTTAGGTGCTTTGTGTACATTATTTCATTCATTACTAATAACCCTGAATGACAGGTATTTTAATCTTTATTTTATATTTTAGGAAACTGAGACTCAGCACTAAAAATGAATTTGCTAAATGTGAAGGGAAGGGATAAATCAGGATCTTAGAATTAACACACACACAATATAATAACTACTAATATATAAGATAGATAACCAACAAGGATCTACTGTATAGCATAGGCAACTCTACTCAATATTCTGTGATAACATATATGAGAAAAGAATTTGAAAATGAATATACATATAACTGAATCACTTTATTGTACATCTGAAACTAACACCATAAATCAACTATAAGCCAATAAAAATTTTTTAAAAAATCAATTTCCTCAAATTACAATGTAATTAGGTATAAACCAATTATTGATACTAGATCTCTCAAATTCTTCTGAGTCCAAATTTGTTGGATTTTATTATAACGGGGTGGGGTGGTGGGGTGGAAATATTACCCAAAGGGAGAAAATGTCACAAATGGTCTGAAAACATGGAAACTTAGTAAAATGTCTTTTGGAAGCTCTGATCCAATCTAGCAATATGCACTTTTTTTCTTTACAAAACTTTGAGTAGTTTGACAGTTAAATTTTTCTTTGGTGTAAGCTACCCAACTCCATCTAAACTTTCAGGCAATCTTCCTAGGTCTGAGGAGACCATGCCTCCAGACTACAGCTCCCAGAATTTTCCAAGTTCCTATCTCTGTTTTTAGATGCGTTACAAACTAGAAATGAGTAGCAAAATAACATCTCATAATTCACCTGTAGCTAACGTAAAGAAAAGAAAATTATTTAGGTTCAAAGACTGAGTTATTAAAAGCCAAACTTATCAAATTAGGAAAAAAGAGAATTGTCCAAAATTTAGGACAAAAGAGAAAAGTCTGGGGGTGGGGGGAGAAAAAATACAAATAAAATGCAAAAAATAACCTTTCTCGTCCCTGTGTTACAAGATGATTTATGTCACTGCTATGTCTTCTGTCTCCTCTTCCACCTGTTTTGCCTTCAACTTCAGAAAGCCAAGCCTTAGAGGGGAAAAACAAGTAAAACCGAGCTCAGTAAATATATTTTAAAGCTCATAAGATATTCTACATTGAAAATGTGATTTGAGCCTTTATTATTTATTATCTAATTCTTAGAGAAGGGAAATCTTTATTTCAATTTGGTCAGTGATCAGTGTTACAGCTGATTAAAAATAGTATAAATATTTAGTTCCACATAAAGTTTTAAATAAGAAAAAAACTTCAATGAGAGGCTAATTCTAAAGATGATACCTTATTTTTACATCATAATGATGCCTTACTTTTAGATTATAAATGCTACAAGAAAATATTTGAGGATAATTCTAGCAAGAACCAATCTATCATAATGAAGTTATTAAAATGAACTTATCTTTGAAAACTGCTAAACAACAAATTTACCTCATTCTTGTGGATTTCCATTCGCAGGCGGTCAATATTATTCATGGTCTCTGCTAATTTAGGCTGCAAGCTCCCTGGGTCCCCCATTTGTGGATTCTTCTCATATACATCTTTCATTTTGTTAAGTGCTTCTCTGAAAATGAGAAGGAAGCCACAAAATTAAACATTCACTTCACATGTTTCCAGGTAAAAGAGTTTCATTTGATTCTGGGGACTCGCATGCAGCCTAATCTTAAGAGTCCTAGTTCTTTAACTTTAATCAAACATTACCTGATTAAAGATAATCTGCACAAAGTTGATCATGTATATACTGAATATTAGTAATTTATAGAGACAGTCTTTTAAAACATTTAGAATGTTTTTAAAAAAAGATTTCATGTCTCATTTCTTGCTTCCTAAATGAGATTATATAGATTTAATCAAGGGCTGGAAGAATATTTCCCAATATTCTTAAACTCATCATGTCCCAAATCAAAGTCACTACATCCCCCCATCCAGACACATTATTCCACTGGTGTTCCTTATCTTACTTCACAGCGTCGTCATCCTCCCAACTCATCTATACCACCTCTCTCTAAATTCACATCATTCATCCTCTTCACTTCTCCAATCTTACCACTGTAGATTATGCCTCAATTAGCTCTCCTGGACTCTTAACATCTGACATTACTAACATCCTCTAATACTCTTTTCTTCCTTGATTTCCTGGAGGTAGTGCTTGCTTCGGCAGCACATATACTAAAATTGGAACGATTTCTTGGAGGTAAATTTTCTTTTTCCTTCCTTTCACCTTTATCTCATTTCCCTCACTGGCTTCTTCCTTTTTTCTGTTCATTCTTAAGTGTATTTCATAAAATGACAGATTTCTTCTCGTCTCATCTTACAGTCCTTCTTTTTAAAGATGATCTCATTGCTTTGTTTTTTCCAGTTTCACTGAGACATAATTGACTACTTTAATATCACCTATCTTCAGATGATTCTCAAATATGAATTCTTCAATCACTCATGTTAGAGTTTAAGCTTCAATTTTATCTTCAGTGTAATACCAGATATAAGTTACCAATCACTGTAATAACCCTTTATTCATCATATATAAATTTCTATATTCACTAAAGTAAAACTGAACTAAAAGAAACGCTTTATGAAGTTGAAAAAAAATTAAAGCTATGAGTAAATGAATCTGCAGTTGTGAGTAATCAAACACTGTTTTCTAACATTTCTGCTGCAAACAAAGTAATTTCAGCCTCAGATTTCTATTGAGCTCCATTTACATACCAAAGCAAAACAAGTTATCAAAGTATATACCCTTGATAATAAATCAAAACTATCTTGAAATTTTATGGAAGACATAAACATACACAATTAGCATCCAATAAGTAATCTGAACCTAAGAAATTCTCTAACATTTCAGTTTAAAAATATGACAGAGCAATCACACAATTTTCCAAAATTTAGGAGTGTGTTTTTCCCTGAAAAGATATTTCAATTAGGATGTATAATTTTTAAGCCTTTTATACCGCACATTTAAACATATCATTCATATTAGACTCTGAAAGGAATAATAGAGAGGACTTAATGGGAAAATACTTTTGATCTGATTCTTTTTGTAGTTCTCTGTTAAGCTCATCAATGCGCTGCTGTAGTTTTTTACGTCTCTGTTCTGGTGGCAGATGACTGAAATCTTCTAGTGCTGGGCCCTGAAAAGAGAATCTAAATCATTATAAAAAATATTTTCATGAAATTTTATTTCTAAAATATACCTAAAGAAATTTTAATTTTAATTTCAAATTAGCCCAACGACTCCTTTTAAGAAAAAGAAATCTACATATGTATGTACATGTATGTTAATTAAAATAATCGTACTGAAGAAAGAGTTCAGATTCCAGTCACTTTATAAAATCATGAAATAGAATAGGCAAAAATATCACCAGATACAGGTAACTGGTTATTACCAGTATAACATTATATTCAGGTCTTGGCAGAGTTAAATAGAGATGAACCTTCTTACAGCAACAACAACGAAATGGAAACACATAACATTTCTCACCTATACAAAATATTTTATATATAACATATTATACCACATTCCCAAATCAAATCTATTGCCATGACAGTAAGGATATAACAAATGTTCAGACTGTAAATATTAAAAGTTTTTATAACTGAGTCCATTAAGTAACTTACCTCATAAAGGCAAACTAACTAATGAAAAATATTTTAATGTTACACAGTCTTTGAGTGATTACACTTATTAAACCATTCATTAGGACCAAAACATACTTGATCAATAAAAAATAAAGGTAGAACTATCCACTGTGTGAAATGTAAGTCAAAATTATATTCCAATAAGGGATTTATTTTCAATTATCCCTCTGTACAACCATACCTCAGTTCTTGAAATAGAGATATAATCCAAAGAAAGACAAAATCCTTATTTAGGAAGGATCCTCAATGTCTGAAAATTTTTAATGTTTTTATATTCAAGAAAACTACATCATTTAAGAAAACATTCTAGTACTTAGATGTAATTTGTGATTCAAATGATGTCTTTCTCCTCTTAAATGTTAATCATGTCATTGTTACCTTAGGTATCTTCTTAGAGATGACACAACTACATCCAATGTTAGCAACTATTGATTCTGTTTAATATGAGCCCATATTTATGTAAGATTTTACATACTCAAAAATTGATGACAGCTATTACTCTTCATTTTTATTTTAAAAATGGGGATTTTAAGAACATATAAGTTCAATTTTTTAAGTGTTGCTGAAATAAGCTCCCACAACAAATGCATCCTTGCTCTTTGAGCCATTTATGCCTATAACATAGTTAAATAGCTTTATTTCATCATCTGTGTTTCTCTCACTTTTAAAAAATAAAACTCGCTTTTCAGATAATACATGATCAAATATAACATTTAATTCATAACAAAATTTTCTGCAAATGACCTGAACATTACAGATATTCAATAAGCCTGCCTTGAAAAAAAGAGGACATCTTTCCTAAGTGACTTTTGTTTTTTAATCTATCAGTCACCAGAAATAAAAATCCGTCAATCACAAAAAATCTGATGTAAATAAACAAATGGCAAAATTTCCTACAAAGTGCCTTTAAATTTAGGGGTCAATTACAAATATAAGTTGTCAGACTTAATCTAATCTGGGGTACAAGTACAATAGTTTGAAAACTATTATATTGTGCCAAAGATAAAAATATAAAGAAATGAAAAGTTATATTTTAATATGGTTTTGTTGGCAGTATTGTAATAAATTCACAATTACTTTAGAAGTAAATCTTCCAGATTTCTTTTCACTTATCTGTAATGAAACTGTTCTCAAATTTATTAACAATAGCTAGGCACTTGAATCTCTAATATCCCATTTTGACATTGTAACATATTCCTTTATAGAATATGAGAACTAAACTCACTCTATTTCCTATGGCTGTAAAGAAGACTCTGAGACATTAAAAAACCTCTTCTACTACATGGTAATTCATAAAAGGTCAAACTGCAATAGTCTGAAAAAGACTGGTATGTTTTCCAAAAATGAGAAACTATGTAAACACCCAATAATTTTTATGTTAGGTCTTCACAATGCAGTTTCATTAATTTGTTTGAAACATATGTATAAAGGAATAATACACATGCACGCATACACACACACACACACACACACGATATTTAGGTTATTTGCACTTTTATCCCCATTCAAGTAGTAGAGAGAAAGCACTGACTAATGAAACTAGCAGGAAATCTTTCTTACTGTTTGGAAAATCTAATGATTTTTGTGATAAACTACAAATCAAACTTACATGATCTTTCTTTTTATAGAGTTAAGAAAAATCATTTTTAATTTTCCTTTTGTAAAAACATAAACTTTTGTTCCACCATGTAACTTTTAAAATGATGTTTAATTTTTTCTCTGTAACATGAAAAGACTCCACCCAATAACATTTAGGAGCTTAATGAGTTACAGTTAACCACATTATTACTAAATTTTATGACATCAGAGGTACTGCCATGTGTTGGACTATGGATTATAGAAAGAAAAGACACACAAAGTAACATGTGGGGATGTACCTTACCACTTTGCTTTAAATTAAACAAAACAATGTTTTGTGATTATTTAATACTGGCACAGTATACAGATCAGCACATAAGGCTTACCATCTTCACCGACCACTGAATAGTTCAATGGAAAACAGAAAGAAATGGTATATTATTCACATGAAACCATAATACAGAAGATGCAATAACTTATACTGTTTTTTTTTTTTTACGATATTAAAATATATCATGTACACTTCACAATCCAAACAATTATGCCAGAAAAACAACTGTAACCACATTTGGGGGAAAAGTAAATTACTTGCAAAAAAAAATATACACTGATGATAATGGGCAGATATTTTCTAAGTGCAACTAAAACTCAAAAGTAAATAGTAATGATTTTATCAGTAATCATGTATTTTCTTCTTTAAGAGAACTTTTACATAAGTGGATTTCACATATACAGCTCTCTATTCTCAAAATCCTAATGCTCAAAAAGTTGAACATAAAGATCTAATATTAGCCACTTAAAATAAATATTATATGTAGTACTAAAGAATGGAATACTCTTCCCAATGCATTAAAGATCATTATCTGAATTTTTATAATTTAAAACATTGTTTTGAACTTGAGTATGTCACAAGTAGGTAAGGGTAACATTTCTACTTTAGTTTTAAGAGTCTATTTTTAATGTACAGACACATTAAAAAACACACTATTATCAAAATAGTAATGAGTCACCTAGATTCATGTTTCCCATACATATTTGCTAATAGATAACAATATATGGGTTGAATTTTACTTTGAAGATATAGCTTCTCTTTTTCAGTTTTCATTCTGAAATCCATACACTTGAAAAGCAACACTAAAAATATATGTTTTATTTTTAGAAAACTGGTTAAAATTTATTCTTTCTGAAAATGTGACATAGCAGAGTCCTCTCATATTATGAATATATAAATATATATATATATGCACTTATGTATGTATCATCCATGTTCTGTGGGTTCCCAGGGTTCTGCAACCGGCATTGCATCTGTCAAGCATCCCAACTAAACACACATGTACACAGGCATACGTGTGTGCGCACACCCACATACTCACACACACCGTGACTCATAATACCCAGGAGAACTTACAAAGTTTATCTTCACATTCATTGCATTTGTTTAGCAGTTTCTAAAATTTCTGTTTGTCCCTGTTTACTAAGTCAAGGTGTTTTAGAGAATATGGAGGACATCAGGTAGAATTTCACATAAAAATACAGATTTTAATAAATAGCTGAGAAAAATATCTACCCCTTATCGCTGATGAACTGGCCATATATATTAATGGTTACAATGATAAGAAAAGATGACATATGCTATCCATTATCTTTCCAAATTAAGCTTAACATTCTTTAGACTGTCAGTAGTTTCAGGGAACAAAAACCACAACTTACTTTGCTATGACAAAATTCCTGTTAAGAAGATTAGAGTTTTAGATTTTTATAAGATATTTATGATCTTCTATAAATATTATTAAAACAAAATCATATCAACAAGAAACAAAATAGGTAAATTATTTGAATTTATCTTTTATGATAATCTCAAGCAGCTAAATTTCTAAGTGATACAAATTATTTTTCCAGTTTCTTTATTAATACAATTTACAGAAAAGAGTAATATAGTTAAAACTGAAATATTAAATGTTTCAGTTTTTAGCTAACTTAGTTTTACTATTAATTAGAAAATAAATTCACAGTTCTTTAGATTTGGGGATATAAAAACTCAAGTTCTTCATAAATATTAGAAATACATTTTGTCTTTTTAAAAGCAATTCATGTTCAATAGAGAAATACTATACTGAAAATTTCACATACCTCCTATATCTTAAAAATTATACAAGGGAGCTAAAAAGGAAATCAGGCAATTCAAATTATTACGTGTATTTAACTTTAAGGTAGGAAAATCCTGAGAACAGTATTCTGGATAATAAAAGTTTACAAAAATGACTCTATAAGCCTATAAAATCATGAATAATTTAGACAGTAAACATGGACTTACTAAATGGACTCACTACTGCTAGATAAATATATATATACTAAAAAAAAGGAGCACCCAGTAAGCACCAATGAAGTAGTTAGAATAAAAATTATTCATTTCTATAGCTTTTGAGTGTGCACTAAATATCTATTTAAGGTTAGATCTTGATGTCACAGAAGGAAATTATAGATCCTCATCCCTCAGAAAAAGTCTACCAGTACCACCATCAAATTAAAAAACAATGGTCCAATATAACATTTCTCATGTCCTTAAAGATAATGGAAACTGTAGGTTTTCTTAGAAAGAAATTATAAATTTTTATAAAAGCCAAAAGCAGATATTTAGGAAAAACGATGAAACAAATATAGCTCAAAACAAGAGTTTCTGATTTGAATGGTAGAACTCATCAGCTTTAATAAACCATAATTCTTTTTCAGTTTTATGGACTTATATGTAAATTCACATAAAAACACATAAATGGTTTGTTAAAGCATATCTTCTTCCTTTTCTATATTGAGAAAATTCTTAAGTGGAAAGAAAACACAATTTTGAAACAGTATCTATTAAACTACCAAATATCAGTCAAAGCAGAAAGCAAGGCCAAGGTAATGAACTTTGCTTCCTGCTGTATTCTCCATTCTCCAGCTGGTTTGTCTATCATATCTTCTATCTTGCATACTGTTTTTTTCTTTGGCATGATAACTAATAATAAGCGCAACCATTGTGGCCTATCTGGAATTAGCCTCCCTATCCTGACAAATGTCCTAGTATTTAAAGCTGAAGCAATATGTGGAAATATAATAAATAATGACCACACAGACACTTTTAAGTTCAACAGTTATAAAATTCTACCTATGAATTTATTCAGTAACAATTCTACCTATGAATTTATTCAGTAACAATAAAGATGTCACTTATTTAAGCTTCTTTCTCCAGGGCTCACAGTTCTAACTAACTAAACTTTTTTCACAGCATTGTAAGCACTTCATATCCCTAAGACCATGCTGTGCAGGGTACTGTAACTGGCCCTGGGAGACTAGATATGCAGGATACCTGAGACATTCCAAAAATATGGCTCCTAGAAATTACAAGTAGTAATTGCAATTTTTGATTACCATTGATTTCTGCAAAAGCATAATATTTAATGAAGTCTAAGTCATCACAAAGAAGAAAGATGGGAATTAATTCTACTCTCATAATTCAGGCAACAAAAATCCCAAATATGATTTCTTAAAGTCTTTTAAACAAGTGATAAGAGCTTTTAAAACTGATTACAGGCACCTGTAGTGCCTACAAGCATAACACAGACTCATTCACAGGGAGTTTCAAAATGTCATGAATTAACCCATAATAACATTCATACACAGAATTAGGAAAGGTAATGCAAAGAAGTTCAGGTCATTACCAGAATAAAAAAGGAAGTCCCAAAAAGAATGTAATACACTGGGACATTTCTGCTGCATTGTTAACACCAATTAGCTTGTCATAATAGTAAATAAAAGTAAATAATAATATAATATTGCCCTATAAGATATGTATCTTGTTCTACATGTGGCCAGAAGAGAAACCCAACTAAAGCAATTTAAAGATAGATAGGGTTACCAAAGAGTGAGAAACATACAGGCTAGACAGAGAAGGAAAAAGAAAGGGGAGAAAGGCAGAGAGGAAGGGAGTAGCATCAGGGGGAGGGGAAGGAGAGGGACTGAAAGTAAAAGTGAGTCCGAGAGTGAGTGCAATGCTGTTAACAACTAGACTTCTTATGACACTAACAAACTCCCAACTATCAAAGTTCTCATCTGTGGGTTATCACACCTAAAATTTTTATATGTCTAAACAAATGCTCATACAAATCTCCTAAATTAATCTAAATCACGAGCTATGAATATTACAACCATGCCCTTCAAATCAGATCTTAAACAATCTTAAACAACAGAAATTAGTCTAAAACATAATGAATTAACACTAATTTATCAGTAGTATTTAACAGTTGTTGCTAAGAAACAGTTTAGTATTTGCTTTCCACTATCCTAAAATTTTTCATTTGCAGAGTATCTTTGTGTTAGTCTTTCAGTCGTGTCTGACTCTTTGCAACTCCATGGACTGTATCCACCAGGCTCCTCCATCCATGGGATTTTCCAGGCAAGAATACTGGAGTGGGTTGCCATTTCCTTCTCCAAGAGAGTTTTAGTTACAAGTAAATGAAAAAGGCTCGCTTATGGGGAAATAAATGAAAATTTTGGTAAAAAGATACTTTTTTTTTTTTTTAGTTTAAGAAAACAAATTCCATGAATCCATTACTCAATAAAATCTAGTATTTTTATAGGCTTTATAACTTATACAATATACTTTGTAATATATTATTTTAATTTGATCTATAATCTTGATTATTTAACATGCCTGTCTTTGATTTTTTTAATTTAACTATTGGCAATTGTGTTTTATGTTTCTGAAAGTAGGGCAATTAAAATTAAAATAGAATTTTATTTTTTTTTTTGCCAACAAAATAATACTTTATAAAATTCACAGAAGTCATCATTAGTGACAGATTATTACATGAATAATTTCAGTGACAAATTACTGAAAGTCTTAAAAATGTAAATACATTACAAGACAATGGTGGACATATGACTTCACATAAACAAAAAGAAAAAAAATAGCTAATATGATTGTACCCAGCACCCTCTTTATAATACCATTCTTTTATGGTTGAGCATTTCAAATGTTATAAAGAGGAGTTGTTTTTAACTTGAGGGCAGCTATACTTAATTCTGTAGTGTTTTAAACTATATATTTATAGGAGAGAGCCTTATAATGAGGGTGGAGAGTATTAAAAGCCACACCACACACACAATAGGCCATCATGCATTTTAACCCATGATTAAACTTACCCCTCTTTTGAGACTTCTGAAAGAAGGAATTCTGGGCTTGCCTGTTTTTATTTCATTCATACAATAATGCACGGGCTCAATGGAGAATGTGAGAAACTGGGACCCATTGGGAGTACTGGAAGTGAGTAAACTAGCAGGGGCTAGGGGTGGGGACTGTGGCTAATACGGAAATAAAGAGAGGAGTCAATAAGCCAAGTGTGCACAGCTCTTTTCCTAAATGAAAACTCTATTTTTGGCAACATACTTTTTACAAAATATATCTCAAATAGTTTTCTGTAAAAATATTATAAGAAACTTAACACAGTTTTGCCAAAACTGTCATTTTAAAGTCAAATGTACTTTTAAAAATGTACCATTTCATTTGATCACTTTTTCACAAGCTGACAGACTGAAAATACAGAGTGTACAAATTATAAGGTTAGAGAGAGCAATATGACCTAGATTAAAAAATCTCTTCTGATTTCTAGATTATTAAAACCGCCTAGTCAGTCACACTTAACCTATACTTGTCAGAGATAACGGCAGAAGCTATAGTTAACAGTGTCTAAACAGGCAGTGTCTATTAAAATAAAGCATTAAAACTGTAATTATTATCATAAACAAGCAAAAAAAATTCATTACATATGTGGCTTTCCTCTCTGTTTCTATTTCACCCCTGTTTAAAAAAATTTTCAGTATTCCTTGTTTATCTACGTTTTCCAAGCTACTCTGATCTGACTTAAAAAAGTCTCACCTCTCAACTTCTCGATGGAACAATGTTATGAAAAGCATAAATAAAGCTTGAATTAATTATAATTGTGCTCTTAAAGATATTTATAGGTATATTATAATTTGAGTTAAATGTTATCTAAATTCATATGTCAAGAGCAGAAAAATGAATTAAAATAATCAAGTATACTTTAACAAATACAGAATATCAGATTATCTATTCTCCTACTGATATGACACTTTATAGCCATTAAATTGGTAAGAAGATTAAACACTCGTTTATTCCATTTGCTCACTGACTGAGCTACATTTATCTAAAATAAGCAGCACATCAAAAGATGGGTTTAGACAAGAAGTTAAGGGAGAGACTCTCTTAATAAACTAGAGATTTTTTAAAACTTCAAATAATTACACGCATTGAGCCCTTCCCATTAAATATGCATGTGGATGATAAAAATATTCACACAGATGATAAAAATAACTGTTAGCATGATCTATAAGACCTAATTTGACATTTATTTTTGCTGTGATCAATCATTCCAGTTGAGAACTGCAATTTCAGTGATCTCACAGTCATATCATGATTCCTAAAAAATCTGAACTGAAACTACATACAAATGAAATTTCAAAAGTATATAATTTAAGACATACTAACAACTTATTTAATATTTTTACTCATTATTAAATGATGTTAAATTCAGAAATAATTTTTATTATTAAGGTACAAAATTCTAGGTTTCTACTAAGTGAAAAGTCAACTGAATCATTCAAATAAAAATATTTATTCTCTATTAGTAGTAAACCATTATCCACCCAATACCTACATTATTTTAAATGAAAGACTAGAACAAAATCATCAGCACAGAAAAATTTATGACTTTTACCTTTGGCTTCTTTCCAAAGAGCCACAACTTGCCCTTGGCCTTTCCTACTGTGGTTTTGGCATCCACCTTTCCACTTTCCTGTTTGGATGCACTGATAGTCCCATCAGAAATGGTTCTATAAATATGCTGACTGTAATCTTCAAATGGAAAGTCTCCGGGAGGTTCAAATCCAGACTTAAAGGAGTCTACTACCATCTGAGAGTCCTACACACAAGAATAGTACCATATTAGCTTCCAAAATCTTAAATCTATGTCAGAAAACAACAAATAAAAATTTAAAGAAATAATTGTACAATACTTATTAAAGGTTCAAAATGAATAATTAATTCCTGTGAATATGAAATAACCCTTAAATACTTTAATTCCTATAAAAAATAATTCATGAACAAATGACTACTTTATTAATTTGTAATAGTTATGGATGTTTTCACTCCATAGCTTTAACCCACTGAATTTCATCTTGAGTAGTTAGCTGATATTTAACATCTAACTGACAAAAAAGGATATAGGAAGAGGTTACTCTCAAGTAGAAATTCCAAGTTTTAAAGGAACAAGTTTTTGTTTTACAGAATAGAGGAAAGGGTGTCTAATTGTAAAAGAGGGTAGGAGACAAGCAGAAAGGCTTCCATTTACCCAACAAGGGAAAGGATAAATAAAATATATTAAAGACATACTTGGAAATATTAATAGAGCAATGAAGATCTCACAAACAGTAGAGTGCAAAAAGTAACTCTGAAATTGTAAAGCTTAGCACCACTTACCCAAAACCGTAAAGCTCACGTAAGTAGAATATGCTAGTTTTGGACATACATATACCTCTATCTGAATGTTTTACTGACACTTTAAACTCATTAGTTTCAAACAGAATTCTTCACAAACTCCTCCCACACTCCAACCACCTCTCCTATTTTATTCCCTATTTCTGCTGATAGTACATTTTGCCTATCATTTAAGTCAAATGTCATCTTTAAGTTATACCTTACTTTTTTTTTGTCACTAATGCCACCCACACCAATCATGTGCTAAAGGGTAAGAACAGGTTGAGAGGAGGAGGGACCTAACTATGTTTCTAATCTTGGATCCGTCACACCAAGATGTAGCTTTGAATTCCCAATTAAAGACCCCCCAAATCTTTTCTTTCTTAAATTTAAGTCAGAATTCTGTTACAGAAAAGATCCTGACTCATACAAAACCAACCTGCTGTGAAGACTAAAATATGTAGTACCTATTTTGCACTCCCCAAACATTGGTTCTCTTCTCTTTCTCTTCTCTCACATCCTCAGTTTCTGAGTCATTAAATCAACATTTACTGAAAAATAACCGGGTCCAAGACCTTTTTCTAGACCTTACTCAAGATATAATAATAAAATTTATTTCTTCAAGAAGAGCAGGGCTTCTTTTTTCTTTTGATGGAATAATAACTTCAAATTATCTTTAGAACCAGATCAGAAGAATTAAAATATCTTAAGACTTTTTGCCAGAAAGACAATACAAAGAAAGTCAATTTCTTTTAACCTAAATCGGACTGAAGAAACAGGTAATGAACAGAAGAAAGGGGAAAGAGAGGGATGGTCTGGGAGTTTGGAGTTAGCAGATGCAAACTATTATTATCTAGAATGGATAAACAACAAGGTCCTGCTGTGGAGCACAGGGAATGATATACCCTGTGATAAAGCATAATGGACAAGAATAGAAAAGGAACATATATACGTGTATAACTGAGTCATTCTGCAGTACACAGGGACTGGCACACACTGTAAATCAACCGTACTCCTATTTTTTTAAAAAGAGTGATAAATGGGTAATGAAATGGATTCAGGGTCCAGGTTGACATGATGATTCTAAAACAAGGATGTTGGCTGAGGCTCAGTGTGTATATCCTGATGACTGCAGCCTCCATGAGAAGGGCTTCTTGAAGGCAGTTACTTCTACTCACAAGGCCCTCCTTTCTTTTCTCTAATGGGCCATCATTCATATGCTACTCATGGTTCAGAATGCAACTCAAATGCCAACTCTTCTGGCTACAAGCAACTCTTATAACTCTAGATCTGACCATTTCCTTCTTTAAACTTTCACTAGAATAATAGTTTAAATAATGATACTATAATAGAGTTTGCAACATACAGTTTACAGGTTAGTTATACTCTTGGAATAGAACTGGAAAATTAGTGGGGAAAAGAAAGAGAAGCATTAGAACTCTTTTAAATGATTAGAACTTTAGTGTTTAAAGTGATCCTTACATCCTGAAGGAGTATAATGTATAGCGAGACTTACTTCTACAGAATATAACTTAAAATCAATAATCCATCAATTACTTCCCCCCTCCCAATCCATTTCATTAATTTAAATGAAGTACATTATTCAAATTATAAAACACTTACTCTTCTTTCGTCAACTGATTTTGCTGCGAGAATCATTCCTTCCAAACACTTTGAAATGATAGGAATAACTTTCCGTTCTGAGTCTGCAAATCCTCTGTAACACTCACTAAGTTTAACAGTCCTTCGTTCATCCATTTCTTGCAGTTGCTAATAATTAGGAATTTTTTAAAAAAGAAAATTTACTTTTCATTCTGAAGAAACTCCCTTCCAAAACAACAAACAAAAATCCCACAGAGATATCCCCTAACAGTTACACTGTTGTAAGTACCTTTTAACAAGTGCTACAGAGTGAAAGCACTTAAAACTTGAGGCCTGTGAAATAGCAAAAGAATAAAAATTCAAGGCTTAGTATATCCTAAAACCAGGTGACACCGGTTTTCAAACCTTATAAGGGACTCCCTACAGCTTATCAGCTCCCTGCTTCATACAACCTCTGCCTTTTATTCTTCACTAAAGTTTCTTTTGAAAACAGAATTTTGATACTTTTTTTCTTTTTCAAGCAGCTGGCATACAACATATACAAGTGTGAGACTTTTAAACCCTTAAAGTTATTTCAGAACACTTTGCTAAGATCTGACTGGACTAAGAATTCACAGTCAACCACATAGTAACAGGTACCCAAACCTACTACAGACTACAGGTCAAAGTGACTGTCAAAAGGTTGGGGACACAAGAGAAAAAACAAGAGGCTGCAAGGTCAAAGTGGTACATGCATGGGATCCCTATAATTCAAAAAATTCACTGGCACCTTTTATTAAGAATTATGCCAGGGCACATGAAGCCAAATAACTTAAAGGCAATTTTTGACACTTCCTATTTGTCAACAATGACCTTTCTTCTTTTTAAGAAGCAACTACACTGCTTAAGTCCCCTAACTCCTAACTATTTTTTCCTCTTTAATTACTTCCCAAAGCCTGGGAATTTATTTTGAGACCGGCATTTTCACAGAAGGACTGAACCCAGTAACACAAAGTAGCAAGACTGCTCCATAGCAAGGTCCAAACAAAAAGAGCAAGCCCCCAAACACAAAAAAAGCGGTCAATCTCCAAATTAAGGTCTCCCTGGAATATGCAGGCTTAGCTATTAAGTTTAGAAAAGCACTACAGAGTGAGGACTGGCTGACTAGATGCTCTGGATTAAACAACCAATATCTGATACTTTCTCTAGTCCATTACCTTTCACAATGCTTCCTTTGTAGTTCTATTAATAGCTTCGCTGGGGGGGGGGGGGGGGTGTCGGTATTTGGACTGACACTTTTTAAAAAAAATTTAATTAGAGGCTAAGTATTTTACAATATTGTGGTGGTTTTTGCCATACATTGCCATGAATCAGCCACGGGTATACATGCTGGACTGAAAAGTGTACACTTTTCACATAAGCTCAGCTCTCCCAGGTACCACTTCTTTCAACACTGTTTCACTAAAGCCCTTTTTTCTAATTTCTCTTCTTTCTAGAATAGGCAGTAACATAATTTCACCTTCATGTAAATTCCAGGGTCTTTACCTGAGGGCTGTTTGGCAACTGCTAAATGATGATGGATGGAGTTTATAAGCCTGAATTACATTTATGATCTGACAGCTAGGAAGACAAGCAGGCAAAAACCAGGCTAGCAAATGCATTTCTTACAATTTATTTCTGCCATCTGGACTAACGCCAATGATCCTGTTATAGTGTCAAAGGCTACATCCAAATTCTAGATCAGCAGACTACAAAACAAAATTCCAATGAAGTCTCCCATCTCACAATACTTAATAATGTAGCATGAAAATTTATCTAGAAAATATCCTTGTTTTACTGCATTATTTAATATACTACTATCAAACCTGTAGAAAAATTTGTGATTCAAAGCAAAAAAAAAAAAAAAAAATGACTTTTCACATCTATAATCAATCATAAATTTCTTATTACCAATTTTGATGAATCTAGAAACATTCTGACTGATGCTTGGCATTTTAAAGTTTTACATTTCAAGACTAGGTTTCTCAGATCTAAAATAAGGTTAATTTCATATCTCTAAATTTTACCTTGTAAATCTGAGGAATGACTACGTAGAAATGTTTGTGCTGTTCTCCATTAAAGTTTTGCAATTGTGCAGCATATTCGTTCTTATTTTCATCAGCCATATGCGTACGTAGATTCAACTGCTGTTTAGCCTAGAGGCAAATTGATCCAAATCATTACCAATGAGAAGAGGAGCAACAAAATCACAGTTAATTCATTTTTTAGAAGTTATACTAAAACTAGGCTTTTTCTAACTACTGATATCATTTAAAAATAAAGGAGATGCTTACAGATATTTTTTTATTTTTTAATTGAAGGAGAACTGCCTTTCAGAATTTTGTTGTTTTCTGTCAAATATCAACACGAATCAGCCATAGGTGTACATATGTCCCCTCCCTTATGGCCAGTCACCCTGTTGCAATATTCCCTTTCTCTTACTACCATAATAAGTCCTCTTCCTTGTAATAAACCATTCGAATAAAGTTTCTTCTTAACAAATGGGTTTTTCTAATTAAATAAATTACAACATTGTGGTTTATCAGTAAGCATTTAATCAGAAAAGGAAAAAACATCAGGAGTAATTTAGACAGTTACAAAGTTAGCAGTAAAACTTCTCTTCAAACATAATCCAGTTACATTCAACTCAGAACCACAATGAAACCAAGTAACAGTAAAAATATAATTTGGGGATAATGTAATGCTTAACAATACTTTCTATCTCTGTACAAAACAACAGATATTGATACTTTAAGGAATGCTTAATTAGAATATAGTTCTCTTTATCTCAAGCTCTTACAGAAATGCTTTTCCAATGAGTCACATTAATGCCACCTATATTAATAAGAACATTTGCATACAAACAACACAAATCATTAATTCCAGGTTTATTGGAGGTAATCTAAACAATTTTCTCAATTGCTTATAAATCAATAGAAAAAAAAAAAACAAACAAGAATTGAACTCTTTTCTCAGTATTCCAAACTCAGTTAATACTCAATATTCCAAACTCCAAATAAAGTTTCTCAGTATTCCAAGCTATAAACTGTTACATGAGACTTCTCTGAAAATAATAAAAGCACATTGTGAATACACTTCATTATTCTAATACTAGTTTTTATAACTGTAATCCCTAACTTTCTAACAGTAGATCCACAAGTTAGTTCTTCTGAACTCAGAAACAAACTGACTTACAGAAATACATGGTAGTCAAGATCTCAAATAAGTCCACAAATATCCATTTAATTCACGGTGTTCTTGAAGATAAAAATAAATAAGTACTATGGAAACTAAACACCATTGCCCAAAGTATTTCTAAAGAAAAATACACTTCAAGTTCTAACCTGAGACTCTAAGAACACATTCATTCACTCCTTTCCCTTTTCTCCCTCCTCCTACACACTATGATGGAATGAAGGATTCCAAGTATTCCCTACCCACAATGGTTCTTTCTTTCAGGGGAGGCGCCTCCTGTTTCAAGTCACTGGCTATGATACCTAAAGCCTGGATGAAAGACGCCAACAGATTATGAAAAAGTGTTAAGACTAGAAACTAAGACAACTGACACCTTCTCTGAAATATTCTGGTTTCCCATCTACTGCCTTTGCTTTCTTTTTCTATTTTATATTGCATTAAATTTTTTAAAAAATTTAATTGTGGCAAAATACACAATACATATAAAATTTACCCATCTTAATTATTTTTAAGTGTATAGTTTGATAGTGTTGTGTATATTCAGTGTTGTGCAACTGCCTTCCTTGTCTTTAGGAAGATACACTAATTGGCCTGCTCCCTCTTCACCTTTTTTTTGTTTTTGTTTTTTAATTTTATCAGTACTTACTTAAATCTACGTTCCCTTCCCTTCCTAGATGCTGAAAACAGAGTTCCTCTACTCTCTAGATTCTAAAGTAAATCCTCAAAGTTTTCCCAATTCTCTAATAATTAAATTTTTTTTCTTGCAAACAAGAAAAAAAAAAAGGAAGTTATAAACATTAAAGTTCTGAACTAGTTAGGTCAAACTAACTAGTAGACATGGTATATCTAGATTTCAAGATGTATGACCAGTCTCTAAAGATATCTTTATAGACAGAAATGAATAAGCTAAAAATGAGAGTCCATTTAAACCTAATTTGTTTAGTACACAGACTATGTATTCAATTGATGTATCAGAAGAGTTCTTAAGGAGTCAGTGTCAACCAGCAAGGAAGACTCCCGACTCCCACATATAAAACTGTCTGTTTGCAAGTGTTGTGGTCCACATTTTTATCAAGTAATGCTAACACATTATGTGTATTACATGATGCCTAGAAGGAAATTAATATAGTGGGTGATCAAAATCAGGGATCCAAAAACCTTAACAGCAGGATCAAGTCTAGTAATTGACATAGACGTAGCATATGCATTTAAAATGCCAACAGCACAAGTTCTGTCTGAGACACATGAACTTGTAACTCCTCATGTATGAAAAGACATGGGGATTTCAGTTAACTATAAACTCAATGAAAGTCAATCCAAACAACCAATATACATTTAGGGTATAATGTATACCCTACGAAAAAAACCCCAAATACACAATATACATTTAAGGTATAACTGCCAAAAAACAATATACATTTAGGGTGTAATTAATATAAATTTAGTTTTCAAAACAAGCAAGGTACACAAACTCAGAAGTGATCAAATTGAACTATACCCCATTTGATACAACATACTTTAAGTGGAATATTGGTTCATTAAATGATATCTAAATGGAAGTAGTCATAGTGAATGGTAACTTGAAGATATTTCATATGTAGAATAGTTGAAGAAACAAACAGTTCATCTACGGGTAGAGAATCTGCTAAAAATATCTAAATACCTATTTATGAGAAAAATAGATTTGTTATTTTAGTTTTTTTACAAACAAAGTGAACAGGGAGATGAGTGGGGTCAATATAAGGAAATGGTAACTTTTTTTTTTTAATGAAGAGGCTATTTTAAGATTCTATATTTCCAATGACAGGGAACTTACTATCATAAGAGGTGTAACTTATTAAAAACAGGGTAGACAAGATAAAAGCATAAGTTACAGCAGAAGAACTTTAAGGTAACTGTAACCTAAAATGTTGATGATTTTAGGGTTTTTAAAAAATTGGTAAAGCAAATGGAAGGTAGAAAATAAATTATCCCTTTCTCCTTACTTTTTTCTTCTTCTGGTGCTATAGAATATTATAAAATTCTAAGGAGAAAATATACTAATGGTGGACCTTTGTATATAGAAAAGTACGGAGTAAGGCTCATCTATATTTCAAAACTCCAACATTTCAACAGTATCACTGTGTCAAATATCCTAAGATAAAGAGCATACAGCAAGGGAGAAGGGAAAGCTAAGCCACAATAGTTATAGGACTAACCCTACCAACAGTTATGTTATAGAACTTCTGGCCCAGACTCAGTGAATGACGAGAGAATTCAGCTTTCCAAAATGAGTAAATGAATGAATGAACTAATAAACAAATAGTGATAAATCACATTTCTGACAGTTTTATCATGTTTTCCTTTCTGTAAAGTTGGGAAGCACACTATCCAGCCTCTATCTGCATACCCTATCAACACACCTTAGACTTTCTATCTTATTTTGGAATAGGATAGAAGCTCATTCCTATGAGCAATTACGTCTTTCCTATGCACTTTGAATGCGGTTGACATTATTAATCGTTTCCTTTCTCAGACCAGTACTGTAATTTAAAGTACACAAATATTGTATATTTTGGATCAGATGTAGAGTATCTCTTGCAGAAACTCTTAATACCAACATGAATACTGTAACTAGGCTCCATATGCAAGTAATAATATTTTGATATTAAAGTCAGCTTGAATTATTTCTTACCTTTTCAACATCTGCCTTGGTTGCATTAGTGTCATTATCCAATCTTTCGTAACTCTGTTGTGCCTTCTCTGCCTCTCTACATTCTCTTTCAAATTTCTTTTTACTCTGTTAAAAAAAATTAAAATACTGAAAAATAAAATTAGAGTTATCACATTTAAAAGTTAATAACAATACTAAAATTTACATGGAACCACAAAAGACCAGAACTGCCAAAGCAATCCTGAGGAAAAAGAAGAAAGCTGGAGGCATAACCCTTCTAGATGTAAGAGAGTACTATGAAGCTACAATTATCAAAACAGCATGATACTGGCACAAAAAAGACATCAGGTCAATGGAACAGAACAGAGAACTCAGAAATTAGCTCACATATCTATAACACACCTCTTTGACAAAGAAGCCAAGAATATTAAATGGAGAAAAGACAATCTCTTTAGCAAGTGGTGCTTGGAAAGCTGGGCAGCTGTGTGTAAATCAATGAAATTATTTAGGACACCCCCTGACATATGTAAGAATAAATTCAAAACGCTAAAGATAGAAACATAAAACAGGGCACCATTAAACTCCTAAAAGAGAACATAAGCAAAACATTCTCGGATATAAATCACAGCAATATTTTCCTAGATCAGTCTTCCGAGGCAAAAGAAGTAAAAGCAAAAAATAAACAAATGAGACCTAATCAAACTTTCAAAAGCCTTTGCAAAGAAAAGCATCAACAAAATGAAAAGACCTATGGAATGGGAAAAAATGTGTGCAAATGATGTGACTGACAAGGGGTTAACATTCAAAATATACAAACAGCTCATACAACTCAGTATTTAAAAAAAAAAAAAATCAAAAAGTGGGCAGATCTAGACATTTCTCCAAAGAAGACATACAGATGGTGAAGAGACACATGAAAAAGTGCTCAACATAGCTGATTATTAGAGAAATGCAAATCAAAACCACAAAGAAGTATCACCTTACACTGTTCAGAATGACTATCATCAAAAAGTCTACAAATAATGAATGCTGAAGATGAAGAGGGTATGGAGAAAGGGAACTGTTCTACACAGTAGGAATGTGAATTGGTGTAGCCACTGTGGAAACCAGCATGCAGTTTTCTCAGGAAACTAAAAACAGAACTACCATATGATCTAGTAGTGCACTCCCGGGCATATATCCAGAAAAGATGAAAAACTACATGCATTGCAATATTCATAGCAGCACCATTTATAATATTAATAGCTAAGCCATGGAAACAACCCAAATGCCCATCAACAGACAACTGGTTTAAGAAGATGTGCTATATATATATATACACAATGGATGTCAATCAGCCATGAGGAATGAAATATTATTATATGCAGCAACATGGATGGACCTAGAGAATATCATACTAAGCAAAGTAAGTCAGACAAATATTATATAATATCACTTATAAGTGAAATCTAAAAAATAATACAAATGACCATATATGCAGAACAGAAACAGACTCAGATATAGAAAACAAACTCAGTCATTACCAAAAGGGAAAGGGGGGAAGAGGGTTAAACTAGGAGTATGGGGTTAACAGATACAAACTACCATACGTAAAACAGATAAGCAACAGGATTTACAAGGAACTATATTCAGTATCTTATAATAACCTATAATGAAAATAATCTGAAAAAATTCATATGATATATATAAAACTGAATCACTTCGCTGTACACTTGAAACCAACACAATATTATAAACCAACTCAACCTCAATTTAAAAAAGAAAGTAACTTAAAGGTGTTGCTTCTGTGTAATGTGTAAAATTGCATACTAAAAGTAAAATTTTTCTAAATCAGAAATTTTACTATCGCAATCAAACCATGCACTTCAAACATCAGATATCATAAGACTGTAAAGAAAAAAATTATAGGCATAGCTGAGTTAATATTTATTATGCATCTCAATCTCTTTATAATAAAAATAATCACACGTATTTTGCAATTTTTTACTTTAAGCTCATTTTCAGCAGGACTTTTTGGGTTTGTTTGGTGTTTTTGTTTGGTTCTTATGTGTTTTGTTAATTGGTTTGATGTTTGCTTGGTTTTTTTTAGTTTGTTTTTTTGATGGGATCCCAATGTAGCTTTGAATATGGAAATATCCCTCCAAACTGGTTTTGTGTTGTTTCTTCCATGTGTCCCAAGAAACACCATCTGCACAAAATGGCTCCTAAATTTTTTTAAAATTTAATTCAAATTACCATGACTTTGCAAAAGCTATTCAGAACTGAACATGTGACATATTTACTTTCCTGTGTACAATTTTTATCCTGAAATTAATGTCTCTTTCTTAAAAAATTGCTTTAGTTTCCAATGTACTCTTCTCTAATTTAACCCCGGTGTGCCCAGTTCTTTAAACCGCTCCTCAGTTAATTCAAATACATTCAGAATTCTATTAATTTTATTTTCTTAATGAAATCAAGAACTCAAGAGGTTTTTAACCTGCTGAAATTTGGACTGATTACCAAACTAGGCCTACTGTTACCTTGGGATTTCCCTTCACCATTTCCTGGGGATTCCTTTCAACTCTCCCTTAATTTGAATCCATCTCTAGCTCTACACCTTCCCCTTTCTTGGTTCATTTCTATTTTGCTAGAACACATTCAGCAGTAGCTTCCTAAAAGAAGGCTTGCAGGAGATAGTTTTTTGAGTCTCCAAGACTGAAAATGCCTTTCCATCTCTTTTAATAAAGTTTAACTGGGTATGAAACTCTTGAGTAGGAAACTGTCTTCTTTCAGACATGTAAAAGTACTACTTCATTGTCTTCTGGCTTCCTGATCCCTGATCGTTTGCATAAAACATGTTTATCTTATATTTTGTTTTTTTCCTCCCTGGAGTTTGGTTGGATCGTCTCCCTCTAACTGTTCTGAAATTTCATTAAGCTATGTCTTCTAACTGTGCTGGGCACCTGGAAAATCCTTTCCATCTAGAAACTCATGTCTTTCTACTCTGGGGAAATTTTCTTCCTGATTTAATTTTCCCTATCCATTTTCTATGTTTTCTATTTTTTAAGAGGATTTTTACCTTGAAAATCAATCTATAGGATGAGTCCTCTAATTCCCTTATATTTTTTCTATATTTTCAATCTCTGTCATTTTGCTCTACTTTAAGACTTCTTCAATTTCATTCTTTCCAGTGAGCTTTTCATAAAGTTCTTTTTTGTTCTTTGTATGTTCCTTTCTTAATAGCATCTTGTTCCTATTTCATGGATGTAATCATTTCTCTGTTCCCTATGAAAATGTTAATAATAGTTCTGGGTGTTTTGCTTGTTTGCTTTTCATTTTTAATTTCTATTTCCTTTCACAGTCACTGTTTCTTCAAAGTTGTTTTTTTTCCCCCTGTATACTTTGCTGTTTATGTCTGGAGATTTCTGCCAATCTGCTCTTCCTATTTTAAAAGCTAGCTGGCAGTTTCCTTGGAGAAACCATGGCACCTGTATCTTTGTCTTTTCCTCTCAAGCTAAGCAAATTCCACAGAGGAAACTCTTCCAACTTCTTGTCTGGAAAACATATACCTTGCTACCTCTATTCTGAGAATTACTAAGAAGAAAGCACAGGATGTCAGTATTTTCTGTTTAACCAGTTACAAGGTCAATTTTTTGTCTTGGGCATTACAAAACTATTCAGACAGTGCAAACCTCATTAACTAGAAGATCAAAAGGTTTAACTTTCTCATAGGATACCTCCCACTCCTTGACCTTCAGATAGAGACAAGGTTCTTTGTTGTCTCCCTTGGCCTGTCCAGAGTTCCTGCCACTTTTCACTAAAGGTTTAACCCTTCAAAGATTCAAACTTAATACAGGGATTTCAGTTCCAACTCTTCACACAGAGCTAAAACCTAAACTCTGTCCTTGTGTGAGTACTAAATCCCAAGCCCTTAGCAAGGTCCTGTAAACCGTACCCCAACACCTCTGGAATCACTTTTCAAATGCCACTGTATCACCTCTTACACCTATTGCTCTGGCTTTTAGATTATCCTTAGCTTCCAGCAGTTAAAAGATTTCCCTTTCTCTCAGGTAAGAGCTTTCTGCTGAGCTTAAAATACAATAAAAAATATTTTAGCTGTTATATCTAGGTATTTGTAACCAAGGGCTTTCCAGGTGGCACTAGTGGTAAAGAATCCACCTGCCAAGAGACACAGGTTCAATCCCTGGGTCAGGAAGATCCCTGGAGGAGGGAATGGCAACCCACTCCAATATTCTTGCCTGAAGAATCCCCATGAACAGAGGAGTCTATCGGGCCACAGTCCACAGGGTCACAAAGAGATGGATATTACTGAAGTGTATGAGCATGCATGCTTCTGGAGCCAAAAGATGTCTGAGTTAGCTCAGTTGACCTTATAGCTAGTACCAGGAATACCTGTAAGTTACATCAAACTTAAAAATTTGATGCAAGAAATTTCTTATAAAAACTTTAAAATGCACTTACTATTTTGATTAGTATGAGACATCAAACGATACTTAAAATTTATTCAAAGCATAAATATATCTGAATATGCATAAAATGCAGAATGTCACTTTCCTGTGAAGATTACATTTCTACACTGAATTCTCTGAAACTCAGTTCAGAGCTGTGTTTTCAAACTGAATAGCTATAGCTACTAATTTTGGTATAATCTGAGGCAATGCATATATACAAAAGTACTTTTACAGTAAGTGTATTACTGTTTGTGAAAAAAAATACCTAATAATTCCCTAGCAACAGCAAAAGAATTATCAGTACAATAATATTAAAAATACTCCTTCCCTGAAAGATATTATATCATTACATGATATGATACAGAAAAGATTCTCCCTTCTTCATCCTTTGTGCTGTAGCCTAATCAACAGCCACTTCCACTCCCTTATTTTTTCTTAGAAGAGCATACCTCCCTGTATGGAGGCTGGAAATAGATGATAACTTGCTTTACCAGCCACCCCAGAGCCAGGGAGGGCATGGTCAAAGAATCTAATCCTGTCAAAGGCATCCATGAAGAATTCTGCTGGGGGTTTTCTGGAAAGTTTTTCTTCCCTGGTTAAACCAAACAGAAGAGAAATGCTTCCCTTCTTGCTTCTACATGCAACTGAATGAGGATGTGGTGTTTGGCTGCTTAAGTCAACTGCTGACTATAAGGGACAAGCCTGAGGGAAAAAATCATGGTCAAGACAGCAACAAAGACAGAAAGATCAGCCTTGGTGACATCACTGAGCTACTGACCAACTCTGGAACTAATCTGATTTTGAGCCCTGTTCTTATAAAGTCATACACTTTGTTACTTGAAACCAGTAATCTGAGAGACCTGGAGTCTCTGATGCTTCACTCTTCTCAATCTCTGATCATTCCTTCAGAATCTTCTTCACAGGCTACTGTCTTCTGCCCTCATCTTAAATATCACTGGGGCCTTCTTTTGTTTATCCTGGGTTAACAGTTGTCAATTTTTCCCCCCTCAATATTCAATACTCCATCACTAATTCAATCTATCCCTGCTAGTTCTTTAAATCTCCTTTCAAATGTGTTAGACATTTTACAATTGTATTTCCTTGATTAGACATGAAGACATGGGACTAGAAAAGGAATCCTGCATGTATTTCTCCATATTACACAAAAATTGTATTTGTGTATCTCTCCCTAGACTGCAGGCTCCACAAAACAACATCATTATCACATCTGCTTCTGTACAAACTCGATACACACTGCGGGTGTTTTCAATACACATGAGTGTATTATTTCACAATACTGTTGATGTCTTAAGTCTCTCCTACATTTTTTGACGCTTTCTTTTGACTCTTACAACTTTTGCTTAGTAACAATTATTCTAAAGGTAAGTCAGCACATATCAACAGGAATGATTTGTGTCAACTCCAGCCTTTAAAGGAACCAATAACTCCTGAGTGTAGGCGTTTGTTATTTTGTGCAAATGAGACACACACATACACTCATTAGGTGGCAGTACTAAGGGTGCGAGTTAAGGCAATTTTAAATTTAATAAATAAACACTCCCTTAAAGTCTTGCTGAAACCAATCAGAAAATCAAAACAAAAATGAAAACAGACTTAATTCTTAATATACCTAAGAATTCTCAATCAGTACTGGTGATTAGAATCTTACATTTGCATTTTTAGAGATCCAGTGAACTGGAAGAAACATTTTATATAATCTAGTCCACTGTCTTCATTTTTCATTTACTAAAAATGAAGTCATGAAAACATCAGATGCTAAGGGAAAGGTAGAATTAGAACCCAGGTTCTCTTTGTCTTAGTCAAATGGTCTTCTAAGATATATCACTGTTTCCTTATTACTTCTATCCTCTACCAATACTTTACCATAACTACAAAGACAAAAAGATTCTTCCTAAATGACTACAGATACCTGAAGATTACAGAGTTGGTACAAAGTATAGAACCATACAAAAAAAATAAAAAGGAAAATGGACACATTGACCTCACATTCTCTATTTACATCAGTGTCAAATTAAGAATAAAACTACAATGAGAAATATTAAACTCAAATAGATAAGAAACAAGAGATTTTGGCTTCCCAGGCAGCACAGTAGTAAAGAATCTGCCTGCCAATGTAGCAGACACAAGAGACAAGGGTTTGTTTCTTGGGGTGGGAAGATTTCCTCAAGTAGGAAACAGCAACCCACTGGAGTATTCCTGTGTGAAAAATTTCAAGGACAGAGGAGCCTAACGGGCTCCAGTCCATGGGGTCGCAAAGAGTTGGACACCAATGAGCAACTGAGCACGCACACACATAAAAGAATTCAGGGCTAAATCAGTCTACGAAAATTTATGTCAAACATGAAAACATTATAACTCACATTATCCATCTGTTTCCAACACATGTCAAGGTATTGCTGAGCTTTTCGTCCCTCTTGAAGATGCTAAAGGTGATAACAACCAAAAAAAACAAACAAATTTTAAAATTACATTTAAACACCAATTAAAGTCTAAAGGCCTCTCCCAAAAGACTTTTCACTTAGTTTTTTTCAAGGTACTAATTATGTAACTTTACCAAGACTCAGGAAGAGCAAAACTCTCTAAAACTCATTTTCTAGATTATTTAAATACTTCAAATATAATCTTTAAGACATAAAATCTCTAGAAAAACACATGATTATAGAGAATAGGGGTAGAAAAAGTCTTTTATAATGGGTCAGATAAATATTTTAGGTGTTGGAAACCACGTGGTCTCTTGCAAATATTCAACTCTGCTAATGTAATACAAAAGTGGCCACTGCAATATGTAAGTAACTATCTAAAAATGTAAAAACCATTCTGAGCTCATGGTAACTAGGAAACAAAAACAGGCAGTAAGCTAGAGTTGGCCTGCTGGCTACAGTTTACCAAACCTCAGTCTTAAATCCAAAATGATCACAAATTAGCAAGAATGTCTTGAGATAATTTAAGCTAGAAGAAATGTAGTGAAATAGAAAATCAGTTCCTGTGGAATGAACATATGTAATTTTAAAAGGCAAAGTAATTACTTCATTTCTGTGAAAATATTGTATACGCTATTATAACTGTATAAAAATGATAAAAATTACCATTTTTCTTTCAGTTTTCAGATCATGAGCGTATCTCATTAATTCACCATAAACTCTGTGCGCCATTTCTTCTGCTACTACTTCTCGCTGTCCTGCATAGTCATTTAACTCGTTAAGGATGTTAAAAAAGGCTATACACGAAGTAAACCTGACAAAAACATTAAAAATGGCAAAATTTATTTTTATTCTCATTATAAATGTTTTTGTGATACAGATCAAACCTGACACTTAACCAATTTTAACATATGCATCCTAAATCTCAGCTACTAGCTCTAAATTAAGCTCTGCATTAAGCTCTAATTGTACATGTTTATATATCTCCAGGTAGTCATAATTTATAAATAAAAGGATTTGGGGGTCAAAAAATAATAAGCATACTACCTGCAGGCTCTTTTGGCATACTGGAATCTCTTACGTTGCCAACTGACTGGCCTGAGCTTGGGAATGCACTTGGTTGGATTCCTAGGCTTGGCAGCTGAGCCTGTTGCAGAGATGATGTGCTTGCTCTCCAGGACAGAACCTGCCAATCATACCACTCAAATGCATCTCGATGGGTGATCTACAGAACAATTTTGCTATCAGCTCTGGACACAGCTGCCTGTATGCCTGCCCACATCCTGAATGGAAGTGAAGTGCCACTTTGGTTGGCACCACAGAGGGTAAGAAGGGGCAGAAATAAGGGTAAAAAAAATGTGTGTGGAGGGAAGGAGAGAGACAAAGAAAATAACTGTATTAAAATGTATAGATCTACTTGAATACACTGCCGGAACGCTCTTACATAAGCTGAAGGCACACAGCTCAGACAGGACTCCATTAACACTAAACCTCTAAATAACTAAATCCTCTAACTGACAATCATACACAAAGTTGTTTTAAGTTTAGTCTCTTTTGTTTCTGCATTTTACAACAATCCAGTTTCTTTTTGTTTCTGCATTTTACAACCATCCATGTATCCCCCACCGTGTAAGAATGCCAAAAAGCTCATAGGCAATCCCTAACCATTTATTCAGAGTTCCAAAATTACTCTGAAAACATACTCCTTTTCATTACCCCTTTAACCCAAACAGCTAAATTGTTTTACTATTTGTAAAAGAAAGGCAAGAATCTAACAAGCTGACAACTACAAAATAAAGAATGGAAAAAAAATACCCTTTTTTTCTGGAGACTACACCATTCAAGTGGAGTCCCAATCCACCTATTACTTAGAACTCACACATCAACTATTCTAAAAAGCTATCATCAAGCCCACTGAAGTATGCACTCTCATAAGAAAAAAAAGTACTTTCCTCTTTCATGAACATAATTTTTTATTATGATACAAATCTTGTTAAAAACTTTTATAAAAAGCTAATGGTATAATATTTATTTAACTAAATAACAAAAATATACTTTCAAATTTTCATAAGCAATAATAAATAGGTATATAATTTACCTTGGCTCTTCATCTTTGGAGGACCGTTTGGGACAGTACTTCTTAACCAGATTTCTATAAGAAGAAGATTTTTTAAAATTTGTTAAAAATCCTGTTGTCGAAATTGACATATTCCAAAAGTCTCCAATTTCATTAAACCAAGAATTTAATGATGTAAAGTAATTAAGACAGTAAAATGATCATCTATCATTTCATCTCTGCAAAATCAGAGGCAGACAGGCACACAGACTCTGGAGTCAAACTGGACCACATGGGTTTTATGTGACATCTGTATGACCCTGGGCAACTTACTGCCCTCTCTATGCCCCGTTTTCTGTAAGTGATGGTAACAGTAACCTCTACACATAGGACTATGAGAATTAAAGGAGACAGTATTTGCAAAGCGTTAACCACAGTCCTTTATAGCATGCTCCTCAAAACATGATCCATGGACTAAGTAAAAGTCTACTTAGTCTTCATTACTGACCCACAACAAGCTAAGTACAGAAGTTGAGAGTAATTTTATAAATGTTGAATCTAACAGCAAAAAATGTAGGGTATTTCATGTCTCTTTTTACATCATTTTTCAAGTATTCAAAATTTTTTGTAATTTATAAAAGCATCAGTAGACACTTTAAAAGAATCTAGTCCATCATCACAAATGATTTGAGATAAACCAGTGGTCATGTATGGATGTGAGCTGGACTATGAAGAAAGCTGAGTGCCAAAAAATTGATGCTTCTGAACTGTGGTGTTGGAGAAGACTCTTGAGAGTCCCTTGGACTGCAAGGAGATCCAACCAGTCCATCCTAAAGGAGATCAGTTCTGGGTGTTCACTGCAAGGACTGATGTTGAAGCTGAAACTCCAATACTTTGGCCACCTCATGCGAAGAGTTGACTCATTGGAAAAGACCCTGATGCTGGGAGGGATTGGGGGCAGGCAGAGAAGGGGACGACAGAGGATGAGATGGCTGGATGGCATCACCGACTCAATGGACATAAGTTTGAGTAAACTCTGGGAGTTGGTGATGGACAGGGAGGCCTGGCACGCTGCGATTCATGGGGTCGCAAAGAGTCAGACACGACTGAGCGACTGAACTGAAACTATAATATTCATGGAAATTAGCAATTATTGAGGTAATTGATTAATTTATGGTATTATGGTTATAACTACAGTCTCCAACCTATAAATTGATTGCATTCCAGAAATTACTTTTAAAGTCAGTGATTTTAAACCATGAATCCATGAATTACTTTAAACAAAAACAAGTCAAACTTGGGCAAAGAACATTCCAAAGAGCAAGTAGTATCAAATTCTGAACAGTTTTTTGTATATCAGCATTTTAAACATTATTTAGAGCTACAGGTTATAATCAACCCGCTGTCTTTGCCTACCTACATCACTTAATATGCTATTTTATTCTGTAACAGTTTGTAGCAGACGCATTTCTGCTCACCAAAAAAACCTTGTTCTCTCATACATTTTCCAGCCCACTTCCATTTGAGGCTAATTCTGTATAATGGGCTGTAACTTTTGTGTAAATACCAAGCTAAAGTTTTACAGCTCATGCATAATCCTCGGGCTTCCTCATTCCCTGCTGAAGCAACTGTGGAAGATTCATGTTAAGATCAAGATGAAAATAATATGAATTCTTGAGTTACGACATGGACTACTAGAGCATTATCACCTAGCCTTGTGGCTGACTTTGCATGAGCAAGAAACAAGCTTTTTCCGCTTAGCCCATGAGATTTGGGAGTTATCATTCTAGTACAACTGAGTATATCCTAAACTACAGCTCCTCTATTGTCATGCCTATGTAGTTGTGGCATGCTGGCCACATCTAACAGTTCAGGAACACCTTTTTCTTTTCTTGGCCACATCCTATGGCACGTGGGATCTTAGTTCCCCTACCAGCGATTGAACCTGGGCCCGCTGCAGTGGAAGCAGAGTCTTAACCACTGGACCATGAGGTAACTCCCACAGAACACTTCCAGATTCATAAATCCATGCCAAAGTCAATCCTAAAATTTCTCTTGAAATTCTTGGTAAGAGATGTTCTCTTTTTTAATTTTTATTTTATATTGGAGTGCAGTTGATTAACAATGTTGTTTTAGTTTCAGGTGCATAGCAAAGTGATTCAGTTACCATTTCTTTCTCCAGGGGATCTTCCTGACCCAGGGATCAAACCCAGGTCTCCAACATTGCAGGCAGAGTCTTTTCCATCTGAGCCACCAGGGAAGCCCAGTTATAACTATAAATGTATCTATTCTTATTCAAATTTTTACCATTTAGATTATTACAGAATATTGCACTGAGTTCCCTATGCTACACGGTAAGTAGGTCCTTGTTGTTTATCAGTATGTTCTCTTTATTCTAAAGTTAAATTGATAGGACACAACCCTAAAGAGGCTACTTGGGAATTGTATCAACAGAGAGGATAGCAAAATCAGGAGAAAAAGAAATTCTTACTTTTCTGAGTACCCAGATCCCTAAACTTTTCAGTCACATAAGCCATACACTTTTTTCTTTGCTTAAACCAATATAACTTGGGCTTCTGACACTTGAAAGATTATGGCTACTGCCACAGACATTAAAAACACTAAAGTCTTAAGATATTCATACCTTAAACATAGCCTATACAACACTAATTTGATCTCTAGCTTCTGGGAGGAAGAGCACCTATACCACAAGAGGGAAGGGGAAGAAGAAAGTAATAATATGTTTACCTTTTGAGCATGCCAGCTTAAAACTCAGCAATTTTTAAAAATTGCTCTTGCATCTCTTCTGTAAAAGTTACCCAGCTACAGGCAACTCTTCCCAAGGCCCAATAAAGCCCTTAGAAACCATATATAAGACACTAGAGAAACTACAGCATAGTCCAAAATGTTCTTGTAGTCCACTAAATCAAAACTTCTGCTAGGAGATGATGACATAACAAATTATTAATAATATTTCTAGGGAGAGGGACTGAGAAGTGATTCATACTTAAATGTATTACAATTTTTTCTAATTAAAAAAAATTATGATAAAAGCATACCAAGAGAATTTATCTCCTCAAAAAAAAGATGTTCCTCAAAGCATCTGATCTCAGTTGGACTTTCTAAGAAAATAGTCTAACGTCAGCAAAAATTCATTCCAAGGTGTGATTGGTTATTACTAAGTCCCACAAATGCCTGCTTTGAATTTTTAACATAATACACTTATTAGGTCAAATAAATCTCTGGCTTACGTTAAGTATGTAAGGGTAAAACATGCACATTGCTCCTAAACTAAAAATACTTTATGCAATTAATCTCTCTCAAGAAATCTCCGACACTGTTAGTGAGAATGTAAATTGGTGCAGTTACTATGGAGAACAGTACGGTTCCTTAAGAAACTGAAAACTGAGCTACCATATGATACAGCAATCCCATTCCTGAGCACTTATCCAGAGAAGAACATGGTTTGAACGAAAACATGCACCTCACTGTTCTCTGCAGCACTGTTTACAATAGCTAAGGCATGGAAGCAACCTAAATATCCACTGACAGATGAACGGATAAAGTTTATACATATATATACACACACACACCCCAGAATATTACTCAGCCATTAAAAACAATGAAATAATGCCAGTTGTAGCAACATGGATAGACCTGAAGATTATCATACTAAAAGTAGGTCAAAGAAAGACATATATCATATGATATTGCTTATTACAAAAGACTTACTTACAAAACAGACACAGCGTCACAGACTTAAGAGAAAAACTTATAGTTACCAGGAGAGAAAAGGGAGAGGGTGGGATAGATTGGGAGTTTGAGACTGACATGTACACAATGCTATATTTAAAATAGATAGCCAATAAGTACCCACTTTATAGTACAGGGAACTCAGCTCAATACTCTGTAATAAACTAAATGGAAAAGGAAAAGAATGGGTACATTTATATGTGTAACTGAATCACTGTGCTGTACACTTGAAACTAATATTGTTAATCAACCACATCCCAATATAAAATAAAAACTTACTAAAAATCTGCCCTTAGCGTCAGTTTCCCTAGGCTACTGTTTATGAAAAAAATTTCCCTCTCTTCTATCAGAGATTCTCCAAGCAACCAATTATGAAAGTAGTTTTTATATGTAACACATGTTTGGAGTATTGTGTTATAAATCAGGAATTAAAGTTTTATACAGATACATATTATAGAAATTATAATAGATGTCATAGACAAGCTACTACTTTGCTTTGATACATGTGTGTTTCATCCATGTTTTCCCAGTACCTTAGGATCATGCACCACGAATAGAGAAGAACTAATACTCTTCAGTAGTCTGAGAAGGCTTCTAAATTTAATGAGCTTCTCTAAAAATTACAGTACTCCCTCTATATTCTAACTATTTATGTGGTATTAAATATATCATACTACTTAACTTATATTTAAATTCCTGATTTTAACATTTATCCATTCTAGTTCTGTCATGTTTATAGTTGAACTTCAGTGAAAATTATAAGCTTTCCAAATAATTTCTAAAAACATTAATTTGCTTTTATTTAAACTGCATTTCACAGTTCTAAATGAAGTAAAATGTAAAAAAAAATTTTAAGGCACATAAATCACCTTTACATTTTGAATGTTTCAACATCTGAGAGGCTCTGAGTTCTAAAATTCAATATTCCATAGGAACCTGGAATGTTAGGTCCATTAATCAAGGTAAATTGGAAATGGTCAAACAGGATATGCTAAGAGTGAACACTGACATTTTAGGAATCAGTGAACTAAAACGGACTGGAATGGGTGAATTTAATTCAGATGACCACTATATCTACTACTGTGGGCAAGAATCCCTCAGAAGAAATGGAGTAGCCCTCATACTCAACAAAAAAGTCTGATACGCAGTACTTGGATGCAATCTCAAAAAGGACAGAATGATCTCAGTTCATTTCCAAGGCAAACCATTCAATATCCAGTAATCCAAGTCTATGTCCCAACCACTGATGCCAAAGAAGCTGAAGTTGAACAGTTCTATGAAGACCTAAAAGACCTTCTAGAACCAACACCAAAGAAAGATGTCCTTTTCATCACAGGGGTTTGGAATGCAAAAGTAGGAAGTCAAGAGATAGCTGGAGTAACAGGAAAGTATGGCCTTGGAATAAAACGAAGCAGTACAAAGGCTAACAAAGTTTTGCCAAGAGAACACACTGGTCATAGCAAACATTCTCTTCCAACAACACAAGAGAAGACTCTACACATGGACATCACCAGGTGGTCAATACCAAAATCAGACTGATTATATTCTTTGCAGCTGAAGATGGATAAGCTATACAGTCAGCAAAAAACAAGACCTGGAGCTGACTGTGGCTTATATCAGCTCCTTATCACAAAATTCAGACTTAACTTGAAGAAAGTAGGGAAAACCACTAGGCCACTCAGGTATGACCTAAATCAAATCCTTTATGATTTTACAGTAGAAGTGACAAATAGATTCAAAGGATTAGATCTGAGACAGAGTGCCTGAAGCACTATGATGGAGGTTCGTAACACTGTACAGAAAGGGGTCAAAACCATCCCCAAGAAAAAGAAATGCAAAAAAGCAAAATGGCTGTCTGAGGAAGCCTTACAAATAGCTGAGAAAAGAAGAAACGCAAAGGGTAAAGAGAAAAGGAAAGATATACCCATCTGAATGCAGAGTTCCAAAGAATAGCAAGGAGAGATAAGAAAGCCTTTCTAAGCGTACCATGCAAAGAAACAGAGGAAAACAATAAAGTGGGAAAGACTAGAGACCTCTTCGAGAAAATTAAGAGATACTAAGGGAACATTTCATGCAAAGATAGGCACAATAAAGGACAGAAATGGTAAGGACCTAACAGAACAGAAGAGATTAAGAGGAGGGGGCAAAAATACACAGAACTGGACAAAAAAGATCTTAATGACCTGGATAACGACAATGGTGTGATCACTCACCTAGAACCAGACACCCTGGAGAGTGAAGTCAAGTGGGTCTTAGGAAGCATCACTACGAACAAAGCTAATGGAGGTGGTGGAATTCCAGCTGAGCTATTTCAAATCTTAAAATATGATGCCGTCAAAGTGCTGCACTCAATATGCCAGCAAATTTGAAAAACTCAGCAGTGGCCACAGGACTGGAAAAGGTCAGTTTTCATTCCAATTCCAAAGAAGGGCAATGCCAAACAATGTCCAAACTACCACACAACTGCACTCATTTCACATTCTAGCAAGGTAATGCTCAAAATCCCTCAAGGCAGGCTTCAACAGTATGTGAACTGAGAACTTCCAGATGTACAACTTGGATTAAGAAAAGGCAGAGGAACCAGAGACCAAATTGCCAACATCTGTTGGATCAGAGAAAAAGCAAGGGAATTCCAGAAAAAACATCTACTTCTGCTTCATACACTAAGCTAAAGTTTTTGACTATGTGGATCAAAACAAACTGTGGAGAATTCTTGAATCATTGAATATGGGAATATCAGACCACCTTACCTGCCTCCTGTGAAACCTGACGCAGGTCAAGAATCAGCAGTTATAACCGGATATGGAACAATGGACTGGTTCCAAATTGGGAAAGGAGTATGCCAAGGCTGTATATTGTCACCGTGCTTATTTTAACTTATATGCAGAGTACATCATGCAAAATGTGGGGCTGGATAAAGCTCAAGCTGGAATCAAGATTCCCGGGAGAAATATCAATAACCACAGATATGCCCATGACACTGTCCTAATGGCAGAAAACAAAGAGGAACTAGAGAGACTCTTGATGAAAGTGAAAGAGAAGAGTGAAAAAGCTGGCTTAAAACTCAACATTCAAAAAACTTAGACCATGGTATCTGTTCTCATCACTTCATGGCAAACAGATGGGGAAAAATGGAAACAGCGACAGACTTTATTTTGGTGGGCTACAGAATAACTGCAGATGGTGACTGCAGCCATGAAATTAAACAACACTTGCTCCTTGGAAGAAAATCTATGACAAACCTAGATGGTGTATTAAAAAGCAGAGACATCACTTTGCCAACAAAGGTGCATACAGTCAAAGCTATGGTTTTTCCATTAGTCATGTACAGATGTCAGAGTTGGACCATAAAGAAGGCTCAGCACCGAAGAACTGATGCTTTCAGTTGTGGTGCTGGAGAAGACTCTTGAGAGTCCCTTAGACAACAAGATCAAACCAGTCAATCCTAAAGGAAATCAATCCGGAATATCCACTGGAAGGACAGATGCTAAAGCTGAAGCTCCAATTCTTTGGCTCCCTGATGCAAAGAGCTGACTTATTAGAAAAGACCCTGATGCTGGGAAAGACTGAAGGCAGGAGGAGAGGATGACAGAGGATGAGATGGCTGGAAGGCATCACTGATTCAATGGACATGAGTTTGAGCAAACTCTGAGAGATAGTGAGGGACAGGGAAGCCTGGCATGCTGCAGTCCATGGGGTTGCAAAGAGTCAGACAGGACTGAGTAACTGAACGAAAACGAGTTCCAATTACTGTTTAACAGGTGATAAATACCATATCATTTGTAAAGAGTGAACAAATCATACTATCAGGTTGGTACAAAAGTAATTGTAGCTTCAGACCGTGAATTTTAAATCATTATAACTATAGGCTCAAACACTCAAACTGAGGTTCCCTGATAGCTCAGCTGGTAAAGAATCCGTCTGCAATGCAGGATACCCCAGTTCAATTCCTGGGTCAGAAAGATCTGCTGGCGAGGGGACAGGCTACCCACTCCAGTATTCTTGGGCTTCCCTTATGGCAAAGAATCTGCCTGCAATGCGGGAGACCTGGGCTCAATCCCTGGGTTGGGAAGATTCCCTGGAGAAGGGAAAGGTTACCCACTCCAGTATTCTGGCCTAGAGAATTCCATGAACTGTATAGTCCATGGGGTTGCAAACAGTCAGACACAACTGAGCGACTTTCTCTTTTTCAGGCTCAAACACATCGTTATTAATCAAAATAGGAGCCGTTACAATCAACACATTTTTGCCAATGAGAAAGAAGTTTGTTTATTCCTGTAGCATAAAAATCCATGCATCAAGACTCGGTGAACTCTTGGAAAGCATTTTCTGCCTCCTTCTGGTTATGGAAGTGTCTTGCCTGCAAAAAGTGTCGAGATGCTTGAAGAAGTGGTAGTTGGTTTGCTAGAGGTCAGGTGAATATGGTGGATGAGGCAAAACTTTTAAGAGTTGGTTGTGTGACATGCATTCGGGCGTTGTCATGGAGAAGAACTGGGCCCATTCTATTGGCCAATGCTGGCTGCAGGCATTGTAGTTTTCAGTGCATCTCATCAATTTGCTGAGCATTCTTCTCAGATATAATGGTTCCACCAGGATTCACAAAGTTATAATGGATCAGACTGGCAGTAGACCACCAGTGACCATGACCTTTTTTTGAGCAAGTCTGGCTTTGGGAGGCGCTTTGGAGCTTCTTCTCGCTCCAACCTCAAGTTTGTCATCGCCAGTTGTCATAGAAAATCCACTTTGTTGCACATTACAATCCAATTGAGAAATGGATTGTTGTTGTTGCACAGAATAAGAGAAGATGACACTTCAAAACGACCATTTTTTTCATTTGTGGTCAGCTCATGAGGCATCTGGTTACTGAGCTTTATCACTATTACAATTTACTTCAAATGCCAAACAACCATAGCTTGGTCAACACTGAGTTCTTTGGCAACTTCTCGTGTAGTTTTAAGAGGATTGGCTTTGATGATTGCTTTCAATTGGTCACTGTCAACTTCTGATGGCTGGCCATAGCACTCTCATCTTAAAAGCTCTCATCTTCTTTGCCAAACTTCTTGAACCACCACTTTCCTGTATAAACATCTGTTAGCAGTTCCTGGGTCAAATGCGCTGTTGATGTTGCAAATTGTCTCCACTGCTTTACAACCCATTTTGAACTCAAAAAAAAAAAAAAACTCTTGAATTTGCTTTTTGTCTAACATCATTTCCCTAATCTAAAATATAAAACAGCAATACGTCATTAGCAAAAAAACATAATGTGAGAAAAGTGTATTAAAATGATGCATAACATACCAACATTTATTTAAGAATGTATTCTAGTATCAAATGGCAAAGTTCAACAATGTAAAACTGCAGTAACTTTTGTACCACTTCATATTGCTTCTGGCAAAAGGGTAGTATTAGATATCTGAGACTGACTAGTATCTTTTGTTTTAATCTCCCTCCCTCTATCTAACAGTTATCATGCTTAAGAGTTGCCAGATTAACAAAGATGACCTTATTTGAAGGTCTCCGTTAAGTGATCCAGAGATGGAAAACGTTTTGTACCAGAACTTTGAGGCCAGGATGAGAATTGAATCTCTCAAACACAAAACTTAACTATTGGTGAGTATATTTCTTGCCATGTGCAGCAAAAAAGTCAGTCTGCACGGAAAGAATGAAGCCAACACACAAAAAGAAGCCAAAAAGGGCAGATGAATGAAGAAAAAGACAGGGAGGGAAAAAGGGAGGAAGGAAGGCTGGAAGGAGTATAGGAAGGTAGTAAGGAAGGAATCACCCAGAAAGTAATAAGCACCGGTAAGGATGTAGAGAAACTAGAACCCTTGTGTATTACTGGTAGGGATGCAAACTAGATCAGCCACTGCAAAAAACAATACGGTACTCCTCAAAAAATTAAACATAGAATTACTATATGATCTAGTAATTCCTCTTCTAGGTATACACACAAAGAATTGAAAGTAGGGAATCAGACATCTGGACACCATGTTTGCAGAATCACTATTCACAATACCAAAAAGGTGGGAAAAACCCAAATGCTTATCAACAGATGAATGGATAAATGGAATGTGGTACTATCCATACAATGGAATAATATTCAATCTTAAAAAGGAAGGAAATTCTGATATACTTCCCAACACAGATAAACCCTTAAAACATTGTGCTAAGTGAAATAAACTGTGGGAAATTCTTAAAGAGAAAGCCTAGACAGCATATTAAAAAGCAGCAGAGACATCACTTTGCCAACAAAGGTCCGTACGAAGTTATGGTTTTTCCAGTAGTTATATACGGATGTGAGACTTGGCCCATAAAGAAGGCTGAGTACCAAAGGACTGATGCTTTTGAACTGTGGTGCTAGAGAAGACTCTTGAGAGAGTTCCCTGGACGGCAAGGAGATTAAACCAGTCAATCCTAGAGTAAAGCAACCCTGACTACTCATTAGAAGGACTGATGCTGAAGCTCAAATACTTTGGCCACCTGACATGAAGAGCCAACTCACTGGAAAAGACCCTGATGCTGGGAAAGACTGAGGGCAGGAGGAGACGGGGGTGAGAGAGGATGAGATGATTTTACGTCATCAGTGACTCAATGGACATGAGTTTGAGCAAACTCCAAGAGATAGTGATGGATCTCTAACCATCTTCCCCCGGTGTGCTGCAGTCCATGAGGGAAGGAAGGGAAGCCTGGAGTGCTGCAGTCCATGAGGTCGCAAAGAGACGTACACAATTTAGCAACTGAACGATAAAAGTGAAATAAATCCACCCCCCAAAGAACAAATACTGCATAATTTTACTTATACAGTACCTAGAGTAGTCAATTTCACAGAAACAGAAAGTAGAATTGCCAGGGCCTAGAAGAAGGGGAAAATGGAGAGTTGTTTAATACACAGAGTTTCAGTTTCTCAAGATAAGTTCTAAGGATTGGTCACAGAAGGATGAATATACTTAACACAACTGAAATGTACACTTAGAAATGATTAAGACAGTAAATTTCACATTAGGTACAAGTGATATTAGACAAATTCTGAATACTGCATTTGTTTTTTTAAAGGACAGGCTTTGTTCTCATTATACCTTTACTGCTGGCAGATCGTAAAATAAATTAAGAAAAAATAAGAGGGCTTAAGTATTTATGCCTGAAGGCCCTAGGAGAAGAAATTCAAACAAGTTTCAATGGACATGAAAGTGAACAAAGTATCTTATTTCTTAAAAATGCCAGTTCCTGTTTTTGCTTTATCTTTACCATGTCAAGGATACACAGTCCCTAAGATGTGAATGGGGCTCTGTATTCTATATCTATAGTATCAGCTTCATACTCTATACTCAAAGAATATATTCAACAATTCATTACTATTTAGGATGCGATAGGCATAACAATGTGATTTCTAGGCAACTGCAAATCTTTCAGAAGAGTATTTTCTGGTATGTTGAAGACAGAAAAGAAAAAAATTATTTTATTTGCTCAATTTAGACCGAGGAAGGAACAGACTGCCCCATATTTAAGTATTACACTTTTCAGAGAAATTTTCTTCTGCAAGTTGATAACTTGTTTTCCCTCTAAATATTAGATTCTTGAAGAAGAACTATACAACACAGTTCTAGATTCAAATAAATAGCATAATTTATCTGATTTGTCCATATTTTAAACATTAGGATGATAAAATAAACAGTATATCTCATTTTAGACACTGCCACACAATTCAAATGGCTACAAATAACTTAGAAATAAAAATATTAAAGGTATTATGAAAAAGCTGAGAGATTAACAAAGTGATCTATACAGCCAACATCATTAACCACCTTCTTATTCTTTATAGTTGTTTAAAGAAGATCTTTAAATCCTTTTCCTTGGAAAGTTCACTATCAAAATGTTTAACACAACTGGTTTGAACTTATTTTCTTTTTTTAAAATATTATTTGGCTGCACCTGGTCTTAGTTGTGGTGCATGTGGGCCCTTCGTTGCCACATGTAGGGTCTTTTAATTGACACATGTGGGGTCTTTTAGCTGTAGCATGTGCGATTTAGTTCCCTGACCAGGGATCAAACCCGCATCCTCTGCATTGGGAGTGCTGAGTCTTAGCCACTGGACCACCAAGGAAGTCTCTATTTTCTTTCTTAAGAGCTTTATGCTTTATTTGTTAGGTTTGGCTTCATCATTTAACAAAACATTTTAATATAAAAATCAGGAATAGACTGCAATTCTTGTTAAGGTGATGAGCCTTTCTGCTGTACAGCAGAAACTAACACAACATTGTAAAGCAATTATCCTCCAATTTAAAAAAAAAAAAAACCTCAGGGAAGTCAAAAGCGTCAGAAGTTAAACAATGGCCGACCAAAAACTAACAGCAGTCTCTACTTTCCACAGGTCAGCACAAAAGATGAGCTCCCTAGGTTCTTCTGATATTAAACAGGAACACAGAAAGAGAAAATTCTGATAAAGAAGCATGAGAAAATAGAAAATAGAAACTGTTTTATTTACATTATTCTATATCTAAGCCTATCCTAAATATTGGGGACAGCTCTTAGTAGAGCAATCTCTTCACACTGATGTATATGACATAAACTCTAGTATGGATAGAAAGCAGTACATGGTTCAAAGGTTCAGCATATAGTTAAGAGATCCTAATTTCTAAACTAAACTGAAACACAGATCATTCAATCATTTATGCATTCAACTTATATTCACTCAGCTCTAGAGGTACCAGTCATGTTACCATGGTTGTCAAGGTACAGAAATAGAAATAAGATCCAAGAAATCTGGAGAGATTGCTGTTCTGGTTAAGGTAAGAGTAATTTTTAGTCATCCAATCTATTTTTCTTTCAGTACCACACTGTCACATTTGAGCCAAAAAGGAATCATCTGGGGTGAAATAGAGAAATATAATTTCCTACAGCAATCTCTATGATAGAACTTACTGCTGTAATTATTTTTACTAGAAAAAAATTCATACCATTATGCACAGTTTTTCACATAAGAAAATTTAGTCAATCTCTATTATACATATACAATAGCATAAATTTATTAGAGTAACTTCCACTTTTTATGTCTGCAAACAAAGAAAAACTCTACCAAGCGATTCAAAGTCACCACTTATTATCCATCAAAATGGACATGGTTGGACTGTTTATAACTATGTCTCCAAACATAATTAGATGCTTTATTTTCTATTTATTCTCATCCTCAAATCACTACCAAAAGTGAATACCAAAACTTAAATAAAGTTAAACCAAAGCCATCAAAACAGACAAATAGAAGACAGAAGAAAATAAACTAGGGAGCACCAAAATTATGTGAAAATTTATGCAAATAAAAAGTATATTTACAAAAGTATATTGCAAAATTTAATCCTGCAATATATTTAAAATATTTAACATTCTGAATACAGTTATTATTTAGGAGAAAAAAAGAAGTTGAAAAGAAGTTGTCCTCCTCTGCAGTAGCAAAACAGGAGGGAGTCAACCAAAAGAATTTGTCTCGTTAAAGAAAAGGAAATAAACAAGGCACACTTCTTCCCTTTGGACAAAACAGATACTATAAAAAAGCAGCTGATAATTCAATCATTTACTAAGTATTCATCCAAAGCAGCAAATATCAATGTGGACAAAGGGAAGGGAGTTGTGGTTTTCAAGTTACACAAGCCTCCTCCCAACTCTTCTTTATTGGAATTCCTCAACACCTTCCAATAATTCTGTTCTTGTTGAGAATCACTGTAAGTGAAAGCCACTGTTAGGATGAACATGTACTAAATTTCTTTAGTCTGCTGGGACAGAAAAAAGATGCAAATCACTGAACTAGAGTATCTATTTTCTCACTACAAAAGTATATTTTCATACTATGTAATTGTGGGTTCTAACCACTCCTGCTCCAAAAAAGTGGTGTCAAAACCTCTTTTTGCAAGTAAGTGAAAATTATAACCGTTATTATCAGTCACAAAATAGAAGGGCAGACAAGTCTGCTGTTTGATTACAGTCTTTTACTCTGCTAAAATCTTGGCCACCCTGAAACCCTTGAGACCCAAGTTATTCTGGACAACTAAATACAGCATACTGCTGACGGTTTACCTTATAAATTACCAATTTTTCTTTTATAATTTGTGGTGATATTCTTTGAAATATATTCTCTTCTTTGCTTAAGACTACATAATCACTAGAAAAACTTCAATAATTTAAAAGTACAAGTAACAAATATAAGTTCCGTCCCTTCCCATCCCCTACTCTCACTCCCCAGGGGTAACCAGGGTAAAACAATTTGGGGTATATCCTATTTAGATCTCTTCAGAATACACACAAATTTTATACATAGCTATATACGCAACCTCAAGTAAGCAAGGACATCTTGCTGTACCTTCAGTTCTACCACTTGCTTATCACACTGACAGACTGAACACCCTTTTAAGTTTAATATGCTGCTATATCTGACTTGTTTAAATTGTATACTCCACAGTATTTTTCATCATTTTCTAACTGACAGGTACCTTTAAGCTGGAAACATTTTATCTTGTTTTTGCAATATTTTAATCTTTGTTATTTGTCACTTCACACTGCCATCACATCACTGTATTATTGTCTGTAGCATTTCTTCTCTTCACTTTTACTGGCATACTTAAAAACCAGAAAACAATGTGCTAGAGTTGAGATCAAATTAAAAATTAAATGAGGGAAATTTTTCATTGTTCACATATGAATACATTCTTTTTACTGATATTTTAACTTTTCAGAGGTCCTTTAATGCTTCCCAATTCTTGCACAGTAAAGTTCCCAAGCCAAAACTTTTGGGCAGGTAAAATATCATCATAATTATTATTAATATACTTGCTTGCTTATATTTCCATATGGAAACTACTTTGTTTAAAAAAAAAAATAGGGCACAAAAAAAAAACTAATAAAAATTAAAAAACAGGACGCAAATGAATCAAGAAATTAGCATGATGCTACAGTTTTAACAAATGTCAAAATAGTAGTATGTATATCATTATAAGTAACCTACTCATCATACTAGTCTATCTCATGGCCACAACCAGTCAGCTCCTTGAGTAAACTGCTACAAATGGTGGGCATATGTAGATTCTCACTCAAAATCTCCCTTCCTCCTGTGATCCAATTACCTTATATTTCTTTTGGGCAATTAATTAGCTATAAATCAATCTAACATTCTCATTTCAGTGAACTGTTCAGGATAAGCATATAATCTAACCAGGGTCAGCAAAAGGAGACTTTTGCTGGGATTTCTGGAGGAGAGAAGCTGATACAGGCTTGCACTCTGCTCTCCTTCCATCCCCTCCCTCCCTCCTTTCTTTCACTTTCTTCCTTCCCCCTTTCCCTTCCTATCTCCTCCCCTCAAATGCACAACAAAGATCATCATTCTTCCCCAGGATGTGGGAGTATGAAGATATGAAATCTAGAGCTACCAGGTAAAAAGGATGGTACTGAATAAAACTTGAGTATAAAGGCAACAGTGGGAAGAAGAGCCAAGAAACAGGAGCCTGAACACATCTGACCCACAAATCAAATTATGCTTGGACTCTTACTCATGTGTGCCTTGTGGGCTAGATTTTTCTGTCACTATACAACATAAAGAATCCTAATCCCTTTACCCAGAACTTTACATTGTTTTCTAGTCTTCAGGCTTCAAACACTATTTTTATTGAGTAAGTTGCAGCAAAACTATTTATCAGGTTGTGGTCCAACAATGATTTTCTGCTTGAATAAAATCTTAAGGTAAGTTCCATTTGTTTTAAGATTAAAATTTTCCCTTTAAAATTTTTATCTCCTAACACATATTCCAGAATCTCTTTTATCAGTAATACACATCTACTTTTTGACAGAAAGAAACACAGCTCATCACACTCACTTTCTAAGTCTTAGAAGCTATGAAGAAATGAGAAACTGGAGAAATCAATATCTTGGGAAGATTACTAACGCAAAAAGTTCAGGGGAATAAAACTGTAAAGCACAAAATTATTAATATTACCAAGTTATTTCTTTTTCCTGGAATTTTGCTTCCTGATTGTATAATTTTAAGTGTCTTTCTGGAATGAAAGCTGCTCATGATCTAGCCAGCCAATATTCCTTGTGATAATAGACAATGATTTAATTAAACCAGTCACTAAAACAAACCAGTTACCTAATTCAATCTAACTCTGATGAAAAACATAGAATTCAACTCCTCCTGGTGTATCACATTTATCTAAAGCTAACTATCGAAACATGTAATTTCATTTCTGAGAACTGAAAAAAAATGTAACTTACCTCAATTGTTTCGCATAGTTCTGTTCAATTTCTATCCTTTCTTTAACAAATTTGGCATATCTTTCCAAGAAGTCAATTCCCCATTGTGTATGCTTGTCTAAGCTGTCGAACTGATCCTAGAAAAGGAAGATAAAACCACACTGAAAAGTTTGAAATTTTATCCACAAATATTTTAACCAGTTTCTGGAATTTGTCCAGGCAATCACGTATGAAAAGAAAAACTCAGGCTCTTCTTTCTGCTGGTCACCACCAGTCTCATCTTTTAAGACCCAGACAGAAATATGTTCTTCAGCATAAATCATGCTATTTTTATTCCTAAATATCTTTACACATGTGGTTCCCCCTGGCTGCAACACCCTCCACAGATCATCTCTTTTTTTTTTTTTTTTTTTTTTAAGATCATCTCTTTGCAATTAACTCTTACTCCTTTCCTTGAAATCCAGTTCAGACAAAAAATGCCCCTAAAATTTCAGACTGAGCTAAATGGTCTTTCTCTGGCTCCCCAAGGCTCCCTACAGATCTTATTCACTTGCAACACTATGTTGAGGGCAGGAGCCATGTATTATTCTACTCTGAACTCCTAAGGTACAAGCACTATTCCCAGCACCACAGCAGATTCTCAGTGAAGAATTGTTTAAACAGAATCAAATAAACCTGGGTTCAAAATCTGGGCTCTGCATTTACAGTACGTTTTGACCTTGGGCAAGTTACCAAGGCACTTTATACTTTTTCCATAAAACGGGTGTCCCATCACCCATCTCAATAGGACCATGGTCATTCATAAGGTATTACACAGTACAGGAAACATGCTATTAACACAAGGCTCTTGCAGTCTTCAAAAGATACTCCCGTCTACCTGCTGCCTGAAAAAGCATCATTTCCTATTCTTCAGGAATAATTTCCAAATTGGCTAATAACTTGGTGCTCTCTACACCTCCCGTATTAAAGATATTCAGAGATCAAAATGCTAAACATCAATATTCAATATTCAGAACATTCAGGTATCATCCCTTTCTATATCTCTAGTTGTTTTATCTTTCCAAATCACCCATGGTTTAATCACATGTGTTATTTACAAATAAATCATTTCAAAATATCTGCTTTTTCTTTCCCTACATAAAAAAAAATTTTTTTTGACCACATCAAGTGGCATGAGGGATCTTAGTTCCCTGACCAGGAATCAAACCCACACCCCTGAAGCATGGAGTCTTAAACACTGGACCACCACAGAAGTCCCTTCTTTCCCTACTTTAAATCATTATAAAATTCTATTTATAAAAGTAAAGTCTACCTAAACAGCGGAGATAGAATTCACCCAGCTTTCATAGTCTGGTATCACTACTCTAATCCTATTCTTTCATGCACTTTTCCATTATTATTTGGCTACCAAAGTAGATTTGAAAACAGCAAGAGAATGCACTGCTCAGTAAATTTAATTGGTAGGTTAGTTAATATTTCCTACTATAAATATGAATGCTATATGAATGCTATTTCAAATTGAAAAACTTCCAATAACAACAACAAAACATTCTAGAAAAAGAGAAGTCCAAAGCTGAAAACAATTACCCTTCATTTTCCAAAGTGTTTTAAGGCTTCTTCCCATCATCCTCTTCATCAAATTCTACATTAAACTTCCTTATCTTCTAGATGAAATCTCCAAAAATGTTTTATTACATACCCCAATCAGTAAAATTTCTGAATATTCCTATATGTATATTATCTATAATTATATTGTATTACATAATTATGAAACCCACAAAAATAGAAATTTTAAAAAGAAACAAAAATGAAATAAACATTTTTTTAACCTGTTTATTAACTCACGATGTTTACTGAGCACTTGCCATGTGCCAAGTTCCTTGGGGACAAAGAGAAACACTCACCCCAGCCCTGCACGCCATGAGCATACAGTCCAGCCAGCCAGCAGGCAGGACAGCTCACCTTGCTGGGGGCTCACCCTCCTGTCTTTACAGCGACTTTGTCAATGACGCCCGCGGCTTCCACACAACCGGCCATGGCAGTCAGTGCCCAGGTCGTCACGGGTTTCTGCAGCATAGCTCAACTTAACGATCCCCCCATTAGCTCTATTCTCTTGTCCCTAGTGGAAATAAGCATTATTTTAAATAGTTCTTTTTTTACTTCTTCAATGAAAAAGCAAAAGCCTTGGGGCCATAAGTTTTTAAAATATCAATATGAAACAATTTTAGTAAAAGCAGTGAATTCGACATGCTTCATTATTTCTAAAATCTTGGTTTAATATTTAATGGCAAAGCAATCTGAATGCCTAGGTTATAAACTCAATTTATATTAAATTTACACTAATTTAGTGGCTGTCACAGCTGGGGAAATAAATGACACCTCACAAAGATATAAAAAGATCTAAATGGAAAAAGTCAACTGTTGACTATACTTTCCAACTCCATTTTATGCAAAAATTTGGTTAAATGTATTATTTTAACAAACTAACCAGAAAATACTCCATCTTTATATTTTTAACAAAGAATTTCAAACTCCACTGAAAATGACTGTAATATGATTTTGTGTCAATTTAGCTGAACAACAGTGCCCAGATATTCAGTCAAATATTATCTTGGATATTTCTGTGAAGGTATTTTTGGATAAAATATTAATATGTAAAAAACTGCTTAGTTTGGAATATGTAAAGCACAATACCCTTCATAATGTGGGTGGGCTTCATTCAATCAATAGAAGGACTTAATAGAACAAAAATTGACCTTCCTTCAAGAAGAAATGCTGCCAGGAGGCTTGTCAAGCAGGCTGCAAGCAGACTGCCTTTGGGCTAGAACTGCAACTCTTCCCTGGCCCTACCCTGCAGTTGGACTTGCCAAACTTCCAAAATCATGTGACCCAACCCCTTATAAATAAATCTCCCTCTTTCCCTCCCACAACACACACATCTCCTCCTTCACACTGACTTTAAAACAAGCAATAGATTTGTTTCGAAATGTTTTAAGTGTGCAGATATAATAGTTGTAGGTGACATATATCACTTTCAGCAACAAAATTCTATAATGATAGATGCATTTCCAAACATTCATCATCAAAATGTTTTTTCCATAGCTCAAGTTTCTTTGGAAAAGCAGCTATTCATTCACTATTAAAATTTCCCTTTTATCTTAAAGAAACATTATATTTTCCATGAAAATACCTGCTAGGAAAAGCATATTGCTAACAGCCGCTTATTAAAGGTAAACAAATTAAAAACAACATGAGTAAAACAGCAAACCTGAGTGAAACAAAGCTTTTCAACGGTCCCTCCCCATTTTATTTGGAAATACTGTAAAAAGTCTATCAACTATATTTCAAAGATATTATTTTTATAAAATTAATCAAAGTAAACATATACTGTAATATTCTGTGGACTTCTCGCTTTAATTTCCTTTATTTACCAAGAAATGAAGTGCATAAATTACAACCATATCTCAATATTGTTTCTAAAGGAAATTATTACTACAGCACTTTATCAGGGGTTATTACATG